>NC_090375.1:1744356-2344356 GCF_036365525.1 Heterodontus francisci | reverse complement strand
GTAGTGAGGGAGCGCTGCACTGTCATGGGGTCAGTACTGAGGGAGCGCTGCTCTGTCTGAGGGTCAGTACTAAGGGAGTGCTGCACAGTCAGAGGGTCAGTACTGAGTGAGCGCTGCACTTTTGGAGGGTCAGTACTGATGGAATGCTGCACTGTCGGAGGGTCACTACTGAGGAAGCACTGAACTGGCAGAGGGTCAGTACTGAGGGAGTGCTGCACTGTCGGAGGGTCACTACTCAGGGGGAGCGTCACACTGTCAGATGTCAGAACTGAGGGAGCGCTGCACTGTCGGAGGGTCAGTACAGAAGGATTGCTGCATTGTCGGAGGGTCAGTACTGAGGGAGTGCTGCACTATCGGAGGGTCAGTACTGAGGGAGCGCTGCACAGTCAGAGGGTCAGTACTGAGGGAGCGCTGCACTGTCGGAGGGTCAGTACTGAGGGAGAGCTGCACTGTCAGAGGGTCAGTACTGAGGGAGCGCTGCACTGTCAGAGAGTCAGTACTGAGGGAGTTCTGCACTGTCAGAGGGTCAGTAGTGAGGGAGCGCTGCACTGTCAGAGGGTCAGTAGTGAGGGAGCGCTGCACTGTAAGATAGTCAGTACTGAGGGAGTTCTGCACTGTCAGAGGGTCAGTAGTGAGGGAGTTCTGCACTGTCAGAGGGTCAGTAGTGAGGGAGCGCTGCACTGTCAGAGATTCAATACTGAGGGAGCGCTGCACTGTCAGAGAGTCAGTACTGAGTGAGCGCTGCACTGTCGGAGGGTAAGTACTGAGGAAGCACTGAACTGTCAGAGGGTCAGTACTGAGGGAGTGCTGCACTGTCGGAGTGTCACTACTCTGGGGGAGCGTCACACTGTCAGAGGGTCAGAACTGAGGGAGCGCTGCACTGTTGGAGGGTCAGTACAGAAGGATTGCTGCATTGTCGGAGGGTCAGTACTGAGGGAGTTCTGCACTGTCAGAGGTTCAGTAGTGAGGGAGCGCTGCACTGTCAGAGGGTCAGTACTGAGGGAGCGCTGCACTGTCGGAGGGTCAGTACTAAGGGAGTGCTGCACAGTCAGAGGTTCAGTACTGAGGGAGTGCTGCACTTTCGGAGGGTCAGTAGTGAGGGAGCGCTGCACTGTCGGAGGGTCAGTACTGAGGGAGTGCTGGACCTTCGGAGGGTCAGTACTGAGGGAGTGCTGCACTGTCGAAGGGTCAGTCCTGAGGGAGTGCAGCACTGTCGGAGGTTCAGTACTGAGGGAGTGCTGCACTGTCGAAGCGTCAGTACTGAGGGAGTGCTGCACTGTCGAAGCGTCAGTACTGAGGGAGTGCTGCACTGTCGGAGGTTCAGTACTGAGGGAGTGCTGCACTGTCGAAGCGTCAGTACTGAGGGAGTGCTGCACTGTCGGAGGTTCAGTACTGAGGTAGCGCTGCACTGTCAGAGGGTCAGTACTGAGGGAGTGCTGCACTGTCGGCGGTTCAGTACTGAGGTAGCGCTGCACTGACAGAGGGTCAGTACTGAGGGAGCGCTGCACTGTCAGAGGGTCAGTACTGAGGGAGTGCTGCACTGTCAGAGGGTCAGTACAGAGGGAGCGCTGCACTGTCGGAAGGTCAGTACTGAGGGAGTGCTGCACTGTCGGATGGTCAGTACTGAGGGAGTGCTGTGTAGTCAGAAGGTCAGTACTGAGGGAGCGCTGCACAGTCAGAGGGTCAGTACTGAGGGAGCGCTGTGTAGTCAGAGGGTCAGTAGTGAGGGAGCGCTGCACAGTCAGAGGGTCAGTACTGAGGGAGCGCTGCACTGTCGGAGGGTCAGTACTGAGGGAGTTCTGCACTGTCAGAGGGTCAGTAGTGAGGGAGCGCTGCACTGTCAGAGAGTCAGTACTGAGGGAGTTCTGCACTGTCAGAGGGTCAGTAGTGAGGGAGTGCTGCACTATCAGAGAGTCAGTACTGAGGGAGTTCTGCACTGTCAGAGGGTCAGTAGTGAGGGAGCGCTGCACTGTCAGAGAGTCAATACTGAGGGAGTTCTGCACTGTCAGAGGGTCAGTACTATGGGAGTGCTGCACAGTCAGAGGGTCAGTACTGAGGGAGTGCTGCACTGTCGGAGGGTCACTACTCTGGGGGAGCGTCACACTGTCAGAGGGTCAGAACTGAGGGAGCGCTGCACTGTTGGAGGGTCAGTACAGAAGGATTGCTGCATTGTCGGAGGGTCAGTTCTGAGGGAGTTCTGCACTGTCAGAGGTTCAGTAGTGAGGGAGCGCTGCACTGTCAGAGGGTCAGTACTGAGGGAGCGCTGCACTGTCGGAGGGTCAGTACTAAGGGAGTGCTGCACAGTCAGAGGTTCAGTACTGAGGGAGTGCTGCACTTTCGGAGGGTCAGTACAGAAGGAGTGTTGCACAGTCAGAGGGTCAGTACTGAGGGAGCGCTGCACTATCAGAGGGTCAGTGCAGAAGGAGTGCTGCACTGTCGGAGGGTCAGTACTGAGGGAGTGCTGCACTTTCGGAGGGTCAGTACAGAAGGAGTGTTGCACAGTCAGAGGTTCAGTACTGAGGGAGTGCTGCACTGTCAGGGAGTCAGTACTGAGGGAGTTCTGCACTGTCAGAGGGTCAGTAGTGAGGGAGCGCTGCACTGTCGGAGGGTCAGTACTGAGGGAGTGCTGCACTGTCAGAGGGTCAGTACTGAGGGAGCGCTGCACTGTCAGAGGGGCAGTACTGAGGGAGTGCTGCACTGTCAGAGGGTCAGCACTGAGGGAGCGCTGCACTGTCAGAGGGTCAGTACTGAGGGAGTGCTGCACTGTAGGAGGGTCAGGACTGAGGGAGCACTGCACTGTCAGAGGGTCAGTACTGAGGGAGCGCTGCACTGTAGGAGGGGCAGTACTGAGGGAGTGCTGCACTGTCGGAGGGTCAGTACTGAGGGAGCGCTGCTCTGTCAGAGGGTCAGTACTGAGGGAGTACTGCACTGTCAGAGGGTCAGTACTGAGGAGTGCTGCACTGTCGGAGGGTCAGTACTGAGGGAGTGCTGCACTGTCGGAGGGTCAGTACTGAGGGAGTGCTGCACTGTCAGAGGGTCAGTACTGAGGGAGCGCTGCACTGTCAGAGGGGCAGTACTGAGGGAGTGCTGCACTGTCAGAGGGTCAGCACTGAGGGAGCGCTGCACTGTCAGAGGGTCAGTACTGAGGGAGCGCTGCACTGTAGGAGGGTCAGGACTGAGGGAGCACTGCACTGTCAGAGGGTCAGTACTGAGGGAGCGCTGCACTGTAGGAGGGGCAGTACTGAGGGAGTGCTGCACTGTCAGAGGGTCAGTACTGAGGGAGCGCTGCACTGTCAGAGGGTCAGTAGTGAGGGAGCGCTGCACTGGAGGAGGGTCAGGACTGAGGGAGCGCTGCACTGTAGGAGGGGCAGTACTGAGGGAGTGCTGCACTGTCGGAGGCTCACTACTGAGGAAGCACTGAACTGTCAGAGGGTCAGTACTGAGGGAGTGCTGCACTGTCAGAGGGTCAGTAGTGAGTGATCGCTGCACTGTCAGAGGGTCAGTACAGAGGGAGCGCTGCACTGTCGGAGGGTCAGTACTGAGGGAGTGCTGCCCTGTCGAAGGGTCAGTACTGAGGTAGTGCTGCACTGTCGGAGGGTCAGTACTGAGGGAGTGCTGGACCTTCGGAGGGTCAGTACTGAGGGAGTGCTGCACTGTCGAAGGGTCAGTCCTGAGGGAGTGCAGCACTGTCGGAGGTTCAGTACTGAGGGAGTGCTGCACTGTCGAAGCGTCAGTACTGAGGGAGTGCTGCACTGTCGAAGCGTCAGTACTGAGGGAGTGCTGCACTGTCGGAGGTTCAGTACTGAGGTAGCGCTGCACTGTCAGAGGGTCAGTACTGAGGGAGTGCTGCACTGTCGGCGGTTCAGTACTGAGGTAGCGCTGCACTGACAGAGGGTCAGTACTGAGGGAGCGCTGCACTGTCAGAGGGTCAGTACTGAGGGAGTGCTGCACTGTCAGAGGGTCAGTACAGAGGGAGCGCTGCACTGTCGGAAGGTCAGTACTGAGGGAGTGCTGCACTGTCGGATGATCAGTACTGAGGGAGCGCTGTGTAGTCAGAAGGTCAGTACTGAGGGAGCGCTGCACAGTCAGAGGGTCAGTACTGAGGGAGCGCTGTGTAGTCAGAGGGTCAGTAGTGAGGGAGCGCTGCACAGTCAGAGGGTCAGTACTGAGGGAGCGCTGCACTGTCGGAGGGTCAGTACTGAGGGAGTTCTGCACTGTCAGAGGGTCAGTAGTGAGGGAGCGCTGCACTGTCAGAGAGTCAGTACTGAGGGAGTTCTGCACTGTCAGAGGGTCAGTAGTGAGGGAGCGCTGCACTGTCAGAGAGTCAATACTGAGGGAGTTCTGCACTGTCAGAGGGTCAGTACTATGGGAGTGCTGCACAGTCAGAGGGTCAGTACTGAGGGAGTGCTGCACTGTCGGAGGGTCACTACTCTGGGGGAGCGTCACACTGTCAGAGGGTCAGAACTGAGGGAGCGCTGCACTGTTGGAGGGTCAGTACAGAAGGATTGCTGCATTGTCGGAGGGTCAGTTCTGAGGGAGTTCTGCACTGTCAGAGGTTCAGTAGTGAGGGAGCGCTGCACTGTCAGAGGGTCAGTACTGAGGGAGCGCTGCACTGTCGGAGGGTCAGTACTAAGGGAGTGCTGCACAGTCAGAGGTTCAGTACTGAGGGAGTGCTGCACTTTCGGAGGGTCAGTACAGAAGGAGTGTTGCACAGTCAGAGGGTCAGTACTGAGGGAGCGCTGCACTATCAGAGGGTCAGTGCAGAAGGAGTGCTGCACTGTCGGAGGGTCAGTACTGAGGGAGTGCTGCACTTTCGGAGGGTCAGTACAGAAGGAGTGTTGCACAGTCAGAGGTTCAGTACTGAGGGAGTGCTGCACTGTCAGGGAGTCAGTACTGAGGGAGTTCTGCACTGTCAGAGGGTCAGTAGTGAGGGAGCGCTGCACTGTCGGAGGGTCAGTACTGAGGGAGTGCTGCACTGTCAGAGGGTCAGTACTGAGGGAGCGCTGCACTGTCAGAGGGGCAGTACTGAGGGAGTGCTGCACTGTCAGAGGGTCAGCACTGAGGGAGCGCTGCACTGTCAGAGGGTCAGTACTGAGGGAGTGCTGCACTGTAGGAGGGTCAGGACTGAGGGAGCACTGCACTGTCAGAGGGTCAGTACTGAGGGAGCGCTGCACTGTAGGAGGGGCAGTACTGAGGGAGTGCTGCACTGTCGGAGGGTCAGTACTGAGGGAGCGCTGCTCTGTCAGAGGGTCAGTACTGAGGGAGCGCTGCACTGTCGGAGGGTCAGTACTGAGGGAGCGCTGCACTGTCATGGGGTCAGTACTGAGGGAGCGCTGCTCTGTCTGAGGGTCAGTACTAAGGGAGTGCTGCACAGTCAGAGGGTCAGTACTGAGTGAGCGCTGCACTTTTGGAGGGTCAGTACTGATGGAATGCTGCACTGTCGGAGGGTCACTACTGAGGAAGCACTGAACTGGCAGAGGGTCAGTACTGAGGGAGTGCCGCACTGTCGGAGGGTCACTACTCAGGGGGAGCGTCACACTGTCAGATGTCAGAACTGAGGGAGCGCTGCACTGTCGGAGGGTCAGTACAGAAGGATTGCTGCATTGTCGGAGGGTCAGTACTTAGGGAGCGCTGCACTGTCGGAGGGTTAGTACTGAGGGAGTGCCGCACTGTCGGAGTGTCAGTACAGAAGGATTGCTGCATTGTCGGAGGGTCAGTCCTGACGGATCGCTGCACTGTCGGAGGGTCAGTACTGAGGGAGTTCTGCACTGTCGGAGGGTCAGTACTGAGGGAGTGCTGCACTGTTGAAGGGTCAGTACTGCGGGAGTGCTGCACTGTCGGATGGTCAGTACTGAGGGAGTGCTGCACAGTCAGAGGGTCAGTACTGAGGGAGCTCTGCACTGTCAGAGGGTCAGTGCTGAGAGAGTGCAGCACTATCGGAGGGTCAGTACTGAGGGAGTGCTGCACAGTAAGAGGGTCAGTACTGAGGGAGTGCTGCACTGTCAGAGGGTCAGTACTGAGGGAGGGCTGCACTGTCGGAGGGTCAGTCCTGACGGATCGCTGCACTGTCGGAGGGTCAGTATTGAGTGAGTACTGCACTGTTGAAGGGTCAGTTCTGCGGGAGTGCTGCACTGTCGGATGGTCAGTACTGAGGGAGTGCTGCACAGTCAGAGGGTCAGTACTGAGGGAGTGCTGCACTGTCGGAGGGTCATTACTGAGGGAGCACTGCACTGTCGTAGGGCCAGTACTGAGGGAGTGCAGCACTGTCAGAGGGTCATTACTGAGGGAGCACTGCACTGTCGTAGGGCCAGTACTGAGGGAGTGCAGCACTGTCAGAGGGTCCTACTGAGGGAGTGCTGCACTGTCGGAGGGTTAGTACTGACGGAGTGCCGCCCTCCCGGACGGTCAGTATGGAAGAAGCACTGCACTCTCTGAGAGTCCGTACTGAGGGAATGTTGCACTGCTTGGGGGGGTCAGTACTGAGGGAGTGCTGCACCATCCGGAGGGTCCATAGTGAGGGAGTGCTGCACAGTCAGAGGGTCAGTACTGTGGGAGTGCTGCACTCTCGGATGTTCAGTCCTGAGGCAGTGCTGCACTGTTGGAGGGTCTGGACTGAGGGAATGACAGGGAAGATGCAGCTATGATGTTTCCCCTGGTTGGGGAGTCTAGAACCAGGGGACACAACTTCTAAATAAGGGGGAAGCCACTTAGAACAGAGATAATGAGAAATTTCTTTACTCAGAGGGTTGTGAATCTTTGGAATTCTCTACCCCAGAGGGCTGTGGAAGCTCAGTCATTGAGTATGTTTAAAGCAGAGATTGACAGATTTCTAAATACAAATGACATAAAGGGGATATGAGGATAGTGTGAGAAAA
This sequence comes from Heterodontus francisci, assembly GCF_036365525.1. Taxonomy (NCBI): domain Eukaryota; kingdom Metazoa; phylum Chordata; class Chondrichthyes; order Heterodontiformes; family Heterodontidae; genus Heterodontus; species Heterodontus francisci. Next base: position 2,337,481 of record NC_090375.1, on the reverse strand, counting down.
AGGCATTGAACTGGATGATCAGCCATGATTGTATTGAATGGCGGAGCAGGCTCGACGGGCTAAATAGCCTACTCCTGCTCCGATTTTCCTGTGTTCATATGTCCTTAAATGGGAGACTCTTTATTCTGAAACTATGCCCCCTAGTTCTAGATTCCCCCATGAGGGGAAACATCCTCTCACCATCTACCGTCTGTCAAGTCCCCCTCAGAATCTTCTATGTTTCAATAAGATCACCTCTCATTATAAAAAACCCCAATGTGTATAGGTCTAACCTGCTCAAACCTTCCTTATAAGACAACCCCTCGTGAGCCTTGTCTGAACTGCCTGCAATGCAAGTATATCCCTCCTGAAGAAAGGTGAGCAAAACTGTACACAGTACAATTTGTGCAGTCTCGCCAATCCCCTGCACTGTTGTAGCAAGAATTCCCTACTTTTATACTCCATTCCTCTTGCAATAAATACCAACATACCTGTTGACTCTGCAAAGTCCTCCTTACTAACATCTGGGGGCTTGTGCCAAAGTTGGGAGAGCTGTCCCACAGACTAGTCAAGCAACAGCTGGACATAATCATAATCACCGAATCATACCTTACAGACAATGTCCCAGACACTGCCATCACCATCCCCGGGTATGTCCTGTCCCACTGGCAGGACAGACCCAGCAGAGGTGGTGGCACAGTGGTATACAGTAGGGAGGGAGTTGCCCTGGGAGTCCTCAACATCGACTCCCGACCCCATGAAGTCTCATGGCATCAGGTCAAACACGGGCAAGGTAACCTCCTACTGATTACCACCTACTGCCCTCTCTCAGCTGATGAGTTAGTACTCCTCCATGTTGAACACCACTTGGTAGAAGTGCTAAGGATAAAAAGGACACAGATTGTACTCTGGGTGGGGGACTTAACAGTCCATCACCAAGAGTGGCTCGGCAGCACCACTACTGACAGAGCTGGACGAATCGTAACGGACACAGCTGCAAGACTGGGCCTGAAGCAGGTGGTGAGCGAACTAAGAAGAGGGAAAAACATAATTGACCTCGTCCTCACACAGACCTCACCACAATTCCCACACAGGACTTCACCACAATTCCCACACAGACCTCACCACAATTCCCACACAGGACTTCACCACAATTCCCACACAGGACTTCACCACAATTCCCACACAGGACTTCACCACAATTCCCACACAGGACTTCACCACAATTCCCACATAGGACTTCACCACAATTCCCACACAGGACTTCACCACAATTCCCACACAGGACTTCACCACAATTCCCACATAGGACTTCATCACACTTCCCACACAGGACTTCATCACACTTCCCACACAGGACTTCATCACACTTCCCACACAGGACTTCATCACACTTCCCACACAGGACCTCATCACACTTCCCACACAGGACCACATCACACTTCCCAAACAGGACTTCATCACACTTCCCACACAGGACTTCACCACACTTCCCACACAGGACTTCACCACACTTCCCACACAGGACTTCATCACACTTCCCACACAGGACTTCACCACACTTCCCACACAGGACTTCACCACACTTCCCACACAGGACTTCATCACACTTCCCACACAGGACTTCATCACACTTCCCACAGAGGACTTCACCACAATTCCCACACAGGACTTCACCACAATTCCCACACAGGACTTCACCACAATTCCCACACAGGACTTCACCACACTTCCCACACAGGACTTCACCACACTTCCCAAACAGGACTTCACCACACTTCCCACACAGGACCTCACCACAATTCCCACACAGGACCTCACCACAATTCCCACACAGGACTTCACCACAATTCCCACACAGGACTTCACCACAATTCCCACACAGACCTCACCACAATTCCCACACAGGACTTCACCACAATTCCCACACAGGACTTCACCACAATTCCCACACAGGACTTCACCACAATTCCCACATAGGACTTCATCACACTTCCCACACAGGACTTCATCACACTTCCCACACAGGACTTCACCACACTTCCCACAGAGGACTTCACCACACTTCCCACACAGGACTTCACCACACTTCCCAAACAGGACTTCACCACACTTCCCACACAGGACCTCACCACAATTCCCACACAGGACCTCACCACAATTCCCACACAGGACCTCATAACACTTCCCACACAGGACTTCACCACACTTCCCAAACAGGACTTCACCACACTTCCGACACAGGACTTCACGACACTTCCCACACAGGACCTCACCACACTTCCCAAACAGGACCTCACCACACTTCCCAAACAGGACCTCACCACAATTCCCACACAGGACATCACCACACTTCCCACATAGGACCTCACCACACATCCCAAACAGGACTTCACCACACTTCCCACACAGGACTTCACCACAATTCCCACACAGGACCTCACCGCAATTCCCACACAGGACTTCACCACACTTCCCACATAGGACCTCACCACACATCCCAAACAGGACTTCACCACACTTCCCACATAGGACCTCACCACACATCCCAAACAGGACTTCACCACACTTCCCACACAGGACTTCACCACAATTCCCACACAGGACCTCACCGCAATTCCCACACAGGACCTCACCACACTTCCCACACAGGACTTCACCACAATTCCCACACAGGACCTCACCACAATTCTCAAACAGGACTTCACCACAATTCCCACACAGGACCTCACCACAATTCTCAAACAGGACTTCACCACACTTCCCACACAGGACCTCACCACACTTCCCAAACAGGACTTCACCACACTTCCCAAACAGGACTTCACCACACTTCCCACACAGGACCTCACCACACTTCCCAAACAGGACCTCACCACAATTCCCACACAGGACCTCACCACACTTCCCACATAGGACCTCACCACACTTCCCACACAGGAATTCACCACACTTCCCAAACAGGACCTCACCACAATTCCCACACAGGACCTCACCACAATTCTCAAACAGGACTTCACCACACTTCCCACACAGGACCTCACCACACTTCCCAAACAGGACTTCACCACACTTCCCACATAGGACCTCACCACACATCCCAAACAGGACTTCACCACACTTCCCACACAGGACTTCACCACAATTCCCACACAGGACCTCACCGCAATTCCCACACAGGACCTCACCACACTTCCCACACAGGACTTCACCACAATTCCCACACAGGACCTCACCACAATTCTCAAACAGGACTTCACCACACTTCCCACACAGGACTTCACCACAATTCCCACACAGGACCTCACCGCAATTCCCACACAGGACCTCACCACACTTCCCACACAGGACTTCACCACAATTCCCACACAGGACCTCACCACACTTCCCAAACAGGACTTCACCACACTTCCCAAACAGGACTTCACCACACTTCCCACACAGGACCTCACCACACTTCCCAAACAGGACCTCACCACAATTCCCACACAGGACCTCACCACACCTCCCACATAGGACCTCACCACACTTCCCAAACAGGACTTCACCACACCTCCCACATAGGACCTCACCACACTTCCCAAACAGGACTTCACCACACTTCCCACACAGGACTTCACCATACTTCCCACACACGACCTCACCACACTTCCCACACAGGACTTCACCACACTTCTCAAACAGGACCTCACCACACTTCCCACACACGACTTCTCCACACTTCCCACACAGGACTTCACCACACTTCCCACACAGGACCTCACCACACTTCCCACACAGGACTTCACCACACTTCGCACACAGGACTTCACCACACTTCCCACACAGGACTTCACCATACTTCCCAAACAGGACTTCACCACACTTCCCACACAGGACTTCACCACAATTCCCACACAGGACCTCACCACACTTCCCACAAAGGACTTCACCACACTTCCCACACAGGACCTCACCACACTTCCCACACAGGACTTCACCACACTTCCCAAACAGGACCTCACCACAATTCCCACACAGGACTTCACCACACTTCCCACACAGAACTTCACCACAATTCCCACACAGGACCTCACCACACTTCCCACACACGACGTCACCAAACTTCCCAAACAGGACTTCACACACTTCCCACACAGGACCTCACCACAATTCCCACACAGGACCTCACCACAATTCCCACACAGGACTTCACCACACTTCCCACACAGGACTTCACCACAGTTCCCAAACAGGACTTCACCACACTTCCGACACAGGACTTCACGACAATTCCCACACAGGACTTCACCACACTTCCCACACAGGACCTTACCACATTTCCACACAGGACGTCACCACACTTCCCACACAGGACCTCACCACACTTCCCACACAAAACCTCACCACACTTTCCACACAAGACTTCACCACACTTCCCACACAGCACCACATCACACTTCCCACACAGGACCTCACCACACATCCCACACAGGACCTCACCACACTTCCCACACAGGACCACATCACACTTCCCACACAGGACTTAACCACACTTCCCACACAAAACCTCACCACACTTCCCACACAAGACTTCACCACACTTCCCACACAGGACCACATCACACTTCCCACACAGGACCTCACCAGACTTCCCACACAGGACCTCACCACACTTACCACACAGGACCACATCACACTTCCCACACAGGACCTCACCAGACTTCCCACACAGGACCTCACCACACTTCCCACACAGGACTTCACCACACTTCCCACACAGGACCACATCACACTTCCCACACAGGACCTCACCAGACTTCCCACACAGGACCACATCACACTTCCCACACAGGATTTCACCACACTCCCCACACAGGACCTCACCACACTCCCCACACAGGACCTCACCACACTTCCCACACAGGTCCTCACCAGACTTCCCACACAGGACCACATCACACTTCCCACACAGGACTTCACCACACTTCCCACACAGGACCTCACCACACTCCCCACACAGGACCTCACCACACTTCCCACACAGGACTTCACCACACTTCCCACACAGGACTTCACCAGACATCCCACACAGGCCCTCACCACACTTCCCACACAGGACCTCACCACACTTACCACACAGGACCACATCACACTTCCCACACAGGACCTCACAAGACTTCTCACACAGGACCTCACCACACTTCCCACACAGGACTTCACCACACTTCCCACACAGGACCACATCACACTTCCCACACAGGACCTCACCAGACTCCCCACAGAGGACCTCACCACACTCCCCACACAGGACCTCACTACACTTCCCACACAGGACCTCACCAGACTTCCCACACAGGACCACATCACACTTCCCACACGGGACTTCACCACACTTCCCACACAGGACCTCACCACACTCCCCACACAGGACCTCACCACACTTCCCACACAGGACTTCACCACACTTCCCACACAGGACTTCACCAGACTTCCCACACAGGCCCTCACCACACTTCCCACACAGGACTTCACCACACTTCCCACACAGGACTTCACCACACTTCCCACACAGGACTTCACCACACTTCCCACACACGAGCACATCACACTTCCCACACAGGACTTCACCAGACTTCCCACTGAGGACTTCACCACACTTCCCACACAGGACTTCACCACACTTCACACACAGGACTTCACCACACTTCCCACACAGGACTTCACCAGACTTCCCACACAGGACCTCACCAGACTTCCCACACAGGACTTCACCACACTTCACACACAGGACTTCACCACACTTCCCACACAGGACTTCACCAGACTTACCACACAGGACTTCACCACACTTCCCACACAGGACCTCACCACACTTCCCACACAGGACTTGACCACACTTCCCACGCAGGAACACATCACACTTCCCACACAGGACAACATCACACTTCCCACACAGGATTTCACCACACTTCCCACACAGGACCACATCACACTTCCCACACAGGACCACATCACACTTCCCACACAGGACCTCACCAGACTTCCCACACAGGACCACATCACACTTCCCACACAGGACTTCACCACACATCCCACACAGGACTTCACCACACTCCCCACACCGGACCTCACCACACTTCCCACACAGGACTTCACCACACTTCCCACACAGGACTTCACCACACTTCCCACACAGGACTTCACCACACTTCCCACACAGGACTTCACCAGACTTCCCACACAGGACCTCACCACACTTCCCACACAGGACTTCACCACACTTCCCACACAGGACTTCACCACACTTCCCACACACGAGCACATCACACTTCCCAAACAGGACTTCACCAGACTTCCCACACAGGAGTTCAACAGACTTCCCACACAGGACTTCACCACACTTCACACACAGGACTTCACCACACTTCCCACACAGGACTTCACCGGACTTCCCACACAGGACGTCACCAGACTTCCCACACAGGACTTCACCACACTTCCCACACACGACCTCACCACACTTCCGACACAGGACTTCACCACACTTCCCACACAGGACCTCATCACACTTCCCACACAGGACTTCACCGCACTTCCCACACAGGACTTCACCACACTTCGCACACAGGACTTCACCACACTTCCCAAACAGGACTTCACCACACTTCCCAAACAGGACCTCACCACACTTCCCAAACAGGACTTCACCACACTTCCCACACAGGACTTCACCACACTTCCCAAACAGGACTTCACCACACTTCCCAAACAGGACCTCACCACACTTCCCAAACAGGACTTCACCACACTTCGCACACAGGACTTCACCACACTTCCCAAACAGGACTTCACCACACTTCCCAAACAGGACCTCACCACACTTCCCAAACAGGACTTCACCACACTTCCCACACAGGACTTCACCACACTTCCGACACAGGACTTCACCACACTTCCCACACAGGACCTCACCACACTTCCCACACAGGACTTCACCGCACTTCCCACACAGGACTTCACCGCACTTCGCACACAGGACTTCACCACACTTCCCACACAGGACTTCACCACACTTCCCACACAGGACTTCACCACACTTCGCACACAAGGCTTCACCACAATTCCCACACAGGACCTCACCACACTTCCCACACAGGACTTCACCACATTTCCGAAACAGGTCTTCACCAGACCTCCCACACAGGACCTCACCACACTTCCCAAACAGGACCTCACCACACTTCCCACACAGGACCTCACCGGACTTCCCACACAGGTCCTCCCCAGACTTCCCACACAGGACCACCTCACACTTCCCACACAGGACCTCACCAGACTTCCCACACAGGACTTCACCACACTTCCCGCACAGGACCACATCACACTTCCCACACAGGACCTCATCACACTTCCCACACAGGACCACATCACACTTCCCACACAGTACTTCACCACACTTCCCGCACAGGACCACATCACACTTCCCACACAGGACTTCACCACACTTCCCAAACAGGACATCACCACACTTCCCACACAGGACTTCACCACACTTCCCACCCAGGACCACATCACACTTCCCACACAGGACCACATCACACTTCCCAAACAGGACCTCATCACACTTCCCACACAGGACCACATCACACTTCCCACACAGGACCACATCACACTTCCCAAACAGGACCTCATCACACTTCCCACACAGGACCACATCACACTTCCCACTCAGGACCTCATCACACTTCCCACACAGGACTTCAACACACTTGCGACACAGGACTACACCACACTTCCCACACAGTAGTTCACGACACTTCCCACACAGGACTTCACCACACTTCCCACACAGGACTTCACCACACTTCCCACATAGGACCTCACCACACTTCCCAAACAGGACTTCACCACACTTCCCACACAGGACCTCACCACACTTCCCAAACAGGACTTCACCACACTTCCAACATAGGACCTCACCACACTTCCCAAACAGGACTTCACCACACATCCCACATCGGACCTCACCACACTTCCCAAACAGGACTTCACCACACTTCCCACATAGGACCTCACCACACTTCCCAAACAGGACTTCACCACACTTCCAACATAGGACCTCACCATACTTCCCAAACAGGACTTCACCACACTTCCCACACAGGACCTCACCACACTTCCCACACAGGACTTCACCACACTTCTCACACAGGACTTCACCACACTTCCCACACAGGACCACATCACACTTCCCACACAGGACCTCACCACACTTCCCACACAGGACCTCACCAGTCTTCCCACACAGGACCTCACCACACTTCCCACACAGGACCACATCACACTTCCCACACAGGACCTCACCAGACTTCCCACACAGGACCTCACCACACTTCCACACAGGACCACATCACACTTCCCACACAGGACCTCACCAGTCTTCCCACACAGGACCTCACCACACTTCCCACACAGGACCACATCACACTTCCCACACAGGACCTCACCACACTTCCACACAGGACCACATCACACTTCCCACACAGCACCTCACCAGACTTCCCACACAGGACTTCACCGGACTTCCCACACAGGACTTCACCAGACTTCCCACACAGGACTTCACCACACTTCCCACACACGACCTCACCACACTTCCGACACAGGACTTCACCACACTTCCCACACAGGACCTCACCACACTTCCCACACAGGACTTCACCGCACTTCCCACACAGGACTTCACCACACTTCGCACACAGGACTTCACCACACTTCCCACACAGGTCCTCACCACACTTCCCAAACAGGACTTCACCACACTTCCCACACGGGACTTCACCACACTTCCCACACAGGACTTCACCACACTTCCCAAACAGGACCTCACCACACTTCCCTAACAGGACTTCACCACACTTCCCAAACAGGACCTCACCACACTTCCCAAACAGGACTTCACCGCACTTCCCACACGGGACTTCACCACACTTCCCACACAGGACTTCACCACACTTCCCACACAGGACTTCACCGCACTTCCCACACAGGACTTCACCGCACTTCGCACACAGGACTTCACCACACTTCCCACACAGGACTTCACCACACTTCCCACACAGGACTTCACCACACTTCGCACACAGGGCTTCACCACAATTCCCACACAGGACTTCACCACACTTCCCACACAGGACTTCACCACACTTCGCACACAGGGCTTCACCACAATTCCCACACAGGACTTCACCGCTCTTCCCACACAGGACCTCACCGCACTTCGCACACAGGACTTCACCACACTTCCCACACAGGACCTCACCACACTTCCCACACAGGACTTCACCACACTTCCCACACAGGACTTCACCACATTTCCCAAACAGGACTTCACCAGACCTCCCACACAGGACCTCACCACACTTCCCAAACAGGACCTCACCACACTTCCCACACAGGACCTCACCGGACTTCCCACACAGGACCTCACCAGACTTCCCACACAGAACTTCACCACACTTCCCGCACAGGACCACATCACACTTCCCACACAGGACCTCATCACACTTCCCACACAGGACCACATCACACTTCCCACACAGTACTTCACCACACTTCCCACATAGGACTTCATCACACTTCCCACACAGGACTTCATCACACTTCCCACAGAGGACTTCACCACAATTCCCACACAGGACTTCACCACAATTCCCACACAGGACTTCACCACAATTCCCACACAGGACTTCACCACAATTCCCACACAGGACTTCACCACACTTTCCACACAGGACTTCATCACACTTCCCACACAGGACTTCATCACACTTCCCACAGAGGACTTCACCACACTTCCCACAGAGGACTTCACCACACTTCCCACACAGGACTTCACCACACTTCCCAAACAGGACTTCACCACACTTCCCACACAGGACCTCACCACAATTCCCACACAGGACCTCACCACAATTCCCACACAGGACCTCATAACACTTCCCACACAGGACTTCACCACACTTCCCAAACAGGACTTCACCACACTTCCGACACAGGACTTCACGACACTTCCCACACAGGACCTCACCACACTTCCCAAACAGGACCTCACCACACTTCCCAAACAGGACCTCACCACAATTCCCACACAGGACATCACCACACTTCCCACATAGGACCTCACCACACATCCCAAACAGGACTTCACCACACTTCCCACACAGGACTTCACCACAATTCCCACACAGGACCTCACCGCAATTCCCACACAGGACTTCACCACACTTCCCACACAGGACCTCACCACACTTCCCACACAGGACTTCACCACAATTCCCACACAGGACCTCACCAGAATTCTCAAACAGGACTTCACCACAATTCCCACACAGGACCTCACCACAATTCTCAAACAGGACTTCACCACACTTCCCACACAGGACCTCACCACACTTCCCAAACAGGACTTCACCACACTTCCCAAACAGGACTTCACCACACTTCCCACACAGGACCTCACCACACTTCCCAAACAGGACCTCACCACAATTCCCACACAGGACCTCACCACACTTCCCACATAGGACCTCACCACACTTCCCACACAGGAATTCACCACACCTCCCACACAGGACTTCACCACACTTCAAAAACAGGACCTCACCACACTTCCCAAACAGGACCTCACCACACTTCCCAAACAGGACTTCACCACACCTCCCACACAGGACTTCACCACACTTCAAAAACAGGACCTCACCACACTTCCCAAACAGGACTTCACCACACTTCCCACACAGGACTTCACCACACTTCAAAAACAGGACCTCACCACACTTCCCACACAGGACTTCACCACACTTCCCACACAGGACTTCACCATACTTCCCACACACGACCTCACCACACTTCCCACACAGGACTTCACCACACTTCTCAAACAGGACCTCACCACACTTCCCACACACGACTTCTCCACACTTCCCACACAGGACTTCACCACACTTCCCACACAGGACCTCACCACACTTCCCACACAGGACTTCACCACACTTCGCACACAGGACTTCACCACACTTCCCACACAGGACTTCACCATACTTCCCAAACAGGACTTCACCACACTTCCCACACAGGACCTCACCACACTTCCCACACAGGACTTCACCACAATTCCCACACAGGACCTCACCACACTTCCCACAAAGGACTTCACCACACTTCCCACACAGGACCACATCACAATTCCCACACAGGACTTCACCACACTTCCCACACAGAACTTCACCACAATTCCCACACAGGACCTCACCACACTTCCCAAACAGGACCTCACCACAATTCCCACACAGGACTTCACCACACTTCCCACACAGAACTTCACCACAATTCCCACACAGGACCTCACCACACTTCCCACACACGACGTCACCAAACTTCCCAAACAGGACTTCACCACACTTCCCACACAGGACTTCACCACACTTCCCACACAGGACTTCACCACAATTCCCACACAGGACTTCACCACACTTCCCACACAGAACTTCACCACAATTCCCACACAGGACTTCACCACACTTCCCACACAGAACTTCACCACAATTCCCACACAGAACTTCACCACACTTCCCACACAGGACTTCACCACACTTCCCAAACAGGACCTCACCACAATTCCCACACAGGACTTCACCACACTTCCCACACAGAACTTCACCACAATTCCCACACAGGACCTCACCACACTTCCCACACACGACGTCACCAAACTTCCCAAACAGGACTTCACACACTTCCCACACAGGACCTCACCACAATTCCCACACAGGACCTCACCACAATTCCCACACAGGACTTCACCACACTTCCCACACAGGACTTCACCACAGTTCCCAAACAGGACTTCACCACACTTCCGACACAGGACTTCACGACAATTCCCACACAGGACTTCACCACACTTCCCACACAGGACCTTACCACATTTCCACACAGGACGTCACCACACTTCCCACACAGGACCTCACCACACTTCCCACACAAAACCTCACCACACTTCCCACACAAGACTTCACCACACTTCCCACACAGCACCACATCACACTTCCCACACAGGACCTCACCACACATCCCACACAGGACCTCACCACACTTCCCACACAGGACCACATCACACTTCCCACACAGGACTTAACCACACTTCCCACACAGGACCTCACCACACTTCCCACACAAAACCTCACCACACTTCCCACACAAGACTTCACCACACTTCCCACACAGGACCACATCACACTTCCCACACAGGACCTCACCAGACTTCCCACACAGGACCTCACCACACTTACCACACAGGACCACATCACACTTCCCACACAGGACCTCACCAGACTTCCCACACAGGACCTCACCACACTTCCCACACAGGACTTCACCACACTTCCCACACAGGACCACATCACACTTCCCACACAGGACCTCACCAGACTTCCCACACAGGACCACATCACACTTCCCACACAGGATTTCACCACACTCCCCACACAGGACCTCACCACACTCCCCACACAGGACCTCACCACACTTCCCACACAGGTCCTCACCAGACTTCCCACACAGGACCACATCACACTTCCCACACAGGACTTCACCACACTTCCCACACAGGACCTCACCACACTCCCCACACAGGACCTCACCACACTTCCCACACAGGACTTCACCACACTTCCCACACAGGACTTCACCAGACATCCCACACAGGCCCTCACCACACTTCCCACACAGGACCTCACCACACTTACCACACAGGACCACATCACACTTCCCACACAGGACCTCACAAGACTTCTCACACAGGACCTCACCACACTTCCCACACAGGACTTCACCACACTTCCCACACAGGACCACATCACACTTCCCACACAGGACCTCACCAGACTCCCCACACAGGACCTCACCACACTCCCCACACAGGACCTCACTACACTTCCCACACAGGACCTCACCAGACTTCCCACACAGGACCACATCACACTTCCCACACGGGACTTCACCACACTTCCCACACAGGACCTCACCACACTCCCCACACAGGACCTCACCACACTTCCCACACAGGACTTCACCACACTTCCCACACAGGACTTCACCAGACTTCCCACACAGGCCCTCACCACACTTCCCACACAGGACTTCACCACACTTCCCACACAGGACTTCACCACACTTCCCACACAGGACTTCACCACACTTCCCACACACGAGCACATCACACTTCCCACACAGGACTTCACCAGACTTCCCACTGAGGACTTCACCACACTTCCCACACAGGACTTCACCACACTTCACACACAGGACTTCACCACACTTCCCACACAGGACTTCACCAGACTTCCCACACAGGACCTCACCAGACTTCCCACACAGGACTTCACCACACTTCACACACAGGACTTCACCACACTTCCCACACAGGACTTCACCAGACTTACCACACAGGACTTCACCACACTTCCCACACAGGACCTCACCACACTTCCCACACAGGACTTGACCACACTTCCCACGCAGGAACACATCACACTTCCCACACAGGACAACATCACACTTCCCACACAGGATTTCACCACACTTCCCACACAGGACCACATCACACTTCCCACACAGGACCACATCACACTTCCCACACAGGACCTCACCAGACTTCCCACACAGGACCACATCACACTTCCCACACAGGACTTCACCACACATCCCACACAGGACTTCACCACACTCCCCACACCGGACCTCACCACACTTCCCACACAGGACTTCACCACACTTCCCACACAGGACTTCACCACACTTCCCACACAGGACTTCACCACACTTCCCACACAGGACTTCACCAGACTTCCCACACAGGACCTCACCACACTTCCCACACAGGACTTCACCACACTTCCCACACAGGACTTCACCACACTTCCCACACACGAGCACATCACACTTCCCAAACAGGACTTCACCAGACTTCCCACACAGGAGTTCACCAGACTTCCCACACAGGACTTCACCACACTTCACACACAGGACTTCACCACACTTCCCACACAGGACTTCACCGGACTTCCCACACAGGACGTCAAAAGACTTCCCACACAGGACTTCACCACACTTCCCACACACGACCTCACCACACTTCCGACACAGGACTTCACCACACTTCCCACACAGGACCTCATCACACTTCCCACACAGGACTTCACCGCACTTCCCACACAGGACTTCACCACACTTCGCACACAGGACTTCACCACACTTCCCAAACAGGACTTCACCACACTTCCCAAACAGGACCTCACCACACTTCCCAAACAGGACTTCACCACACTTCCCACACGGGACTTCACCACACTTCCCACACAGGACTTCACCACACTTCCGACACAGGACTTCACCACACTTCCCACACAGGACCTCACCACACTTCCCACACAGGACTTCACCGCACTTCCCACACAGGACTTCACCGCACTTCGCACACAGGACTTCACCACACTTCCCACACAGGACTTCACCACACTTCCCACACAGGACTTCACCACACTTCGCACACAAGGCTTCACCACAATTCCCACACAGGACCTCACCACACTTCCCACACAGGACTTCACCACACTTCCCACACAGGACTTCACCACATTTCCCAAACAGGACTTCACCAGACCTCCCACACAGGACCTCACCACACTTCCCAAACAGGACCTCACCACACTTCCCACACAGGACCTCACCGGACTTCCCACACAGGTCCTCCCCAGACTTCCCACACAGGACCACCTCACACTTCCCACACAGGACCTCACCAGACTTCCCACACAGGACTTCACCACACTTCCCGCACAGGACCACATCACACTTCCCACACAGGACCTCATCACACTTCCCACACAGGACCACATCACACTTCCCACACAGTACTTCACCACACTTCCCGCACAGGACAACATCACACTTCCCACACAGGACTTCACCACACATCCCACATAGGACCTCACCACACTTCCCAAACAGGACATCACCACACTTCCCACACAGGACTTCACCACACTTCCCACCCAGGACCACATCACACTTCCCACACAGGACCACATCACACTTCCCACACAGGACCACATCACACTTCCCACACAGGACCTCATCACACTTCCCACACAGGACTTCAACACACTTGCGACACAGGACTTCACCACACTTCCCACACAGGATCACATCACACTTCCCACACAGGACTTCACCACACTTCCCACACAGTAGTTCACGACACTTCCCACACAGGACTTCACCACACTTCCCACACAGGATCACATCACACTTCCCACACAGGACTTCACCACACTTCCCACACAGGACTTCACCACACTTCCCACATAGGACCTCACCACACTTCCCAAACAGGACTTCACCACACTTCCAACATAGGACCTCACCACACTTCCCAAACAGGACTTCACCACACATCCCACATCGGACCTCACCACACTTCCCAAACAGGACTTCACCACACTTCCCACATAGGACCTCACCACACTTCCCAAACAGGACTTCACCACACTTCCAACATAGGACCTCACCATACTTCCCAAACAGGACTTCACCACACTTCCCACACAGGACCTCACCACACTTCCCACACAGGACTTCACCACACTTCTCAGACAGGACTTCACCACACTTCCCACACAGGACCACATCACACTTCCCACACAGGACCTCACCACACTTCCCACACAGGACCTCACCAGTCTTCCCACACAGGACCTCACCACACTTCCCACACAGGACCACATCACACTTCCCACACAGGACCTCACCAGACTTCCCACACAGGACCTCACCAGACTTCCCACACAGGACCTCACCACACTTCCCACACAGGACCACATCACACTTCCCACACAGGACCTCACCACACTTCCCACACAGGACTTCACCACACTTCCCACTCAGGACAACATCACACTTCCCACACAGGACCTCACCACACTTCCACACAGGACCACATCACACTTCCCACACAGCACCTCACCAGACTTCCCACACAGGACTTCACCGGACTTCCCACACAGGACTTCACCAGACTTCCCACACAGGACTTCACCACACTTCCCACACACGACCTCACCACACTTCCGACACAGGACTTCACCACACTTCCCACACAGGACCTCACCACACTTCCCACACAGGACTTCACCGCACTTCCCACACAGGACTTCACCACACTTCGCACACAGGACTTCACCACACTTCCCACACAGGTCCTCACCACACTTCCCAAACAGGACTTCACCACACTTCCCACACGGGACTTCACCACACTTCCCACACAGGACTTCACCACACTTCCCAAACAGGACCTCACCACACTTCCCAAACAGGACCTCACCACACTTCCCAAACAGGACTTCACCACACTTCCCAAACAGGACCTCACCACACTTCCCAAACAGGACTTCACCGCACTTCCCACACGGGACTTCACCACACTTCCCACACAGGACTTCACCACACTTCCCACACAGGACTTCACCACACTTCCCACACAGGACTTCACCACACTTCCCACACAGGACCTCACCACACTTCCCACACAGGACTTCACCGCACTTCCCACACAGGACTTCACCGCACTTCGCACACAGGACTTCACCACACTTCCCACACAGGACTTCACCACACTTCCCACACAGGACTTCACCACACTTCGCACACAGGGCTTCACCACAATTCCCACACAGGACTTCACCACACTTCCCACACAGGACTTCACCACACTTCGCACACAGGGCTTCACCACAATTCCCACACAGGACTTCACCGCTCTTCCCACACAGGACCTCACCGCACTTCGCACACAGGACTTCACCACACTTCCCACACAGGACCTCACCACACTTCCCACACAGGACTTCACCACACTTCCCACACAGGACTTCACCACATTTCCCAAACAGGACTTCACCAGACCTCCCACACAGGACCTCACCACACTTCCCAAACAGGACCTCACCACACTTCCCACACAGGACCTCACCGGACTTCCCACACAGGACCTCACCAGACTTCCCACACAGAACTTCACCACACTTCCCGCACAGGACCACATCACACTTCCCACACAGGACCACACCACAATTCCCACACAGGACCTCATCACACTTCCCACACAGGACCACATCACACTTCCCACACAGTACTTCACCACACTTCCCGCACAGGACCACATCACACTTCCCACACAGGACCACACCACACATCCCACACAGGACCTCATCACACTTCCCACACAGGACCACATCACACTTCCCACACAGTACTTCACCACAATTCCCACACAGGACCTCATCACACTTCCCACACAGGACCACATCACACTTCCCACACAGTACTTCACCACACTTCCCAAACAGGACATCACCACACTTCCCACACAGGACTTCACCACACTTCCCACCCAGGACCACATCACACTTCCCAAACAGGACCACATCACACTTCCCAAACAGGACCTCATCACACTTCCCACACAGGAACACATCGCACTTCCCACACAGGACCTCATCACACTTCCCACACAGGAACACATCACACTTCCCACACAGGATCACATCACACTTCCCACATAGGACCTCACCACACTTCCCACATAGGACCTCACCACACTTCCCAAACAGGACTTCACCACACTTCCCACATAGGACCTCACCACACTTCCCAAACAGGACCTCACCACACTTCCCAAACAGGACTTCACCACACTTCCCACATAGGACCTCACCACACTTCCCAAACAGGACCTCACCACATTTCCCAAACAGGACTTCACCACACTTCCAACATAGGACCTCACCACACTTCCCAAACAGGACTTCACCACACTTCCCAAACAGGACTTCACCACACTTCCCAAACAGGACCTCACCACATTTCCCAAACAGGACTTCACCACACTTCCAACATAGGACCTCACCACACTTCCCACACAGGACCTCACCACACTTCCCACACAGGACCTCACCACACATCCCACATAGGACCTCACCACACTTCCCACACAGGACCTCACCACACTTCCAACATAGGACCTCACCACACATCCCACATAGGACCTCACCACACTTCCCACACAGGACCTCACCACACTTCCAACATAGGACCTCACCACACTTCCCACATAGGACCTCACCACACTTCCCACACAGGACCTCACCACACTTCCCACACAGGACCTCACCACACTTCCAACATAGGACCTCACCACACTTCCCACATAGGACCTCACCACACTTCCCAAACAGGACTTCACCACACTTCCCACACAGGACCTCACCACACTTCCCACACAGGACCTCACCGGACTTCCCACACAGGACCTCACCAGACTTCCCACACAGAACTTCACCACACTTCCCGCACAGGACCACATCACACTTCCCACACAGGACCACACCACAATTCCCACACAGGACCTCATCACACTTCCCACACAGGACCACATCACACTTCCCACACAGTACTTCACCACAATTCCCACACAGGACCACATCACACTTCCCACACAGGACCACACCACAATTCCCACACAGGACCACACCACAATTCCCACACAGGACCTCATCACACTTCCCACACAGGACCACATCACACTTCCCACACAGTACTTCACCACAATTCCCACACAGGACCACATCACACTTCCCACACAGTACTTCACCACACTTCCCAAACAGGACATCACCACACTTCCCACACAGGACTTCACCACACTTCCCACCCAGGACCACATCACACTTCCCAAACAGGAACACATCGCACTTCCCACACAGGACCTCATCACACTTCCCACACAGTACTTCACCACACTTCCCACATAGGACCTCACCACAATTCCCACACAGGACCACATCACACTTCCCACACAGGACCACACCACAATTCCCACACAGGACCACACCACAATTCCCACACAGGACCTCATCACACTTCCCACACAGGACCACATCACACTTCCCACACAGTACTTCACCACAATTCCCACACAGGACCACATCACACTTCCCACACAGGACCACACCACAATTCCCACACAGGACCACACCACAATTCCCACACAGGACCTCATCACACTTCCCACACAGGACCACATCACACTTCCCACACAGTACTTCACCACAATTCCCACACAGGACCACATCACACTTCCCACACAGTACTTCACCACACTTCCCAAACAGGACATCACCACACTTCCCACACAGGACTTCACCACACTTCCCACCCAGGACCACATCACACTTCCCAAACAGGAACACATCACACTTCCCACACAGTACTTCACCACAATTCCCACACAGGACCACATCACACTTCCCACACAGGACCACACCACAATTCCCACACAGGACCACACCACAATTCCCACACAGGACCACATCACACTTCCCACACAGTACTTCACCACACTTCCCACATAGGACCTCACCACACTTCCCAAACAGGACCTCACCACACTTCCCAAACAGGACTTCACCACACTTCCCACATAGGACCTCACCACACTTCCCAAACAGGACCTCACCACACTTCCCAAACAGGACTTCACCACACTTCCCACATAGGACCTCACCACACTTCCCAAACAGGACCTCACCACATTTCCCAAACAGGACTTCACCACACTTCCAACATAGGACCTCACCACACTTCCCAAACAGGACTTCACCACACTTCCCAAACAGGACTTCACCACACTTCCCAAACAGGACCTCACCACATTTCCCAAACAGGACTTCACCACACTTCCAACATAGGACCTCACCACACTTCCCACACAGGACCTCACCACACTTCCCACACAGGACCTCACCACACATCCCACATAGGACCTCACCACACTTCCCACACAGGACCTCACCACACTTCCAACATAGGACCTCACCACACTTCCCACATAGGACCTCACCACACTTCCCAAACAGGACTTCACCACACTTCCAACATAGGACCTCACCACACTTCCCACATAGGACCTCACCACACTTCCCACACAGGACCTCACCACACTTCCCACACAGGACCTCACCACACTTCCCACACAGGACCTCACCACACTTCCAACATAGGACCTCACCACACTTCCCACATAGGACCTCACCACACTTCCCACACAGGACCTCACCACACTTCCCACACAGGACCTCACCACACTTCCAACATAGGACCTCACCACACTTCCCACATAGGACCTCACCACACTTCCCAAACAGGACTTCACCACACTTCCCACACAGGACCTCACCACACTTCCAACATAGGACCTCACCACACTTCCCACATAGGACCTCACCACACTTCCCAAACAGGACTTCACCACACTTCCAACATAGGACCTCACCACACTTCCCACACAGGACCTCACCACACTTCCCAAACAGGACTTCACCACACTTCCAACATAGGACCTCACCACACTTCCCACACAGGACCTCACCACACTTCCCACACAGGACCTCACCACACTTCCCACATAGGACCTCACCACACTTCCCACATAGGACCTCACCACACTTCCCACACAGGACCTCACCACACTTCCCACACAGGACCTCACCACACTTCCCACATAGGACCTCACCACACTTCCCACACAGGACCTCACCACACTTCCAACATAGGACCTCACCACACTTCCAACATAGGACCTCACCACACTTCCCACACAGGACTTCACCACACTTCCCACACAGGACTTCACCACACTTCCCACACAGGACCTCACCACACTTCCCACACAGGACCTCACCACACTTCCCACACAGGACCTCACCAGTCTTCCCACACAGGACCTCACCACACTTCCCACACAGGACCACATCACATTTCCCACACAGGAATTCACCACACTTCCCACACAGGACCTCAACAGACTTCCCACACAGGACCTCAACAGACTTCCCACACAGGACCTCACCAGACTTCCCACACAGGACCTCACCACACTTCCCACACAGGACTTCACCGCACTTCCCACACAGGACCACATCACACTTCCCACACAGGACCACATCACACTTCCCACACAGGACCTCACCACACTTCCCACTCAGGACAACATCACACTTCCCACACAGGACCTCACCACACTTCCACACAGGACCACATCACACTTCCCACACAGCACCTCACCAGACTTCCCACACAGGACTTCACCACACTTCGCACACAGGACTTCACCAAACTCCCCACACAGGACCTCACCACACTTCCCACACAGGACTTCACCACACTTCCCACACAGGACTTCTCCAGACTTCCCACACAGGACCTCACCACAATTCCCACACACGAGCACATCACACTTCCCAAACAGGACTTCACCAGACTTCCCACACAGGACTTCACCAGACTTCCCACACAGGACTTCACCACACTTCCCACACAGGACTTCAACACACTTCCCACACAGGACTTCACCAGACTTCCCACACAGGTCTTCACCTCACTTCCCACACAGGACTTCACCACACTTCCCACACACGACCTCACCACACTTCCAAAGCAGGACTTCACGACACTTAACACACGGGACTTCACCACACTTCCCACACAGCACCTCACCACACTTCCCACACAGGACTTCACCACATTTCCCAAACAGGACTTCACCAGACTTCCCACACAGGACCTCACCACACTTCCCAAACAGGACCTCACCACACTTCCCACACAGGACTTCACCACACTTCCCACACAGGACTTCACGACACTTCCGACACAGGACTTCACGACAATTCCCACACAGGACTTCACCACACTTCCCACACAGGACCTCACCACACTTCCCACACATGACTTCACCACACTTCCCACACAGCACCACATCACACTTCCCACACCGGATCTCACCAGACTTCCCACACAGGACCTCACCACATTTCCCACACAGGACCTCACCACACTTCCCACACAGGACCACATCACACTTCCCACACAGGACTTAACCACACTTCCCACACAGGACCTCACCACACTTCCCACACAAAACCTCACCACACTTCCCACACAAGACTTCACCACACTTCCCACACAGCACCACATCACACTTCCCACACTGGACCTCACCAGACTTCCCACACAGGACCTCACCACACTTCCCACACAGGACCACATCACACTTCCCACACAGGACCTCACCAGACTTCCCACACAGGACTTCACCACACTTCCCGCACAGGACCACATCACACTTCCCACACAGGACCTCATCACACTTCCCACACAGGACCACATCACACTTCCCACACATGACTTCACCACACATCCCAC
This sequence comes from Heterodontus francisci, assembly GCF_036365525.1. Classification (NCBI taxonomy): domain Eukaryota; kingdom Metazoa; phylum Chordata; class Chondrichthyes; order Heterodontiformes; family Heterodontidae; genus Heterodontus; species Heterodontus francisci. Next base: position 2,315,134 of record NC_090375.1, on the reverse strand, counting down.
ATAGGACCTCACCACACTTCCCAAACAGGACATCACCACACTTCCCACACAGGAGTTCACCACACTTCCCACACAGGACCTCACCACACGTCCCACACAGGACTTCACCAGACTTCCCACACAGGACTTCACCACACTTCCCACACAGGACTTCACCAGACTTCCCACACAGGACTTCAACACACTTCCCACACAGGACCACATCACACTTCCCACACAGGACTTCACCACACTTCCCACACAGGACTTCACCACACTTCCCACATAGGACCTCACCACACTTCCCAAACAGGACTTCACCACACTTCCCAAACAGGACTTCACCACACTTCCCACACAGGACCTCACCACACTTCCCACACAGGACTTCACCACATTTCCCAAACAGGACTTCACCAGACTTCACACACAGGACCTCACCACACTTCCCAAACAGGACCTCACCACACTTCCCACACAGGACTTCACTACACTTCCAACACAGGACTTCACGACAATTCCCACACAGGACTTCACCACACTTCCCACACAAAACCTCACCACACTTCCCACACAAGACTTCACCACACTTCCCACACAGCACCACATCACACTTCCCACACAGGATCTCACCAGACTTCCCACACAGGACCTCACCACACTTCCCACACAGGACTTAACCACACTTCCCACACAGGACCTCACCACACTTCCCACACAAAACCTCACCACACTTCCCACACAAGACTTCACCACACTTCCCACACAGCACCACATCACACTTCCCACACAGGACCTCAACAGACTTCCCACACAGGACCTCACCACACTTCCCACACAGGACCACATCAGACTTCCCACACAGGACCTCACCAGACTTCCCACACAGGACTTCACCACACTTCCCGCACAGGACCACATCACACTTCCCACACAGGACCTCATCACACTTCCCACACAGGACCTCACCACACTTCCCACCCAGGACCACATCAGACTTCCCACACAGGACCTCACCACACTTCCCACACAGGACTTCACCACACTTCCCACCCAGGACCACATCACTCTTCCCACACAGGACCACATCACACTTCCCAAACAGGACCACATCACACTTCCCAAACAGGACCACATCACACTTCCCAAACAGGACCTCATCACACTTCCCACACAGGACCACATCACACTTCCCACACAGGACCTCATCACACTTCCCACACAGGACCACATCACACTTCCCACACAGGGCCTCATCACACTTCCCACACAGGACTTCACCACACTTCCCACCCAGGACCACATCACTCTTCCCACACAGGACCACATCACACTTCCCAAACAGGACCTCATCACACTTCCCACACAGGACCACATCACACTTCCCACACAGGACCTCATCACACTTCCCACACAGGACCTCACCAGACTTCCCACACAGGACTTCACCACACTTCCCGCACAGGACCACATCACACTTCCCACACAGGACCACATCACACTTCCCGCACAGGACTTAACCACACTTCCCACACAGGACTTCACCACACTTCCCACCCAGGACCACATCACTTTTCCCACACAGGACCACATCAGACTTCCCACACAGGACCTCACCAGACTTCCCACACAGGACTTCACCACACTTCCCGCACAGGACCACATCACACTTCCCACACAGGACCTCATCACACTTCCCACACAGGACCTCACCACACTTCCCACCCAGGACCACATCAGACTTCCCACACAGGACCTCACCACACTTCCCACACAGGACTTAACCACACTTCCCACACAGGACTTCACCACACTTCCCACCCAGGACCACATCACTCTTCCCACACAGGACCACATCACACTTCCCAAACAGGACCACATCACACTTCCCACACAGGGCCTCATCACACTTCCCACACAGGACTTCACCACACTTCCCACCCAGGACCACATCACTCTTCCCACACAGGACCACATCACACTTCCCAAACAGGACCTCATCACACTTCCCACACAGGACCACATCACACTTCCCACACAGGGCCTCATCACACTTCCCACACAGGACTTCACCACACTTGCGACACAGGACTTCACCACACTTCCCACACAGGACCTCACCACACTTCCCACCCAGGACCACATCACTCTTCCCACACAGGACCACATCACACTTCCCAAACAGGACCACATCACACTTCCCACACAGGACTTCACCACACTTCCCACACAGGACCACATCACACTTCCCACACAGGACCACATCACACTTCCCACACAGGACTTCACCACACTTCCCACACAGGACCACATCACACTTCCCGCACAGGACCACATCACACTTCCCACACAGGACCTCATCACACTTCCCACACAGGACCTCACCACACTTCCCACCCAGGACCACATCAGACTTCCCACACAGGACCTCACCACACTTCCCACACAGGACTTAACCACACTTCCCACACAGGACTTCACCACACTTCCCACCCAGGACCACATCACTCTTCCCACACAGGACCACATCACACTTCCCAAACAGGACCACATCACACTTCCCACACAGGGCCTCATCACACTTCCCACACAGGACTTCACCACACTTCCCACCCAGGACCACATCACTCTTCCCACACAGGACCACATCACACTTCCCAAACAGGACCTCATCACACTTCCCACACAGGACCACATCACACTTCCCACACAGGGCCTCATCACACTTCCCACACAGGACTTCATCACACTTCCCACACAGGACTTCACCACACTTCCCACACAGGACTTCACCACACTTGCGACACAGGACTTCACCACACTTCCCACACAGTAGTTCACCACACTTCCCACACAGGACTTCACCACACTTCCCACACAGGACCACATCACACTTCCCACACAGGACCACATCACACTTCCCAAACAGGACTTCACCACACTTCCCACACAGGACTTCACCACACTTGCGACACAGGACTTCACCACACTTCCCACACAGTAGTTCACCACACTTCCCACACAGGACTTCACCACACTTCCCACATAGGACCTCACCACTCTTCCCAAACAGGACTTCACCACACTTCCCAAACAGGACCTCACCACACTTCCCACACAGGACTTCACCACACTTCCCACACAGGACCTCACCACACTTCCCACACAGGACTTCACCACACTTCCCACACAGGACCTCACCACACTTCCCACACAGGACTTCACCACACTTCCCACACAGGACTTCACCACACTTCCCACACAGGACCTCACCACACTTCCCACACAGGACTTCACCACACTTCTCACACAGGACTTCACCACACTTCCCACACAGGACTTCACCACACTTCCCACACAGGACCACATCACACTTCCCACACAGGACCTCACCACACTTCCCACACAGGACCTCACCACACTTCCCACACAGGACCACATCACATTTCCCACACAGGAATTCACCACACTTCCCACACAGGAACTCACCACACTTCCCACACAGGACTTCACCACACTTCCCACACAGGACCACATCACACTTCCCACACAGGACCTCACCACACTTCCCACACAGGACCTCACCACACTTCCCACACAGGACCACATCACATTTCCCACACAGGAATTCACCACACTTCCCACACAGGAACTCACCACACTTCCCACACAGGACCTCACCACACTTCCCACACAGGACCTCACCACACTTCCCACACAGGACCACATCACATTTCCCACACAGGAATTCACCACACTTCCCACACAGGAACTCACCACACTTCTCACACAGGACTTCACCACACTTCCCACACAGGACTTCACCACACTTCCCACACAGGACCACATCACACTTCCCACACAGGACCTCACCACACTTCCCACACAGGACTTCACCACACTTCTCACACAGGACTTCACCACACTTCCCACACAGGACTTCACCACACTTCCCACACAGGACCACATCACACTTCCCACACAGGACCTCACCACACTTCCCACACAGGAACTCACCACACTTCCCACACAGGACCTCACCACACTTCCCACACAGGACCACATCACATTTCCCACACAGGACTTCACCACACTTCTCACACAGGACTTCACCACACTTCCCACTCAGGACAACATCACACTTCCCACACAGGACCTCTCCAGACTTCCCACATAGGACCACATCACACTTCCCACACAGGACCTCACCAGACTTCCCACACAGGACTTCACCACACTTCCCACATAGGACCACATCACACTTCCCACACAGGACCTCACCAGACTTCCCACACAGGACTTCACCACACTTCCCACATAGGACCACATCACACTTCCCACACAGGACCACATCACACTTCCCACACAGGACCTCACCAGACTTCCCACACAGGACTTCACCACACTTCCCACATAGGACCACATCACACTTCCCACACAGGACCTCACCAGACTTCCCACACAGGACTTCACCACACTTCCCACATAGGACCACATCACACTTCCCACACAGGACTTCACCACACTTCGCACACAGGACTTCACCAAACTCCCCACACAGGAACTCACCACACTTCCCACACAGGACTTCACCACACTTCCCACACAGGACCTCACCACAATTCCCACACAGGACCTCACCACAATTCCCACACAGGACTTCACCACACTTCCCACACAGGACTTCACCACACGTCCCACACAGGACTTCACCACACTTCCCACACACGAGCACATTACACTTCCCACACAGGACTTCACCAGACTTCCCACACAGGACTTCACCAGACTTCCCACACAGGACTTCACCACACTTCCCACACACGAGCACATTACACTTCCCACACAGGACTTCAACACACTTCCCACACCGGACTTCACCAGACTTCCCACACAGGACCTCACCACAATTTCCACATAGGACCTCACCACACTTCCCACATAGGACCTCACCACAATTTCCACATAGGACCTCACCACACTTCCCACATAGGACCTCACCACACTTCCCAAACACGACTTCACCACACTTCCCAAACAGGACCTCACCTCACTTCCCACACAGGAATTCACCACACTTCCCAAACAGGACTTCACCACACTTCCCAAACAGGACTTCACCAACTTCCCACACAGGACTTCACCACACTTCCCAAACAGGACTTCACCACACTTCCCAAACAGGACTTCACCACACTTCCCACACAGGACTTCACCACACTTCCCACACAGCACCACATCACACTTCCAACACAGGACTTCACGACAATTCCCACACAGGACTTCACCACACTTCCCACACAAAACCTCACCACACTTCCCACACAGGACTTCACCACACTTCCCACACAGCACCACATCACACTTCCCACACAGGATCTCACCAGACTTCCCACACAGGACCTCACCACACTTCCCACACAAAACCTCACCACACTTCCCACACAAGACTTCACCACACTTCCCACACAGCACCACATCACACTTCCCACACAGGACCTCACCACACTTCCCACACAGGACCACATCAGACTTCCCACACAGGACCTCACCAGACTTCCCACACAGGACTTCACCACACTTCCCGCACAGGACCACATCACACTTCCCACACAGGACCTCATCACACATCCCACACAGGACCACATCACACTTCCCGCACAGGACTTAACCACACTTCCCACACAGGACTTCACCACACTTCCCACCCAGGACCACATCACTCTTCCCACACAGGACCTCAACAGACTTCCCACACAGGACCTCACCACACTTCCCACACAGGACCACATCAGACTTCCCACACAGGACCTCACCAGACTTCCCACACAGGACTTCACCACACTTCCCGCACAGGACCACATCACACTTCCCACACAGGACCTCATCACACTTCCCACACAGGACCACATCACACTTCCCGCACAGGACTTAACCACACTTCCCACACAGGACTTCACCACACTTCCCACCCAGGACCACATCACTCTTCCCACACAGGACCACATCACACTTCCCAAACAGGACCTCATCACACTTCCCACACAGGACCACATCACACTTCCCACACAGGGCCTCATCACACTTCCCACACAGGACTTCACCACACTTGCGACACAGGACTTCACCACACTTCCCACACAGTAGTTCACCACACTTCCCACACAGGACTTCCCCACACTTCCCACACAGGACCACATCACACTTCCCACACAGGACTTCACCACACTTCCCACACAGGACTTCACCACACTTCCCACATAGGACCTCACCACACTTCCCAAACAGGACTTCACCACACTTCCAACATAGGACCTCACCACACTTCCCAAACAGGACTTCACCACACTTCCAACATAGGACCTCACCACACTTCCCAAACAGGACTTCACCACACTTCCAACATAGGACCTCACCACACTTCCCAAACAGGACTTCACCACACTTCCAACATAGGACCTCACCACACTTCCCAAACAGGACCTCACCACACTTCCAACATAGGATCTCACCACACTTCCCAAACAGGACTTCACCACACATCCCACATAGGACCTCACCACACTTCCCAAACAGGACCTCACCACACTTCCCACATAGGACCTCACCACTCTTCCCAAACAGGACTTCACCACACTTCCCAAACAGGACCTCACCACACTTCCCACACAGGACTTCACCACACTTCTCACACAGGACTTCACCACACTTCCCAAACAGGACTTCACCACACTTCCCAAACAGGACCTCACCACACATCCCACACAGGACTTCACCACACTTCCCACACAGGACCACATCACACTTCCCACACAGGACCTCACCACACTTCCCACATAGGACCTCACCACACTTCCCAAACAGGACCACATCACATTTCCCACACAGGACTTCACCACACTTCCCACACAGGACTTCACCACACTTCCCACACAGGACCTCAACACACTTCCCAAACAGGACTTCACCACACTTCCCATACACGACCACATCAAACTTCCCACACAGGACTTCACCACACTTCCCACACAGGACCACATCACACTTCCCACACAGGACCTCATCACACTTCCCACACAGGACTTCACCACACTTCCCACACAGGAACTCACCACACTTCCCACACAGGACTTCACCACACTTCCCATACACGACCACATCAAACTTCCCACACAGGACTTCACCACACTTCCCACACAGGACCACATCACACTTCCCACACAGGACTTCACCACACTTCCCACACAGGAACTCACCACACTTCCCACACAGGACCTCATCACACTTCCCACACAGGACTTCACCACACTTCCCACACAGGACCTCATCACACTTCCCACACAGGACTTCACCACACTTCCCACACAGGAACTCACCACACTTCCCACACAGGACCTCACCACACTTCCCACACAGGACCTCACCACACTTCCCACACACGACCTCACCACACTTCCCAAACAGGACTTCACCACACTTCCCACATGGGACTTCACCACACTTCCCACATAGGACTTCACCACACTTCCCACACAGGACCACATCACACTTCCCACACAGGACCTCATCACACTTCCCACACAGGACCACATCACATTTCCCACACAGGAATTCACCACACTTCCCACACAGGACCTCACCAGACTTCCCACACAGGACCTCACCACACTTCCCACACAGGACTTCACCGCACTTCCCACACAGGGCCACATCACACTTCCCACACAGGAATTCACCACACTTCCCACACAGGAACTCACCACACTTCCCACACAGGACCTCACCAGACTTCCCACACAGGACCTCACCAGACTTCCCACACAGGACCTCACCAGACTTCCCACTCAGGACCTCACCACACTTCCCACACAGGACCTCACCAGACTTCCCACTCAGGACCTCACCACACTTCCCACACAGGACCTCACCAGACTTCCCACTCAGGACCTCACCACACTTCCCACACAGGACCTCACCAGACTTCCCACACAGGACCTCACCAGACTTCCCACACAGGACCTCACCAGACTTCCCACTCAGGACCTCACCACACTTCCCACACAGGACCTCACCAGACTTCCCACTCAGGACCTCACCACACTTCCCACACAGGACCTCACCAGACTTCCCACACAGGACCTCACCACACTTCCCACACAGGACTTCACCACACTTCCCACACAGGACTTCACCACACTTCCCACTCAGGACAACATCACATTTCCCACACAGGAATTCACCACACTTCCCACACAGGACCTCACCAGACTTCCCACACAGGACTTCACCACACTTCCCACACAGGACTTCACCACACTTCCCACTCAGGACAACATCACACTTCCCACACAGGACCTCACCAGACTTCCCACACAGGACTTCACCACACTTCCCACACAGGACTTCACCACACTTCCCACTCAGGACAACATCACACTTCCCACACAGGACCACATCACATTTCCCACACAGGAATTCACCACACTTCCCACACAGGAACTCACCACACTTCCCACACAGGACTTCACCACACTTCCCACTCAGGACAACATCACACTTCCCACACAGGACTTCACCACACTTCCCACTCAGGACAACATCACACTTCCCACACAGGACCTCACCAGACTTCCCACACAGGACTTCACCACACTTCCCACACAGGACTTCACCACACTTCCCACTCAGGACAACATCACACTTCCCACACAGGACCACATCACATTTCCCACACAGGAATTCACCACACTTCCCACACAGGACCTCACCAGACTTCCCACACAGGACCTCACCACACTTCCCACACAGGACTTCACCGCACTTCCCACACAGGGCCACATCACACTTCCCACTCAGGACCTCACCACACTTCCCACACAGGACTTCACCACACTTCCCACTCAGGACAACATCACACTTCCCACACAGGACCTCACCAGACTTCCCACACAGGACTTCACCACACTTCCCACATAGGACCACATCACACTTCCCACACAGGACCTCACCACACTTCCCACACAGGACTTCACCAGACTTTCCCACACAGGACTTCACCACACTTCGCACACAGGACTTCACCAAACTCCCCACACAGGAACTCACCACACTTCCCACACAGGACTTCACCACACTTCCCACACAGGACCTCACCACAATTCCCACACAGGACCTCACCACAATTCCCACACAGGACTTCACCACACTTCCCACACAGGACTTCACCACACGTCCCACACAGGACTTCACCACACTTCCCACACACGAGCACATTACACTTCCCACACAGGACTTCACCAGACTTCCCACACAGGACTTCACCAGACTTCCCACACAGGACTTCACCACACTTCCCACACAGGACTTCAACACACTTCCCACACCGGACTTCACCAGACTTCCCACACAGGTCTTCACCTCACTTCCCACACAGGACTTCACCACACTTCCCACACAGGTCTTCACCTCACCTCCCAAACAGGACCTCACCACTCTTCCCAAACAGGACCTCACCACAATTTCCACATAGGACCTCACCACACTTCCCACATAGGACCTCACCACACTTCCCAAACACGACTTCACCACACTTCCCAAACAGGACCTCACCTCACTTCCCACACAGGAATTCACCACACTTCCCAAACAGGACCTTACCACACTTCCCAAACAGGACTTCACGACACTTCCCACACAGGACTTCACCACACTTTCCACATAGGACTTCACCACACTTCCCACACAGGACCTCACCACACTTCCCACACAGGACTTCACCACCTTTCCCAAACAGGACTTCACCAGACTTCCCACACAGGACCTCACCACACTTCCCAAACAGGACCTCACCACACTTCCCACATAGGACTTCACCACACTTCCCACACAGGACTTCACCACACTTCCGACGCAGGACTTCACGACAATTCCCACACAGGACTTCACCACACATCCCACACAGGACCTCACCACACTTCTCACACAGGACTTCACCACACTTCCCACACAGGACTTCACCACACTTCTCACACAGGACTTCACCACACTTCTCACACAGGACTTCACCACACTTCCCACACAGGACCACATCACACTTCCCACACAGGACCTCACCACACTTCCCACACAGTACCTCACCAGTCTTCCCACACAGGACCTCACCACACTTCCCACACAGGACCACATCACACTTCCCACACAGGACCACATCACATTTCCCACACAGGAATTCACCACACTTCCCACACAGGAGCTCACCAGACTTCCCAAACAGGACGTCACCACACTTCCCACTCAGGACCACATCACACTTCCCACACAGGACCTCACCACACTTCCCACACAGGACCTCACCACACTTCCCACACAGGATGTCACCACACTTCCCACTCAGGACAACATCACACTTCCCACACAGGACCTCACCAGACTTCCCACACAGGACTTCACCACACTTCGCACACAGGACTTCACCAAACTCCCCACACAGGACCTCACCACACTTCCCACACAGGACTTCACCACACTTCCCACACAGGACCTCACCACAATTCCCACACAGGACCTCACCACAATTCCCACACAGGACTTCACCACACTTCCCACAGAGGACTTCACCACACGTCCCACACAGGACTTCACCACACTTCCCACACACGAGCACATTACACTTCCCACACAGGACTTCACCAGACTTCCCACACAGGACTTCACCAGACTTCCCACACAGGACTTCACCACACTTCCCACACAGGACTTCAACAGACTTCCCACACCGGACTTCACCAGACTTCCCACACAGGACTTCACCTCACTTCCCACACAGGACCTCACCACAATTTCCACATAGGACCTCACCACACTTCCCACATAGGACCTCACCACACTTCCCAAACAGGACCTCACCACACTTCCCAAACACGACCTCACCTCACTTCCCACACAGGACTTCACCACACTTCCCAAACAGGACTTCACCACACTTCCCAAACAGGACCTCACCAACTTCCCACACAGGACTTTACCACACTTCCCAAACAGGACCTCACCACACTTCCCAAACAGGACTTCACGACACTTCCCACACAGGACTTCACCACACTTCCCAAACAGGACCTCACCAACTTCCCACACAGGACTTTACCACACTTCCCAAACAGGACCTCACCACACTTCCCAAACAGGACTTCACGACACTTCCCACACAGGACTTCACCACACTTTCCAAACAGGACTTCACCACACTTCCCAAACAGGACCTCACCAACTTCCCACACAGGACTTTACCACACTTCCCAAACAGGACTTCACCACACTTTCCAAACAGGACCTCACCACACTTTCCACATAGGACTTCACCATACTTCCCACACAGGACCTCACCACACTTCCCACACAGGACTTCACCACCTTTCCCAAACAGGACTTCACCACACTTTCCAAACAGGACCTCACCACACTTCCCACACAGGACTTCACCACACTTTCCAAACAGGACCTCACCACACTTTCCACATAGGACTTCACCATACTTCCCACACAGGACCTCACCACACTTCCCACACAGGACTTCACCACACTTTCCAAACAGGACCTCACCACACTTTCCACATAGGACTTCACCATACTTCCCACACAGGACCTCACCACACTTCCCACACAGGACTTCACCACACTTTCCAAACAGGACCTCACCACACTTTCCACATAGGACTTCACCACATTTCCCACACAGGACCTCACCACACTTCCCACACAGGACTTCACCACATTTCCCAAACAGGACTTCACCAGACTTCCCACACAGGACCTCACCACACTTCCCAAACAGGACCTCACCACACTTCCCACATAGGACCTCACCACACTTCCCAGACAAGACTTCACCACACTTCCCACACAGGACCTCACCACACTTCCCACACAAAACCTCACCACACTTCCCACACAGGACCTCACCACACTTCCCACACAGGACCTCACCACACTTCCCACACAGGACCACATCACACTTCCCACACAGGACTTCACCACACTTCCCACACAGGACCTCACCACACTTCCCACACAGGACCACATCACACTTCCCACACAGGACTTAACCACACTTCCCACACAGGACCTCACCACACTTCCCACACAGGACCACATCACACTTCCCACACAGGACTTAACCACACTTCCCACACAGGACCTCACCAGACTTCTGACACAGGACCTCACCAGACTTCCGACACAGGACCTCACCACACATCCCACACAGGACCACATCACACTTCCCACACAGGACCTCACCAGACTTCCCACACAGGACCACATCACACATCCCACAAAGGACTTCACCACACTTCCCACACAGGAACACATCACACTTCCCACACAGGACCTCACCACACTTCCCACACAGGACCACATCACACTTCCCACACAGGACTTCATCACACTTCCCACACAGGACCACATCACACTTCCCACACAGGACGTCACCACACTTCCCACACAGGACCACATCACACTTCCCACACAGGACCTCACCACACTTCCCACACAGGACTTCACCACACTTCCCACACAGGACTTCACCAGACTTCCCACACAGGACCTCACCACACTTCCCACACAGGACTTCACCACACTTCCCACACAGGACTTCAGCACACTTCCCACACAGGACTTCACCACACTTCCCACACACGAGCACATCACACTTCCCACACAGGACTTCACCAGACTTCCCACACAGGACTTCACCACACTTCCCACACAGGACTTCACCAGACTTCCCACACAGGACTTCACCACACTTCCCACACAGGACTTCACCAGACTTCCCACACAGGACTTCACCACACTTCCCACACACGAACTCACCACACTTCCCACACAGGACTTCACCAGACTTCCCACACAGGACTTCACCACACTTCCCACACACGAACTCACCACACTTCCCACACAGGACTTCATCACACTTCCCACACAGGACCACATCACACTTCCCACATGGGACTTCACCACACTTCCGAAACAGGACCTCATCACACTTCCCACACAGGACCTCACCACACTTCCCACAAAGGACTTCACCACACTTCCCACACAGGATTTCACCACACTTCCCACACAGGACTTCACCACACTTCCCACACAGGACCACATCACACTTCCCACACAGGACCACATCACACTTCCCACACAGGACCACATCACACTTCCCACACAGGATTTCACCACACTTCCCACACAGGACCACATCACACTTCCCACACAGGACTTCACCACACTTCCCACACAGGACCACATCACACTTTCCACACAGGACTTCACCACACTTCCCACATAGGACTTCACCACACTTCCCACACAGGAATTCACCACACTTCCCACACAGGACCACATCACACTTCCCACACATGACCTCACCACACTTCCCACACAGGACCACATCACACTTCCCACACAGGACTTCACCACACTTCCCACACAGGACCACATCACACTTCCCACACAGGACTTCACCACACTTCCCACACAGGACCACATCACACTTCCCACACAGGACCTCATCACACTTCCCAAACAGGACTTCACCACACTTCCCACACAGGACTTCACCACACTTCCCACACAGGACTTCACCACACTTCCCACATAGGACCTCTCCACACTTCCCAAACAGGACCTCACCACAGTTCCCAAACAGGACTTCACCACACTTCCCACATAGGAGCTCACCACACTTCCCAAACAGGACTTCACCACACTTCCCACATAGGACCTCACCACACTTCCCAAACAGGACTTCACCACACTTCCCAAACAGGACCTCACCACACTTCCCAAACAGGACTTCACCGCACTTCCCACACGGGACTTCACCACACTTCCCACACAGGACCTCACCACACTTCCCACACAGGACCACATCACACTTCACACACAGGACCACATCACATTTCCCACACAGGAATTCACCACACTTCCCACACAGGAACTCACCACACTTCCCACACAGGACCACATCACACTTCACACACAGGACCTCACCAGACTTCCCACACAGGACCTCACCACACTTCCCACACAGGACTTCACCGCACTTCCCACACAGGACCACATCACACTTCCCACACAGGACCACATCACACTTCCCACACAGGACCTCACCAGACTTCCCACACAGGACTTCACCACACTTCCCACACAGGACCACAACACACTTCCCACACAGGACTTCACCACACTTCCCACACAGGACCACATCACACTTCCCACACAGGACTTCACCACACTTCCCACACAGGACCACATCACACTTCACACACAGGACCACATCACATTTCCCACACAGGACCTCACCAGACTTCCCACACAGGACTTCACCACACTTCCCACTCAGGACAACATCACACTTCCCACACAGGACCTCACCAGACTTCCCACACAGGACTTCACCACACTTCCCACACAGGACCACAACACACTTCCCACACAGGACTTCACCACACTTCCCACACAGGACCACATCACACTTCCCACACAGGACTTCACCACACTTCCCACACAGGACCACATCACACTTCACACACAGGACCACATCACATTTCCCACACAGGAATTCACCACACTTCCCACACAGGAACTCACCACACTTCCCACACAGGACCACATCACACTTCCCACACAGGACTTCACCAGACTTCCCACACAGGACCTCACCACACTTCCCACACAGGACTTCACCGCACTTCCCACACAGGACCACATCACACTTCCCACACAGGACTTCACCACACTTCCCACTCAGGACAACATCACACTTCCCACACAGGACCTCACCAGACTTCCCACACAGGACTTCACCACACTTCCCACACAGGACCACAACACACTTCCCACACAGGACTTCACCACACTTCCCACACAGGACCACATCACAATTCCCACACAGGACTTCACCACACTTCCCACACAGGACTTCACCACACTTCCCACACAGGACTTCACCACACTTCCCACACAGGACTTCACCACACTTCCCACACATGATCTCACCACACTTCCCACACACGACCACATCACACTTCCCACACAGGACTTCACCACACTTCCCACACAGGACCACATCACACTTCCCACACAGGACTTCACCACTCTTCCCACACATGATCTCACCACACTTCCCACACACGACCACATCACACTTCCCACACAGGACTTCACCACACTTCCCACACAGGACCTCATCACACTTCCCACAGAGGACTTCACCACACTTCCCACACAGGACTTCACCACACTTCCCACACAGGACTTCACCACACCTCCCACACAGGACTTCACCACACTTCCCACATAGGACCTCACCACACTTCCCAAACATGACTTCACCACACTTCCCAAACAGGACCTCACCACACTTCCCACATAGGACCTCACCATACTTCCCAAACAGGACTTCACCACACTTCCCACACAGGACCACATCACACTTCCCAAACAGGACTTCACCACACTTCCCACACAGGACTTCACCACACCTCCCACACAGGACCTCACCACACTTCCCAAACAGGACTTCACCACACTTCCCACATAGGACCTCACCACACTTCCCAAACATGACTTCACCACACTTCCCAAACAGGACCTCACCACACTTCCCACACAGGACTTCACCATACTTCCCAAACAGGACCTCACCACACTTCCCACACAGGACTTCACCACACTTCCCACACAGGACCACATCACACTTCCCACACAGGACCACATCACACTTCCCACACAGGAATTCACCACACTTCCCACACAGGACCACATCACACTTCCCGCACAGGACCTCATCACACTTCCCAAACAGGACTTCACCACACTTCCCTCACAGGACTTCACCACACTTCCCAAACAGGACTTCACCACACTTCCCAAACAGGACTTCACCACACTTCCAACATAGGACCTCACCACACTTCCCAAACAGGACTTCACCACACATCCCACATAGGACCTCACCACACTTCCCAAACAGGACTTCACCACACTTCCAACATAGGACCTCACCATACTTCCCAAACAGGACTTCACCACACTTCCCACACAGGACTTCACCACACTTCCCAAACAGGACTTCATCACACTTCCCACACAGGACCTCACCACACTTCCCACACAGGACCTCACCACACTTCCCACACACGACCACATCAAACTTCCCACACAGGACTTCACCACACTTCCCAAACAGGACTTCACCACACTTCCAACATAGGACCTCACCATACTTCCCAAACAGGACTTCACCACACTTCCCACACAGGACTTCACCACACTTCCCACACAGGACTTCACCACACTTCCCACACAGGACTTCACCACACTTCCCAAACAGGACTTCATCACACTTCCCACACAGGACCTCACCACACTTCCCACACACGACCACATCAAACTTCCCACACAGGACCTCACCACACTTCCCACACACGACCACATCAAACTTCCCACACAGGACCTCACCACACTTCCCACACAGGACCTCACCACACTTCCCACACACGACCACATCAAACTTCCCACACAGGACTTCACCACTCTTCCCACACAGGACCACATCACACTTCCCACACAGGACCTCACCACACTTCCCACACACGACCACATCAAACTTCCCACACAGGACCTCACCACACTTCCCACACAGGACTTCACCACACTTCCCACACAGGACCACATCACACTTCCCACACAGGACCTCACCACACTTCCCACACACGACCACATCAAACTTCCCACACAGGACCTCACCACACTTCCCACACAGGACTTCACCACACTTCCCACACACGACCACATCAAACTTCCCACACAGGACCTCACCACACTTCCCACACAGGACTTCACCACACTTCCCACACACGACCACATCAAACTTCCCACACAGGACCTCACCACACTTCCCACACAGGACCTCACCACACTTCCCACACACGACCACATCAAACTTCCCACACAGGACTTCACCACACTTCCCACACAGGACCACATCACACTTCCCACACAGGACCTCACCACACTTCCCACACACGACCACATCAAACTTCCCACACAGGACCTCATCAGACTTCCCACACAGCACCTCACCACACTTCCCAAACAGGACCACATCACACTTCACACACAGGACCTCACCAGACTTCCCACACAGGACCTCACCACACTTCCCACACAGGACTTCACCGCACTTCCCACACAGGACCACATCACACTTCCCACACAGGACCTCACCACACTTCCCACACAGGACTTCACCACACTTCCCACTCAGGACAACATCACACTTCCCACACAGGACCTCACCAGACTTCCCACACAGGACTTCACCACACTTCCCACACAGGACCACATCACACTTCCCACACAGGATTTCACCACACTTCCCACACAGGACCACAACACACTTCCCACACAGGACTTCACCACACTTCCCACACAGGACCACATCACAATTCCCACACAGGACTTCACCACACTTCCCACACAGGACTTCACCACACTTCCCACACAGGACTTCACCACACTTCCCACACAGGACTTCACCACTCTTCCCACACATGATCTCACCACACTTCCCACACACGACCACATCACACTTCCCACACAGGACTTCACCACACTTCCCACACAGGACCACATCACACTTCCCACACAGGACCTCATCACACTTCCCACAGAGGACTTCACCACACTTCCCACACAGGACTTCACCACACTTCCCACACAGGACTTCACCACACCTCCCACACAGGACCTCACCACACTTCCCAAACAGGACTTCACCACACTTCCCACATAGGACCTCACCACACTTCCCAAACATGACTTCACCACACTTCCCAAACAGGACCTCACCACACTTCCCACATAGGACCTCACCATACTTCCCAAACAGGACTTCACCACACTTCCCACACAGGACCACATCACACTTCCCACACAGGACCACATCACACTTCCCACACAGGAATTCACAACAGTTCCCACAGAGGACCACATCACACTTCCCACACAGGACTTCACCACACTTCCCACACAGTACCACATCACACTTCCCACACAGGACCTCATCACACTTCCCAAACAGGACTTCACCACACTTCCCACATAGGACCTCACCACACTTCCCAAACAGGACTTCACCACACTTCCAACATAGGACCTCACCATACTTCCCAAACAGGACTTC
Source organism: Heterodontus francisci (assembly GCF_036365525.1). Classification (NCBI taxonomy): domain Eukaryota; kingdom Metazoa; phylum Chordata; class Chondrichthyes; order Heterodontiformes; family Heterodontidae; genus Heterodontus; species Heterodontus francisci. Next base: position 2,296,911 of record NC_090375.1, on the reverse strand, counting down.
ACCACACTTCCCACACACGACCACATCAAACTTCCCACACAGGACTTCACCACACTTCCCACACAGGACCACATCACACTTCCCACACAGGACCTCACCACACTTCCCACACAGGACCTCACCACACTTCCCACACAGGACCACATCACATTTCCCACACAGGAATTCACCACACTTCCCACACAGGAACTCACCATACTTCCCACACAGGACCTCACCACACTTCCCACACAGGACCTCACCACACTTCCCACACAGGACCTCACCACACTTCCCACACAGGACTTCACCACACTTCCCACTCAGGACAACATCACACTTCCCACACAGGACCTCACCAGACTTCCCACACAGGACTTCACCACACTTCCCACACAGGACTTCACCACACTTCCCACACAGGACTTCACCACACTTCCCACACAGGACCACATCACACTTCCCACACAGGACCACATCACACTTCCCACACAGGATTTCACCACACTTCCCACACAGGACCACATCACACTTCCCACACAGGACCACAACACACTTCCCACACAGGACTTCACCACACTTCCCACACAGGACCACATCACACTTCCCACACAGGACTTCACCACACTTCCCACACAGGACTTCACCACACTTCCCACACAGGACTTCACCACACTTCCCACACAGGAATTCACCACACTTCCCACACAGGACTTCACCACACTTCCCAAACAGGACTTCACCACACTTCCCACATAGGACCTCACCACACTTCCGAAACAGGAACTCACCACACTTCCCACACAGGACCTCACCACACTTCCGAAACAGGAACTCACCACACTTCCCACACAGGACCACATCACACTTCCCACACAGGACTTCACCACACTTCCCACACAGGACCACATCACACTTCCCACACAGGACTTCACCACACTTCCCACACAGTACCACATCACACTTCCCACACAGGACCTCACCACACTTCCCACACAGGACCACATCACACTTCCCACACAGGACTTCACCACACTTCCCACACAGTACCACATCACACTTCCCACACAGGACTTCACCACACTTCCAACATCGGACCTCACCACACTTCCCAAACAGGACTTCACCACACATCCCACATAGGACCTCACCACACTTCCCAAACAGGACTTCACCACACATCCCACATAGGACCTCACCACACTTCCCAAACAGGACTTCACCACACATCCCACATAGGACCTCACCACACTTCCCAAACAGGACCTCACCACACTTCCCAAACAGGACTTCACCACACTTCCCACATAGGACCTCACCACACTTCCCAAACAGGACCTCACCACACTTCCCAAACAGGACTTCACCACACTTCCCACACAGGACCACATCACAATTCCCACACAGGACTTCACCACACTTCCCACACAGGACTTCACCACACTTCCCACACAGGACTTCACCACACTTCCCACACAGGAATTCACCACACTTCCCACACAGGACTTCACCACACTTCCCACACATGACCTCACCACACTTCCCACAGACGACCACATCACACTTCCCACACAGGACTTCACCACACTTCCCACACAGGACCACATCACACTTCCCACACAGGACCTCATCACACTTCCCACAGAGGACTTCACCACACTTCCCACACAGGACTTCACCACACTTCCCACACAGGACTTCACCACACTTCCCACACAGGACTTCACCACACTTCCCACACAGGACCACATCACACTTCCCACACAGGACTTCACCACACTTCCCACAGAGGACCACATCACACTTCCCACACAGGACTTCACCACACTTCCCACACAGGACCACATAACACTTCCCACACAGGACTTCACCACACTTCCCACAGAGGACCACATCACACTTCCCACACAGGACCACATCACACTTCCCACACAGGACCTCACCACACTTCCCACAAAGGACTTAACCACACTTCCCAAACAGGACTTCACCACAATTCCAACATAGGACCTCACCACACTTTACAAACAGGACTTCACCACACATCCCACATAGGACCTCACCACACTTCCCAAACAGGACTTCACCACACTTCCAACATAGTACCTCACCATACTTCCCAAACAGGACTTCACCACAATTCCCACACACGACGACATCAAACTTCCCACACAGGACTTCACCACACTTCCCACACAGGACCACATCACACTTCCCACACAGGACCTCACCACACTTCCCACACAGGACCTGACCACACTTCCCACACAGGACCACATCACATTTCCCACACAGGAATTCACCACACTTCCCACACAGGACCTCACCACACTTCCCACACAGGACTTCACCACACTTCCCACACAGGACCTCACCACACTTCCCACACAGGACTTCACCACACTTCCCACTCAGGACAACATCACACTTCCCACACAGGACCTCACCAGACTTCCCACACAGGACTTCACCACACTTCCCACACAGGACTTCACCACACTTCCCACACAGGACTTCACCACACTTCCCACACAGGACCACATCACACTTCCCACACAGGATTTCACCACACTTCCCACACAGGACCACATCACACTTCCCACACAGGACTTCACCACACTTCCCACACAGGACTTCACCACACTTCCCACACAGGACTTCACCACACTTCCCACACAGGACTTCACCACACTTCCCACACAGGACTTCATCACACTTCCCACAAAGGAATTCACCACACTTCCCACACAGGACTTCACCACACTTCCCACACATGACCTCACCACACTTCCCACACACGACCACATCACACTTCCCACACAGGACTTCACCACACTTCCCACACAGGACCACATCACACTTCCCACACAGGACCTCATCACACTTCCCACAGAGGACTTCACCACACTTCCCACACAGGACTTCACCACACTTCCCACACAGGACTTCAGCACACTTCCCACACAGGACTTCACCACACTTCCCACACAGGACTTCACCACACTTCCCACACACGACCACATCACACTTCCCACACAGGACTTCACCACACTTCCCACACAGGACCACATCACACTTCCCACACAGGACCTCATCACACTTCCCACAGAGGACTTCACCACACTTCCCACACAGGACTTCACCACACTTCCCACACAGGACTTCAGCACACTTCCCACACAGGACCTCATCACACTTCCCACACAGGACTTCACCACACTTCCCACACAGGACCTCACCACACTTCCCAAACAGGACCTCACCACAGTTCCCAAACAGGACCTCACCACACTTCCCAAACAGGACTTCACCACACTTCCCACACAGGACCACATCACACTTCCCACACAGGACCACATCACACTTCCCACACAGGAATTCACCACACTTCCCACAGAGGACCACATCACACTTCCCACACAGGACTTCACCACACTTCCCACACAATACCACATCACACTTCCCACACAGGACCTCATCACACTTCCCAAACAGGACTTCACCACACTTCCCACATAGGACCTCACCACACTTCCCAAACAGGACTTCACCACACTTCCAACATAGGACCTCACCATACTTCCCAAACAGGACTTCACCACACTTCCCACACACGACCACATCAAACTTCCCACACAGGACTTCACCACACTTCCCACACAGGACCACATCACACTTCCCACACAGGACCTCACCACACTTCCCACACAGGACCTCACCACACTTCCCACACAGGACCACATCACATTTCCCACACAGGAATTCACCACACTTCCCACACAGGAACTCACCATACTTCCCACACAGGACCTCACCACACTTCCCACACAGGACCTCACCACACTTCCCACACAGGACCTCACCACACTTCCCACACAGGACTTCACCACACTTCCCACTCAGGACAACATCACACTTCCCACACAGGACCTCACCAGACTTCCCACACAGGACTTCACCACACTTCCCACACAGGACTTCACCACACTTCCCACACAGGACTTCACCACACTTCCCACACAGGACCACATCACACTTCCCACACAGGACCACATCACACTTCCCACACAGGATTTCACCACACTTCCCACACAGGACCACATCACACTTCCCACACAGGACCACAACACACTTCCCACACAGGACTTCACCACACTTCCCACACAGGACCACATCACACTTCCCACACAGGACTTCACCACACTTCCCACACAGGACTTCACCACACTTCCCACACAGGACTTCACCACACTTCCCACACAGGAATTCACCACACTTCCCACACAGGACTTCACCACACTTCCCAAACAGGACTTCACCACACTTCCCACATAGGACCTCACCACACTTCCGAAACAGGAACTCACCACACTTCCCACACAGGACCTCACCACACTTCCGAAACAGGAACTCACCACACTTCCCACACAGGACCACATCACACTTCCCACACAGGACTTCACCACACTTCCCACACAGGACCACATCACACTTCCCACACAGGACTTCACCACACTTCCCACACAGTACCACATCACACTTCCCACACAGGACCTCACCACACTTCCCACACAGGACCACATCACACTTCCCACACAGGACTTCACCACACTTCCCACACAGTACCACATCACACTTCCCACACAGGACTTCACCACACTTCCAACATCGGACCTCACCACACTTCCCAAACAGGACTTCACCACACATCCCACATAGGACCTCACCACACTTCCCAAACAGGACTTCACCACACATCCCACATAGGACCTCACCACACTTCCCAAACAGGACTTCACCACACATCCCACATAGGACCTCACCACACTTCCCAAACAGGACCTCACCACACTTCCCAAACAGGACTTCACCACACTTCCCACATAGGACCTCACCACACTTCCCAAACAGGACTTCACCACACTTCCCACAGAGGACCTCACGACACTTCCCACACAGGACTTCACCACACTTCCCACACAGGACTTCACCACACTTCCCACACAGGACCTCACCACACTTCCCAAACAGGACTTCACCACACTTCCAACATAGGACCTCACCATACATCCCAAACAGGACTTCACCACACTTCCCACAGAGGACCTCACGACACTTCCCACACAGGACTTCACCACACTTCCCACACAGGACTTCACCACACTTCCCACACAGGACCACATCACACTTCCCACACAGCACCTCACCACACTTCCCACACAGGACCTCACCACACTTCCCGCACAGGACAGCATCACATTTCCCACACAGGAACTCACCACACTTCCCACACAGGACCACATCACACTTCCCACACAGCACCTCACCACACTTCCCACACAGGACCTCACCACACTTCCCGCACAGGACAGCATCACATTTCCCACACAGGAACTCACCACACTTCCCACACAGGACCTCACCACACTTCCCACACAGGACTTCACCACACTTCCCACACAGGAACTCACCACACTTCCCACACAGGACTTCACCAGACTTCCCACACAGGACTTCACCACACTTCCCACACAGGACTTCACCGCACTTCCCACACAGGACCACATCACACTTCCCACACAGGACCTCACCACACTTCCCACACGGGACTTCACCACACTTCCCACTCAGGACAACATCACACTTCCCACACAGGACCTCACCAGACTTCCCACACAGGACTTCACCACACTTCCCACACAGGACCACATCACACTTCCCACACAGGACCACATCACACTTCCCACACAGGATTTCACCACACTTCCCACACAGGACCACAACACACTTCCCACACAGGATTTCACCACACTTCCCACACAGGACCACATCACACTTCCCACACAGGACTTCACCACACTTCCCACACACGACCACATCACACTTCCCACACAGGACTTCACCACACTTCCCACACACGACCACATCAAACTTCCCACACAGGACTTCACCACACTTCCCACACAGGACCACATCACACTTCCCACACAGGACCTCACCACACTTCCCACACAGGACCTCACCACACTTCCCACACAGGACCACATCACATTTCCCACACAGGACTTCACCACACTTCCCACACAGGAACTCACCACACTTCCCACACAGGACCTCACCACTCTTCCCACACAGGACCTCACCACACTTCCCACACAGGACTTCACCACACTTCCCACACAGGACCTCACCACACTTCCCACACAGGACCTCACCAATCTTCCCACACAGGACCTCACCACTCTTCCCACACAGGACTTCACCACACTTCCCACACAGGACTTCACCACACTTCCCACACAGGACCTCACCACACTTCCCACACAGGACTTCACCACAGTTCCCACACAGCACCTCATCAGACTTCCCACACAGGACCTCACCAGTCTTCCCACACAGCACCTCACCACACTTCCCACACAGGACCACATCACACTTCACACACAGGACCTCACCAGACTTCCCACACAGGACCTCACCACACTTCCCACACAGGACTTCACCGCACTTCCCACAAAGGACCACATCACACTTCCCACACAGGACCTCACCACACTTCCCACACAGGACTTCACCACACTTCCCACTCAGGACAACATCACACTTCCCACACAGGTCCTCACCAGACTTCCCACACAGGACTTCACCACACTTCCCACACAGGACCACATCACACTTCCCACACAGGATTTCACCACACTTCCCACACAGGACCACAACACACTTCCCACACAGGACTTCACCACACTTCCCACACAGGACCACATCACAATTCCCACACAGGACTTCACCACACTTCCCACACAGGACTTCACCACACTTCCCACACAGGACTTCACCACACTTCCCACACAGGAATTCACCACACTTCCCACACAGGACTTCACCACACTTCCCACACATGACCTCACCACACTTCCCACAGACGACCACATCACACTTCCCACACAGGACTTCACCACACTTCCCACACAGGACCACATCACACTTCCCACACAGGACCTCATCACACTTCCCACAGAGGACTTCACCACACTTCCCACACAGGACTTCACCACACTTCCCACACAGGACTTCACCACACTTCCCACACAGGACTTCACCACACTTCCCACACAGGACCACATCACACTTCCCACACAGGACTTCACCACACTTCCCACAGAGGACCACATCACACTTCCCACACAGGACTTCACCACACTTCCCACACAGGACCACATCACACTTCCCACACAGGACTTCACCACACTTCCCACAGAGGACCACATCACACTTCCCACACAGGACCACATCACACTTCCCACACAGGACCTCACCACACTTCCCACAAAGGACTTAACCACACTTCCCAAACAGGACTTCACCACAATTCCAACATAGGACCTCACCACACTTTACAAACAGGACTTCACCACACATCCCACATAGGACCTCACCACACTTCCCAAACAGGACTTCACCACACTTCCAACATAGTACCTCACCATACTTCCCAAACAGGACTTCACCACAATTCCCACACACGACGACATCAAACTTCCCACACAGGACTTCACCACACTTCCCACACAGGACCACATCACACTTCCCACACAGGACCTCACCACACTTCCCACACAGGACCTGACCACACTTCCCACACAGGACCACATCACATTTCCCACACAGGAATTCACCACACTTCCCACACAGGACCTCACCACACTTCCCACACAGGACTTCACCACACTTCCCACACAGGACCTCACCACACTTCCCACACAGGACTTCACCACACTTCCCACTCAGGACAACATCACACTTCCCACACAGGACCTCACCAGACTTCCCACACAGGACTTCACCACACTTCCCACACAGGACTTCACCACACTTCCCACACAGGACTTCACCACACTTCCCACACAGGACCACATCACACTTCCCACACAGGATTTCACCACACTTCCCACACAGGACCACATCACACTTCCCACACAGGACTTCACCACACTTCCCACACAGGACTTCACCACACTTCCCACACAGGACTTCACCACACTTCCCACACAGGACTTCACCACACTTCCCACACAGGACTTCATCACACTTCCCACAAAGGAATTCACCACACTTCCCACACAGGACTTCACCACACTTCCCACACATGACCTCACCACACTTCCCACACACGACCACATCACACTTCCCACACAGGACTTCACCACACTTCCCACACAGGACCACATCACACTTCCCACACAGGACCTCATCACACTTCCCACAGAGGACTTCACCACACTTCCCACACAGGACTTCACCACACTTCCCACACAGGACTTCAGCACACTTCCCACACAGGACCTCATCACACTTCCCACACAGGACTTCACCACACTTCCCACACAGGACCTCACCACACTTCCCAAACAGGACCTCACCACAGTTCCCAAACAGGACCTCACCACACTTCCCAAACAGGACTTCACCACACTTCCCACATAGGACCACATCACACTTCCCAAACAGGACCTCACCACACTTCCCAAACAGGACCTCACCACAGTTCCCAAACAGGACCTCATCACACTTCCCACACAGGACTTCACCACACTTCCCACACAGGACCTCACCACACTTCCCAAACATGACTTCACCACACTTCCCAAACAGGACCTCACCACACTTCCCAAACATGACTTCACCACACTTCCCAAACAGGACCTCATCACACTTCCCACATAGGACCTCATCACACTTCCCAAACAGGACCTCATCACACTTCCCACATAGGACCTCATCACACTTCCCAAACAGGACTTCACCACACTTCCCACATAGGACCTCACCACACTTCCCAAACAGGACCTCATCACACTTCCCACATAGGACCTCACCACACTTCCCAAACATGACTTCACCACACTTCCCAAACAGGACCTCATCACACTTCCCACATAGGACCTCACCACACTTCCCAAACATGACTTCATCACACTTCCCAAACAGGACCTCATCACACTTCCCACATAGGACCTCATCACACTTCCCAAACAGGACTTCACCACACTTCCCACATAGGACCTCACCACACTTCCCAAACATGACTTCACCACACTTCCCACATAGGACCTCACCACACTTCCCAAACATGACTTCACCACACTTCCCAAACAGGACCTCATCACACTTCCCACATAGGACCTCACCACACTTCCCAAACATGACTTCACCACACTTCCCAAACAGGACTTCACCACACTTCCCACATAGGACCTCACCACACTTCCCAAACAGGACCTCATCACACTTCCCACATAGGACCTCACCACACTTCCCAAACAGGACCTCATCACACTTCCCAAACAGGCCTTCACCACACTTCCCACATAGGACCTCACCACACTTCCCAAACAGGACCTCACCACACTTCCCAAACAGGACCTCACCACACTTCCCAAACAGGCCTTCACCACACTTCCCACATAGGACCTCACCACACTTCCCAAACAGGACCTCACCACACTTCCCAAACAGGACCTCACCACACTTCCCAAACAGGACCTCATCACACTTCCCAAACAGGCCTTCACCACACTTCCCACATAGGACCTCACCACACTTCCCAAACAGGACCTCACCACACTTCCCAAACATGACTTCACCACACTTCCCAAACAGGACTTCACCACACTTCCCACATAGGACCTCACCACACTTCCCAAACAGGACCTCATCACACTTCCCACATAGGACCTCACCACACTTCCCAAACAGGACCTCATCACACTTCCCAAACAGGCCTTCACCACACTTCCCACATAGGACCTCACCACACTTCCCAAACAGGACCTCACCACACTTCCCAAACAGGACCTCACCACACTTCCCAAACATGACTTCACCACACTTCCCAAACAGGACTTCACCACACTTCCCACATAGGACCTCACCACACTTCCCAAACAGGACCTCATCACACTTCCCAAACAGGCCTTCACCACACTTCCCACTCAGGACCACATCACACTTCCCACACAGGACCACATCACACTTCCCACACATGACCTCACCACACTTCCCACACAGGACCACATCACACTTCCCACACATGACCTCACCACACTTCCCACACAGGACCACATCACACTTCCCACACAGGAATTCACCACACTTCCCACACAGCACCACATCACACTTCCCACACATGACCTCACCACACTTCCCACACAGGACCACATCACACTTCCCACACAGGACTTCACCACACTTCCCACACAGTACCACATCACACTTCCCACACAGGACCTCATCACACTTCCCAAACAGGACTTCACCACACTTCCCACACAGGACTTCACCACACTTCCCAAACAGGACTTCACCACACTTCCAACATAGGACCTCACCACACTTCCCAAACAGGACTTCACCACACATCCCACATAGGACCTCACCACACTTCCCAAACAGGAACTCACCACACTTCCCACACAGGACTTCACCACACTTCCCACACAGGACCACATCTCACTTCCCACACAGGACCACATCACACTTCCCACACAGGAATTCACCACACTTCCCACACAGGACTTCACCACACTTCCCACACAGGACCACATCTCACTTCCCACACAGGACCACATCACACTTCCCACACATGACCTCACCACACTTCCCACACAGGACTTCACCACACTTCCCAAACAGGACTTCACCACACTTCCAACATAGGACCTCACCACACTTCCCAAACAGGACTTCACCACACATCCCACACAGGACCAGATCACACTTCCCACATAGGACCTCACCACACTTCCCAAACAGGACTTCACCACACTTCCCACATAGGACCTCACCACACTTCCCAAACAGGACTTCACCACACTTCCCACACAGGACTTCACCACACTTCCCACACAGGACTTCATCACACTTCCCACACGGGACTTCACCACAATTCCCACACAGGACTTCACCACACTTCCCAAACAGGACCTCACCACACTTCCCACATAGGACTTCACCACACTTCCCAAACAGGACTTCACCACACTTCCCAAACAGGACTTCACCACACTTCCCACAAAGGACCTCACCACACTTCCCAAACAGGACTTCAGCACACTTCCCACACAGGACCACATCACACTTCCCACACAGGACCTCATCACACTTCCCAAACAGGACTTCACCACACTTCCCACACAGGATCTCGCCACACTTCCCATACACGACGACATCAAACTTCCCACACAGGACCTCACCACACTTCTCACACAGGACTTCACCACATTTCCCAAACAGGACTTCACCACACTTCCGACACAGGACTTCACGCCATTTCCCACACACGACTTCACCACACTTCCCACACAGGACCTCACCACATTTCCCACACAGGACCTCACCACACTTCCCACACAGGACTTCACCACACTTCCCACACAGGACTTTACCACACTTCCCACACAGCACCTCACCACACTTCCCACACAGGACCTCACCACACTTCCCACACAGGACTTCACCACACTTCCCACACAGGACTTCACCACACTTCCCACACAGGACTTCACCACGCTTCCCACACACGACCACATCACACTTCCCACACAGGACTTCACCACACTTCCCACACAGGACTTCACCACACTTCCCACACAGGATTTCACCACACTTCCCATACACGACCACATCACACTTCCCACACAGGACCTCACCACACTTCCCACACAGGACCTCACCACACTTCCCACACACGACCTCACCACACTTCCCACACAGGACTTCACCAGACTTCCCACACAGGACTTCACCACACTTCCCACCAGGACCTCACCACACTTCCCACACAGCACCTCACCACACTTCCCACACAGGACTTCACCACACTTCCCACACAGGACTTCACCACACTTCCCACACAGGACTTCACCACACTTCACACACAGGACTTCACCACACTTCCCACACAGGACTTCACCACGCTTCCCACACACGACCACATCACACTTCCCACACAGGACTTCACCACACTTCCCACACAGGACTTCACCACACTTCCCACACAGGACTTCACCACACTTCCCACACACGACCTCACCACACTTCCCACACAGGACTTCACCAGACTTCCCACACAGGACTTCACCACACTTCCCACCAGGACCTCACCACACTTCCCACACAGGACCTCACCACACTTCCCACACAGGACTTCACCACACTTCCCACACAGGACTTCACCACACTTCCCAAACAGGACTTCACCAGACTTCCCACACAGGACTTCACCAGACTTCCCACACAGGACTTCACCACACTTCCCACACAGGACTTCACCACACTTCCCACACAGGACTTCACTAACACTTCCTAAACAGGACTTCACCACACTTCCCAATTAGGACCTCACCACACTTCCCACACAGGACTTCACCACACTTCCCAAACAAGACCTCACCACACTTCCCAAACAGGACCTCACCACACTTCCCAGATAGGACCTCACCACACTTCCCAAACAGGACTTCACGACACTTCCCACACAGGACTTCACCACACTTTCCACATAGGACTTCACCACACTTCCGACACAGAACTTCATGCCATTTCCCACACACGACTTCACCCACACAGGACCTCACCACACTTCTCACACAGGACTTCACCACACTTCCCACACAGGACTTCACCACACTTCCCACACAGGACTTCACTAACACTTCCCAAACAGGACTTCACCACACTTCCCAAACAGGACCTCACCACACTTCCCAAACAGGACTTCACCACACTTTCCACATAGGACTTCACCACACTTCCGACACAGAACTTCACGACATTTCCCACACAGGACTTCACCACACTTTGCACATAGGACTTCACCACACTTCCGACACAGGACTTCATGCCATTTCCCACACACGACTTCACCCACACAGGACCTCACCACACTTCTCACACAGGACTTCACCACACTTCCCAAATAGGACCTCACCACACTTCCCAAACAGGACCTCACCACACTTCCCACAATGGACCTCAGCACACTTCCCAAACAGGACTTCACCACACTTCCCAAACAGGACCTCACCACACTTCCCACAATGGACCTCAGCACACTTCCCAAACAGGACTTCACCACACTTCCCAAACAGGACCTCACCACACTTCCCACAATGGACCTCAGCACACTTCCCAAACAGCACTTCACCACACTTCCCAAACAGGACCTCACCACACTTCCCACATAGGACCTCACCACACTTCCCAAACAGGACTTCACCACACTTCCCAAACAGGACTTCACCACACTTCCCACAAAGGACCTCACCACACTTCCCAAACAGGACTTCAGCACACTTCCCACACAGGACTTCACCACACTTCCCAAACAGGACCTCACCACACTTCCAAAACAGGACCTCACCACAATTCCCACTCAGGACCTCACCACACTTCCCACACAGGATCTCGCCACACTTCCCTAAAAGGACCTCACCAGACTTCCCAAACAGGACTTCACCACACTTCCCAAACAGGACCTCACCACACTTCCCAAACAGGACCTCACCACACTTCCCAAACAGGACCTCACCACACTTCCCACACAGGACTTCACCACACTTCCCACATCGGACCTCACCACACTTCCCAAACAGGATTTCACCACACTTCCCAAACAGGACTTCACCACACTTCCCACATAGGACTTCACCACACTTCCCACACAGGACTTCGCCACACTTCCCATACACGACCACATCAAACTTCCCACACAGGACTTCACCACACTTCCCACACAGGACCACATCACACTTTCCACACAGGACTTCACCACACTTCCCACACAGGACTTCACCACACTTCCCACACAGGACCACATCACACTTCCCACACAGGACCTCACCACAATTCCCACACAGGACTTCACCACACTTCCCACATAGGACCTCACCACACTTCCCACACAGGACTTCACCACACTTCCCACACAGGACCACATCACACTTCCCACACAGGACCACATCACACTTCCCACACAGGACTTCACCACACTTCCCACACAGGACCACATCACACTTCCCACACAGGACCACATCACACTTCCCACACAGGACTTCACCACACTTCCCACACAGGACCACATCACACTTCCCACACAGGACCACATCACACTTCCCACACAGGACTTCACCACACTTCCCACACAGGACTTCACCACACTTCCCACACACGACCACATCACACTTCCCACACAGGACTTCACCACACTTCCCACACACGACTTCACCACACTTCCCACACAGGACTTCACCACACTTCCCACACAGGACTTCACTAACACTTCCTAAACAGGACTTCACCACACTTCCCAATTAGGACCTCACCACACTTCCCACACAGGACTTCACCACACTTCCCACACAGGACCACATCACACTTCCCACACAGGACTTCACCACACTTCCCAAACAGGACCTCACCACACTTCCAAAACAGGACCTCGCCACAATTCCCACTCAGGACCTCACCACACTTCCCACACAGGATCTCGCCACACTTCCCTAAAAGGACCTCAGCAGACTTCCCAAACAGGACTTCACCACACTTCCCAAACAGGACCTCACCACACTTCCCAAACAGGACCTCACCACACTTCCCAAACAGGACCTCACCACACTTCCCACATAGGACTTCACCCCACTTCCCAAACAGGACCTCACCACACTTCCCAAACAGGACTTCACCACACTTCCCACATCGGACCTCAACACACTTCCCAAACAGGACTTCACCACACTTCCCACATCGGACCTCAACACACTTCCCAAACAGGACTTCACCACACTTCCCACACAGGACCTCACCACACTTCCCACACAGGACTTCACCACACTTCCCACACAGGACTTCACCACACTTCCCACACAGGACTTCACCACACTTCCCACACAGGACCACATCACACTTCCCACACAGGACCTCACCACAATTCCCACACAGGACTTCACCACACTTCCCACATAGGACCTCACCACACTTCCCACACAGGACTTCACCACACTTCCCACACAGGACTTCACCACACTTCCCACACAGGACTTCACCACACTTCCCACACAGGAATTCACCACACTTCCCACACAGGACTTCACCACACTTCCCAAACAGGACTTCACCACACTTCCCACACAGGACCACATCACACTTCCCACACAGGACCTCACCACAATTCCCACACAGGACTTCACCACACTTCCCACATAGGACCTCACCACACTTCCCACACAGGACTTCACCACACTTCCCACACAGGACTTCACCACACTTCCCACACAGGACTTCACCACACTTCCCACACAGGACTTCACCACACTTCCCACACACGACCACATCACACTTCCCACACAGGACTTCACCACACTTCCCACACACGACTTCACCACACTTCCCACACAGGACTTCACCACACTTCCCACACACGACCACATCACACTTCCCACACAGGACTTCACCACACTTCCCACACACGACTTCACCACACTTCCCACACAGGACTTCACCACACTTCCTATACACGACCACATCAAACTTCCCACACAGGACCTCACCACACTTCCCACACAGGACTTCACCACACTTCCCACACAGGACTTCACCACACTTCCCACACAGGACTTCACCACACTTCCCACACAGGACTTCACCACACTTCCCACACAGGACCTCACCCAACTTCCCACACAGGACTTCACCACACTTCCCACCAGGACTTCACCACACTTCCCACACAGGACTTCACCACACTTCCCAAACAGGACTTCACCAGACTTCCCACACAGGACTTCACCAGACTTCCCACACAGGACTTCACCACACTTCCCACACAGGACTTCACCACACTTCCCACACAGGACTTCACTAACACTTCCTAAACAGGAATTCACCACACTTCTCACACAGGACCTCACCACACTTCCCACACAGGATCTCGCCACACTTCCCAAACAGGACCTCACCACACTTCCCAAACAGGACTTCACCACACTTCCCAAACAGGACCTCACCACACTTCCCAAATAGGACCTCACCACACTTCCCAAACAGGACCTCACCACACTTCCCACCATGGACCTCAGCACACTTCCCAAACAGGACTTCACCACACTTCCCAAACAGGACCTCACCACACTTCCCACATAGGACCTCAGCACACTTCCCAAACAGGACTTCACCACACTTCCCAAACAGGACCTCACCACACTTCCCACATAGGACCTCACCACACTTCCCAAACAGGACTTCACCACACTTCCCAAACAGGACTTCACCACACTTCCCACAAAGGACTTCACCACACTTCCCACACAGGACCTCACCACACTTCCCACATAGGACCTCACCACACTTCCCAAACAGCACTTCACCACACTTCCCAAACAGGACCTCACCACACTTCCCACATAGGACCTCACCACACTTCCCAAACAGGACTTCACCCCACTTCCCAAACAGGACTTCACCACACTTCCCAAACAGGACTTCACCCCACTTCCCAAACAGGACTTCACCCCACTTCCCAAACAGGACTTCAACACACTTCCCAAACAGGACTTCACCACACTTCCCACATAGGACCTCACCACACTTCCCAAACAGGACTTCACCACACTTCCCACACAGGACTTCACCACACTTCCCACACAGGACTTCACCACACTTCCCACACAGGACCTCACCACACTTCCCACATAGGACCTCACCACACTTCCCAAACAGGACTTCACCACACTTCCCACACAGGACTTCACCACACTTCCCACACAGGACTTCACCACACTTCCCACATAGGACTTCACCACACTTCCCACACAGGACCACATCACACTTCCCACACAGGACCTCACCACACTTCCCACACAGGACTTCACCACACTTCCCACACAGGACTTCACCACACTTCCCACATAGGACTTCACCACACTTCCCACACAGGACCACATCACACTTCCCACACAGGACCACATCACACTTCCCACAGAGGACCTCATCACACTTCCCACACAGGACTTCACCACACTTCCCACACAGGACTTCACCACACTTCCCACACAGGACTTCACCACACTTCCCACACAGGACTTCACCACACTTCCCACACAGGACTTCACCACACTTCCCACACAGGACCTCACCACACTTCCCACACAGGACTTCACCACACTTCCCACACAGGACTTCATCACACTTCCCACACAGGACTACATCACACTTCCCAAACTGGACCTCAGCACACTTCCCACACAGGACTTCACCACACTTCCCACACAGGACTTCACCACACTTCCCACACAGGATCTCGCCACACTTCCCAAAAAGGACCTCACCAGACTTCCCAAACAGGACTTCACCACACTTCCCAAACAGGACCTCACCACACTTCCCAAACAAGACCTCACCACACTTCCCAAACAGGACCTCACCACACTTCCCACATAGGACTTCACCCCACTTCCCAAACAGGACTTCACCACACTTCCCAAACAGCACTACACCACACTTCCCAAACAGGACCTCACCACACTTCCCACATCGGACCTCACCACACTTCCCAAACAGGATTTCACCACACTTCCCAAACAGGACTTCACCACACTTCCCACATTGGACCTCACCACACTTCCCAAACAGGATTTCACCACACTTCCCACACAGGACTTCACCACACTTCCCACACAGGACTTCACCACACTTCCCACACAGGACTTCACCACACTTCCCATACACGACCACATCAAACTTCCCACACAGGACCTCACCACACTTCCCACACAGGACTTCACCACACTTCCCATACAGGACCACATCACACTTCCCACACAGGACCCATCACACTTCCCACACAGGACTTCACCACACTTCCCACACAGGACCACATCAAACTTCCCACACAGGACCTCACCACACTTCCCACACAGGACCCATCACACTTCCCACACAGGACTTCACCACACTTCCCACACAGGACTTCACCACACTTCCCAGACAGGACTTCACCACACTTCCCACACAGGACCACATCACACTTCCCACACAGGACTTCACCACACTTCCCACACAGAACCACATCACACTTCCCACACAGGACTTCACCACAATTCCCACACAGGACTTCACCACACTTCCCACACAGGACCACACCACAATTCCCACACAGGACTTCACCACACTTCCCACATAGGACTTCACCACACTTCCCACACAGGACCACATCACACTTCCCACACAGGACCACATCACACTTCCCACACAGGACTTCACCACACTTCCCACACAGGACTTCACCACACTTCCCACACAGGACTTCACCACACTTCCCACACAGGACTTCACCACACTTCCCACACAGGACCACATCACACTTCCCACACAGGACTTCACCACACTTCCCACACAGGACTTCACCACACTTCCCACACAGGACTTCACCACACTTCCCACACAGGACTTCATCACACTTCCCACACAGGACTTCATCACACTTCCCACACAGGACCACATCACACTTCCCAAACTGGACCTCAGCACACTTCCCACACAGGACTTCACCACACTTCCCACACAGGACCACATCACACTTCCCACACAGGACTTCACCACACTTCCCACACAGGACTTCACCACACTTCCCACACAGGACCACATCACACTTCCCACACAGGACCACACCACAATTCCCACACAGGACTTCACCACACTTCCCACATAGGACCTCACCACACTTCCCACACAGGACTTCACCACACTTCCCACACAGGACCACATCACACTTCCCAAACTGGACCTCAGCACACTTCCCACACAGGACTTCACCACACTTCCCACACAGGACCACATCACACTTCCCACACAGGACTTCACCACACTTCCCACACAGGACTTCACCACACTTCCCACACAGGACCACATCACACTTCCCACACAGGACTTCACCACACTTCCCACACAGGACTTCACCACACTTCCCACACAGGACTTCACCACACTTCCCACACACGACCACATCACACTTCCCACACAGGACTTCACCACACTTCCCACACACGACCACATCACACTTCCCACACAGGACCTCACCACACTTCCCACACAGGACCTCACCCAACTTCCCACACAGGACTTCACCACACTTCCCACACAGGACTTCACCACACTTCCCACACAGGACTTCACCACACTTCCCACACAGGACTTCACCAGACTTCCCACACAGGACTTCACCAGACTTCCCACACAGGACTTCACCACACTTCCCACACAGGACTTCACCACACTTCCCACACAGGACGTCACTAACACTTCCTAAACAGGACTTCACCACACTTCTCACACAGGACCTCACCACACTTCCCACACAGGATCTCGCCACACTTCCCAAACAGGACCTCACCACACTTCCCAAATAGGACCTCACCACACTTCCCAAACAGGACCTCACCACACTTCCCACAATGGACCTCAGCACACTTCCCAAACAGGACCTCACCACACTTCCCACATAGGACCTCACCACACTTCCCCAACAGCACTTCACCACACTTCCCAAACAGGACTTCACCGCACTTCCCACATAGGACCTCACCACACTTCCCAAACAGGACTTCACCACACTTCCCAAACAGGACTTCACCACACTTCCCACAAAGGACCTCACCACACTTCCCAAACAGGACTTCACCACACTTCCCAAACAGGACTTCACCACACTTCCCACAAAGGACTTCACCACACTTCCCAAACAGGACCTCACCACACTTCCCACATAGGACCTCACCACACTTCCCAAACAGGACTTCACCACACTTCCCAAACAGGACTTCACCACACTTCCCACAAAGGACCTCACCACACTTCCCAAACAGGACTTCACCACACTTCCCAAACAGGACTTCACCACACTTCCCACAAAGGACCTCACCACACTTCCCAAACAGGACTTCACCACACTTCCCAAACAGGACTTCACCACACTTCCCACAAAGGACTTCACCACACTTCCCAAACAGGACTTCACCGCACTTCCCACATAGGACCTCACCACACTTCCCAAACAGGACTTCACCACACTTCCCAAACAGGACTTCACCACACTTCCCACAAAGGACCTCACCACACTTCCCAAACAGGACTTCACCACACTTCCCAAACAGGACTTCACCACACTTCCCACAAAGGACCTCACCACACTTCCCAAACAGGACTTCACCACATTTCCCAAACAGGACTTCACCACACTTCCCACAAAGGACCTCACCACACTTCCCAAACAGGACTTCACCACACTTCCCACACAGGACTTCACCACACTTCCCACACAGGACCTCATCACACTTCCCACACAGGACTTCACCACACTTCCCAAACAGGACCTCACCACACTTCCAAAACAGGACCTCACCACAATTCCCACTCAGGACCTCACCACACTTCCCACACAGGATCTCGCCACACTTCCCAAAAAGGACCTCACCAGACTTCCCAAACAGGACTTCACCACACTTCCCAAACAGGACCTCACCACACTTCCCAAACAGGACCTCACCACACTTCCCACATAGGACTTCACCCCACTTCCCAAACAGGACTTCACCACACTTCCCACAAAGGACCTCACCACACTTCCCAAACAGCACTACACCACACTTCCCAAACAGGACCTCACCACACTTCCCACATCGGACCTCACCACACTTCCCAAACAGGATTTCACCACACTTCCCACATCGGACCTCACCACACTTCCCAAACAGGATTTCACCACACTTCCCACACAGGACCACATCACACTTCCCACACAGGACCTCATCACACTTCCCACACAGGACTTCACCACACTTCCCACACAGGACTTCACCACACTTCCCACACAGGACTTCAGCACACTTCCCACACAGGACCTCATCAAACTTCCCACACAGGACTTCACCACACTTCCCACACAGGACCACATCACACTTCCCACACAGGACCTCATCACACTTCCCACACAGGACTTCACCACACTTCCCACACAGGACTTCACCACACTTCCCACACAGGACTTCAGCACACTTCCCACACAGGACTTCACCACACTTCCCACACAGGACTTCACCACACTTCCCACACAGGACTTCACCACACTTCCCACACAGGACCTCATCACACTTCCCACACAGGACTTCACCACACTTCCCACACAGGACTTCACCACACTTCCCAAACAGGACTTCACCACACTTCCCACACAGGACCACATCACACTTCCCACACAGGACCTCACCACAATTCCCACACAGGACTTCACCACACTTCCCACACAGGACCACACCACAATTCCCACACAGGACTTCACCACACTTCCCACATAGGACTTCACCACACTTCCCACACAGGACCACATCACACTTCCCACACAGGACCACATCACACTTCCCACACAGGACTTCACCACACTTCCCACACAGGACTTCACCACACTTCCCACACAGGACCACATCACACTTCCCACACAGGACTTCACCACACTTCCCACACAGGACTTCACCACACTTCCCACACAGGACTTCACCACACTTCCCACACAGGACTTCATCAGACTTCCCACACAGGACTTCACCACACTTCCCACACAGGACCTCATCACACTTCCCACACAGGACCACATCACACTTCCCAAACTGGACCTCAGCACACTTCCCACACAGTACTTCACCACACTTCCCACACAGGACTTCACCACACTTCCCACACAGGACTTCATCACACTTCCCACACGGGACTTCACCACAATTCCCACACAGGACTTCACCACACTTCCCACACAGGACTTCATCACACTTCCCACACAGGACTTCACCACACTTCCCACACAGGACCTCATCACACTTCCCACACAGGACTTCACCACTCTTCCCACACAGGACCTCATCACACTTCCCACACAGGACTTCACCACACTTCCCACACAGGACCTCATCACACTTCCCACACAGGACTTCACCACAATTCCCACACAGGACTTCACCACACTTCCCACACAGGACCTCACCACACTTCCCACACAGGACTTCACCACACTTCCCACACAGGACTTCACCACACTTCCCACACAGGACCTCATCACACTTCCCACACTGGACAAATTACCCACAGACTGAGACCCAGTCCATGATGCAAGTCAGCATATGACCAAGGTTTGAGCTCTGAGGTTGGACCATTCTAGAGCAAGGTACCCTGAGCCTTGAGACTGCTCTGACCCAACAAACCCTGAGCAAATGATCACAGTCTCATCAAATTTAGAAAAGTACAAATGCTGCCCTTTCACCTCAGAAGTTGGGGGAAGGGGATACATGCGGTGAAGTGGGGAAAGGTAGAGAGGAATTTGTAGTGATACCCAGAACCCAGCTATTGTGATCTCTTTACAGCCCAGTAGGAAGGGAACTGCAAAGAAGAGGGTTTAGAGCAGCTTTGGGTTTTGTGAAAAGCCTCATAGAATCAGTCGAAGGAAGGAATGATTTTTTTTTTTATTCATTAATGGGATGTGGGCGTCACTGGCCAGGCCAGCATTTATTGCCCATCCCTAATTGCCCTTGAGAAGGTGATGGTGAGCTGCCTTCTTGAACCACTGCAGTCCATGTGGGGTAGGTACACCCACAGTGCTGTTAGGAAAGGAGTTCCAGGATTTTGACCCAGCGACAGTGAAGGAACGGTGATATAGTTCCAAGTCAGGATGGTGTGTGACTTGGAGGGGAACTTGAAGGTGGTGATGTTCCCATGTATTTGCTGCCCTTGTCCTTCTAGTTGGTAGAGGTCTCGGGTTTGGAAGGTGCTGTCTGAGGAGCTTTGGTGCATTGCTGCAGTGCATCTTGTAGATGGTACACACTGCTGCCACTGTGTGTCGGTGGTGGAGGGAGTGAATGTTTGTCGATGGGGTGCCAATCAAGCGGGCTGCTTTGTCCTGGATGGTGTCGAGCTTCTTGAGTCTTGTTGGAGCTGCACCCATCCAGGCAAGTGGAGAGTATTCCATCACACTCCTGACTTGTGCCTTGTAGATGGTGGACAGGCTTTGGGGAGTCAGGAGGTGAGTTACTCGCTGCAGGATTCCGAGCCTCTGACCTGCTCTTGTAGCCACGGTATTTATACAGTTTCACCAGGTTGACACCTCATTTTGAGGTATGCCTGGTGCTGCTCCTGGCATGCCCTCCTGCACTCTTCATTGAACCAGGTTTGGTCTCCTGGCTTGATGGTAATTGTAGAGTGGGGGATATGCCGGGCCATGAGGTTACAGATTGTGGTTGAGTACAATTCTGCTGCTGCTGATGGCCCACAGCGCCTCATGAATGCCCAGTTTTGAGTTGCTAGTTCTGTTCAAAATCTATCCCAATTAGCACAATGGAGGATATCATCAATGTGAAGACAGGACTTCGTCTCCACAAGGACTGTGCGGTGGTCACTCCTACCAATACTGTCATGGACAGAAGCATCTGCGGCAGGGCAGATTGGTGAGGACGAGGTCAAGTAGGTTTTTCCCTCCTGTTGGTTCCCTCACCACCTGTCGCTGACCCAGTCTAGCAGCTATGTTCTTTAGGACGTGGCCAGCTCAGTCAGTAGTGGTGCTACCGAGCCACTCTTGGTGATGAACATTGAAGCCCCCACATTCTGTGCCCTTGCCACCCTCAGTGCTTCCTCCAAGTGGTGTTCAACATGGTGGAGTACTGAGTCATCAGCTGAGGGAGGGCAGTAGGTGGTAATCAGTAGGAGGTTACCTTGTTCATGTTTGACCTGATGCCATGAGACTTCATGGGGTCCAGAGTCGATGTTGAGGACTCCTAGGGCAACTCCCTCCCTACTGTATACCACTGTGCCACCACCTCTGCTGGGTCTGTCCTGCCGGTGGGACAGGACATACCCGGGGATGGTGATGGCAGTGTCTGGGACATTGTCTGTAAGGTATGATTTGGTGAGTATGACTATGTCAGTCTGTTGCTTGACTAGTCTGTGGGACAGCTCTCCCAACTTTGGCTCAAGCCCCCAAATGTAAGTAAGGAGGACTTTGCAGGGTTGACAGGGCTGGGTTTGCCGTTGTCGTTTCCGGTGCCTTGGTCGATGCCGGGTGGTCCGTCCAGTTTCATTCCTTACATGTGATTGTTACATCATCACTCATACAGTGGGAGAGCTCTCTCTCTCACTGTCTTTGGTATTAACCCTTTACATCCTTATTGGTACAACCAGGCGAGGAAGGGTCTCAGGCTCCCCTTTTGCTCCTTCTCGGGTTTGACCACAACAGGGTTTATCTTTTTAACACAATGATTTAACTTACCACCTCAGTGACATTTGCTCCTGTTCCTCTAATACAATTGCAAATGAACCAATGAGACAGCTTTTCTTGAGTTTAAACAAGAAAGATGTTAAGTTTATTTACCTCATCACTCTAAACCAGTTAAAATTACTAAAATACTCTGGTTAGGCCACAGTTGGAGTACTGTGTACAGTTCTGGTCACCACATTACAGGAAGGACATAATTGCTCTGGAGAGAGTACAGAGGAGATTTACAAGAATGTTGCCAGGGCTTGAATGTTGCAGCTATGAGGAAAGATTGGATCAAAGAACAAAGAACAAAGAACAGTACAGCACAGGAACAGGCCATTCAGCCCTCCAAGCCTGTGCCGATCTTGATGCCTGTCTAAACTAAAACCTTCTGCACTTCCGGGGCCCATATCCCTCTATTCCCATCCTATTCATGTATTTGTCAAGATGTCTCTTAAATGTCGCTATTGTACCTGCTTCCACCACCTCCCCCGGCAGCAAGTTCCAGGCACTCACCACCCTCTGTGTAAAGAACTTGCCTCGCACATCCCCTCTAAACTTTGCCCCTCGCACCTTGAACCTATGTCCCCTAGTAACTGACTCTTCCACCCTGGGAAAAAGCTTCTGACTATCCACTCTGTCCATGCCACTTATAATTTTGTAAACCTCTATCATGTCGCCCCTCCACCTCCGTCATTCCAGTGAAAACAATCTGAGTTTATCCAACCTCTCCTCATAGCTAATGCCCTCCAGACCAGGCAACATCCTGGTAAACCTCTTCTGTACCCTCTCCAAAACCTCCACATCCTTCTGGTCGTGTGGCGACCAGCGAATCAGCTTGGATTGTTTTGCTTAGAACAAAGGAGGCTGAGAGGTGACTTAATAGAGGTGTACAAAATTATGAATGGCCTAGATAGAGTAGACATGAAGGCCTTACCTGGTCTGGCCTACATGTGACTCCAGACCCACAGCAATGTGGTTAACTCTTAACTGCCCTCTGAAATGGTCTAGCAAGACACTCAGTTCAAGGGCAATTAGGGATGGGCAATAAATGCTGGCCTGGCCAGCGACGCCCACATCCTATGAATGAATAAAAAAAAAAGAGGTCAATTACCGGGGGCACAGATTTAAGGTGATTGGTAGAAGGATTAGAGGGGACACAAGGAAAAACATTTTCACCCAGAGGGTGGTGGGTGTCTGGAATTCACTGCCCAGATCCATGGTGGAGGCAGAAACCCTGAATTCTTAGAAAAGGTACCTGGACATGCACCTGAAGTGCTGTAACCTGCAAGGCTACGGATCAGATGCTGGAATGTGAGGTTAGATTGGGTGGCTAGATTTTTTGACTGGCACAGACACGACTGGCTGAATGGCCTCTTTCTGTGCCGTAATTTTTCTATGGTTCTATGGTTCTCATAGAGTCATCGAATTATACAGCACAGAAACAGGCCCTTCGGCCCATCGATCTACACTACGTGTCCATGCCCACATTCACCCAAGAGGCACACACACACAAATAGATTACAGAGGGAAAACCAAGTTGGGTGGTTGGAGTAGAGTCTGAAATAAATGGAATTTAAATACTGAATCTCAATCCCAGAGTTCTTCGTTGAAATTGTAGTCCTGAAGTCCTCGCTGGTGCACATGCACAGTTCGGGTTCCGGAAGGCAGAAGAGGGGCGTTATCCATGTGTACCAATTGTTGGCTGTAGTTTTGAAGCTTAGTAGTTCCAAGCGAGGCTTCTCTGGGTCTTTTCTGAAGAGAGGGAGAGAGGAGAGAGATGTTCCCTTGCTGGATCTCTGTTACTGTCTGCCTTCTGAGTCACCACTCACAATCTCCACAGTGACCCAAGCAGTCACATGATATGACCACCTCTTGTGTATGAATGACAATCTTCTGGAATGGTCTCTGAAATTAAAGGCTCTTCCCCCAGGCTGCTCAGACATGCTTGGTGGGGAGATTGCTCTCTCAAAGTCAATGGGTGTCAATGGCTTTTGATGATCACATATTGACAAGGCTATCTCAAATAATTGAATCAGCGAGCACTCCATTGTTCTGGCTAGGTTGAGTCAATCATCTGTCTCCGGCCCAATCCTTTGTTTTTTTCATATGCAAATGTTCGTGGCCATCTTGGCTGCTGGCTGTTCTGTTTTAAAAGTCATTTGTAACAATTTCCAGTAAAAGTCTCAGGCACAGTTCCACATGATGAAATTAATCCACCCATTTGGCACATGGGGTTTTCATTACATTATACTACACCCTGTGCCCTCAACTGTACCAGTACTGGGATCTCTCTGTTACTCCATTGCATTGAGCATCTAAGGTTTTGAATATTCTTAATCTTTGCTCCTACCCCTCTGTGGAACTTCTGATTAAATCTATGAGGAACAGAATGTGAGGATTTACAAATAGCAGGTTATCTTTTACATTCAGCTGGGCATGTTGCAGCAGCATCAGGAGCTCAATTTTTCTATTTACACAAGAGATATCAGAAAGATTTGCGTCAAAGTTTTTCACAGTAGATTAATACATATGGAACAAAACTCAAATTAGAAAGCTAGGACTGAATACAAGCAGTAATAGAAAGCAGAAGGAGATTCTAAAGACAGCACGACCTGTGTGGGGAGCGGTGGGAGGGGGAATCCTTCGGACTCTTTGAGTTTCACTCGTCACAGACCTTACTCGAAAACAACATAGTCCATTGACTGAGGTCAGAAACCTAAAGGAGATAGATGACCTTCCCACCATGAGGTCAGAAGTGGGGATGTTCGCTGATGATTTCACAATATTCAGTTCCATTCGTGACTCCTCAGATACTGAAGCAGCCCGTGTCCAGATTCAGCAAGAGCTGGACAATATCCAGACTTGGGCTGATCAGTGGCAAGTAACATTCATGCTGCACAAGAACCAGGCAATCAGCATCTCCTCTTGACATTCAAAGGCATTACCATCGCTGAATCCCCCACTATCAACATCCTGCTTTTTGTCATTGTTCATTCATGTGGGCGTCGCTGGCCAGACCAGCATTTATTGCCCATGACTAATTGCCCTTGAGAAGGTGGTGGTGAGCTGCCTTTTTTTTTCTCATATTTCATGTCGAGGGGGCCTTTATTCCTCAGGCCCCCTTTATATACATACTTACATTTAAAAAAAAAACATTCTTAAAAACAGATAAATAAACCAAAAACTCAAATTAAAATGCCATTCTCGGCGACGATGATGCACTCCAGTCCCTGCGGTGCCCACCGGTCGCGGAAGGCCACAAGCGTACTGGCAGACACCGCATTCTCCCTCTCCAGGGACACCCGGGCGTGAACGTAACCGCGGAAGAGGGGCAGGCAATCGGGGAGGACGGACACCCTGACGGCCCGCAACCTGGGCCTGTGAATTGCCACCTTGGCCAGGCCCAGGAGCAGATCGACGAGGTGATCCTCCTCCTGGCCCACACCCCAAAGAGCTGCCTTCTTGAACCGCTGCAGTCCATGTTGTGTAGGTATACCCACAGTGCTGTTAGGAAGGGAGTTACAGGATTTTGACCCAGTGACAGTGAAGGAACGGCGATATAGTTCCAAGTCAGGATAGTGTGTGGCTTGGAGGGGAACTTGCAGGTGGTGGTGTTCCCATGTATTTGCTGCCCTTGTCCTTTCAGTTGGTAGAGGTCGCGGGTTTGGAAGGTGCTGTCTAAGGAGCCTTGGTGCATTGCTGCAGTGCATCTTGTAGATGGTACACACTGCTGCCACTGTGCATCGGTGGTGGAGGGATTGAATTTTGTAGATGGTGTGCCAATCAAACAGACTGCTTTGTCCTGGATGGTGTCGAGCTTCTTGAGTGTTGTTGGAGCTGCACCCATCCAGGCAAGTGGAGAGTATTCCATCACACTCCTGACATGTGCCTTGTAGATGGTGGACAGGCTTTGGGGAGTCAGGAGGTGAGTTACTCGCCACAGGATTCCTAGCCTCTGACCTGCTCTTGTCGCCACGGTATTTATATGGCTACTCCAGTTCTGTTTCCTGTTAATGGGAACCCCCAGGATATTGATAGTGGGGGATTCAGCGATGGTAATACCATTGAATGTCAGGGGGAGATGGTTAGATTCTCTCTTGTTGGAGATGGTCATTGCCTGGCAGTTGTTTGGCGCGAATGTTACTTGCCACTTATCAGCCCAAGCCTGGATGTTGTCCAAGTCTTGCTGCATTTCTACACGGACTGCTTCAGTATCTGAGGAGTTATGAATGGAACTGAACATTGTGCAATCATCAGCGAACATCCCCAATTCTGACCTTATGATGGATTGAAGGTCATTGATGAAGATGGTTGGGCCTCGGACACTACCCTGAGGAACCCCTGCAGTGATGTTCTGGGACTGAGATTATTGACCTCCAACAACCACATCCTTTGTGCTGGATATGACTCCTTTGGTCAT
Organism: Heterodontus francisci; assembly: GCF_036365525.1. Taxonomy (NCBI): domain Eukaryota; kingdom Metazoa; phylum Chordata; class Chondrichthyes; order Heterodontiformes; family Heterodontidae; genus Heterodontus; species Heterodontus francisci. Next base: position 2,268,163 of record NC_090375.1, on the reverse strand, counting down.
CTCTGCAGCGGAAAGATTTCCCCAATTACCATTGACTCCAGTTTTGCTCGGGCTCCTTGATGCCATACTCGGTCAAATGTCAAGGGCAGAGACTCACACCTCACCTCTGGAGTTCAGCTTTTTTGTTCAAAGAGTCATAGAGTGATACAGCACAGAAACAGGCCCTTCGGCCCATCATGTCTGTGCTGGCCATCCAGTACCCAAATATTCTAATCCCATTTTCCAGCACTTGGCCCGTAGCCTGGTATGCTATGGTGTTTCAAGTGCTCATCTGAATACTTCTTAAATGTTGTGAGGGTTCCTGCCTCTACCACCTCTTCAGGTAGTGTGTACCAGATTCCAACCACCCTCTGGGTGAAAATTTTTTTCCCCAAATCCCCCCCGAATCCTCCTGCCCCTTACCCTAAATCTATGCCCCCTGGTTATTGACCCCTCCGCTAAGGGAAAACTTTTCTTCATATCTAAATTATCAATGCCCCTCATAATTTTGTATACCTCAATCATGTCCCCCCTCAGCCTTCTCTGCTCCAAGGAAAACAACCCCAGCCTTTTCAGTCTCTCTTCATAGCTGAAATGCTCCAGCCCAGGCAACATCCTGGTGAATCTCCTCTGCACCCTCTCCAGTGCAATCACATCCTTCCTATAGTGTGGTGCCCACAACTGTACACAGTACTCTAGCTGTGGCCTAACTAGTGTTTTATACTGCTCCATCATAACCTCCCTGCTCTGATATTCTATGCCTCGGCTAATAAAGGCAAGTATCCCAAAATCCTTTCTAACCACCTTATCTACCTGTGCTGCTGCCTTCAGTGATCTATGGACAAGTACACCAAGGTTCCTCTGACCCTCTGTACTTCCTAGGGTCCTACCATCCATTGTATATTCCCTTGCCTTGTTAGTCCTCCCAAAATGCATTACCTCACACTTACAGTCATAGAGTCACAGAGTCGTACAGCACAGAAACAGGCCCTTTGGCCCACCGCGTCCATGCCAACCAAAATGCCTATCTATATTAATCCCACCTGTCTGCATTAATTCCATATCTCTCTATGCCTTGCTCATTCAAGTAAACGTCCAGATGCCTCTTAAATGTTGCTACTGTTCCTGTCTCCACCACCTCCTCAGGCAGCTCATTCCAGATACCCACTATTCTTTGTGTGAAACATTTACCCATTTGATCCCCTTTAAACCTCCTCCCTCTCACCTTAAATCTATGCCCTCTAGTTTTACTCACCCCGACCATGGGAAACAGACTCTGGCTATCAACTCTATCTATGCCTCTCATAATTTTATATACCTCTATCATGTCCCCTCTCAGCCTCCTTCACTCCAGGGAAAACAGACCCAGCCTATCCAATCTCTCTTTATAACTCAAGCCCTCCAAACCAGGCAACATCCTTGTGAATCTTTTTTACACCCTCTCCAGCTTAATCACATCTTTCCTGTAGTGCAGCGACCAGAACTGCACACAGTACTCCAAATGCGGCCTAACCAACGTTATGTACAACTGTCACATGACATCCCAACTCTTGTACTCAATGCCTCGGCCGATGAAGGCAAGCATGCCATACGCCTTCTTCACCACCCTGTCTACCTGTGTTGCCACTTTCAGGGAACTATGTACTTGCACCCCAAGGTCTCTCTGCTCAACAACACTCCCCAGGGCCCTGCCATTCACTGTATATGTCCTGCCCTGGTTTAACTTCCCAAAATGCATCACTTCACACTAGTCTGCATTAAATTCCATTTGCCACTCCCTTGTCCACTTAACCAGTTGATCGATATCCTGTTGTAAAGGAGGAGGTGTTGGGTGTCTTGCAAAACATTAAGGTAGATAAGACCCCAGGGCCTGATGGAATCTACCCCAGAATACTGAGGGAGGCAAGGGAAGAAATTGCTGGGGCCTTGACAGAAATCGTTGCATCCTCATTGGCTACAGGTGAGGTCCCAGAGGACTGGAGAATAGCCAATGTTGTTCCTTTGTTTAAGAAGGGTAGCAAGGATAATCCAGGAAATTATAGGCCGGTGAGTTTTACATCACTGGTAGGGAAACTATTAGAGAGGATTATTCGGGACAGGATTTACTCCCATTTGGAAACCAACAAACTTATTAGCGAGAGGCAGCATGGTTTTGTGAAGGGGAGGTCGTGTCTCACTAATTTGAGTGAGTTTTTGAGGAAGTGACGAAGATGATTGATGAGGGAAGGGCAGTGAATGTTATCTATATGGACTTTAGTAAAGCCTTTGACAAGGTCCCTCATAGCAGACTGGTGCAAAAGGTGAAGTCACACGGGATCAGAGATGAGTTGGCAAGATGGATACAGAACTGGCTCGGTCACAGAAGACAGAGGGTAGCAGTGGAAGGGTGCTTTTCTGAATGGAGGGATGTGACTAGTGGTGTTCCGCAGGGATCTGTGCTGGGACCTTTGCTCTTTGTAGTATATATAAATGATTTGGAGGAAAATGTAGCTGGTCTGATTAGTAAGTTTGCGAATGACACAAAGGTTGGTGGAGTTGCAGACAGTGATGAGGATTGTCAGAGGATACAGCAGGATATAGATTGGTTGGAGACTTGGGCGGAGAAATGGCAGATGGAGTTTAATCCGGACAAATGTGAGGTCATGCATTTTGGAAGATCTAATGCAGGTGGGAAGTATACAGTAAATGGCAGAACCCTTAGGAGTATTGACAGGCAGAGAGATCTGGGCGTACAGGTCCACAGGTTACTGAAAGTGGCAACACAGGTGGATAAGATAGTCAAGAAGGCACACGGCATGCTTGCCTTCATCGGTCGGGGCATAGAGTATAAAAATTGGCAAGTCATGTTGCAGCTGTACAGAAGCTTAGTTAGGCCACACTTAGAATATTGCGTGCAATTCTGGTCGCCACACTACCAGAAGGACGTGGAGGCTTTGGAGAGGGTACAGAAGAGGTTTACCAGGATGTTGCCTGGTCTGGAGGGCATTAGCTATGAGGAGAGGTTGGAAAAAAACGGATTGTTTTCACTGGAACGACGGAGGTGGAGGGGCGACATGATAGAGGTTTACAAAATTATAAGCGGCATGGACAGAGTGGATAGTCAGTTACTAGGGGACATAGGTTTAAAGTGAGAGGGGCAAAGTTTAGAGGGGATGTGTGAGCCAAGTTCTTTACACAGAGGGTGGTGAGTGCCTGGAACTTGCTGCCGGGGGAGGTGGTGGAAGCAGATACGATAGCGACGTTTAAGAGACATCTTGACAAATACATGAATAGGAAGGGAATAGAGGGATACGGTCCCCGGAAGTGCAGAAGGTGTTAGTTTCGGCAGGCATCAAGATCGGCGCAGAATTGGAGGGCCGAATGGCCTGTTCCTGTGCTGCACTGTTCTTTGTTCTTTGTAACCTTAGACAACCTTCTTCACTGTCCACTATACCACCAATTTTGGTGTCATCTGCAAACTTACTAATCATGCCCCCTACATTCACATCCAAGTCATTAATATATATGACAAACAACAGAGGGCCCAGCACCGATCCCTGCGGCACACCACTGGTCACCGGCCTCCAATCTGAAAAACAACCCTCCACTACCACCCTCTGCCTCCTATCACCAAGCCAATTTTGTATCCAATTTGCTAGCTCACTCTGGATCCCATGTGTTCGAACCTTCCGGACCAGCCTACCATGCGGTACCTTGTCAAAGGCCTTGCTAAAGTCCATGTCGACAACGTCCATCGCCCTGCCCTCGTCAATCCTCTTGGTCACCTCCTCGAAAAATTCAAACAAATTCATGAGACATGATTTCCCACGCACAAAGCCATGCTGACTATCCCTAATCAGACCATGTCTTTCCAAATGCATATAAATCCTGTCTCTCGGAATCCCTTCCAATAACTTTCCCACCACTGATGTAAGGCTCACTGGCCTGTAGTTCCCTGGCTTATCCCTGCTGCCCTTCTTAAATAAAGGCACAACATTAGCTATCCTCCAGTCTTCCAGTACCTCACCCATGGCCAACGATGATACAAGAATTTCTGCCAGGGCCCCAGCAATCTCCTCCCTTGCTTCCCAGAGCATCCTCGGATACACCTGATCAGGCCCTGGGGATTTATCCACATTAATGCGCATCAAATCCTCCAACACCTTCTCCTGTGTAATGTTGATATGCTCCAGGATATCCGTGTTCCCTCCCTTAAACTCACTAGCTTCCATGACCTTCTCCACGGTAAATACAGACGAGAAATATTCATTTAAGACCTCGCCCATTTCCCGCGGCTCCACACATAGATTGCCACACTGATCCTTAAGGGGACCTACTCTCTCCCGAGCTACCCTTTTACTCTGAATATACTTATCGAATATTTTAGGATTCCCCTTTATCTTATCTGCCAGGGAAATCTCATGGCCCCTTTTCGCCCTCCTAATTTCCTTCTTAAGTGTAGTCCTACATCCCCTACACTCCTCGAGGGACTCGCTCGATCCCAGCTGCCTATACCTGACATATGCCTCCTTCTTTGTCCTGACCAGACCCTCAATATCCCTCATCAACCAAAGTTCCCTAAACTTGCCAGCCTTGCCCTTCCATCTAACAGGAACATGCCGGCCCTGAACTCTTCCTATCTCACTTTTAAAAGCCTCCCACTTGCCAGACGTCCCTTTACCTGTAAACAGCCTCTCCCATTCAACTTTTGAGTGTTCCTGTCTGATGCCATCGAAATTAGCCTTCCCCCAATTTAGGACTTCAACCTGAGGACCAGTCCTATCCTTTTCCATAACTATCTTGAAGCTAATAGAGTTATGGTCACTGGTCCCAAAGTGCTCCCCCACTGATACATCAACCACCTGCCCAGCCTCATTTCCTAAGAGGAGGTCGAGTGTAGCCCCTTCTCTAGTCGGGCCATCCACATACTGCTTCAGAAAACTATCCTGGACACACTTTACAAATTCTTCCCCATCTGATCCCTTAGCACTAAGGCAGTCCCAGTCAATATTAGGAAAGTTAAAATCACCTACTATTACAACCCTATAATTCCTACACCTATCTGTGATTTCCCTACATATATGCTCCTCCACTTCCCTCTGACTATTGGGGGGCCTATAGTATAATCCCATCAAAGTGATCACCCCTTTCTTATTTCTAAGTTCTACCCATATGGCCTCGCTGGACATTCCCCCCGGGATATCCTCTCTAAGTACTGCCGTGATGTACTCCCTAATCAATAGTGCAACTCCCCCTCCTCTCTTACCTCCACCTCTGTCACACCGGAAAGATCGGAACCCCGGAACATTGAGCTGCCAGTCCTGCCCATCCCTCAACCACGTATCCGTAATAGCTATAATATCACAATCCCATGTACCGATCCATGCTCTGAGTTCATCTGCCTTACCTGTAAGGCTTCTTACATTAAAGTAAATGCAGTTTAGCCTACCAGACCTTCCACGCTCCCTGTCCTGCCCCTGCCCGGCCTGTCTACTGGACTTGCTTGCTTTAACCTCTACATTTGCCTCAACTATCTCATCGGAGAGATTACTACTTTGGGTCTCATCCCCCTGCAAGACTAGTTTAAACCCTCCTGAGTTCTACTAACAAACCTCCCCGCAAGGATATTAGTCCCCTCCAGTTCAGATGCAACCCGTCCTTCTTGTACAGGTCACCTCTGCACCAGAAGAGATCCCAATGATCCAAGTAGCTGAAGCCCTCCCGCCTACACCAGCTCTTCAGCCACGCACTCATTTGCCTAATCCTCCTATTCCTACCCTCACTAGCACGTGGCACAGGGAGTAATCCTGAGATTACAACCCTAGAGGTCCTGCTTTTTAACCTTCTGCCCAACTCCCTATATTCACTTTGCAGGACCTCATCTCTCTTCCTGCCTATGTCGTTAGTACCAATATGGACCACGACCTCTGACTGCTCACCCTCCCCTTTCAGACTGTCCTGCAGCTGCTCCGTGACATCTTTGACCCGATCACCAGGGAGGCAACATACCATCCTGGAGTCTCGTTTGTGGCCACAGAAACGCCTATCTGTACCCCTTACGATAGAATCCCCTGTCACTATAGCTCTTCCAACCCTTTTCCTCCCCTGTTGGGCAGCAGAGCCATCCCTGGTGCCACAAACTTGGCTGTTACTGCTTTCCCCTGGGAGGTCATCCCCCCAACAGTATCCAACGGTATCTCCTCCTTCTCTCTGCAGTCAGCGAGTGGTTAATGCAGACACACAGCCTTCTCTCCTGCCTCTCTCTCTCTCTGAGGTCAGCGAGGGGATAATGCAGACACACAGCCCTCTATCCACCCTCTCTGCAGTCAGTGAGGGGTTAATGCAGACACAGCCCTCTCTCCTCCCTCTCTCTCTCTCTCTGCAGTCAGCGAGGGGTTAATGCAGACACACAGCCCTCTCTCCTCCCTCTCTCTCTCTCTCTGCAGTCAGCGAGGGGTTAATGCAGGCACACAGCCCTCTCTCTCTCTGTGCAGTCAGTGAGGGGTTAATGCAGACACACAGCCCTCTCTCCTCCCTCTCTCTCTGCAGTCAGTGAGGGGTTAATGCAGACACACAGCCCTCTCTCCTCCCTCTCTCTGTGCAGTCAGTGAGGAGTTAATGCAGACACACAGCTCTCTCCTCCCTCTCTCTCTGCAGTCAGTGAGGGGTTAATGCAGACACACAGCCCTCTCTCTCTGCAGTCAGTGAGGGGTTAAAGCAGACACACAGTCCTCTCTCCGCCCTCTCTCTCTGCAGTCAGTGAGGGGTTAAAGCAGACACACAGCCCTCTCTCCGCCCTCTCTCTCTGCAGTCAGTGAGGGGTTGAAGCAGACACACAGCCCTCTCTCTCTCTGCAGTCAGTGAGGGGTTAATGCAGACACACAGCCCTCGCTCCTCCCTCTCTCTGTGCAGTCAGTGAGGAGTTAATGCAAACACACAGCTCTCTCCTCGCTCTCTCTCTGCAGTCAGTGAGGGGTTAATGCAAACACACAGCCCTCGCTCCTCCCTCTCTCTGTGCAGTCAGTGAGGAGTTAATGCAGACACACAGCTCTCTCCTCGCTCTCTCTCTCCAGTCAGTGAAGGGTTAATGCAGACACACAGCCCTCTCTCTCTCCAGTCAGTGAAGGGTTAATGCAGACACAGCCCTCTCTCTCTCCAGTCAGTGAGAGGTTAATGCAGACACACCTCCATCTCTCTCTCTGCAGTCAGTGAAGGGTTAATGCAGACACACAGTCCTCTCTCCTCCCTCTCTCTCTCTCCAGTCAGTGAAGGGTTAATGCAGACACACAGCCCTCTCTCTCTCCAGTCAGTGAGAGGTTAATGCAGACACACAGTCCTCTCTCCTCCCTCTCTCTCTCTGCAGTCAGTGAAGGGTTAATGCAGACACACAGTCCTCTCTCCTCCCTCTCGCTCTCTGCAGTCAGTGAAGGGTTAATGCAGACACACAGTCCTCTCTCCTCCCTCTCTCTCTCTGCAGTCAGTGAAGGGTTAATGCAGACACACAGTCCTCTCTCCTCCCTCTCTCTCTCTCCAGTCAGTGAAGGGTTAATGCAGACACAGCCCTCTCTCTCTCCAGTCGGTGAGAGGTTAATGCAGACACACAGTCCTCTCTCCTCCCTCTCTCTCTGCAGTCAGTGAGGGGTTAATGCAGACACTCAGTCCACTCTCTCTCCAGTCAGTGAGAGGTTAATGCAGACACACAGTCCTCTCTCCTCCCTCTCTCTCTCTCCAGTCAGTGAAGGGTTAATGCAGACACGGCCCTCTCTCTCTCCAGTCGGTGAGAGGTTAATGCAGACACTCAGTCCTCTCTCCTCCCTCTCTCTCTCTCCAGTCAGTGAAGGGTTAATGCAGACACACAGCCCTCTCTCTCTCCAGTCAGTGAGAGGTTAATGCAGATACACAGCCCTCTCTCTCTCCAGTCAGTGAGAGGTTAATGCAGACACACAGTCCTCTCTCTCTCCAGTCAGTGAGAGGTTAATGCAGACACACAGTCCTCTCTCTCTCCAGTCAGTGAGAGGTTAATGCAGATTCACAGCCCTCTCTCTCTCCAGTCAGTGAGAGGTTAATGCAGATACACAGTCCTCTCTCCGGTCAGTGAGAGGTTAATGCAGACACACAGCCCTCTCTCTCTCCAGTCAGTGAGAGGTTAATGCAGACACACAGTCCTCTCTCCAGTCAGTGAGAGGTTAATGCAGACACACAGCCCTCTCTCTCTCCAGTCAGTGAGTGGTTAATGCAGACACACAGTCCTCTCTCTCTCCAGTCAGTGAGAGGTTAATGCAGACACACAGCCCTCTCTCTCTCCAGTCAGTGAAGGGTTAATGCAGACACACAGTCCTCTCTCCAGTCAGTGAGAGGTTAATGCAGACACACAGCCCTCTCTCTCTCCAGTCAGTGAGAGGTTAATGCAGACACACAGCCCTCTCTCTCCAGTCAGTGAGAGGTTAATGCAGATACACAGCCCTCTCTCTCTCCAGTCAGTGAGAGGTTAATGCAGACACACAGCCCTCTCTCTCTCCAGTCAGTGAGAGGTTAATGCAGACACACAGCCCTCTCTCTCTCCAGTCAGTGAGAGGTTAATGCAGACACACAGCCCTCTCTCTCTCCAGTCAGTGAAGGGTTAATGCAGACACACAGCCCTCTCTCTCTCCAGTCAGTAAGAGGTTAATGCAGATACACAGCCCTCTCTCTCTCCAGTCAGTGAGAGGTTAATGCAGACACACAGTCCTCTCTCTCTCCAGTCAGTGAGAGGTTAATGCAGACACACAGCCCTCTCTCTCTCCAGTCAGTGAGAGGTTAATGCAGACACACAGCCCTCTCTCTCTCCAGTCAGTGAGAGGTTAATGCAGACACACAGCCCTCTCTCTCTCCAGTCAGTGAAGGGTTAATGCAGACACACAGCCCTCTCTCTCTCCAGTCAGTAAGAGGTTAATGCAGATACACAGCCCTCTCTCTCTCCAGTCAGTGAGAGGTTAATGCAGACACACAGCCCTCTCTCTCTCCAGTCAGTGAGAGGTTAATGCAGACACACAGCCCTCTCTCTCCAGTCAGTGAGAGGTTAATGCAGATACACAGCCCTCTCTCTCTCCAGTCAGTGAGAGGTTAATGCAGACACACAGCCCTCTCTCTCTCCAGTCAGTGAGAGGTTAATGCAGACACACAGCCCTCTCTCTCTCCAGTCAGTGAGAGGTTAATGCAGATACACAGCCCTCTCTCTCTCCAGTCAGTGAGAGGTTAATGCAGACACACAGCCCTCTCTCTCTCCAGTCAGTGAGAGGTTAATGCAGAAACACAGCCCTCTCTCTCTCCAGTCAGTGAGAGGTTAATGCAGACACACAGCCCTCTCTCTCTCCAGTCAGTGAGAGGTTAATGCAGACACACAGCCCTCTCTCTCTCCAGTCAGTGAAGGGTTAATGCAGACACACAGCCCTCTCTCTCTCCAGTCAGTGAAGGGTTAATGCAGACACAGCCCTCTCTCTCTCCAGTCAGTGAGAGGTTAATGCAGACACACAGCCCTCTCTCTCTCCAGTCAGTGAGAGGTTAATGCAGACACACAGCCCTCTCTCTCTCCAGTCAGTGAGAGGTTAATGCAGACACACAGCCCTCTCTCTCTCCAGTCAGTGACGGGTTAATGCAGACACACAGCCCTCTCTCTCTCCAGTCAGTGAGAGGTTAATGCAGACACACAGCCCTCTCTCTCTCCAGTCAGTGAGAGGTTAATGCAGACACACAGCCCTCTCTCTCTCCAGTCAGTGAGGGGTTAATGCAGACACACAGCCCTCTCTCTCCAGTCAGTGAGAGGTTAATGCAGACACACAGCCCTCTCTCTCTCCAGTCAGTGAGAGGTTAATGCAGACACACAGTCCTCTCTCCGGTCAGTGAGAGGTTAATGCAGATACGCAGCCCTCTCTCTCTCCAGTCAGTGAGGGGTTAATGCAGACACACAGCCCTCTCTCTCTCCAGTCAGTGAAGGGTTAATGCAGACACACAGCCCTCTCTCTCTCCAGTCAGTAAGAGGTTAATGCAGATACACAGCCCTCTCTCTCTCCAGTCAGTGAGAGGTTAATGCAGACACACAGTCCTCTCTCTCTCCAGTCAGTGAAGGGTTAATGCAGACACAGCCCTCTCTCTCTCCAGTCAGTGAGAGGTTAATGCAGACACACAGCCCTCTCTCTCTCCAGTCAGTGAGAGGTTAATGCAGACACACAGCCCTCTCTCTCTCCAGTCAGTGAGAGGTTAATGCAGATACACAGCCCTCTCTCTCTCCAGTCAGTGAAGGGTTAATACAGACACACAGTCCTCTCTCTCTCCAGTCAGTGAGAGGTTAATGCAGACACACAGTCCTCTCTCTCTCCAGTCAGTGAGAGGTTAATGCAGACACACAGCCCTCTCTCTCTCCAGTCAGTGAGAGGTTAATGCAGACACACAGCCCTCTCTCTCTCCAGTCAGTGACGGGTTAATGCAGACACACAGCCCTCTCTCTCTCCAGTCAGTGAGAGGTTAATGCAGATACACAGCCCTCTCTCTCTCCAGTCAGTGAGAGGTTAATGCAGATACACAGCCCTCTCTCTCTCCAGTCAGTGAGGGGTTAATGCAGACACACAGCCCTCTGTCTCTCCAGTCAGTGAGAGGTTAATGCAGACACACAGTCCTCTTTCTCTCCAGTCAGTGAGAGGTTAATGCAGACACACAGCCCTCTCTCTCCAGTCAGTGAGAGGTTAATGCAGACACACAGCCCTCTCTCTCTCCAGTCAGTGAGAGGTTAATGCAGACACACAGCCCTCTCTCTCTCCAGTCAGTGAGAGGTTAATGCAGACACACAGCCCTCTCTCTCTCCAGTCAGTGAGTGGTTAATGCAGACACACAGCCCTCTCTCTCTCCAGTCAGTGAGAGGTTCATGCAGACACACAGTCCTCTTTCTCTCCAGTCAGTGAGAGGTTAATGCAGACACACAGCCCTCTCTCTCCAGTCAGTGAGAGGTTAATGCAGACACACAGCCCTCTCTCTCTCCAGTCAGTGAGAGGTTAATGCAGACACACAGCCCTCTCTCTCTCCAGTCAGTGAGAGGTTAATGCAGACACACAGTCCTCTCTCTCTCCAGTCAGTGAGAGGTTAATGCAGACACACAGCCCTCTCTCTCTCCAGTCAGTGAGAGGTTAATGCAGACACACAGTCCTCCCTCTCTCCAGTTAGTAAGAGGTTAATGCAGACACACAGCCCTCTCTCTCTCCAGTCAGTGAGGGGTTAATGCAGACACACAGCCCTCTCTCTCTCCAGTCAGTGAGAGGTTAATGCAGACACACAGCCCTCTCTCTCTCCAGTCAGTGAGGGGTTAATGCAGACACACAGCGCTCTCTCTCTCTCCAGTCAGTGAGGGGTTAATGCAGACACACAGCCCTCTCTCTCTCCAGTCAGTGAGAGGTTAATGCAGACACACAGCCCTCTCTCTCTCCAGTCAGTGAGGGGTTAATGCAGACACACAGTCCTCTCTCTCTCCAGTCAGTGAGGGGTTAATGCAGACACACAGCCCTCTCTCTCTCCAGTCAGTGAGAGGTTAATGCAGACACACAGCCCTCTCTCTCTCCAGTCAGTGAGGGGTTAATGCAGACACACAGCCCTCTCTCTCTCCAGTCAGTGAGGGGTTAATGCAGACACACAGCCCTCTCTCTCTCCAGTCAGTGACGGGTTGATGCAGACACACAGCCCTCTCTCTCTCCAGTCAGTGACGGGTTGATGCAGATACACAGCCCTCTCTCTCTCCAGTCAGTGAGGGGTTAATGCAGACACACAGCCCTCTCTCTCTCCAGTCAGTGAGGGGTTAATGCAGACACACAGCCCTCTCTCTCTCCAGTCAGTGACGGGTTAATGCAGACACACAGCCCTCTCTCTCTCCAGTCAGTGAGGGGTTAATGCAGACACACAGCCCTCTCTCTCTCCAGTCAGTGAGAGGTTAATGCAGACACACAGCCCTCTCTCTCTCCAGTCAGTGAGAGGTTAATGCAGACACACAGCCCTCTCTCTCTCCAGTCAGTGAGAGGTTAATGCAGACACACAGCCCTCTCTCTCTCCAGTCAGTGACGGGTTAATGCAGACACACAGCCCTCTCTCTCTCCAGTCAGTGAGGGGTTAATGCAGACACACAGCCCTCTCTCTCTCCAGTCAGTGAGAGGTTAATGCAGACACACAGCCCTCTCTCTCTCCAGTCAGTGAGGGGTTAATGCAGACACACAGCCCTCTCTCTCTCCAGTCAGTAAGAGGTTAATGCAGATTCACAGCCCTCTCTCTCTCCATTCAGTGAGAGGTTAATGCAGATACACAGTCCTCTCTCCGGTCAGTGAGAGGTTAATGCAGACACACAGCCCTCTCTCTCTCCAGTCAGTGAGAGGTTAATGCAGACACACAGTCCTCTCTCCAGTCAGTGAGAGGTTAATGCAGACACACAGCCCTCTCTCTCTCCAGTCAGTGAGAGGTTAATGCAGACACACAGTCCTCTCTCCAGTCAGTGAGAGGTTAATGCAGACACACAGCCCTCTCTCTCTCCAGTCAGTGAGTGGTTAATGCAGACACACAGTCCTCTCTCTCTCCAGTCAGTGAGAGGTTAATGCAGACACACAGCCCTCTCTCTCTCCAGTCAGTGAAGGGTTAATGCAGACACACAGTCCTCTCTCCAGTCAGTGAGAGGTTAATGCAGACACACAGCCCTCTCTCTCTCCAGTCAGTGAGAGGTTAATGCAGACACACAGCCCTCTCTCTCCAGTCAGTGAGAGGTTAATGCAGATACACAGCCCTCTCTCTCTCCAGTCAGTGAGAGGTTAATGCAGACACACAGCCCTCTCTCTCTCCAGTCAGTGAGAGGTTAATGCAGGCACACAGCCCTCTCTCTCTCCAGTCAGTGAGAGGTTAATGCAGACACACAGCCCTCTCTCTCTCCAGTCAGTAAGAGGTTAATGCAGATACACAGCCCTCTCTCTCTCCAGTCAGTAAGAGGTTAATGCAGATACACAGCCCTCTCTCTCTCCAGTCAGTGAGAGGTTAATGCAGACACACAGCCCTCTCTCTCTCCAGTCAGTGAGAGGTTAATGCAGACACACAGCCCTCTCTCTCTCCAGTCAGTGAGAGGTTAATGCAGACACACAGCCCTCTCTCTCTCCAGTCAGTGAAGGGTTAATGCAGACACACAGCCCTCTCTCTCTCCAGTCAGTAAGAGGTTAATGCAGATACACAGCCCTCTCTCTCTCCAGTCAGTGAGAGGTTAATGCAGACACACAGCCCTCTCTCTCTCCAGTCAGTGAGAGGTTAATGCAGACACACAGCCCTCTCTCTCCAGTCAGTGAGAGGTTAATGCAGATACACAGCCCTCTCTCTCTCCAGTCAGTGAGAGGTTAATGCAGACACACAGCCCTCTCTCTCTCCAGTCAGTGAGAGGTTAATGCAGACACACAGCCCTCTCTCTCTCCAGTCAGTGAGAGGTTAATGCAGATACACAGCCCTCTCTCTCTCCAGTCAGTGAGAGGTTAATGCAGACACACAGCCCTCTCTCTCTCCAGTCAGTGAGAGGTTAATGCAGAAACACAGCCCTCTCTCTCTCCAGTCAGTGAGAGGTTAATGCAGACACACAGCCCTCTCTCTCTCCAGTCAGTGAGAGGTTAATGCAGACACACAGCCCTCTCTCTCTCCAGTCAGTGAGAGGTTAATGCGGACACACAGCCCTCTCTCTCTCCAGTCAGTGAAGGGTTAATGCAGACACAGCCCTCTCTCTCTCCAGTCAGTGAGAGGTTAATGCAGACACACAGCCCTCTCTCTCTCCAGTCAGTGAGAGGTTAATGCAGACACACAGCCCTCTCTCTCTCCAGTCAGTGAGAGGTTAATGCAGACACACAGCCCTCTCTCTCTCCAGTCAGTGACGGGTTAATGCAGACACACAGCCCTCTCTCTCTCCAGTCAGTGAGAGGTTAATGCAGACACACAGCCCTCTCTCTCTCCAGTCAGTGACGGGTTGATGCAGATGCACAGCCCTCTCTCTCTCCAGTCAGTGAGAGGTTAATGCAGATGCACAGCCCTCTCTCTCTCCAGTCAGTGAGAGGTTAATGCAGACACACAGCCCTCTCTCTCTCCAGTCAGTGAGAGGTTAATGCAGACACACAGCCCTCTCTCTCTCCAGTCAGTGAGGGGTTAATGCAGACACACAGCCCTCTCTCTCCAGTCAGTGAGAGGTTAATGCAGACACACAGCCCTCTCTCTCTCCAGTCAGTGAGAGGTTAATGCAGACACACAGTCCTCTCTCCGGTCAGTGAGAGGTTAATGCAGATACGCAGCCCTCTCTCTCTCCAGTCAGTGAGGGGTTAATGCAGACACACAGCCCTCTCTCTCTCCAGTCAGTGAAGGGTTAATGCAGACACACAGCCCTCTCTCTCTCCAGTCAGTAAGAGGTTAATGCAGATACACAGCCCTCTCTCTCTCCAGTCAGTGAGAGGTTAATGCAGACACACAGTCCTCTCTCTCTCCAGTCAGTGAAGGGTTAATGCAGACACAGCCCTCTCTCTCTCCAGTCAGTGAGAGGTTAATGCAGACACACAGCCCTCTCTCTCTCCAGTCAGTGAGAGGTTAATGCAGACACACAGCCCTCTCTCTCTCCAGTCAGTGAGAGGTTAATGCAGATACACAGCCCTCTCTCTCTCCAGTCAGTGAAGGGTTAATACAGACACACAGTCCTCTCTCTCTCCAGTCAGTGAGAGGTTAATGCAGACACACAGTCCTCTCTCTCTCCAGTCAGTGAGAGGTTAATGCAGACACACAGCCCTCACTCTCTCCAGTCAGTGAGAGGTTAATGCAGACACACAGCCCTCTCTCTCTCCAGTCAGTGACGGGTTAATGCAGACACACAGCCCTCTCTCTCTCCAGTCAGTGACGGGTTAATGCAGACACACAGCCCTCTCTCTCTCCAGTCAGTGAGAGGTTAATGCAGATACACAGCCCTCTCTCTCTCCAGTCAGTGAGAGGTTAATGCAGATACACAGCCCTCTCTCTCTCCAGTCAGTGAGGGGTTAATGCAGACACACAGCCCTCTCTCTCTCCAGTCAGTGAGAGGTTAATGCAGACACACAGTCCTCTTTCTCTCCAGTCAGTGAGAGGTTAATGCAGACACACAGCCCTCTCTCTCCAGTCAGTGAGAGGTTAATGCAGACACACAGCCCTCTCTCTCTCCAGTCAGTGAGAGGTTAATGCAGACACACAGCCCTCTCTCTCTCCAGTCAGTGAGAGGTTAATGCAGACACACAGCCCTCTCTCTCTCCAGTCAGTGAGTGGTTAATGCAGACACACAGCCCTCTCTCTCTCCAGTCAGTGAGAGGTTAATGCAGACACACAGTCCTCTTTCTCTCCAGTCAGTGAGAGGTTAATGCAGACACACAGCCCTCTCTCTCCAGTCAGTGAGAGGTTAATGCAGACACACAGCCCTCTCTCTCTCCAGTCAGTGAGAGGTTAATGCAGACACACAGCCCTCTCTCTCTCCAGTCAGTGAGAGGTTAATGCAGACACACAGTCCTCTCTCTCTCCAGTCAGTGAGAGGTTAATGCAGACACACAGCCCTCTCTCTCTCCAGTCAGTGAGAGGTTAATGCAGACACACAGTCCTCCCTCTCTCCAGTTAGTAAGAGGTTAATGCAGACACACAGCCCTCTCTCTCTCCAGTCAGTGAGGGGTTAATGCAAACACACAGCCCTCTCTCTCTCCAGTCAGTGAGAGGTTAATGCAGACACACAGCCCTCTCTCTCTCCAGTCAGTGAGGGGTTAATGCAGACACACAGCGCTCTCTCTCTCTCCAGTCAGTGAGGGGTTAATGCAGACACACAGCCCTCTCTCTCTCCAGTCAGTGAGAGGTTAATGCAGACACACAGCCCTCTCTCTCTCCAGTCAGTGAGGGGTTAATGCAGACTCACAGTCCTCTCTCTCTCCAGTCAGTGAGGGGTTAATGCAGACACACAGCCCTCTCTCTCTCCAGTCAGTGAGAGGTTAATGCAGACACACAGCCCTCTCTCTCTCCAGTCAGTGAGGGGTTAATGCAGACACACAGCCCTCTCTCTCTCCAGTCAGTGACGGGTTAATGCAGACACACAGCCCTCTCTCTCTCCAGTCAGTGACGGGTTGATGCAGACACACAGCCCTCTCTCTCTCCAGTCAGTGACGGGTTGATGCAGATACACAGCCCTCTCTCTCTCCAGTCAGTGAGGGGTTAATGCAGACACACAGCCCTCTCTCTCTCCAGTCAGTGAGGGGTTAATGCAGACACACAGCCCTCTCTCTCTCCAGTCACTGACGGGTTAATGCAGACACACAGCCCTCTCTCTCTCCAGTCAGTGAGGGGTTAATGCAGACACACAGCCCTCTCTCTCTCCAGTCAGTGAGAGGTTAATGCAGACACACAGCCCTCTCTCTCTCCAGTCAGTGAGAGGTTAATGCAGACACACAGCCCTCTCTCTCTCCAGTCAGTAAGAGGTTAATGCAGACACACAGCCCTCTCTCTCTCCAGTCAGTGACGGGTTAATGCAGACACACAGCCCTCTCTCTCTCCAGTCAGTGAGGGGTTAATGCAGACACACAGCCCTCTCTCTCTCCAGTCAGTGAGAGGTTAATGCAGACACACAGTCCTCTCTCTCTCCAGTCAGTGAGGGGTTAATGCAGACACACAGCCCTCTCTCTCTCCAGTCAGTGAGAGGTTAATGCAGACACACAGCCCTCTCTCTCTCCAGTCAGTGAGAGGTTAATGCAGACACACAGCCCTCTCTCTCTCCAGTCAGTGAGAGGTTAATGCAGACACACAGCCCTCTCTCTCTCCAGTCAGTGAGAGGTTAATGCAGACACACAGCCCTCTCTCTCTCCAGTCAGTGAAGGGTTAATGCAGACACACAGCCCTCTCTCTCTCCAGTCAGTGAGAGGTTAATGCAGACACACAGTCCTCTCTCTCTCCAGTCAGTGAGGGGTTAATGCAGACACACAGCCCTCTCTCTCTCCAGTCAGTGAGAGGTTAATGCAGACACACAGCCCTCTCTCTCTCCAGTCAGTGAAGGGTTAATGCAGACACACAGCCCTCTCTCTCTCCAGTCAGTGAGAGGTTAATGCAGACACACAGTCCTCTCTCTCTCCAGTCAGTGAGGGGTTAATGCAGACACACAGCCCTCTCTCTCTCCAGTCAGTGAGAGGTTAATGCAGACACACAGCCCTCTCTCTCTCCAGTCAGTGAGAGGTTAATGCAGACACACAGCCCTCTCTCTCCAGTCAGTGAGGGGTTAATGCAGACACACAGCCCTCTCTCTCCAGTCAGTGAGGGGTTAATGCAGACACACAGCCCTCTCTCTCTCCAGTCAGTGAGGGGTTAATGCAGACACACAGCCCTCTCTCTCTCCAGTCAGTGAGAGGTTAATGCAGACACACAGCCCTCTCTCTCTCCAGTCAGTGAGAGGTTAATGCAGACACACAGCCCTCTCTCTCCAGTCAGTGAGGGGTTAATGCAGACACACAGCCCTCTCTGTCTCCAGTCAGTGAAGGGTTAATGCAGACACACAGCCCTCTCTCTCTCCAGTCAGTGAGGGGTTAATGCAGACACACAGCCCTCTCTCTCTCCAGTCAGTGAAGGGTTAATGCAGACACACAGCCCTCTCTCTCTCCAGTCAGTGAGGGGTTAATGCAGACACACAGCCCTCTCTCTCTCCAGTCAGTGAGGGGTTAATGCAGACACACAGCCCTCTCTCTCTCCAGTCAGTGAGAGGTTAATGCAGACACACAGCCCTCTCTCTCTCCAGTCAGTGAGAGGTTAATGCAGACACACAGCCCTCTCTCTCTCCAGTCAGTGAAGGGTTAATGCAGACACAGCCCTCTCTCTCTCCAGTCAGTGAAGGGTTAATGCAGACACAGCCCTCTCTCTCTCCAGTCAGTGAGAGGTTAATGCAGACACACAGCCCTCTCTCTCTCCAGTCAGTGAAGGGTTAATGCAGACACACAGCCCTCTCTCTCTCCAGTCAGTGAGAGGTTAATGCAGACACACAGCCCTCTCTCTCTCGATCCTCTCTCCCGGTGTTTTGCTCTCATTCTGAGTTTCACTTGCAGTTGATGGGAGTTGCCCTGCTCAGACTCCGGACTTGCTCTCCCTCTGCCTGGGGCATCTGCATCCGAGCGAAAGTCCACCTCGGGGTAAGAGCGAGGGCTCTGTCTGCACTGGGCTGTGACTAAATCAGGGAGATTGAGACACAGCGGCTCAGCCCCGGGGGGGAGAGGGGAGTCCGGGGGCAGCACCGGCCGGGGTGAACCTTCCCGACTGTGGGATCGAAGCCGGGAGAGAGCGGCCGGCAGCAGGAACAGGTAAATGAGGAAGGAGGGGGATTAACAGAGCTGATTAATATCTGACATAGTCTGCAATCGGGAGTCAATTAATACCGGGGGCAATTATTAATGGAGATCATTCGGTTAATTAATGTGGTATTAATATCAGAATAACAGCAACAATGACATAGAAATTAATACCAGGACAATTACTCATTTGGTTCCTACAGTAATTAAGAACAGGACAATTAATTACAATTACTTTTTTGAATTACTGGTTAACAGGTTTGATTAAACTGAGTTGCCACTACAAAGGTAAATTAAGAGTCAAACATGCTGGAGTGGGTCTGGAGTCAGAGATGTACCCAGACTGAGTAAAGATAACAGGTTTCCAGGAAAGGACATGAGTAAACGGGATTGCCATTTCTCACAGGCTGACATCGCTTGGGTAATTATTAACTGGAACAATTAACAAATGGGACAATGAACTGGGCAATGAATAACGGAATAAATAATAAACTGAGCAAATAAATGCCTTCGGGATGAATGTTAATGGCCTATAAATGCAAGTTGATAATGACTGGGGCAATTAATGGGGAAATTAGCTGGGGTGTAATTATTTTGGAGCAGTTATTTTGGAACATTGGAGCAGGAGTAGGCCATTCAGCCCATCGAGTCTGCTCTGC
The DNA here is from genome assembly GCF_036365525.1 of Heterodontus francisci. Lineage (NCBI taxonomy): Eukaryota > Metazoa > Chordata > Chondrichthyes > Heterodontiformes > Heterodontidae > Heterodontus > Heterodontus francisci. The sequence continues at coordinate 2,249,205 of NC_090375.1, read as the reverse complement.
CAGTCAATATGATCATGGATTTCAATGCCTTTTTCTCACACTGATTTTTTTGTGAGAGTTAAGGGAGTCACGATTAAGTGGGAATGATTATTTAGCCATTTCCTTGTAAAATAGTCCCATCAGACTGGATGGGTCACATCCCGTTTAGGCAACTGCGAAGGTCAGGGAATTATTCATAGGTTTTGACAGTCTGTATTCCAAACAAGCTCGAGTTCAACTGTACCCCAGTGAGAGTCGGTGTGTGTGGGACCCGTACCCCAGTGAGAGTCAGTGTGTGTGGGACCCGTACCCCAGTGAGAGTCAGTGTGTGTGGGACCCGTACCCCAGTGAGAGTCAGTGTGTGTGGGACCCGTACCCCAATGAGAGTCAGTGTGTGTGGGACCCGTACCCCAGTGAGAGTCAGTGTGTGTGGGACCCGTACCCCAGTGAGAGTCAGTGTGTGTGGGACCCGTACCCCAGTGAGAGTCAGTGTGTGTGGGACTCGTACCCCAATGAGAGTCAGTGTGTGTGGGACCCGTACTCCAGTGAGAGTCAGTGTGTGTGGAACCCGTACCCCAGTGAGAGTCAGTGTGTGTGGGACTCGTACCCCAATGAGAGTCAGTGTGTGTGGGACCCGTACCCCAGTGAGAGTCAGTGTGTGTGGGACTCGTACCCCAGTGAGAGTCAGTGTGTGTGGGACCAGTACCCCAGTGAGAGTCAGTGTGTGTGGGACTCGTACCCCAGTGAGAGTCAGTGTGTGTGGGACCCGTACCCCAGTGAGAGTCAGTGTGTGTGGGACCAGTACCCCAGTGAGAGTCAGTGTGTGTGGGACCCGTACCCCAGTGAGAGTCGGTGTGTGTGGGACCAGTACCCCAGTGAGAGTCGGTGTGTGTGGGACCAGTACCCCAGTGAGAGTCAGTGCGTGTGGGACCCGTACCCCAGTGAGAGTCAGTGCGTGTGGGACCCGTACCCCAGTGAGAGTCAGTGCGTGTGGGACCCGTACCCCAGTGAGAGTCAGTGCGTGTGGGACCCGTACCCCAGTGAGAGTCAGTGTGTGTGGGACCCGTACCCCAGTGAGAGTCAGTGCGTGTGGGACCCGTACCCCAGTGAGAGTCAGTGCGTGTGGGACCCGTACCCCAGTGAGAGTCAGTGCGTGTGGGACCCGTACCCCAGTGAGAGTCAGTGCGTGTGGGACTCGTACTCCAGTGAGAGTCAGTGTGTGTGGGTCCCGTACCCCAGTGAGAGTCAGTGTGTGTGGGACTCGTACTCCAGTGAGAGTCAGTGTGTGGAACCCGTACTCCAGTGAGAGTCAGTGTGTGTGGAACCCGTACCTCAGTGAGAGTCAGTGTGTGTGGAACCCGTACTCCAGTGAGAGTCAGTGTGTGTGGAACCCGTACCCCAGTGAGAGTCAGTGTGTGTGGAACCCGTTCCCCAGTGAGAGTCAGTGTGTGTGGGACTCGTACTCCAGTGAGAGTCAGTGTGTGGAACCCGTTCCCCAGTGAGAGTCAGTGTGTGTGGAACCCGTACCCCAGTGAGAGTCAGTGTGTGTGGAACCCGTACCCCAGTGAGAGTCAGTGTGTGTGGGACTCGTACTCCAGTGAGAGTCAGTGTGTGTGGAACCCGTACTCCAGTGAGAGTCAGTGTGTGTGGGACCCATACCTCAGTGAGAGTCAGTGTGTGTGGAACCCGTACCCCAGTGAGAGTCAGTGTGTGTGGGACCCGTACCCCAGTGAGAGTCAGTGTGTGTGGAACCCGTACCCCAGTGAGAGTCAGTGTGTGTGGAACCCGTTCCCCAGTGAGAGTCAGTGTGTGTGGAACCCGTTCCCCAGTGAGAGTCAGTGTGTGTGGAACCCGTACCCCAGTGAGAGTCAGTGGGTGTGTGGAACCCGTACCCCAGTGAGAGTCAGTGTGTGTGGGACCCGTACCCCAGTGAGAGTCAGTGTGTGTGGAACCCGTACCCCAGTGAGAGTCAGTGTGTGTGGGACCCGTACCCCAGTGAGAGTCAGTGTGTGTGGGACCCGTACCCCAGTGAGAGTCAGTGTGTGTGGAACCCGTACCCCAGTGAGAGTCAGTGTGTGTGGAACCCGTACCCCAGTGAGAGTCAGTGTGTGTGGAACCCGTACCCCAGTGAGAGTCAGTGTGTGTGGAACCCGTACCCCAGTGAGAGTCAGTGTGTGTGGAACCCGTACCCCAGTGAGAGTCAGTGTGTGTGGAACCCGTACCCCAGTGAGAGTCAGTGTGTGTGGGACCCGTATCCCAGTGACAGTCAGTGTGTGTGAGACCCGTACCCCATCGAGAGTCAGTGTGTGTGGGACCAGTACCCCAGTGAGAGTCAGTGTGTGTGGGACCAGTACCCCAGTGAGAGTCAGTGTGTGTGGAATCCGTACCCCAGTGAGAGTCAGTGTGTGTGGGACCCGTACCCCAGTGAGAGTCAGTGTGTGTGGGACCCGTACCCCAGTGAGAGTCAGTGTGTGTGGGACCCGTACCCCAGTGAGAGTCAGTGTGTGTGGGACCCGTACTCCAGTGTGAGTCAAGTGTGTGTGGGACCCGTACCCCAGTGAGAGTCAGTGTGTGTGGGACCAGTACCCCAGTGAGAGTCAGTGTGTGTGGGACCCGTACCCCAGTGAGAGTCAGTGTGTGTGGGACCCGTACCCCAGTGAGAGTCAGTGTGTGTGGGACCCGTACCCCAGTGAGAGTCAGTGTGTGTGGGATCCGTACCCCAGTGAGAGTCAGTGTGTGTGGGACCCGTACCCCAGTGAGAGTCAGTTTGTGTGGGACCCGTACCCCATCGAGAGTCAGTGTTCGTGGGACCAGTACCCCAGTGAGAGTCAGTGTGTGTGGGACCCGTACCCCAGTGAGAGTCAGTGTGTGTGGTACCAGTACCCCAGTGAGAGTCAGTGCGTGTGGGACCCGTACCCCAGTGAGAGTCAGTGCGTGTGGGACCCGTACCCCAGTGAGAGTCAGTGCGTGTGGGACCCGTACCCCAGTGAGAGTCAGTGCGTGTGGGACCCGTACCCCAGTGAGAGTCAGTGCGTGTGGGACCCGTACCCCAGTGAGAGTCAGTGTGTGTGGGACCCGTACCCCAGTGAGAGTCAGTGCGTGTGGGACCCGTACCCCAGTGAGAGTCAGTGCGTGTGGGACCCGTACCCCAGTGAGAGTCAGTGCGTGTGGGACTCGTACTCCAGTGAGAGTCAGTGTGTGTGGGACCCGTACCCCAGTGAGAGTCAGTGTGTGTGGGACTCGTACTCCAGTGAGAGTCAGTGTGTGGAACCCGTACTCCAGTGAGAGTCAGTGTGTGTGGAACCCGTACCCCAGTGAGAGTCAGTGTGTGTGGAACCCGTACCCCAGTGAGAGTCAGTGTGTGTGGGACCCGTACCCCAGTGAGAGTCAGTGTGTGTGGGACCCGTACCCCAGTGAGAGTCAGTGTGTGTGGGACCCGTACCCCAGTGAGAGTCAGTGTGTGGAACCCGTACCTCAGTGAGAGACAGTGTGTGTGGGACTCGTACTCCAGTGAGAGTCAGTGTGTGTGGGACTCGTACTCCAGTGAGAGTCAGTGTGTGTGGAACCCGTACTCCAGTGAGAGTCAGTGCGTGTGGGACCCGTACCCCAGTGAGAGTCAGTGCGTGTGGGACCCGTACCCCAGTGAGAGTCAGTGTGTGTGGGACCCGTACCCCAGTGAGAGTCAGTGCGTGTGGGACCCGTACCCCAGTGAGAGTCAGTGCGTGTGGGACCCGTACCCCAGTGAGAGTCAGTGCGTGTGGGACTCGTACTCCAGTGAGAGTCAGTGTGTGTGGGTCCCGTACCCCAGTGAGAGTCAGTGTGTGTGGGACTCGTACTCCAGTGAGAGTCAGTGTGTGGAACCCGTACTCCAGTGAGAGTCAGTGTGTGTGGAACCCGTACCCCAGTGAGAGTCAGTGTGTGTGGAACCCGTACCCCAGTGAGAGTCAGTGTGTGTGGGACCCGTACCCCAGTGAGAGTCAGTGTGTGTGGGACCCGTACCCCAGTGAGAGTCAGTGTGTGTGGGACCCGTACCCCAGTGAGAGTCAGTGTGTGTGGGACCCGTACTCCAGTGAGAGTCAGTGTGTGGAACCCGTACTCCAGTGAGAGTCAGTGTGTGTGGAACCCGTACCCCAGTGAGAGTCAGTGTGTGTGGGACCCGTACCCCAGTGAGAGTCAGTGTGTGTGGGACCCGTACCCCAGTGAGAGTCAGTGTGTGTGGGACCCGTACCCCAGTGAGAGTCAGTGTGTGGAACCCGTACCTCAGTGAGAGACAGTGTGTGTGGGACTCGTACTCCAGTGAGAGTCAGTGTGTGTGGGACTCGTACTCCAGTGAGAGTCAGTGTGTGTGGAACCCGTACTCCAGTGAGAGTCAGTGTGTGTGGAACCCGTACTCCAGTGAGAGTCTGTGTGTGTGGAACCCTCACCCCAGTGAGAGTCAGTGTGTGTGGGACTCGTACTCCAGTGAGAGTCAGTGTGTGTGGGACTCGTACTCCAGTGAGAGTCAGTGTGTGTGGAACCCGTACCCCAGTGAGAGTCAGTGTGTGGAACCCGTACTCCAGTGAGAGTCAGTGCGTGTGGAACCCGTACCCCAGTGAGAGTCAGTGTGTGTGGGACCCGTACCCCAGTGAGAGTCAGTGTGTGTGGGACTCGTACTCCAGTGAGAGTCAGTGTGTGGAACCCGTACCCCAGTGAGAGTCAGTGTGTGTGGAACCCGTACCCCAGTGAGAGTCAGTGTGTGTGGGACTCGTACTCCAGTGAGAGTCAGTGTGTGTGGGACTCGTACTCCAGTGAGAGTCAGTGTGTGTGGGACTCGTACTCCAGTGAGAGTCAGTGTGTGTGGGACTCGTACTCCAGTGAGAGTCAGTGTGTGGAACCCGTACTCCAGTGAGAGTCAGTGTGTGGAACCCGTACCTCAGTGAGAGTCAGTGTGTGTGGGACTCGTACTCCAGTGAGAGTCAGTGTGTGTGGGACCCGTATCCCAATGAGAGTCAGTGTGTGTGGGACTCGTACTCCAGTGAGAGTCAGTGTGTGGAACCCGTACTCCAGTGAGAGTCAGTGTGTGGAACCCGTACCTCAGTGAGAGTCAGTGTGTGTGGGACTCGTACTCCAGTGAGAGTCAGTGTGTGTGGGACCCGTATCCCAGTGAGAGTCAGTGTGTGGAACCCGTACCCCAGTGAGAGTCTGTGTGTGTGGAACCCGTACCCCAGTGAGAGTCAGTGTGTGTGGAACCCGTACCCCAGTGAGAGTCAGTGTGTGTGGAACCCGTACCCCAGTGAGAGTCAGTGTGTGTGGAACCCGTTCCCCAGTGAGAGTCAGTGTGTGTGGAACCCGTACCCCAGTGAGAGTCAGTGTGTGTGGAACCAGTACCCCAGTGAGAGTCAGTGTGTGGAACCCGTACCCCAGTGAGAGTCAGTGTGTGTGGGACCCGTATCCCAGTGAGAGTCAGTGTGTGTGGAACCCGTATCCCAGTGAGAGTCAGTGTGTGTGGAACCCGTACCCCAGTGAGAGTCAGTGTGTGTGGGACCCGTACCCCAGTGAGAGTCAGTGTGTGTGGGACCCGTTCCCCAGTGAGAGTCAGTGTGTGTGGGACCCGTACCCCAGTGAGAGTCAGTGTGTGTGGGACCCGTACTCCAGTGAGAGTCAGTGTGTGGAACCAGTACCCCAGTGAGAGTCAGTGTGTGTGGAACCAGTACCCCAGTGAGAGTCAGTGTGTGTGGGACCCGTACCCCAGTGAGAGTCAGTGTGTGTGGGACCCGTACCCCAGTGAGAGTCAGTGTGTGTGGGACCCGTACCCCAGTGAGAGTCAGTGTGTGTGGAACCCGTTCCCCAGTGAGAGTCAGTGTGTGGAACCCGTACCCCAGTGAGAGTCAGTGTGTGTGGAACCCGTTCCCCAGTGAGAGTCAGTGTGTGGGACCCGTACCCCAGTGAGAGTCAGTGTGTGTGGGACCCGTACCCCAGTGAGAGTCTGTGTGTGTGGAACCCGTACCCCAGTGAGAGTCAGTGTGTGTGGAACCCGTTCCCCAGTGAGAGTCAGTGTGTGTGGAACCCGTACCCCAGTGAGAGTCAGTGTGTGTGGAACCAGTACCCCAGTGAGAGTCAGTGTGTGGAATCCGTACCCCAGTGAGAGTCAGTGTGTGTGGGACCCGTATCCCAGTGAGAGTCAGTGTGTGTGGAACCCGTATCCCAGTGAGAGTCAGTGTGTGTGGAACCCGTACCCCAGTGAGAGTCAGTGTGTGTGGGACCCGTACCCCAGTGAGAGTCAGTGTGTGTGGGACCCGTTCCCCAGTGAGAGTCAGTGTGTGTGGGACCCGTACCCCAGTGAGAGTCAGTGTGTGTGGGACCCGTACTCCAGTGAGAGTCAGTGTGTGGAACCAGTACCCCAGTGAGAGTCAGTGTGTGTGGAACCAGTACCCCAGTGAGAGTCAGTGTGTGTGGGACCCGTACCCCAGTGAGAGTCAGTGTGTGTGGGACCCGTACCCCAGTGAGAGTCAGTGTGTGTGGGACCCGTACCCCAGTGAGAGTCAGTGTGTGTGGGACCCGTACCCCAGTGAGAGTCAGTGTGTGTGGGACTCGTACTCCAGTGAGAGTCAGTGTGTGGAACCCGTACTCCAGTGAGAGTCAGTGTGTGTGGAACCCGTACCCCAGTGAGAGTCAGTGTGTGTGGAACCAGTACCCCAGTGAGAGTCAGTGTGTGTGGGACCCGTACCCCAGTGAGAGTCAGTGTGTGTGGGACCCGTTCCCCAGTGAGAGTCAGTGTGTGTGGGACCCGTACCCCAGTGAGAGTCAGTGTGTGTGGGACCCGTACTCCAGTGAGAGTCAGTGTGTGGAACCAGTACCCCAGTGAGAGTCAGTGTGTGTGGGACCCGTACCCCAGTGAGAGTCAGTGTGTGTGGGACCCGTACCCCAGTGAGAGTCAGTGTGTGTGGGACCCGTACCCCAGTGAGAGTCAGTGTGTGTGGGACCCGTACCCCAGTGAGAGTCAGTGTGTGTGGGACTCGTACTCCAGTGAGAGTCAGTGTGTGTGGGACCCGTACCCCAGTGAGAGTCAGTGTGTGTGAAACCCGTACCCCAGTGAGAGTCAGTGTGTGTGGGACCCGTACCCCAGTGAGAGTCAGTGTGTGTGGGACCCGTACCCCAGTGAGAGTCAGTGTGTGTGGAACCCGTACTCCAGTGAGAGTCAGTGTGTGGAACCCGTACCTCAGTGAGAGTCTGTGTGTGTGGAACCCGTACCCCAGTGAGAGTCAGTGTGTGTGGAACCCGTTCCCCAGTGAGAGTCAGTGTGTGGAACCCGTACCCCAGTGAGAGTCAGTGTGTGTGGGACCCGTATCCCAGTGAGAGTCAGTGTGTGTGGGACCAGTACCCCAGTGAGAGTCAGTGTGTGTGGAATCCGTACCCCAGTGAGAGTCAGTGTGTGTGGGACTCGTACTCCAGTGAGAGTCAGTGTGTGGAACCCGTACCCCAGTGAGAGTCTGTGTGTGTGGAACCCGTACTCCAGTGAGAGTCAGTGTGTGGAACCCGTACCCCAGTGAGAGTCTGTGTGTGTGGAACCCGTACCCCAGTGAGAGTCAGTGTGTGTGGAACCCGTACCCCAGTGAGAGTCAGTGTGTGTGGGACTCGTACCCCAGTGAGAGTCAGTGTGTGTGGAACCCGTACCCCAGTGAGAGTCAGTGTGTGTGGGACCCGTACCCCATCGAGAGTCAGTGTGTGTGGAACCCGTACTCCAGTGAGAGTCAGTGTGTGTGGGACCCGTTCCCCAGTGAGAGTCAGTGTGTGTGGAACCCGTACCCCAGTGAGAGTCAGTGTGTGGAACCCGTACCCCAGTGAGAGTCAGTGTGTGTGGAACCCGTTCCCCAGTGAGAGTCAGTGTGTGTGGAACCCGTACCCCAGTGAGAGTCAGTGTGTGTGGGACCCGTACCCCAGTGAGAGTCAGTGTGTGTGGGACCCGTACCCCAGTGAGAGTCAGTGTGTGTGGAACCAGTACCCCAGTGAGAGTCAGTGTGTGTGGAACCCGTACCCCAGTGAGTGTCAGTGTGTGTGGGACCCGTACCCCAGTGAGAGTCAGTGTGTGTGGAACCCGTACTCCAGTGAGAGTCAGTGTGTGGAACCAGTACCCCAGTGAGAGTCAGTGTGTGTGGGACCCGTACCCCATCGAGAGTCAGTGTGTGTGGAACCCGTACTCCAGTGAGAGTCAGTGTGTGTGGAACCCGTTCCCCAGTGAGAGTCAGTGTGTGGAACCCGTACCCCAGTGAGAGTCAGTGTGTGTGGAACCCGTTCCCCAGTGAGAGTCAGTGTGTGTGGGACCCGTACCCCAGTGAGAGTCAGTGTGTGTGGGACCCGTACCCCAGTGAGAGTCAGTGTGTGTGGAACCAGTACCCCAGTGAGAGTCAGTGTGTGTGGAACCCGTACCCCAGTGAGAGTCAGTGTGTGTGGAACCCGTTCCCCAGTGAGAGTCAGTGTGTGTGGGACCCGTACCCCAGTGAGAGTCAGTGTGTGTGGGACCCGTACCCCAGTGAGAGTCAGTGTGTGTGGAACCAGTACCCCAGTGAGAGTCAGTGTGTGTGGAACCCGTACCCAGTGAGTGTCAGTGTGTGTGGGACCCGTACCCCAGTGAGAGTCAGTGTGTGTGGGACCCGTACCCCAGTGAGAGTCAGTGTGTGTGGAACCCGTACTCCAGTGAGAGTCAGTGTGTGGAACCAGTACCCCAGTGAGAGTCAGTGTGTGTGGGACCCGTTCCCCAGTGAGAGTCAGTGTGTGTGGGACCCGTTCCCCAGTGAGAGTCAGTGTGTGTGGGACCCGTACCCCAGTGAGAGTCAGTGTGTGTGGGACCCGTACCCCAGTGAGAGTCAGTGTGTGTGGGACCCGTTCCCCAGTGAGAGTCAGTGTGTGTGGGACCCGTACCCCAGTGAGAGTCAGTGTGTGTGGGACCCGTTCCCCAGTGAGAGTCAGTGTGTGTGGGACCCGTACCCCATCGAGAGTCAGTGTGTGTGGAACCCGTACTCCAGTGAGAGTCAGTGTGTGTGGGACCCGTTCCCCAGTGAGAGTCAGTGTGTGTGGAACCCGTACCCCAGTGAGAGTCAGTGTGTGGAACCCGTACCCCAGTGAGAGTCAGTGTGTGTGGAACCCGTTCCCCAGTGAGAGTCAGTGTGTGTGGAACCCGTACCCCAGTGAGAGTCAGTGTGTGTGGGACCCGTACCCCAGTGAGAGTCAGTGTGTGTGGGACCCGTACCCCAGTGAGAGTCAGTGTGTGTGGAACCAGTACCCCAGTGAGAGTCAGTGTGTGTGGAACCCGTACCCCAGTGAGTGTCAGTGTGTGTGGGACCCGTACCCCAGTGAGAGTCAGTGTGTGTGGAACCCGTACTCCAGTGAGAGTCAGTGTGTGGAACCAGTACCCCAGTGAGAGTCAGTGTGTGTGGGACCCGTACCCCATCGAGAGTCAGTGTGTGTGGAACCCGTACTCCAGTGAGAGTCAGTGTGTGTGGAACCCGTTCCCCAGTGAGAGTCAGTGTGTGGAACCCGTACCCCAGTGAGAGTCAGTGTGTGTGGAACCCGTTCCCCAGTGAGAGTCAGTGTGTGTGGGACCCGTACCCCAGTGAGAGTCAGTGTGTGTGGGACCCGTACCCCAGTGAGAGTCAGTGTGTGTGGAACCAGTACCCCAGTGAGAGTCAGTGTGTGTGGAACCCGTACCCCAGTGAGAGTCAGTGTGTGTGGAACCCGTTCCCCAGTGAGAGTCAGTGTGTGTGGGACCCGTACCCCAGTGAGAGTCAGTGTGTGTGGGACCCGTACCCCAGTGAGAGTCAGTGTGTGTGGAACCAGTACCCCAGTGAGAGTCAGTGTGTGTGGAACCCGTACCCCAGTGAGTGTCAGTGTGTGTGGGACCCGTACCCCAGTGAGAGTCAGTGTGTGTGGGACCCGTACCCCAGTGAGAGTCAGTGTGTGTGGAACCCGTACTCCAGTGAGAGTCAGTGTGTGGAACCAGTACCCCAGTGAGAGTCAGTGTGTGTGGGACCCGTTCCCCAGTGAGAGTCAGTGTGTGTGGGACCCGTTCCCCAGTGAGAGTCAGTGTGTGTGGGACCCGTACCCCAGTGAGAGTCAGTGTGTGTGGGACCCGTACCCCAGTGAGAGTCAGTGTGTGTGGGACCCGTTCCCCAGTGAGAGTCAGTGTGTGTGGGACCCGTACCCCAGTGAGAGTCAGTGTGTGTGGGACCCGTTCCCCAGTGAGAGTCAGTGTGTGTGGGACCCGTACCCCAGTGAGAGTCAGTGTGTGTGGGACCCGTACCCCAGTGAGAGTCAGTGTGTGTGGGACCCGTACCCCATCGAGAGTCAGTGTGTGTGGAACCCGTACTCCAGTGAGAGTCAGTGTGTGTGGAACCCGTTCCCCAGTGAGAGTCAGTGTGTGGAACCCGTACCCCAGTGAGAGTCAGTGTGTGTGGAACCCGTTCCCCAGTGAGAGTCAGTGTGTGTGGGACCCGTACCCCAGTGAGAGTCAGTGTGTGTGGGACCCGTACCCCAGTGAGAGTCAGTGTGTGTGGAACCAGTACCCCAGTGAGAGTCAGTGTGTGTGGAACCCGTACCCCAGTGAGAGTCAGTGTGTGTGGAACCCGTTCCCCAGTGAGAGTCAGTGTGTGTGGGACCCGTACCCCAGTGAGAGTCAGTGTGTGTGGGACCCGTACCCCAGTGAGAGTCAGTGTGTGTGGAACCAGTACCCCAGTGAGAGTCAGTGTGTGTGGAACCCGTACCCCAGTGAGTGTCAGTGTGTGTGGGACCCGTACCCCAGTGAGAGTCAGTGTGTGTGGGACCCGTACCCCAGTGAGAGTCAGTGTGTGTGGAACCCGTACTCCAGTGAGAGTCAGTGTGTGGAACCAGTACCCCAGTGAGAGTCAGTGTGTGTGGGACCCGTTCCCCAGTGAGAGTCAGTGTGTGTGGGACCCGTTCCCCAGTGAGAGTCAGTGTGTGTGGGACCCGTACCCCAGTGAGAGTCAGTGTGTGTGGGACCCGTTCCCCAGTGAGAGTCAGTGTGTGTGGGACCCGTACCCCAGTGAGAGTCAGTGTGTGTGGGACCCGTACCCCAGTGAGAGTCAGTGTGTGTGGGACCCGTATCCCAGTGAGAGTCAGTGTGTGTGGGACCCGTACCCCAGTGAGAGTCAGTGTGTGTGGGACCCGTACCCCAGTGAGAGTCAGTGTGTGTGGGACTCGTACTCCAGTGAGAGTCAGTGTGTGGAACCCGTACTCCAGTGAGAGTCAGTGTGTGTGGAACCCGTACCTCAGTGAGAGTCTGTGTGTGTGGAACCCGTACTCCAGTGAGAGTCAGTGTGTGGAACCCGTACCCCAGTGAGAGTCAGTGTGTGGAACCCGTACCCCAGTGAGAGTCAGTGGGTGTGGAACCCGTACCCCAGTGAGAGTCAGTGTGTGTGGGACCCGTATCCCAGTGAGAGTCAGTGTGTGTGGGACCAGTACCCCAGTGAGAGTCAGTGTGTGTGGGACCAGTACCCCAGTGAGAGTCAGTGTGTGTGGAATCCGTACCCCAGTGAGAGTCAGTGTGTGTGGGACTCGTACCCCAGTGAGAGTCAGTGTTCGTGGGACCAGTACCCCAGTGAGAGTCAGTGTGTGTGGAATCCGTACCCCAGTGAGAGTCAGTGTGTGTGGGACTCGTACCCCAGTGAGAGTCAGTGTGTGTGGGATCTGTACCCCAGTGAGAGTCAGTGTGTGTGGGACCAGTACCCCAGTGAGAGTCAGTGTGTGTGGGACCAGTACCCCAGTGAGAGTCAGTGTGTGTGGAATCCGTACCCCAGTGAGAGTCAGTGTGTGTGGGACTCGTACCCCAGTGAGAGTCAGTGTGTGTGGGATCTGTACCCCAGTGAGAGTCAGTGTGTGTGGGACCAGTACCCCAGTGAGAGTCAGTGTGTGTGGGTCCCGTACCCCAGTGAGAGTCAGTGTGTGTGGGACCCGTACCCCATTGAGAGTCAGTGTTCGTGGGACCAGTACCCCAGTGAGAGTCAGTGTGTGTGGGACCCGTACCCCAGTGAGAGTCAGTGTGTGTGGGACCCGTACCCCAGTGAGAGTCAGTGTGTGTGGGACCCGTATCCCAGTGAGAGTCAGTGTGTGTGGGACCCGTACCCCAGTGAGAGTCAGTGTTCGTGGGACCAGTACCCCAGTGAGAGTCAGTGTGTGTGGGACCCGTACCCCAGTGAGAGTCAGTGTGTGTGGGACCCGTACCCCAGTGAGAGTCAGTGTGTGTGGGACCCGTACCCCAGTGAGAGTCAGTGTGTGTGGGATCTGTACCCCAGTGAGAGTCAGTGTGTGTGGGACCCGTACCCCAGTGAGAGTCAGTGTGTGTGGGACCCGTACCCCAGTGAGAGTCAGTGTGTGTGGGACCCGTATCCCAGTGAGAGTCAGTGTGTGTGGGACCCGTATCCCAGTGAGAGTCAGTGTGTGTGGGACCCGTATCCCAGTGAGAGTCAGTGTGTGTGGGACCGGTACCCCAGTGAGAATCAGTGTGTGTGGGATCTGTACCCCAGTGAGAGTCAGTGTGTGTGGGATCTGTACCCCAGTGAGAGTCAGTGTGTGTGGGACCCGTACCCCAGTGAGAGTCAGTGTGTGGAACCGGTACCCCAGTGAGAGTCAGTGTGTGTGGGACCCGTACTGCAGTGAGAGTCAGTGTGTGTGGGACCCGTACTGCAGTGAGAGTCAGTGTGTGTGGGACCCGTACCCCAGTGAGAGTCAGTGTGTGTGGGACCCGTACTGCAGTGAGAGTCAGTGTGTGTGGGACCCGTACCCCAGTGAGAGTCAGTGTGTGTGGGACCCGTACTCCAGTGAGAGTCAGTGTGTGTGGGACCCGTACTCCAGTGAGAGTCAGTGTCTGGAAACGTATCCCAGTGTCTTCAGGACAGAGACAGAAATGGAGTTGGGCCCTGATGAATTATTGTGAATTTCTGCTTAAGATGTAATTCGAGGTCTTCAGGGAGTGTGATTGGAGTTGATACTGGAAACCAGCCTGTGAATGAGCCTGCCAAGGAGCAGATCCTTTCCGTGGCGATACTATGTTTGTTTGGACACTTCTGTGTGATTTAATGGTTATTTCATATGTTCCATTTTGCACAAGCTGACAGAGACTCTGAACACTGTGCTCAGTGAATTTCACTAGCACTGTGGCCCATTGCCTGAGCAATAAACTAGATCCCGTGGGACAAGAGGCTGCAACAGCCGACAATTTGCAGCTCAGCCTTTCCTGGGATTTGCCAGAGACTCCTGTTAGGACCGAGGCTTCACCGAAATTAGGACTTTCCTTCTCCTCCATAGTTTCCTTTGGAATTTCCTTGCTGAATTGTCCTGCCGAGCTGCTGGAATTTGGAACCATTGGGCGCGGCAGTGGGATTTGTGATCAGAATGCCGATTCGGAGAGGTCATGTTGCTCCTCAGAATACATTCCTTGATACCATCATCCGGAAATTAGAAGGTCGCAGTAAGTGTTTGTATTCTTGTCTGTTATCAGTGACAGTAACTGACTGGGATAGACACAGGGTGAGAGATGGATATATAGATAGTGGGAAGGCAAAGAGAGTCATGGACAAAAAGGGAGAAAGGCAGAGAAACCACAGACAAAAGGAAAGTTAGAGACAGGGGTATGAGAGACAGATAAATGAGACAGAAACAGACAGGGCGGGCAAGTTAAACAAACCAGTAGAAATTGATCGAGGAAAAGACACATTCAGACACAGTAGAAGTGGATAGAGTAAAATATCTCAGAGAGAGGGAGGGGCAGGGAAACATACTGGGGGAGGGGGATAGAGGGAGGATGAAAGACAGAGAGAGATACTCACGCTGGGTGTCAAACATCTTCCCTCTGCAGAAAGCGACAGGCGGGTGGAGTGCTGACCTTCAGTGCTGGCCGTCTGAAGGACGTCGGTCTGTGTGCGGAGGGGGTGCAGAGGGAAGCAGGGGGGCCTTGAGCTGCTGAGAGGGAAGCCTGATAACAGAATCTAAAAATACTCTACATTGAAGCTTAGCATATTCTGACACTGAGCAGTGAAACAATAAAAATGTTAAAGTGGAGGGGGCCTAATTTCAGCAAATTGAGGAGGGATCCACATGTGTATGGGTGGTCTTTGAAGGGGAACTGGTTTGCTTACATTGCCATAAGGGGAAAGGGAGAGCAACTACAACCAGAGCTCCTTGGGTGACAAAGGGATCAGAGAGAGAAGTAAAAACAGGAACAGGCGGAGGGCATTCAGCCCCTCGAGCCTGGTCCCGCCATTCAGTGGGTTCGTGGCTAATCTGCAGCCTAACTCCAGATACCCACCTTTGCCCCAAAATCCCTCAATACCTTTAGTGAACAAAAATCTATCAATCTCAGGTTTAAAATTAACAATTAATCCAGCATCAGTTGGACAGTTTCAAACTTCTATCACCCTTTATGTGTGAAAGTGTTTCCCAAGTTCACTCTGAAGTAGAAAAATGGTGTATGACTGTGACAACCGACCTCTCCAGTCAAAGCCCCCAATCAAAATATACAATTCTGATAGTGGTGGGAGAAACGCACTGTTAATTCAATCCCGTCCCTCCACTGATCGCCTAACGTATCATTTTGAACTTTCCAAATTAAAGAGAGACCCAGCTAAATTGGACCATCTATTAACCCCTGAATGAGACTAACCAAACCAGGTGTCTTTAAATCAACAAATTAACTGTTTAATTAGGAAAAACTCAATTCTTAAACACTACTAAGAGATAAACAACATTTAAAATAGAAAAAATTCGAGTCCTTGCAGATTTACACTCCTGCTGGATGTGAAAAAGTCCAATGTTGCTTGAAGTCCTCACAGCCTTCCGATGGGGGAAAAAAAAAAAATCTTCAACAGTAGAACAGTCCGGAGTCTAATTCGGAAGTTGAAATAGTTGCTCTTTTTCCAACGATGAATTTCAACAATTAACAACTTGCAAACACTTTTTAATGAATCAATCTGACTTTCGGAGCAGGAGTAGGCCATTCGGCCCTTCGAGCCTGCTTCACCATTCAGTACGATCATGGCTGATCATCCAAACACAGTAACCTGTTCCCGCTTTCTCCCCAATCCCTTGATCCCATTAGCCCCAAAAACTATATCTAACTCTTTCTTGAATATATTTAATGATTTGGCCTTAACTGCTTTCCCTGGTAGAGAATTCCACAGGTTCACCACTCTCTGGGTGAAGAAATCTCTTCTCATCTCAGTCCTAAATGGCTTACCCCTTATCCTTAGACTGTGACCCCTCGTCCTGGACTCCCCCACCATTGGGAACATCCTTCCTGCATCTAGTCTGTCCAGTCCTGTTAGAATTTTGTAGGTTTCTATGAGATCCCCGCTCATTCTTCTAAACTCTAGCGAATACAAGCCTAATTGACCCAATCTCTCTTCATACGTCAGTCCCACCATCCCAGGAATCAGTCTGGTAAACCTTCGCTGCACTCCCTCCATAGCAAGAACATCCTTCCTCAGATAAGGAGACCAAAACTGCACACAATACTCCAGATGTGGTCTCACCAAGGCCCTGTATAATTGCAGCAAGACATCCCTGCTCCTGTACTCGAATCCTCTCGCTATGAAGGCCAACATACCATTTGCCTTCTTGACTATCTGCTGCACCTGCATGCTTACTTTCAGCGACTGGTGCACAAGGACACCCAGGTCTCGCTGTACTTCCCCCTTTCTCAATCTATCACCGTTCAGATAATCTGCCTTTCTGTTTTTGCCACCAAAATGGATAACCTCACATTTATTCACATTATACTGCATCTGCCATGTATTTGCCACTCACTCAACCTGTCCAAATCACACTGGATCTTCTCTGCATCTTCCTCACAGCTCACACTCCCACCCAGCTTTGTGTTGTCTGCAAACTTGGAGATATTACATTTAATTCCCTCATCTATATCATTAATATATATTGTGACTAGCTATAGGGGTCCTAGCACCGATCCCTGTGGTACCTCACTGGTCACTGCCTGCCACTCAGAAAAAGACCCGATTTTTCCTACTAAAAAAAAGATTGTCACAGTCAAACTTTCCCTCCTTCAGTTTAAATTATCAGAGATCTCTATTTTGGCTTGACTTTAGAATTTTGAGAGAGAAAAATAAATAGACTAAATTTTCTTCTTTCAGTTTAAATGGTCTGAGAGCTTTCCTTTCGGGTGCTAACATACAGCTGCTTGTCTGTTTCCCCAGTTAGAACAGTCTGTCTCAAAACAAAAGCTAGTTCAAAAGATAATTGCAACATTGTATATCTGGTCCTTGGTCTCTGGCTGTTGCGGGGTAACCAGGATGCATTCTTTAAAGCTAATTGGTTCCCTCTTCGCATGGTTGTATCCAAAGGCACCCAAAATGCACTTTCTCTATCTCCTGAGGCTTGCTGGTTCTTAAAGCAGTACGGCTTCCTTTCCAGCCTTAAAGGCGCACCGCATTCTTCCCGAAAAAGAACTACAGGATCATAACACCTCCGCCCTGGCGGAATGAAACGCCATTCCTGGAATGCATTTCATTACAATGGGTAGGAAAAAAATGGAAAAAAACGCTAACAGATTTTTTTTTTCCCGCATTTACAGATATACTCTTCTAATAATTTACAGCATTCTCATTGCCATCCACATTGTTAAATCTGCAACAAAGCGTCGGTGATGACATTATTTTTCCCTGCAATATGTACAACCTTCAAATGATAAGGCTGTAACAACAGACTCCATCTAAAGATTCTAGCATTTTGGTTTTTAAACTTTTTCACAAACATTAATGGGTTATGGTCAGTGTAAATTAATATCTCTTTATAGTCCTAGCAGACATATAGCTTAAAATGTTTGAGAGCCAGGAAAAGTCCCTATGTTTCTTTTTCCACAGTGGAATACTTTTTCTGATGACAATTTAGTTTTCTAGAAAAATACCCTACTGTCTTCTCTGTCGGATTTGTCATTTTGCAGCAGCACTGCACCAACCCCCAGGTCACTAGCATTGATCGCTAATTTAAAGGGTTTAGCGAAATTTGGAGCATTCAACAATGGTTTATTAGTTAAGATTCCCTTCAGCTTTTCAAAAGCTGCCTGGCATTCATCTGACCATAACACTTTGTTTTTTTGTAGCAAGTCGGTTAACAGAGCAGCCACAGGACTAAAGTTTCATACAAATTTCCGATAAAACCCACACATCCCTAAAAATCTCATTATTTTCCTTTTTAGATTCCATTAAGGCTTGCACCTTTGTTTTTTTTTGGCAATACCTAATCTTGCCCCACTATGTGTCCGAGGTAAATTACTCTTGCTTTTCCAAATTTACCACTAAATTCGCAGCTTGTAACTTTTTAAACAAAAGTTTGAATTGGTTTGTGTTACGGTATACTAGTATATCATTGAGATATACAACACAGCTGGGAACACTGGCTACCACCTGATTCATTAAGCTTTGAAAAATTGCTGGGACATTTTTCATTCTGAAGCAGAAACAGGGTGTCTGATGATGTCAGCTTGGTAATAGAAGAGAGAATCAGGCTGAAGATAAAAGTAGAGGACATGTGAAAAAGCAAACAGACAATGTGAGAATAGATTGGTCACAAGTATAAAGAGAATCCAAAGAAAGACTGACTTACATTTGGCCTAACCATCAGCCTCAAGAAAACGAACATCATGGGGCAGGACGTCAGAAATGCTCCATCCATCAATATTGGCGACCACGCTCTGGAAGTGGTTCAAGAGTTCACCTACCTAGGCTCAACTATCACCAGTAACCTGTCTCTAGATGCTTCACAAACCACTGACCACCTCCAGGCGCGTATCCATTGTCTCTCGAGATAAGGAGGCCCAAAAGAACAAAAGAAAAAAAGATGCAGAAATCAACAAGGGCATGGGAAAGGCTTCCACTGCTATGTCCAGACTGGCCAAGAGAGTGTGGGAAAATGGCGCACTGACACGGAACACAAAAGTCCGAGTGTATCAGGCCTGTGTCCTCAGTACCTTGCTCTATGGCAGCGAGGCCTGGACAACGTATGTCAGCCAAGAGCGACGCCTCAATCCGTATCTCCAACGCAGAAGTCCTCGAGGCAGCCAACATCCCCAGCTTATACACCCTACTGAGTCAGCGGTGCTTGAGATGGCTTGGCCATGTGAGCCGCATGGAAGATGGCAGGATCCCCAAAGACACATTGTGCAGCAAGCTCGCCACTGGTATCAGACCCACCGGCCGTCCATGTCTCCGCTTTAAAGACGTCTGCAAACGCGACATGAAATCAAAGAACAAAGATAATTACAGCACAGGAACAGGCCCTTCGGCCCTCCAAGCCTGCGACGATCCAGATCCTCTCTCTAAACATGTCGCCTATTTTCTAATGTTCTGTATCTCTTTTCTTCCTGCCCATTCATGTATCTGTCTAGATACATCTTAAAAGACTCCATCGTGCCCGCATCTACCACCTCCGCTGGCAATGTGTTCCAGGTGCCCACCACCCTCTGCGTAAAGAACTTTCCACGCATATCCCCCCTAAACTTTTCCCCTTTCACTTTGAACTCGTGTCCTCTAGTAATTGAAACCCCCACTCTGGGAAAAAGCCTCTTGCTATCCACCCTGTCAATACCTCTCATGATTTTGTACACCTCAATCAGGTCTCCCCTCAACCTCCGTCTTTCTAATGAAAATAATCCTAATCTACTCAACCTCTCTTCATAGCTAGCGCCCTCCATACCAGGCAACATCCTGGTGAACCTCCTCTGCACCCTCTCCAAAGCATCCACATCCTTTTGATAATGTGGCGACCAGAACTGTACGCAGTATTCCAAATGTGGCCGAACCAAAGTCCTATACAACTGTAACATGACCTGCCAACTCTTGTACTCAATGCCCCGTCCGATGAAGGAAAGCATGCCGTATGCCTTCTTGACCACTCTATTTACCTGCGTTGCCACCTTCAGGGAACAGTGGACCTGAACACCCAAATCTCTCTGGACATCAATTTTCCCCAGGACTTTTCCATTTACTGTATAGTTCACTCTTGAATTGGATCTTCCAAAATGCATTTGCCCTGATTGAACTCCATCTGCCATTTCTCTGCCCAACTCTCCAATCTATCTATATTCTGCTGTATTCTCTGACAGTCCCCTTCACTATCTGCTACTCCACCAATCTTAGTGTCGTCTGCAAACTTGCTAATCAGTCCACCTATACTTTCCTCCAAATCATTAATGTATATCACAAACAACAGTGGTCCCAGCACGGATCCCTGTGGAACACCACTGGTCACACGTCTCCATTTTGAGAAACTCCCTTCTACTGCTACTCTCTGTCTCCTGTTGCCCAGCCAGTTCTTTATCCATCTAGCTAGTACACCTTGGACCCCATGCGACTTCACTTTCTCCATCAGCCTGCCATGGGGAACCTTATCAAACGCCTTACTGAAGTCCATGTATATGACATCGACAGCCCTTCCCTCATCAATCAACTTTGTCACTTCCTCAAAGAATTCTATTAAGTTGGTAAGACATGACCTTCCCTGCACAAAACCATGTTGCCTATCACTGATGAGCCCATTTTCTTCCAAATGGGAATAGATCCTATCCCTCAGTATCTTCTCCAGCAGCTTCCCTACCACTGACGTCAGGCTCACCGGTCTATAATTACCTGGATTATCCCTGCTACCCTTCTTAAACAAGGGGACAACATTAGCAATTCTCCAGTCCTCCGGGACCTCACCCGTGTTTAAGGATGCTGCAAAGATATCTGTTAAGGCCCCAGCTATTTCCTCTCTCGCTTCCCTCAGTAACCTGGGATAGATCCCATCCGGACCTGGGGACTTGTCCACCTTAATGCCCTTTAGAATACCCAACACTTCCTCCCTCCTTATGCCGACTTGACCTAGAGTAATCAAACATCTGTTCCTAACCTCAACATCCGTCATGTCCCTCTCCTCGGTGAATACCGATGCAAAGTACCTGTGACATTGATCACAAATCGTGGGAGTCAGTTGCCAGCGATCGCCAGAGCTGGCGGGCAGCCATAAAGGCGGGGCTAAAGTGTGGCGAGTCGAAGAGACTTAGCAGTTGGCAGGAAAAAAGACAGAAGTGCAAGGGGAGAGCCAACTGTGTAACAGCCCCGACAAACAAATTTTTCTGCAGCACCTGTGGAAGAGCCTGTCACTCTAGAATTGGCATTTATAGCCACTCCAGGCGCTGCTCCACAAACCACTCACCACCTCCAGGCGCTTACCCATTGTCTCTCGAGATAAGGAGGCCAAAGAAGAGGCTCATTAGCAAAATTGAACCTCGATACTAAAAGGGATAGTAGCGGCATCGATACAAAATTAGCAAAGGGATTGGCAGCAGAAGCTGTGGTGATTGGCTGTTTCTCGGACTGGAGGAGGGTATACAGTGGAGTTCCCAAGGGTGGGGACTAGAGCCATCACTGTTTTTGATGTACATTAATGACCTGGACTTGGGTGGACTGGGCACAATTTCAATATTTACAGATGACACAAAATGTGCAAGTATAGTGAACTGTGAGGAGGATAGTGATAAACTTCAGGAAAGTGGAATAGTTGGACGTGTGATAGATGAAATTTCATGAAGAAATGTGAAGTGATGCATTTTGGTAAGAGGAATGAGGCAAGACAATATAAAATAAAGGGTACAACTCGAAAGGAGGTGCAGGAGCAGAGGGACCTGGGTGTATATGTGCACAAATCATTGAAGGTGGCAGGACAGGTTGAGAGAGTGGTTAATAAAGCATATGGGATCTTGGGCTTCATAAATAGAGGTATTGAGTTCAAAAACAGGGAAGTTATGCTGAACCTTTATAAAGCTCTGGTTCGGCCCCAATGAGAATATTGTGTCCAGTTCTGGTCACCACACTTCAGGAAGGATGTGAGGGTCCTTGAGAGGGTGCAGAGGAGATTTACCAGAATGGTTCCAGGGATGAGGGATTTTAATGGCAAGGTTAGGTTGGAGAAGCTGGGGTTGTTCTCCTTGCAGCAAAGGAGATTGAGCAGAGATTTGATAGAGGTGTACAAGATTATGACAAGGTTTAGATAAGTTAGATGAGGAAAAACTGTTCCCATGAACTAATAGTACAAGGACTAGGGGACACAGAGTGAAGGTTTTGTGAGACAGAGCTTTTTCACACAGTGAGTGTTAATGACCTGGAACTCACTGTCCACCAGGTGGTGGAATCAGAGACCATCAATGATTTCCAAAGGAAATTGGACTTGGATTTAGACTTGCGGGGGAACGGGACTGACTGGATTGCTCTGTGGAGAGCTGGCATGGACTCGATGGGCTGAATGGCCTCCTTCTTTGCTGTAAATGACACTGAATCTTTCCAATGGTTGGAGGTTTAGTCACCAGGGGATACAGATTGAAGGTGATTTGAGAAAACCTTTTGACACATTGATATTGGGCCTTTCATGACCACCGGACATTTCAAAGGACTTGACACCGAATGAAGTACTTTTGAAGTGTAGTCGCTGTTGTAATTTAGGAAATGTGGCAGCAAAATTGTGCACAGCAAGCTCCCACAAACAGCAATGTGATATTGACCTAAAAATGGTTTTTGTGATGTTGATTGAGGGATAGATATTGGACGGGAGACCGAGGAGAACTCCCTGCTCTTCGCGATAGGACCATAGAATAGAATCACAGAAAGCAGCCATTCGGCCCATCATGTCTGCACCGGTCTAATCCCACCTTCCAGCATTTGATCCGTAGCCATGCAGGTTACAGCATTTCAGGAGCATATCCAGACTCCTTTTGAATGAGTGGAGGGTCTCTGTCTCAACTACCCTTTCAGGCAGTGAGTTCTAGACCATCACTTTAAATCTATGCCCCCTCGTCATTGACCTCTCTGCTAAGGTGAATAGACCCTTCACCTCCACTCTATCCAGGCCCCTCAAAATTTTGTACATTTCAATCAGATCTCCCCTCAGCCTTCTCTGTTCCAAGGAGAACAACCCCAGCCTATCCCATCTTTCCTCATAGCTGCATTTTTCTAGTCCTGGCAACATCCTTGTAAATCTCCTCTGTACCCTCTTCAGTGCAATTACATCCTTTCTTTAATGAGGTGACCAGAACTGCACACAGTACTCAAGTTGTGGCCTAATCAATGATTTATACGGTTCCAGCATAACCTCCCTGCTCTTGTATTCTATACCTCGGTTAATAAAGGAAAGGATTCCATATGCCTTCTTAACCACCTTATCGACCTGTCCTGCTATCTTCAGGGATCTGTGGACATTCACTCCAATGTCCCTCACTTCCTCTACACTTCTCAGTATTCTCCCATTAATCGTGTATTCCTTTGCCTTGTTTGACCTCTCCAAATGCATCACCTCACACTTCTCCAGGTTGAATTCCATTTCCCACTTTTCTGCCCATCTGACCAGACCATCAATATGGAGCCTCCAGCTATCCTCCTCGCTATCTACCACATGGCCAATCTTTGTGTTGTCTGCAGACTTCTTGATCACGCCCTCTACATTTACATTCAAATCGTAAATATATATACCACAAAAAGCAGGGGACCCATTACTGAGCCCCGTGGAATGCCACTGGAAACAGCCCTCCAGTCGCTAAAACACCCATCAACAATTACCCTTTGTTTTCTGTCACTGAGCAAATTTTATATCCACCTTGCTGCATTTCCGTGGATCCCATGGGCTATTTTTAACCAGTCTGCCATGTGGCACCTTGTCTAAAGCCTTGCTAAAATCCTAGAAGATGAAATTTGAATTCAGTAAATGCAATTAAAATCTAGTCTAACTGTGACCATGAAACCATTGTCGATTGTTGTAAAAACCCCATCTGTTTCACCAATGCTCTTCAGGGACGAAATCTGCTATCCTTACCTGGTCTGGCCTACGTGTGACTCCAGACCCACAGAAATGTGTTGACTCTAAAATGCCCTCTGAAATGGCCCAGCAAGCCACTCAGTTCAAGGGCAATTAGGGATGGGCAAAAAATGCTGACCTTGCCAGTCAGAGTCATACAGCACAGAAACAGGCCCTTTGACCCATCGTGTCTGTGCCGGCCATCAAGCACCAAACTATTCTGATCCCATTTTCCAGTACTTGGCCCGTAGCCTTGTGTGCTGTGGCGTTTCAAGTGCTCATCTAAATATTTCTTAAATGTTGTGAGGGTTCCTGCCTCTACCACCTCTTCAGGCAGTGTGTTCCAGATTCCAACCACCCTCTGGGTGAAAATATTTTTCCTCGAATCCCCTCTAAACCTCCTGGCCCTTCCCTTAAATCTATGCCCCCTGGTTATTGACCCCTCCGCTAAGGGAAAAAGTTTCTTCCTATCTAACCTATCAATGCCCCTCATAATTTTGCATACCTCAATCATGTCCCCCCTCAGCCTTCTCTGTTCTAAGGAAAACAACCCCAGCCTTTTCAGTCTCTCTTCATAGCTGAAATGCTCCAGCCCAGGCAACATCCTGGTGAATCTCCTCTGCACCCTCTCCAGTGCAATCACATCCTTTCTTGACAGAAATCTTTGCATCCTCATTGGCTACAGGTGAGGTCCCAGAGGACTGGAGAATAGCCAATGTTGTGCCTTTGTTTAAGAAGGGTGGCAAGGATAATCCAGGAAATTATAGGCCGGTGAGCCTTACGTCAGTGGCAGGGAAACTATTAGAGAGGATTATTCGGGACGGGATTTACTCCCATTTGGAAACAAATGAACTTATTAGCAAGAGGCAGCATGGTTTTGTGAAGGGGAGGTCGTGTCTCACAAATTTGATTGAGTTTTTTGAGGAAGTAACGAAGATGATTGATGAAGGAAGGGCAGTGGATGTTGTCTATATGGACTTCAGTAAAGCCTTTGACAAGGTCCCTCATGGCAGACTGGTACAAAAAGGTGAAGTCACACGGGATCAGAGGTAAGCTGGCAAGATGGATACAGAACTGGCTCAGTCATAGAAGACAGAGGGTAGCAGTGGAAGGGTGTTTTTCTGAATGGAGGGATGTGACTAGTGGTGTTCCGCAGGGATCAGTGCTGGGACCTTTGCTGTTTGTAGTATATATAAATGATTTGGAGGAAAATGTAGCTGGTCTGATTAGTAAGTTTGCAGAGGACACAAAGGTTGGTGGAGTTGCGGATAGTGATGAGGATTGTCAGAGGATACAGCAGGATATAGATCGGTTGGAGACTTGGGCGGAGAAATGGCAGATGGAGTTTAATCCGGACAAATGTGAGGTAATGCATTTTGGAAGGTCTAATGCAGGTGGGAAATACACAGTAAATGGCAGAACCCTTAGGAGTATTGACAGGCAGAGAGATCTGGGCCTACAGGTCCACAGGTCACTGAAAGTGGCCACACAGGTGGATAAGGTAGTCAAGAAGGCATACGGCATGCTTGCCTTCATCGGTCGGGGCATAGAGTATAAAAATTGGCAAGTCATGCTGCAGCTGTACAGAACTTTAGTTAGGCCACACTTAGAATATTACGTGCAATTCTGGTCGCCACACTACCAGAAGGACGTGGAGGCTTTGGAGAGGGTACAGAGGAGGTTTACCAGGATGTTGCCTGGTCTGGAGAGGTTGGAAAAACTCGTATTGTTTCCATTGGAACGACGGAGGTGGAGGGGCGACATGATAGAGGTTTACAAAGTTATGAGCGGCATGGACAGAGTGGATAGTCAGAAGCTTTTTCCCAGGGTGGAAGAGTCAGTTACTAGGGGACATAGGTTTAAGGTGAGAGGGGCAAAGTTTAGAGGGGATGTGCGAGAGAAGTTCTTTACACAGAGGGTGGTGAGTGCCTGGAACTTGCTGCCGAGGGAGGTGGTGGAAGCAGATACGATAGCGACGTTTAAGAGACATCTTGACAAATATATGAATAGGAAGGGAATAGAGGGATATGGGCCCCGGAAGTGCAGAAGGTGTTAGTTTAGGCAGGCATCAAGATCGGCGCAGGCTTGGAGGGCCGAATGGCCTGTTCCTGTGCTGCACTGTTCTTTGTTCTATCATATCGCTCTTCCAACCTCTTCCTTCCCTGCTGTGCAGCAGAGCCCTCCGTGGTGCCATGAACTTGGCTGTTGCTGCTTTCCCCTGGGAGGTCATCCCCCCCCAACAGTATCCAAAGTGGTATATCTGTTTGAGAGGGGGATGGCCACAGGGGACTCCTGCACTACCTGCCTGTGCCTACTACTCTGTCTGGTGGTCACCCATCTCTTTTCTGCCTGTGCAGCCATTACCTGCGGTGTGACCACCTCACTAAACATGCTATCCACGACTTCCTCAGCATCACGGATGCTACACAGTGAATCCACCTGCAGCTCCAGCTCCGTAGTACAGGTAGTCAGTAGCTGCAGATGGATACACTTCCTGCACACATGGTTGTCAGGGACACTGGAAGCATCCCTGATTTCCCACATAGCGCAGGAGGAGCAGATTACGGGGCTGAGCTCTCCTGTCATGACTTACCTTTCGATTAATTAGTTACTCCCTTAATTAAAAAATACTAATTATATTAGGGGCCTTGTTCTACCCACTTCAATCTAAAGTTCTTAACAAAAAGACACTTTAGTAGTACTCACCTTATCTCCAGAGGTTTTATTTTCAACAAAAAAAAACTTCCCCCTTATTTTTTAAGATGTTCTAACAGCTGCCACTCACCAACCAATCACCTTGCAGCTCTCCTCTGATGTAACTGTTGGCTTCCCCTTTCAAACCTCAGGCGCGCTGTCGCTGCTGTTTTTAAACACTGCCGGTCTCACTCAGTCTCCTTCTTTCCCGCTGTCTCTGCCCTTTTTTAACACCGCAGATCTCACTCAGTCTCCTTCTTTCCCGCTGTCGCTGCTGTTTTTAAACACAGCCGGTCTTGCTCAGTCTCGTTATTTCTCGCTGCCACTGCACTTTTTAAACACCGCTGGTCTCACTCAGTCTCGTTCTTTCTCGCTGCCGCTGCTCTTTTTAAACACTGCTGGTCTCACTCAGTCTCGTTCTTTCTCGCTGCCGCTGCACATTTTAATCACCGCTGGTCTCACTCAGTCTCGTTCTTTCTCGCTGCCGCTGCTCTTTTTAAACACTGCTGGTCTCACTCAGTCTCGTATTGAACCACTACGCAGTCAATAAAAAAGAATGAAACCGGATGGACCACCCGGCATCGACCTCGGCACCGGAAATGGCAAACCCAGCCCTGTCGACCCTGCAAAGTCCTCCTTACTAACATCTGGGGGCTTGTGCCAAAGTTGGGAGAGCTGTCCCACAGACTAGTCAAGCAACAGCCTGACAACGTCAGACTCACAGAATCATACCTTACAGACAATGTCCCAGACACTGCCATCACCATCCCCGGGTATGTCCTGTCCCACCGGCAGGACAGACCCAGCAGAGGTGGTGGCACAGTGGTATACAGTAGGGAGGGAGTTGCCCTGGGAGTCCTCAACATCGACCACGGACCCCATGAAGTCTCATGGCATCAGGTCAAACATGAACAAGGTAACCTCCTACTGATTACCACCTACCGCCCTCCCTCAGCTGATGACTCAGTACTCCTCCGTGTTGAACACCATTTGGAGGAAGCACTGAGGGTGGCAAGCGCACAAAATGTATTCTGGGTGGGGGACTTCAATGTCAATCACCAAGAGAGGCTCGGTAGCACCACTACTGGCCGAGCTGACCGAGTCCGAAAGGACATATCTGCTAGACTGGGTCTGCGGCAGGTGGTGAGGGAACCAAGAAGAGGGAAAATCTTATTTGACTTCAGCCTGCCGCAGATGCATCTGTCCATGACAGTATTGGTAGGAGTGACCACCGCACAGTCCTTGTGGAGACGAAGTCCCGCCTTCACACTGAGGATACCGTCCATCGTGTTGTGTGGCACGATCACCGTGCTAAATGGGATAGATTTCGAACAGATCTAGCAATGCAAAACTGGGCATCCATGAGGCACTGTGGACCATCAGCAGCAGCAGAATTGTACTCAACCACAATCTGTAACCTCATGGCCCGGCATATCCCCCACTCTACCATTACCATCAAGACAGGAGACCAACCCTGGTTCAATGAAGAATGCAGGAGGGCATGCCAGGAGCAACACCAGGCATACCTCAAAATGAGGTGTCAACCTGGTGAAGCTACAACACAGGACTATCTGTGTGCCAAACTGCGTAAGCAGCATGCGATAGACAGAGCTAAGCGATCCCATAGCCAACAGATCAGATCTAAGCTCTGCAGTCCTGCCACATCCAACCGTGAATGGTGGTGGACAATTAAACAACTAACAGGAGGAGGTCGCTCCACAAATATCCCCATCCTCAATGATGGGGGAGCCCAGCACATCAGTGCGAAAGATAAGGCTGAAGCATTTGCAACAATCTTCAGCAGAAGTGCCGAGTTGATAATCCATCTCAGCCTCCTCCTGAAGTCCCCAGCATCACAGATGCCAGACTTCAGCCAATTTGATTCACTCCACGTGATATCAAGAAATGACTGAAGGCACTGGATACAGAAAAGGCTATGGGCCCTGACAATATTCCAGCAATAATACTGAAGACCTGTGCTCCAGAACTTGCCGCGCCCCTAGCCAAGCTGTTCCAGTACAGCTACAACACTGGCATCTACCCTGCAATGTGGAAAATAGCCCAGGTATGTCCTGTACACAAAAAGCAGGACAAATCCAACCCAGCCAATGACCGCCCCATCAGTCTACTCTCAATCATCAGTAAAGTGATGGAAGGTGTCATCAACAGTGACATCAAGCGGCACTTGCTTAGCAATAACCTGCTCAGTGATGCTCAGTTTGGGTTCCACCAGGGCCATTCAGCTCCTGACCTCATTACAGCCTTGGTTCAAACATGGACAAAAGAGCTGAACTCAAGAGGTGAGGTGAGAATGACTGCCCTTGACATCAAGGCAGCATTTGACCGAGTATGGCATCAAGGAGCCCCAGCAAAACTGGAGTCGAGGGGAATCAGGGGGAAAACTCTCCACTGGTTGGAGTCATACCGAGCGCAAAGGAAGATGGTTGTGGTTGTTGGAGGTCAATCATCTGAGCTCCAGGACATTACTGCAGGAGTTCCTCAGGGTAGTGTCCGAGGCCCAACCATCTTCAGCTGCTTCATCAATGACCTTCCTTCGATCATAAGGTCAGAAGTGGGGATGTTCGCTGATGATTGCACAATGTTCAGCACCATTCATGACTCCTCAGATACTGAAGCAGTCCGTGTAGAAATGCAGCAAGACCTGGACAATATCCAGGCTTGGGCTGATAAGTGGAAAGTAACATTCGTGCCACACAAGTGCCAGGCAATGACCATCTCCAACAAGAACGAATCTAACTATCTCCCCTTGACATTCAACGGCATTACCATCACTGAATACCCCACTATCAACATCCTAGGGGCTACCATTGACCAGAAACTGAACTGGAGTAGCCATATAAATACCATGGCTACAAGAGCAGGTCAGAGGCCAGGATTCCTGAGGTGAGTAACTCACCTCCTGACTCCCCAAAGCCTGTCCACCATCTTCAAGGCACAAGTCAGGAGTGTGATGGAATACTCTCCACTTGCCTGGATGGGTGCAGCTCCAACAACACTTAAAAAGCTCGACACCATCCAGGACAAATCAGCCCGCTTGATTGGCACTCCATCGACACACATTCACTCCCTCCACCACCGACGCACTGTGGCAGCAGTGTGTACCACCTACAAGATGCAATGCACCAAGGCTCCTTCGACAGCACCTTCCAAACCTGTGACCTCTACCACCTACAAGAAGAAGGGCAGCAAATACATGGGAACACCACCACCTGCAAGTTCCCCTCCAAGTCACACACCATCCTGACTTGGAACTTTATCGCCGTTCCTTCACTGTCACTGGGTCAAAATCCTGGAACTCCCTTCCTAACAGCACTGTGGGTGTACCTACCCCACATGGACTGCAGCGGTTCAAGAAGGCAGCTCACCACCACCTTCTCAAGGGTAATTAGGGATGGGCAACAAATGCTGGTTTGGCCAGTGACGCCCACATCCTCTGAAAGAATAAAAAAACCTCTTCCTTAACTACAATATCTGCATCGTCCCCGTCTTTTGTGAAGACAGATGCAAAGTATTCATTAAGAACCACACCAATATCTTCCGCCCCTACACATAGGTTATCTTTTTGGTCTTTTATGGGCCCTACTCTCTCCTTAGTTATCCTCTTACTCTTAATGTATTGATAAAACATCTTTGGATTCACCTTGATTTTGCTTGCCAATATTCTTTCATGCCCTCTCTTTGCTTTCCTAATTTCCTTTTTCATTTCACCCCTCCACTTTCTATACTCCTCTCGGCTTTCTGTAATATTGAGTTCTCGGTGTCAGACATAAGCTTTCCTTTTCTGCCTTATCTTACCCTGTAAGCTCCTTGACGTCCATGAGGCTCTAGATTTGGCCGTCTCACCCTTTTTCTTTGTGGGACCATGTTTACTCTGAACTCCTTGAATCTCCCCTTTGAATGTCTCCCACTGTTCTGACACTGATTTACCTTCAAGTAGCTGTTTCCAGTCCACTTTCACTAAATCACTCCTCAGTTTAGTAAAATTGGCCTTGTCCCAATTGAGAACTCTAACTCCTGTTCTATCTCTGTCCTTTTCCATAATTATGTTAAAACTGACTGAATTATGATCACTATCACCAAAATGCTCTCCCACTGCCACTCCTTCCACCTGCCCATTTCCTGAAACTAAGTCGAAAACTGCACCCTCTCTTGTTAGACTTGCTACATACTGGGCAAAAAGGTTCTCCTGGATGCACCTCAAGAATTCTGCTCCGTCTGTTCCTTTCACAATAAAACTAACCCAGTTAATAAAGCCCTGGGATCTTTGATACCCACCTGAGAGGGCAGATGGTGCCTCACTTGAGCGTCTCATCCAAAACACAGTATCTCCGGCGGGCGCTCCCTCAGTCCTGCCCCTCCGACGGCGGGCGCTCCCTCAGTCCTGCCCCTCCGACGGCGGGCGCTCCCTCAGTCCTGCCCCTCCGACGGCGGGCCCTCCCTCAGTCCTGCCCCTCCGACGGCGGGCCCTCCCTCAGTCCTGCCCCTCCGACGGCGGGCCCTCCCTCAGTCCTGCCCCTCCGACGGCGGGCCCTCCCTCAGTCCTGCCCCTCCGACGGCGGGCCCTCCCTCAGTCCTGCCCCTCCGACGGCGGGCCCTCCCTCAGTCCTGCCCCTCCGACGGCGGGCCCTCCCTCAGTCCTGCCCCTCCGACGGCGGGCCCTCCCTCAGTCCTGCCCCTCCGACGGCGGGCCCTCCCTCAGTCCTGCCCCTCCGACGGCGGGCGCTCCCTCAGTCCTGCCCCTCCGACGGCGGGCGCTCCCTCAGTCCTGCCCCTCCGACGGCGGGCGCTCCCTCAGTCCTGCCCCTCCGACGGCGGGCCCTCCCTCAGTCCTGCCCCTCCGACGGCGGGCCCTCCCTCAGTCCTGCCCCTCCGACGGCGGGCGCTCCCTCAGTCCTGCCCCTCCGACGGCGGGCCCTCCCTCAGTCCTGCCCCTCCGGCGGGCGCTCCCTCAGTACTGAACTGTAATATGGGCTCAGATATCTGGAGTGGAGCTGTAGGTCTTTGAACATTGACAGAGTGAGATGTGACTGTCAGTATGGTGCCACAGCCGACACCTGAATCATTCAGCTGCATTTCTTGACAGTAAGGAGTTCAAGGAGAGGAACCTCCTAAATAATAAATAAAGCAGAGCCTGGTGGTTGGGCAGACAGCTGCTGGCTCTTTCAATATTTCAACAAAGACAACAAAAGAGGTTATCTGAAATTGATGGGGACGGAATCACGCACTATTTGCCTCTGCTCATTGTGCATCTACTTTGTCTAGAATTCGAAAAACAACTCACATCACAAAAGATTAATTTGAGTCTTATTTGCACTCGAGGTGTGGCAGATCAGTGCATTATGGGTGGCGCAGTGGTTAGCACCACAGCCTCACAGCTCCAGCGACCCGGGTTCAATTCTGGGTACTGCCTGTGTGGAGTTTGCAAGTTCTCCCTGTGTCTGCGTGGGTTTCCTCCGGGTGCTCCGGTTTCCTCCCACTGCCAAAGACTTGCAGGTGATAGGTAAATTGGCCATTATAAATTGCCCCTAGTATAGGTAGGTGGTAGGGAAATATAGGGACAGGTGGGGATGTGGTAGGAATATGGGATTAATGTCGGATTAGTATAAATGGGTGGTTGTTGGTCGGCACAGACTCGGTGGGCCGAAGGGCCTGTTTCAGTGCTGTATCTCTAAATAAATAAAATAAATTAAAAGAACTGTCCCATCAAACACTCCCAGGATGCAGGTTAGGGTGGGAGTGTCAGGGTTCAGCCTCGGCAAAGGGGCAGGGGTGAGGGAGGGGGTTTCAGTGTCGGGGTGGGCATCGAAGGGGGGATTCAGTGTCGGGGCGGGGTGGGTATCGAGGGGGGATTCAGTGTCGGGCAGGGTATCGAGGGGGGTCAGTGTCGGGCAGGGTATCGAAGGGGGGATTCAGTGTCGGGGTGGGTATCGAGGGGGGTTTCAGTGTCGGGGTGGGTATCGAGGGGGGTTTCAGTGTCGGGCAGGGTATCGAAGGGGGGATTCAGTGTCGGGGTGGGTATCGAGGGGGGATTCAGTGTCGGGCAGGGTATCGAAGGGGGGATTCAGTGTCGGGGTGGGTATCGAAGGGGGGATTCAGTGTCGGGGTGGGTATCGAGGGGGGTTTCAGTGTCGGGGTGGGTATCGAGGGGGGTTTCAGTGTCGGGCAGGGTATCGAAGGGGGGATTCAGTGTCGGGGCGGGGTGGGTATCGAGGGGGGTTTCAGTGTCGGGGTGGGTATCGAGGGGGGTTTCAGTGTCGGGGTGGGTATCGAGGGGGGTTTCAGTGTCGGGCAGGGTATCGAAGGGGGGATTCAGTGTCGGGGCGGGGTGGGTATCGAGGGGGGTTTCAGTGTCGGGGGTGGGTATCGAGGGGGGTCAGTGTCGGGGTGGGTATCGAAGGGGGGATTCAGTGTCTGGGTGGGTATCGAGGGGGGGGTCAGTGTCGGGGTGGGTATCGAAGGGGGGATTCAGTGTCGGGGTGGGTATCGAGGGGGGTTTCAGTGTCGGGGTGGGTATCGAGGGGGGTTTCAGTGTCGGGGTGGGTATCGAGGGGGGATTCAGTGTCGGGGTGGGTATCGAGGGGGGTTTCAGTGTCGGGGTGGGTATCGAGGGGGGTTTCAGTGTCGGGCAGGGTATCGAAGGGGGGATTCAGTGTCGGGGCGGGGTGGGTATCGAGGGGGGTTTCAGTGTCGGGGCGGGGTGGGTATCGAGGGGGGATTCAGTGTCGGGGTGGGTATCGAGGGGGGTTTCAGTGTCGGGCAGGGTATCGAAGGGGGGATTCAGTGTCGGGGCGGGGTGGGTATCGAGGGGGGTTTCAGTGTCGGGGCGGGGTGGGTATCGAGGGGGGATTCAGTGTCGGGGGTGGGTATCGAGGGGGGTTTCAGTGTCGGGCAGGGTATCGAGGGGGGATTCAATGACGGGGCGGGGCGGGTATCGAGGGGGGATTCAGTGTCGGGGTGGGTATCGAGGGGAGTCAGTGTTGGGCAGGGTGGGTATCGAGGGGGGTCACTGTCGGGGCGGGTTTCGAGGGGGGTCAGTTTCAGGGCAGGGCGGGTATCGAGGGGGGATTCAGGGTGGGTATTGAGGGGGGTCACTGTCGGGGCAGGGCGGGTATTGAGGGGGGATTCAGTGTCGGGGTGGGTATCGAGGGGGGATTCAGTGTCAGGGTGGGTATCGCGGGGGGGTCAGTGTCAGGGTGGGTATCGCGGGGGGGTCAGTGTCGGGGTGGGTATCGTGGGGGGGTCAGTGTCGGGGTGGGTATCGCGGGGGGGTCAGTGTCGGGGTGGGTATCGAGGGGGGATTCAGTGTCGGGCAGGGTATCGAGGGGGGTCAGTGTCGGGGTGGGTATCGAGGGGGGAAGTCAGTGTCTGGGTGGGTATCGAGGGGGGATTCAGTGACGGGGCGGGGTGGTTATCGAGGGGGGGTCAGTGTCTGGGTGGGTATTGAGGGGGGTCAGTGTCGGGCAGGGTATCGAAGGGGGGATTCAGTGTCGGGGTGGGTATCGAAGGGGGGATTCAGTGTCGGGCAGGGTATCGAAGGGGGGATTCAGTGTCGGGGTGGGTATCGAGGGGGGTCTGTCGGGGTGGGTATCGAGAGGGGTCAGTGTCGGGCAGGGTATCGAAGGGGGATTCAGTGACGGGGCGGGGTGGTTATCGAGGGGGGGTCAGTGTCTGGGTGGGTATCGAGGGGGGTCAGTGTCGGGCAGGGTATCGAAGGGGGATTCAGTGACGGGGCGGGTATCGAGGGGGGTCTGTCGGGGTGGGTATCGAGGGGGGATTCAGTGTCGGGGTGGGTATCGAGGGGGGATTCAGTGTCGGGGTGGGTATCGAGGGGGGATTCAGTGTCGGGGTGGGTATCGAGGGGGGATTCAGTGTCGGGGTGGGTATCGAGGGGGGTCTGTCGGGGTGGGTATCGAGAGGGGTCAGTGTCGGGCAGGGTATCGAAGGGGGATTCAGTGACGGGGCGGGGTGGTTATCGAGGGGGGGTCAGTGTCTGGGTGGGTATTGAGGGGGGTCAGTGTGGGGGTGGGTATTGAGGGGGGATTCATTGTCGGAGTGGATATCAAGGGGGGTCAGTGTCTGGGTGGGTATTGAGGGGGGTCAGTGTCTGGGTGGGTATTGAGGGGGGTCAGTGTCTGGGTGGGTATTGAGGGGGGGTCAGTGTCTGGGTGGGTATCGAGGGGGATTCAGTGTCGGGGTGGGTATCGAGGGGGATTCAGTGTCGGAGTGGATATCGAGGGGGATTCAGTGTCGGAGTGGATATCAAGGGGGGTCAGTGTCTGGGTGGGCATTGAGGGGGGTCAATGTCTGGGTGGGTATTGAGGGGGGTCAGTGTCGGGGTGGGTATCGAGGGGGATTCAGTGTCGGGGTGGATATCAAGAGGGGTCAGTGTCTGGGTGGGCATTGAGGGGGGTCAGTGTCAGGATGGGTATTGAGGGGGGTCAGTGTCAGGGTGGGTATCGAGGGGGGATTCAGTGTCGGGGTGGGTATCGAGGGGGGATTCAGTGTCGGGGTGGGTATCGAGGGGGGATTCAGTGTCGGGGTGGGTATCGAGGGGGGATTCAGTGTCGGGGTGGGTATCGAGGGGGGTCTGTCGGGGTGGGTATCGAGAGGGGTCAGTGTCGGGCAGGGTATCGAAGGGGGATTCAGTGACGGGGCGGGGTGGTTATCGAGGGGGGGTCAGTGTCTGGGTGGGTATTGAGGGGGGTCAGTGTGGGGGTGGGTATTGAGGGGGGATTCATTGTCGGAGTGGATATCAAGGGGGGTCAGTGTCTGGGTGGGTATTGAGGGGGGTCAGTGTCTGGGTGGGTATTGAGGGGGGTCAGTGTCTGGGTGGGTATTGAGGGGGGGTCAGTGTCTGGGTGGGTATCGAGGGGGATTCAGTGTCGGGGTGGGTATCGAGGGGGATTCAGTGTCGGAGTGGATATCAAGGGGGGTCAGTGTCTGGGTGGGCATTGAGGGGGGTCAATGTCTGGGTGGGTATTGAGGGGGGTCAGTGTCGGGGTGGGTATCGAGGGGGATTCAGTGTCGGGGTGGATATCAAGAGGGGTCAGTGTCTGGGTGGGCATTGAGGGGGGTCAGTGTCAGGATGGGTATTGAGGGGGGTCAGTGTCAGGGTGGGTATCGAGGGGGGATTCAGTGTCGGGGTGGGTATCGAGGGGGGGTTCATTGTCGGGGTGGGTATTGAGGGGGGTCAGTGTCGGGGCGGGGCAGGGCGGGTATCGAGGGGGGTGGGTATCGAGGGGGGTCAGTGTCGGGGTGGGTATCGAGGGGGGTCAGTGTCGGGGCGGGGCAGGGCGGGTATCGAGGGGGGGTCAGTGTCGGGGTGGGTATCGAGGGGGGGTCAGTGTCGGGGTGGGTATCGAGGGGGGGTCAGTGTCGGGGTGGGTATCGAGGGGGTTCAGTGTCGGGGTGGGTATTGAGGAGGGGTCAGTGTCGGGGTGGGTATCGAGGGGGGAATCAGTGTCGGGGTGGGTATCGAGGGGAGATTCAGTGTCGAGGCAGGGCGGGTATCGAGGGGGGATTCAGTGTCGAGGTGGGAATCGAGGGGGGTTTCAGTGTCGAGGCAGTGTGGGTATCGAGGGGGGGATTCAGTGTCGAGGTGGGATTCAGTGTCGGGGTGGGTATCGAGGGGGGATTCAGTGTCGGGGTGGGAATCGAGGGGGGATTCAGTGTCGGGGTGGGTATCGAGGGGGGATTCAGTGTCGGGGTGGGAATCGAGGGGGGATTCAGTGTCGGGGTGGGTATCGAGGGGGGATTCAGTGTCGGGGTGGGAATCGAGGGGGGATTCAGTGTCGGGGTGGGTATCGAGGGGGGATTCAGTGTCGGGGTGGGAATCGAGGGGGGATTCAGTGTCGGGGTGGGAATCGAGGGGGGATTCAGTGTCGAGGTGGGAATCGAGGGGGGATTCAGTGTCGGGGTGGGTATCGAGGGGGGATTCAGTGTCGGGGTGGGTATCGAGGGGGGATTCAGTGTCGGGGTGGGAATCGAGGGGGGATTCAGTGTCGGGGTGGGTATCGAGGGGGGATTCAGTGTCGGGGTGGGAATCGAGGGGGGATTCAGTGTCGAGGTGGGAATCGAGGGGGGATTCAGTGTCGAGGTGGGAATCGAGGCGGGATTCAGTGTCGAGGCAGGGCGGGTATCGAGGGGGGATTCAGTATCGGGGTGGGAATCGAGGGGGGATTCAGTGTCGAGGTGGGAATCGAGGGGGGATTCAGTGTCGAGGTGGGAATCGAGGGGGGATTCAGTGTCGAGGCAGGGCGGGTATCGAGGGGGGATTCAGTATCGGGGTGGGAATCGAGGGGGGATTCAGTGTCGAGGCAGGGCGGGTATCGAGGGGGGATTCAGTATCGGGGTGGGAATCGAGGGGGGATTCAGTATCGGGGTGGGAATCGAGGGGGGATTCAGTGTCGGGGTGGGTATCGAGGGGGGATTCAGTGTCGGGGTGGGTATCGAAGGGGGGATTCAGTGTCGGGGTGGGAATCGAGGGGGGATTCAGTGTCGGGGTGGGAATCGAGGGGGGATTCAGTGTCGGGGTGGGTATCGAGGGGGGATTCAGTGTCGGGGTGGGTATCGAGGGGGTTCAGTGTCGGGGTGGGTATCGAGGGGGGATTCAGTGTCGGGGTGGGAATCGAGGGGGGATTCAGTGTCGGGGTGGGTATCGAGGGGGGATTCAGTGTCGGGGTGGGAATCGAGGGGGGATTCAGTGTCGAGGTGGGAATCGAGGGGGGATTCAGTGTCGAGGCAGGGCGGGTATCGAGGGGGGATTCAGTATCGGGGTGGGAATCGAGGGGGGATTCAGTGTCGAGGCAGGGCGGGTATCGAGGGGGGATTCAGTGTCGAGGTGGGAATCGAGGGGGGATTCAGTGTCGAGGTGGGAATCGAGGGGGGATTCAGTGTCGAGGCAGGGCGGGTATCGAGGGGGGATTCAGTGTCGAGGTGGGAATCGAGGGGGGATTCAGTGTCGAGGTGGGAATCGAGGGGGGATTCAGTGTCGAGGCAGGGCGGGAATCGAGGGGGGATTCAGTATCGGGGTGGGAATCGAGGGGGGATTCAGTGTCGAGGCAGGGCGGGTATCGAGGGGGGATTCAGTATCGGGGTGGGAATCGAGGGGGGATTCAGTGTCGAGGTGGGAATCGAGGGGGGAATTCAGTGTCGAGGCAGGGTGGGTATCGAGGGGGGTCAGAGTCGGGGTGGGTATCGAGGGGGGATTCAGTGTCGAGGTGGGAATCGAGGGGGGATTCAGTGTCGGGGTGGGTATAGATGGGGGGATCAATGTCGGGGTGGGTATCGAGGGAGGAATCAGTGTCGAGGCAGGGTGGGTATCGAGGGGGGAATCCGTGTCGAGGTGGGTATCGAGGGGGGGTCAGTGTCGGGGTGGGTATCGAGGGGGGAATCCGTGTCGGGGTGGGTATCGAGGGGGGGTCAGTGTCGAGGTGGGTATCGAGGGAGGAATCAGTGTCGGGGTGGGTATCGAGGGGGGGTCAGTGTCGGGGTGGGTATCGAGGGGGGAATCCGTGTCGAGGCAGGGTGGGTATCGAGGGGGGAATCCGTGTCGGGGTGGGTATCGAGGGGGGGTCAGTGTCGGGGTGGGTATCGAGGGGGGAATCAGTGTCGGGGTGGGTATCGAGGGGGGAATCTGTGTCGAGGCAGGGTGGGTATCGAGGGGGGTCAGTGTCGGGGTGGGTATCGAGGGGGGTTCAGTGTCTGGGTGGGTATCGAGGGGGGAATCAGTGTCGGGGTGGGTATCGAGGGGGGTCTGTGTCGGGGTGGGTATCGAGGGGGGAATCAGTGTCGGGGTGGGTATCGAGGGGGGAATCTGTGTCGAGGCAGGGTGGGTATCGAGGGGGGAATCAGTGTCGGGATGGGTATCGAGGGGGGAATCAGTGTCGGGGTGGGTATCGAGGGGGGTTCAGTGTCTGGGTGGGTATCGAGGGGGGAATCAGTGTCGGGATGGGTATCGAGGGGGGTCAGTGTCGGGGTGGGTATCGAGGGGGGAATCAGTGTCGGGGTGGGTATCGAGGGGGGAATCAGTGTCGAGGCAGGGCGGGTATCGAGGTGGGGGGGGTCAGTGTCGAGGCAGGGCGGGTATCGAGGGGGGGTGGTCAGTGTCGGGGTGGGTATCGAGGGGGGAATCTGTCGGGGTGGGTATCGAGGGGGGAATCAGTGTCGGGGTGGGTATCGAGGGGGGAATCAGTGTCGGGGTGGGTATCGAGGGGGGAATCAGTGTCGGGGTGGGTATCGAGGGGGGAATCAGTGTCGGGGTGGGTATCGAGGGGGGTCAGTGTCGGGGTGGGTATCGAGGGGGGAATCAGTGTCGGGGTGGGTATCGAGGGGGGTCAGTGTCGGGGTGGGTATCGAGGGGGGTCAGTGTCGGGGTGGGTATCGAGGGGGGAATCAGTGTCGGGGTGGGTATCGAGGGGGGAATCAGTGTCGGGGTGGGTATCGAGGGGGG
Organism: Heterodontus francisci; assembly: GCF_036365525.1. NCBI lineage: Eukaryota > Metazoa > Chordata > Chondrichthyes > Heterodontiformes > Heterodontidae > Heterodontus > Heterodontus francisci. The sequence goes on along the minus strand of NC_090375.1, from coordinate 2,211,236 downwards.
AATCAGTGTCGAGGCAGGGCGGGTATCGAGGGGGGATTCAGTGTCGGGGTGGGTATCGAGGGGGGAATCAGTGTCGAGGCAGGGCGGGTATCGAGGGGGGGGGGTCAGTGTCGAGGCAGGGCGGGTATCGAGGGGGGGGGGTCAGTGTCGGGGTGGGTATCGAGGGGGGATTCAGTGTCGGGATGGGTATCGATGGGGGATTCAGTGTCGGGGTGGATATCAAGGGGGGTCAGTATCTGGGTGGGTATTGAGGGGGGATTCAGTGTCGGGGTGGGTATCGAGGGGGGATTCAGTGTCTGTGTTGGTATCGAGGGGGTTCAGTGTCAGGATGGGTATTGAGGGGTCAGTGTCAGGGTGGGTATTGAGGGGGGGTTCATTGGCGGGGTGGGTATTGAGGGGGGTCAGTGTCGGGGCGGGGCAGGGCGGGTATCGAGGGGGGTCAGTGTCGGGGTGGGTATCGAGGGGGGATTCAGTGTCGGGGTGGGTATCGAGGGGGGTCAGTGTCGGGGTGGGTATCGAGGGGGGATTCAGTGTCTGTGTAGGTATCGAGGGGGTTCACTGTCAGGGTGGGTATTGAGGAGGGGTCAGTGTCGGGGTGGGTATCGAGGGGGGTTTCAGTGTCGAGGCAGGGTGGGTATCGAGGGGGGGATTCAGTGTCGGGGTGGGAATCGAGGGGGGATTCAGTGTCGAGGTGGGAATCGAGGGGGGATTCAGTGTCGGGGTGGGAATCGAGGGGGGATTCAGTGTCGGGGTGGGAATCGAGGGGGGATTCAGTGTCGAGGTGGGAATCGAGGGGGGATTCAGTGTCGAGGTGGGAATCGATGGGGGTTTCAGTGTCGAGGCAGGGTGGGTATCGAGGGGGGGATTCAGTGTCGGGGTGGGAATCGAGGGGGGATTCAGTGTCGAGGTGGGAATCGAGGGGGGATTCAGTGTCGGGGTGGGAATCGAGGGGGGATTCAGTGTCGAGGTGGGAATCGAGGGGGGATTCAGTGTCGAGGTGGGAATCGAGGGGGGATTCAGTGTCGAGGTGGGAATCGAGGGGGGATTCAGTGTCGGGGTGGGTATCGTGGGGTTCAGTGTCGGGGTGGGTATCGAGGGGGGATTCAGTGTCGAGGTGGGAATCGAGGGGGGATTCAGTGTCGAGGCAGGGCGGGTATCGAGGGGGGATTCAGTGTCGGGGTGAGAATCGAGGGGGGATTCAGTATCGAGGTGGGAATCGAGGGGGGAATTCAGTGTCGAGGCAGGGTGGGTATCGAGGGGGGGATTCAGTGTCGGGTTGGGTATCGAGGGGGGGATTCAGTGTCGGGGTGGGTATCGAGGGAGGAATCAGTGTCGGGGAGGGAATCGAGGGGGGATTCAGTGTCGAGGCAGGGCGGGTATCGAGGGGGGGATTCAGTGTCAGGGTGGGTATCGAGGGGGGAATCAGTGTCGAGGCAGGGCGGGTATCGAGGGGGGGGTCAGTGTCGGGGTTGGTATCGAGGGGGGAATCAGTGTCGGGGTGGGTATCGAGGGGGGGATTCAGTGTCAGGGTGGGTATCGAGGGGGGAATCAGTGTCGGGGTGGGTATCGAGGGGGGAATCAGTGTCGGGGTGGGTATCGAGGGGGGGATTCAGTGTCAGGGTGGGTATCGAGGGGGGAATCAGTGTCAGGGTGGGTATCGAGGGGGGGGTCAGTGTCAGGGTGGGTATCGAGGGGGGGGTCAGTGTCGGGGTTGGTATCGAGGGGGGAATCAGTGTCGGGGTGGGTATCGAGGGAGGAATCAGTGTCGGGGTGGGTATCGAGGGGGGAATCAGTGTCGGGGTGGGTATCGAGGGGGGAATCAGTGTCGGGATGGGTATCGAGGTGGGAATCTGTCGGGGTGGGTATCGAGGGGGGATTCAGTGTCGGGGTGGGTATCGAGGGGGGATTCAGTGTCGAGGCAGGGCGGGTATCGAGGGGGGAATCAGTGTCGAGGCAGGGCGGGTATCGAGGGGGGAATCAATGTCGAGGCAGGGCGGGTATCCGGGGTTTCTGATTATTCTGTTCTGGGTAAAGTTGCCAGTGAATGTGGTTTTGTTTTTGTTCTGTAAATGTGATGCTCAGTCTCTGCTTTCTGCTCTTCAGATCGGAAATTTATCATCAGCAATGCTCGAGTGAGGAACTGTGCTATCATTTTCTGTAATGATGCTTTCTGTGAGATGTGTGGGTATTCGCGAGCAGAGGTAATGCAGAAACCAGGAACCTGTGATTTCCTGCACGGACCCCAGACCAAGAAGGTGGCTGTTTCTCAGATTGCTCAGGCTCTGGGAGGTTCCGAGGAGAGGCAGGTCGAGCTGTCTCTTTACAGAAAGGATGGTAAGAATCTTTGACATAGACAGGATCATATGTGAGATTCTCCAGGAGCAGGTGATATAAACTTGGTGTTCTTTGCGGAGATAACAGCAAGCGTCAACAAAGGTAATGTCATAGATGTAATATAAAGTCATAGAGTTAGACAGCACAGAAACAGGCCCTTCAGCCCCTCGTGTCTGTGCCGGCCATCAAGCACCTAACTATTCTAATCCCATTTTCCAGCACTTGGCCCGTAGCCTTGTATGCTATGACATTTCAAGTGCTCATCTAAATACTTCTTAATTGTTGTGAGGGTTCCTGCCTCTACCACCTCTTCAGGCAGTGTGTTCCTGATTCCAAACACCCTCTGAGTGAAAAATGTTTTCCTCAAATCGCCTCTAAACCTCCTGCCCCTTAACTTAAATCTATGCCCCCTGGTTATTAACCCCTCCGCTAAGGGAAAAAGTCTCTTCCAATCTCACCTATCAATGCCCCTCATAATTTTGTATACCTCAATCATGTCCCCCCTCAGCCTTCTTTGCTCTAAGAAAAACAACCCGAGCCTTTTCAGTCTCTTCATAGCTGAAATGCTCCAGCCCAGGCAACATCCTGGTGAATATCTTCTGCACCCTCTCCAGTGCAATCACATCCTTCCTATAGTGTGGTGCCCACAACTGTACACAGTGGCAGATCTATCGGTGGGAGAGGATTTCGGTGACAGTGATCACAACTCCCTGACCTTTACTATAGTCATGGAGAGGGACAGGAGCAGACGGGATGGGAAAATATTTAATTGGGGGAGGGGGAATTACAAGGCTATTAGGCAGGAACTGGGGAGCATAAATTGAGAACAGATGTTCTCAGGGAAATGCACGACAGAAATGTGGAGGTTGTTTAGGGAGCACTTGCTGCGACTGCTGGATAGGTTTGTCCCGATGAGGCAAGGAAGGGATGGTAGGGTGAAGGAACCTTGGATGACAAGAGATGTGGAACAGCTAGTCAAGAGGAAGAAGGAAGCTTACTTAAGGTTGAGGAAGCAAGGATCAGACAGGGCTCTAGAGGGTTACAAGGTAGCCAGGAAGGAACTGAAGAATGGACTTAGGAGAGCTAGAAGGGGGCATGAAAAAGTCTTGGCGGGTAGGATTAAGGAAAATCCGAAAGCGTTCTACACTTATGTGAGGAACAAGAGGATGGCCAGAGTGAGGGTAGGGCCGATCAGGGATAGTGGAGGGAACTTGTGCCTGGAGTCGGAGGAGGTAGGGGAGGTCCTAAATGAATACTTTGCTTCAGTATTCACTAGTGAGAGGGACCTGGTCGTTTGTGAGGACAGCATGAAACAGGCTGATATGCTCGAACAGGTTGAGGTTAAGAGGGAGGATGTGCTGGAAATTTTGAATGATATGAGGACAGATAAGTCCCCGGGGCCAGACGGGATATACCCAAGGATATTACAGGAAGCGAGGGAAGAGATTGCCGCGCCTTTGGCGATTATCTTTGCGTCTTCACTGTCCACTGGAGTAGTACCAGATGATTGGAGGGTGGCAAATGTTATTCCCTTGTTCAAGAAAGGGAATAGGGATAACCCTGGGAATTATAGACCAGTCAGTCTTACGTCGGTAGTGGGCAAATTATTGGAGAGGATTCTGAGAGACAGGATTTATGATTATTTGGAAAAGCATAGTTTGATTAGAGACAGTCAGCATGGCTTTGTGAGGGGCAGGTCATGCCTCACAAGCCTTATTGAATTCTTTGAAGATGTGACAAAACACGTTGATGAAGGAAGAGCAGTGGATGTGGTGTATATGGATTTTAGCAAGGCGTTTGATAAGGTTCCCCATGGTAGGCTCATTCGGAAAGTAAGGAGGCATGGGATACAGGGAAAGTTGGCTGTCTGGATACAGAATTGGCTGGCCCAGAGAAGACAGAGGGTGGTAGTAGTTGGAAAGTATTCAGCCTGGAGCTCGGTGACCAGTGGTGTTCCACAGGGATCTGTTCTGGGACCTCTGCTCTTTGTGATTTTTATAAATGACTTGGATGAGGAAGTGGAAGGCTGGGTTAGTAAGTTTGCCGATGACACGAAGGTTGCTGGAGTTGTGGATAGTGTGGAAGGCTATTGTAGGTTGCAACGGGACATTGACAGGATGTAGAGCTGGGCTGAGAAGTGGCAGATGGAGTTCAACCTGGAAAAGTGTGAAGTGATTCATTTTGGAAGGTCGAATTTGAATGCGGAATACAGGCTGAAAGACAGGATTCTTGGTAGTGTGGAGGAACAGAGGGATCTTGGGGTCCATGTCCATAGATCGCTCAAAGTTGCCACCCAAGTCGATAGGGTTGTTAAGAAGGCGTATGGGGTGTTGGCTTTCATTAACAGGGGGATTGAGTTTAAGAGCCGCGAGGTTATGCTGCAGCTCTATAAGGCCCTGGTTCGACCACACTTGGAATATTGTGTTCAGTTCTGCTCGCCTCATTATCGGAAGGATGTGGAAGCTTTAGAGAGGGTGCAGAGGAGATTTACCAGGATGCTGCCTGGACTGGAGGGCATGTCCTACGAAGAAAGATTGAGGGAGCTAGGGCTTTTCTCATTGGAGCGAAGAAGGATGAGAGGTGACTTGATAGAGGGGTACAAGATGATGAGAGGCATAGATAGAGTGGATAGCCAGAGACTTTTTCCCAGGGCGGAAAGGGCTATCACCAGGGGGCATAATTTTAAGGTGATTGGAGGAAGGTTTCGGGGAGATGTCAGAGGTAGGTTCTTTACACAGAGAGTGGTGGGTGCGTGGAATGCGCTGCCAGCGGTGGTAGTAGAAGCAGATACATTTGGGGCATTTAAGCGACTCTTGGATAGGTACATGGATGATAGTAGAATGAAGGGTAGGTAGTTAGTTTGATCTTAGAGTAGGTTAAAGGTTTGGCACAACATCGTGGGCCGAAGGGCCTGTACTGTGCTGTACTGTTCTATGTTCTACTCCAGCTGTGGCCTAACTAGCGTTTTATACTGCTCCATCATAACCTCCCTGCTCTTATATTCTGTGCCTCGGCTAATAAAGGCAAGTATCCCATATGCCTTCCTAACCACCTTATCTACCTGTGCTGCTGCCTTCAGTGATCTATGGACAAGTACACCAAGGTCCCTTTGACCCTCTGTACTTCCTAGGGTCCTACCATCCATTGGATATTCCCTTGCCTTGTCCTCCCAAAATACATCATCTTACACTTTTCAGGATTAAATTCCATTTGCCACAGCTCCGCCCATCTTACCAGCCCATCTATATCGTCCTGTAATCTAAGGCTTTCCTCCTCACTATTTACACCACCACCAATTTTCATGTCATCTGCGAACTTACTGATCATACCTCCTATGTTCATGTCTAAATCATTAATGTACACTACAAACAGCAAGGGTCCCAGCACCGATCTCTGTGGTACACCACTGGTCACAGGCTTCCAATCGCAAAAACAACTCTCGACCATCACCCTCTGCCTCCTGCCACTAAGCCAATTTTGGATCCACTTTGTCAAATTGCCCTGGATCCCATGGGCTCTTACCTTCTTAACCAATCTCCCACGTGGGACCTTATCAAAAGCCTTACTGAAGTCCATGTAGACTACATCAACTGCTTTACCCTCATCTACACATCTAGTCACCTCCTCGTAAAATTCAATCAAGTTTATTAGACACGATCTCCCCCTGACAAAGCCATGCTGACTATCCCTGATTAATCCCTACCTCTCCAAGTGGAGATTAATCCTGTCCCTCTGAATTTTTTCCAATAGTTTCCTAACCACTGATGTTAGACTCACTGGCCTGTAATTACCTGGTTTATCCCTGCTACCCTTCCAGAATAATGGCATCACATTCGCTGTCCTCCAGTCCCCTGGTACCTCTTCTGTGGCCAGAGAGGATTTGAAAATTTGTGTCGTAATATCTAGATTTCCGAAAATCCTTCAATAAGGTGCCACATAATAGACTGGTGAATAAGGTCAGAGATTGCACAATCAGGTCCAGTGGATTCAGGACAGAAAGTGGAGAATAACGGTTTGGGTAGTTATTCAGATGGTGGAAGGTGGGGGCCCAAGGTTCAGTGCTGGGATCACTGTGGTTCACAATTTCTATTAACAATTTTGGATTTAGAATCAGAAACACAATTGCTAAATTTGCAGACAACACCAAATTGTGGGCGGGGGGAGGATTGGGGATGTCGGGGGGGGAGGGGGGGTGGCGATTGGGGATGTCGGGGGGGGAGGGGGGGTGGTGATTGGGGGTGTCGGGGGGGGGGGGGGTGGCGATTGGGGGTGTCAGGGGGACGGGGTGGGGAAGATTGTCAATACTGAAGAGGATGGCAAAAAATGACCAGATATTAACCAACTTGCAAAATAGACACAGTATTGGCAAATGAATTTTTACATCAAGAAATGTGTAACATTATGGTCGGAATTTTACTCCCCACTATTTAAAAAGGGAGGTAGAGAGAAAGAAAGCAGGGAATTATAGACCAGTCAGCCTGACGTCGGTATTGGGGAAAATTCTAGAGTCCATTATCAAAGATTTTATAGCAGAGCACTTGGAGAACAGTGATAGAATTGGACAGAGTCAGCATGGATTTACGAAAGGGAAATCATGCTCGACAAATCTACTCGAATTCTTCGAGGATGTAACTAGTAGAGTTGATGATGGGGAGTCAGTGGATGAGGTTTATTTGGACTTTCAGAAAGATTTCGACAAAGTCCCACATAAGCAGACTCGAAGGGCTGAATGGCCTACTCCTGCTCCTAGTTTCTATATGCATGTTTCTGTGTGTCCCATGGAGGGCTGCCCCCGACGTCCCAACCACCCCCAATGCCCAACATGGCCCCGGGCACCTAACCGACACCCCCCCCCCACCCCCCCTCTCCCTTGCAACGTTGGGGCCCAAACAATTGCCAACTCTGGCGATCGCTGGCAACTGACTCCCACAACTTGTGATCAATGTCACAGGACTTCATGTCGCGTTTGCAGACGTCTTTAAAGTGGAGACATGGACGGCCGGTGGGTCTGATACCAGTGGCGAGCTCGCTGTACAATGTGTCTTTGGGAATCCTGCCATCTTCCATGCGGCTCACATAGCCAAGCCATCTCAAGCGCCGCTGACTCAGTAGTGTGTATAAGCTGGGGGTGTTGGCCGCCTCGAGGACTTCTGTGTTGGAGATACGGTCCTGCCACCTGATGCCAAGGATTCTCCGGAGCCAGCGAAGATGGAATGAATTGAGACGTCGCTCTTGGCTGACGTACGTTGTACAGGCCTCGATGCCGTAGAGCAAGGTACTGAGGACACAGGATTGATACACACGGTCTTTAGTGTTCTGTGTCATTGCGCCATTTTCCCACACTCTCTTGGCCAGTCTAGACATAGCAGAGGAAGCCTTTCCCATGCGCTTGTTTAATTCTGCATCTAGAGACAGGTTACTGGTGATAGTTGAGCCTAGGTAGGTGAACTCTTGAACCACTTCCAGAGCGTGGTCGCCAATATTGATGGATGGAGCATTTCTGACGTCCTGCCCCATGATGTTCGTTTTCTTGAGGCTGATGGTTCGGCCAAATTCATTGCAGGCAGCCGCAAACCTGTCGATGAGACTCTGCAGACACTCTTCAGTGTGAGATGTTAAAGCAGCATCGTCAGCAAAGAGGAGTTCCCTGATGAGGACTTTCCGTACTTTGGACTTCGCTCTTAGACCAGCAAGGTTGAACAACCTGCCCCCTGATCTTGTGTGGAGGAAAATTCCTTCTTCTGAGGACTTGAATGCATGTGAGAGCAGCAGGGAGAAGAAGATCCCAAACAGTGTCGGTGCGAGAACACAGCCCTGTTTCACACCACTCAGGATAGGAAAGGGGTCTGATGAGGCACCGCTATGCTGAATTGTGCCTTTCATATTCTCATGGAATGAGGTGATGATACTTAGTAGCTTTGGTGGACACCCGATCTTTTCTAGTAGTCTGAAGAGACCACGTCTGCTGACGAGGTCAAAGGCTTTGGTGAGATCAATGAAAGCAACGTAGAGGGGCATCTGTTGTTCACGGCATTTCTCCTGTATCTGACGAAGGGAGAACAGCATGTCAATGGTGGATCTCTCTGCACGAAAGCCACACTGTGCCTCAGGATAGACGCGCTCAGCCAGCTTCTGGAGCCTGTTTAAAGCGACTCGAGCAAAGACTTTCCCCACTATGTTGAGCAGGGAGATTCCACGGTAGTTGTTGCAGTCACCGCGGTTACCCTTGTTTTTATAGAGGATGATGATATTGGCATCACCCATGTCCTGTGGTACTGCTCCCTCGTCCCAGCACAGGCAAAGCAGTTCGTGCAGAGCTGAGAGTATAGCAGGCTTGGCACTCTTGATTATTTCAGGAGTAATGCCGTCCTTCCCAGGGGCTTTTCCACTGGCTAGAGAATCAATGGCATCACTGAGTTCCGATTTTGTTGGCTGTTCGTCCAGCTCATCCATGACTGGCAGAGACTGGGCTGCATTGAGGGCAGTCTCAGTGACAACATTCTCCCTGGAGTACAGTTCTCGGTAGTGCTCAACCCAGCGGTCCATTTGCTTGCGTTGGTCAGTGATTATGTCCCCTGATGTAGATTTGAGGGGGGTGATCTTCTTGATGGTTGTCCCAAAATCTCTCTTAATGCCATCATACATTCCTCTGATGTTTCCGGTGTCTGAGGCCAGCTGAATATGACTGCATAGGTGTTGCCAGTAGTCATTTGCGCAGCGCCTGGCCGTTCTTTGTGCAGTGCTTCTGGCTGCTTTAAGTGCAACGGATGTTAACTCGCTGGGGGCTTTCTTGTAGTTCAACAGTGCAATGCGCTTAGCGGCTATGACAGGTTCCAGCTCTTCATTATGAGATTGAAACCAGTCTGCATTTCTCTTCGCACAATTGCCAGAGGTGGTCATTGCTGAGTCATAGATGGTGTCTCTGATGTGGGCCCACTTGGTCTCAGCATCCCCTGTGGGAGTGTTTTGAAGGGCTTTTTCAAGTGAATTTAGAAACTTATGTAACAGCTGTGGATAAGGAATTCTGCTCGTGTTGATGCGCGGGCGGCCTTTCTGCTTGGAGTGATGCAGCTTCTTTGGTTTGAGTCTAACCTTGCTGCACACAGGGAGTGGTCGGTGTCGCAGTCCGCACTGTGGAAGCTGCGTGTGATTTGAACACTGTTTAAAGAGGCTCGCCTTGTGACGATGAGGTCCAGCTGGTGCCAACGACGTTATCTTGGGTCCCTCCAAGAAACCTGGTGACAGGGTTTAGTGTGAAAGAACGAGTTGGTGATGCAGAGGTTATAAGTATGTTCAGGGTAAAAGGGTAGCTAGGGAGAGAGTAGGTCCCCTTCAGGATCAGTGTGGCAATCTATGTGTGGAGCCACGGGAAATGGGCGAGGTCTTAAATAGAACAAAGAGAACAAAGATAATTACAGCACAGGAACAGGCCCTTCGGCCCTCCAAGCCTGCGCCGATCCAGATCCTCTATCTAAACATGTCGCCTATTTTCTAAGGGTCTGTATCTCTTTACTTCCTGCCCATTCATGTATCTGTCTAGATACATCTTAAAAGACGCCATCGTGCCCGCGTCTACCACCTCCGCTGGCAACGGGTTCCAGGCACCCACCACCCTCTGCGTAATGAACTTTCCACGCATATCCCCCCTAAACTTTTCCCCTCTCACTTTGAACTCCTGACCCCTAGTAATTGAATCCCCCACTCTGGGAAAAAGCTTCTTGCTATCCACCCTGTCTATACCTCTCATGATTTTGTACACCTCAATCAGGTCCCCCCTCAACCTCCGTCTTTCTAATGAAAATAATCCTAATCTACTCAACCTCTCTTCATAGCTAGCTCCCTCCATACCAGGCAACATCCTGGTGAACCTCCTCTGCACCCTCTCCAAAGCATCTACATCCTTTTGGTAATGTGGCGACCAGAACTGCACGCAGTATTCCAAATGTGGCGGAACCAAAGTCTTATACAACTGTAACATGACCTGCCAACTCTTGTACTCAATACCCCGTCCGATGAAGGAAAGCATGCCGTATGCCTTCTTGACCACTCTATTGACCTGCGTTGCCACCTTCAGGGAACAATGAACCTGAACACCCAAATCTCTCTGTACATCAATTTTCCCCAGGACTTTTCCATTTACTGTATGGTATTTCTTGTCCGTATTTACCGTGGAGAAGGTCATGGAAGCTAGTGAGTTCAAGGGAGGGAACAGCGATATCCTGGAGCAAATCAACATTACAAAGGAGGAGATGCTGGAGGTTTTGAAGTGCATTAAGGTGGATAAATCCCCAGGGCCTGACCAGGTGTATCCGAGGATGCTATGGGAAGCAAGGGAGGAGATTGCTGGGGCCCTGCCAGAGATTTTTGTATCATCGTTAGCCATGGGTGAGGTACTGGAAGACTGGAGGATAGCTAATGTTGTGCCTTTATTTAAGAAGGGCAGCAGGGATAAGCCAGGGAACTACAGGCCGGTGAGCCTTACATCAGTGGTGGGAAAGTTATTGGAAGGGATTCTGAGAGACAGGATTTATATGTATTTGGAAAGACAAGGTCTGATTAGGGACAGTCAGCATGGCTTTGTGCGTGGGAAATCATGTCTCATGAATTTGATTGAGTTTTTCGAGGAGGTGACCAAGAGGATTGACGAGGGCAGGGCGATGGACGTTGTCTACATGGACTTTAGCAAGGCCTTTGACAAGGTCCCGCATGGTAGGCTGGTCCGGAAGGTTCGAACACATGGGATCCAGGGAGAACTAGCAAATTGGATACAAAATTGGCTTGGTGATGGGAGGCAGAGGGTGGTAGTGGAGGGTTGTTTTTCAGATTGGAGGCTGGTGACCAGTGGTGTGCCGCAGGGATCGGTGCTGGGCCCTCTGTTGTTTGTCATATATATTAATGACTCAAATGTGAATGTAAGGGGCATGATTAGTAAGTTTGCAGATGACACCAAAATTGGTGGTATAGTGGACAGTGAAGAAGGTTGTCTCAGGTTACAACAGGATAGAGATCAACTGGGAAAGTGGGCAAGGGATTGGCAAATGGAATTTAATGCAGACAAGTGTGAAGTGATGCATTTTGGGAGGACTGACAAGGCAAGGGAAAAGAGAATGGATGGTCGGACCCTAGGAAGTACAGAGGGTCAGAAGGACCTTGGTGTACTTGTCCATATGTCACTGAAGGCAGCAGCACAGATTATTAAGGTGGTTAGAAAGGTATATGGGATACTTGCCTTTATTAGCCGAGGCACAGAATATAAGAGCAGGGAGGTTATGATGGAGCTGTATAAAACACTAGTTCGGCCACAGCTGGAGTATTGTGTACAGTCTGGGCACCACACTATAGGAAGGATGTTGCCTGGGCTGGAGCATTTCAGCTATGAAGAGAGACTGAAAAGGCGAGGGTTGTTTTCCTAAGAGCAGAGAAGGCTGAGGGGGGACCTGATTGAGGTATACAAAATTATGAGGGGCATTGATAGGTGAGATTGGAAGAGACTTTTTCCCTTAGTGGAGGGGTCAATAACCAGGGGGCATAGATTTAAGGTAAGGGGCAGGAGGTTTAGAGGGGATTTGAGGAAGTATTTTTTTCACCCAGAGGGTGGTTGGAATCTGGAACATACTGCCTGAAGGGGTGGTAGAGGCAGGAACCCTCACAACATTTAAGAAGTATTTGGATGAGCACTTGAAATGCCATAGCATACAAGGCTACGGGCCAAGTACTGGAAAATGGGATTAGAATAGTTTCGTGCTGGATGGCCGGCACAGACACGATGGGCTGAAGGGCCGGTTTCTGTGCCGTATAACTCTCTGACGAAGATGACCACCAATGCCTCCCATATTTCCATAGTACTCTGGGATGTAGATTATCAGGCCCTGGGGATTTGTCAGCCTTTAACCCCATTAATTTCCCTAGCACTATTTTTTTTTACTGATACTGATTTTCTTCAGTTCCTCCCTCTCATTAGACCCTTGGTTCCCTAACATTTCCGGGAGGATATTTGTGTCCTCCTTTGTGAAGACAGAACCAAAGTCTGTGTTTAATTGTTCTGCATTTTCTTTGTTCCCCATTATAAATTCCCCCGTTTCTGACTGTAAGGGATCCACATTTGTCTTCACTAATCTTCTTCTCTTCACATATTTATAGAAGCTTTTACAGTCAGTTTTTATGTTCCCCACAGGTTTACTCTTTGTCCTCCTTTATTGAATTCTAAACTGCTCCCAATCCTCAGACTTGCTGCTTTTTCTGGAAATTTTATCTGCCTCGTCTTTGGATCTAATACTATCCTTAATTTCTTTTGTAAGTCACGGTTGAGCCACCTTTCCGGTTTTATTTTTGTGCCAGAAAGGAATGAATAATTGTTGTAATTCATGCACATGTTCTTGAAACATTATCCATTGCCTATCCACTGTCAACCCTTTTAATTAAATTCCCCAATCTACCATAGCCAACTCGCACCTCAAAGCTTCGTAGTTTCCTTTATTTAGATTCAGGACCCTAGTTTCAGATTCAACTACTTCACTCTCCATCTTAATGAAGAATTCTATCACGTTATGGTCACTCCTCCCCAAGGGACCCCACACAACAAGATTGTTAATTAATCCTTTCTCATTGCACAATACCCAGTCTAGGAGAGCTTGGGATGGGCCCCGCTGTCTGAGGGGGAAGTGCCGAGGAGGTGTTGTGCTGTCAGGGGGGGCAGTGCCAAGGGGGCTTCATTGGCTGTGGGTGTCGCTGGCAAGGCCAGCATTTGTTGCCCATCCCTAATTGCCCTTGAACTGAGTGTCTTGCTCGGTCGTTTCAGATGGGTGTAAGAGGCAACCACATTGCTGTGGGTCTGGAGTCACATGTAGGCCAGACCAGGTAAGGACAGCAGATTTCCTACCCTAAAGGACATTAGTGAACCAGATGGGTTTTTATGACATTGATGATAGTTTCATGGCCATCATTACTGACACTAACTTTCAATTCCAGATTTTTTATTAACTATTTAAATTCATTAAGTAATTGAATTTAAATTCCACCAGCTGCCGTATTGGGATTTGAACTCATGTCCCCAGGTATTAGCCTGGGCCTCTGGATTACTAATGCAGTGACATTACCACTACACCACCCTAGCAGAGGGGGCAGTGCCGAGAGGGCACAGTGCTGAGGGGGACTCTGTTGGGGCGTTGGGGTGCGGTGCTGAGGGAATGCTACTGCAATTTCCACCCTTCCCTCAGTAACTTATGATGTATCCCATCTGGATTTAGTTACCTTTCTATGGAACACTGTCAGCCTTTAAAATACCTCCTCTTTATCTCTGTTATCCTATCCAGTATTACTACTGCTTTTTACTGCTATCCTAACAGCAACCTGTTATCCAGTAAACACAGATGCAAAGTCTTCATTTAGTTCCTCAGCCATTGCCCTTTGTCTCTGCACTTTGTGGTCCCTCATGGGCCCCACCTCTCCTTTGAATAGCTGTCATTTTATATTATCTCTCACCTCTGGTTGAACTTGTCTGTTTTATTTGCTAAGTAGAGTTCTTTGGTCTTCAGAGTGGATACTGTCCTGCCTGGATAGAAAACAATATTCTTTTTGACTGCCTCTCTGTTCAGCTGTACCTTTACCTGATATGTTTTGGCCAGTTAGTCGTCAGTCTCATCCTGTTAGAACTGTTCTGAGAAAATCCAGAAACTTTGTAAATGTGCTGCATTTCTCCTTCTCAAAACTTACATTTCACGTCAGACACTGGGAATCCTGAGGCGAGTAACTCACCTCCTGACTCCCCAAAGCCTGTCCACCATCTACAAGGCACAAGTCAGGAGTGTGATGGAATACTCTCCACTTGCCTGGATAGGTGCAGCTCCAACAACACTCAAGAAGCTCGACACCATCCAGGACAAAGCAGCCCGCTTGATTGGCACCACATCTACAAACACCTTCCAAACCCACGACCTCCATCACCTAAAAGGACAAGGGCAGCAAATACATGGGAACATCACCACCTGCAAGTTCCCCTCCAAGTCACACACCATCCTGACTTGGAACTATATCGCCGTTCCTTCACTGTCACTGGGTCAAAATCCTGGGACTCCCTCCCTAACAGCACTGTGGGTGTACCTACCCCACATGGACTGCAGCGGTTCAAGAAGGCAGCTCACCACCACCTTCTCAAGGGCAATTAGGGTTGGGTAATAAATGCTGGCCTGGCCAGTGATGCTCCTAACCTGCGAATGAATTAAAAAAACCCCCACTCATTTGCAATGTAGGCTGTAAGGAGTGTTATAATGGGTATGTTAATATGTAGTGTAATGGATGCTGTATTGATGATTTAAATAGTTCTACAATATATTTGTCTAGGACACACTAATGGATGTGATGACATTGTAACTGATGGAGTGATGGCAGCTTGAATCTCTTTTCCAGGACACAAGCAGATGTAAAGGGCACGGTGAATGATAAGCTGTTAGAGTGGAGGCTGTAATGGACTCAGGTTATTAAACTGCAATGGGCACTATCGGGTGCTTTGTCAGACCTTGACTCTGTGCATCAGAGCAATACAGCCAGAGCAGGGAAGCCGGGAATGAGTGGGATGTACTGACTCAATGTCCCTCACTGTGTCAGTCTTACTGCAACTCCTGGCTTCTCATTGGCTGTGATCCAAGAATCCGAGAATTTTCAGTGTTGGAATGAACGTGCTGTGGGATTGTTGAGTGAAGTGGAAAGTTTGTCTGTGGATTCTCATTAATCACAGGCTGTTGCAGGCACTCACTTGGTGATCAGAAAATGATGGAATCCCCTGTCCCCTCCTGCATTATCCCCCCTGTTACAGGGTCCCTCTTTACTTCTAGAGGAGGAGCAGCCATGAGGCCTCAGCAGTGATCTAGCTCCAGACAGTCAGCAGCAAAATAAACACTCTGAGCTGCCAAGGGTTTCACACCTGGATATAACAGCACTTAGCGACTGCACACTTCAGAGCCTGGAGCCCATAGAGAGCAGTGCAATTCACTGAGAGTATACAGTGGATAAAGGGGAACAATTCACTCCTGTCTGCTAGTGTCCGACCTCTGTGTGTCTCTGACATTTCATGTACACACACAGTACAGAGAGGGTAAAATCACATTCCACTTCCAGCTCCTCCCAGCATGAACAACATTAGTGAACGGAAAAAGACCCAGCCTCAGTCAGTTCAAAGATCAACACCACCTCCCACCAATGATTAGAATCATAGAAAGTTTACGGCACAGAAAGAGGCCACTTGGCCCATCGTGTCTGTGTCAGCTGCAAAAAGAGCCACCCAGCCTAATCCCACCTTCCAGCATTTGGTCCGTAGCCCTGCAGATTACAGCACTTGAGGTGTATATCCAGACTCCTTTTGAATGAGTTGAGGGTTTCTGCCTCAACTACCCTTTCAGGCAGTGAGTTCCAGACCATCACCACCCTCTGGGTGAAAAAGTTTTTCCTCATCTCCCCTCTAATCTTTTAAATCTACCAATCATTTTAAATCTATGACCCCTCGTCACTGACCTCTCTGCTAAGGTGAATAGACCCTTCACCTCCACTCTATCCAGGCTGCTCAAAATGTTGTACATTTCAATCAGATCCCCCTCAGCCTTCTCTGTTCCAAGGAGAACAATCCCAGCCTATCCAATCTTTACTCATAGCTGCATTTTTCCAGTCCTGGCAACATCCTCGTAAATCTCCTCTGTACCCTCTCTAGTGCAATTACATCCTTTCTGTAATGAGGTGACCAGAATTGCACACAGTACTCAACAAGGTTGAGAGGTGATTTGATAGAGGTATTCAAAATCATGAAGGGTCTGGACAGAGTAGATAGAAAGAAACTGTTCCCACTCGTGAAAGGATCGAGAATGAGAGGGCACAGATTTAAAGTATTTGGTAAGAGAAGCAAAAGTGACATGAGGAAAATCTTTTTCACACAGCGAGTGGTTAAGGTCTGGAATGTCCTGCCTGAGAATGTGGTGGAGGCAGGTTCAATTGAAGCATTCAAAAGGGAATTAGACAGTTATATGAAATGGAAGAAAGTGCAGGGTTATGGGGAGAAGGCAGAGGAATGGAACTTTCAGAGAGCCAGTGCAGACACGATGGGCTGAATGGCCTCTTTCTGCACTGTAAAGATTGAGAGATTCTGAGTATTCAAGTTGTGGCCTAAACAATGAGTTATACAGTTCCAGCATAACCTCCCTGCTCTTATATTCTATACCTCGGCTAAGAAAGGAAAGGAAAAGGTGGTTAGGAAGGCATATAGGATACTTGCCTTTATTACAAAGAACAAAGAAAATTACAGCACAGGAACAGGCCCTTCCATATGCCTTGTGAACCACCTTATCGACCTGTCTTGCTACCTTCAGGGATCTGTGGACATTCACTCCAAGGTCCCTCACTTCCTCTACACTTCTCGCAGCCCTCCAAGCCTGCGCCGATCCAGATCCTCTATCTAAACCTGTCGCCTATTTTCTTAGGGTCTGTATCTCTTTGCTTCCTGCCCATTCATGTATCTGTCTAGATACATCTTAAAAGACATCTTAATTAGCCGAGGCATAGCATATAAGAGCAGGGAGGTTATGATGGAGCTGTATAAAACACTAGTTAGGCCACAGCTGGAGTACTGTGTACAGTTCTGGTCACCACACTATAGGAAGGATGTGATTGCACTGGAGAGGGTGCAGAGGAGATTCACCAGGATGTTGCCTGGGCTGGAGTATTTCAGCTATGAAGAGGGACTGAAAAGGCTAGCGTTGTTTTCCTTAGAGCAAAGAAGGCTGAGGGGAGATATGAACAAAGAACGAAGAACAGTACAGCACAGGAACAGGCCATTCGGCCCTCCAATACTGCGCCGATCTTGATGCCTGCCTAAACTAACTCCTTCTGCACTCCCAGGGCCCATATCCCTCTATTCCCTTCCTATTCATGTATTTGTCAAGATGTCTGATTGAGGTATACAAAATTATGAGGGGCATTGATAGGTTAGATAGGAAGAGACTTTTTCCCTTAGCGGAGGGGTCAATAACCAGGGGGCATAGATTTAAGGTAAGGGGCAGGAGGTTTAACGGGGATTTGAGGGAAAAAATTTTCACCCAGAGGGTGGTTGGAATCTGGAATGCACTGCCTGAAGAGGTGGTTGAGGCAGGAACCCTCACAACATTTAACAAGTATTTAGATGAGCACTTGAAACACCATAGCATACAAGGCTACGGGCCAAGTGCTGGAAAATGGGATTAGAATAGTTAGGTGCTTGATGGCCGGCACAGACACGATGGGCTGAAGGGCCGGTTTCTGTGCTGTATGACTCCATGACTCGATGATTCCATATGCCTTCTTAACCACCTTATCGACCTGTCCTGCTACCTTCAGGAATCTGTGGACATTCACTCCAAGGTCCCTCACTTCCTCTACATTTCTCAGTATTTTCCCATTAATCGTGTATTTCTTTTCCTTGTTTGACCTCTCCAAATGCATCACCTCACACTTCTCCAGCTTGAATTCTATTTGCCACTTTTCTGCCCATCTGACCAGACCATCAATATCTTCCTGCAGCCTACAGCTATCCTCCTCGCTATCTACCACACGGTCAATCTTTGTGTCGTCTGCAAACGTCTTGATCATGCCCTCTACATTTACGTCTAAATCATTAATATACACCACAAAAAGCAGGGGACCCAGTACTGAGCCCTGCGGAATGCCACTGGAAACAGCCCTCCAGTCGCAAAAACACCCGTCAACAATTACCCTTTGTTTCCTGCCACTGAGCCAATTTTGTATCCACCTTGCTACATTTCCCTGGATCCCATGGGATTTTATTTTTTTAACCAGTCTGGCATGTGGGACCTTGTCAAAAGCCTTGCTAAAATCCATGTAGACCACATCAACTTCACTACTCTCATCTATCCTCCTTGTTACTACTTCAAAAGGTTCGATCAAGTTAGTCAGACAAGATCTTCCCTCAAATCCATGCTGACTATCCTTGATTAACCTGTGCCTTTCTAAATCACAGATTATCCTGTCTCTCAGAATAGATTCCAATAATTTGCCCACGACTGAGGTTAGACTGACTGGCCTGTAATTATTCAGTCTATTCCTCCTCTCTATTGAAATAAAGATACAATGTTAGTACCCTCCCTCCGGATCCCCCAACTCCACCTCCCGCCCTCCCTCCGGATCCCCCAACTCCACCTCCCGCCCTCCCTCCGGATCCCCCAACTCCACCTCCCGCCCTCCCTCCGGATCCCCCAACTCCACCTCCCGCCCTCCCTCCGGATCCCCCAACTCCACCTCCCGCCCTCCCTCCGGATCCCCCAACTCCACCTCCCGCCCTCCCTCCGGATCCCCCAACTCCACCTCCCGCCCTCCCTCCGGATCCCCCAACTCCACCTCCCGCCCTCCCTCCGGATCCCCCAACTCCACCTCCCAGACTCCCTCCACTCCACCTCCCACCCTTTTACCGGATCCCTCAACTCCACCTCCCAACCTCCCTCCGGATCCCCCAACTCCACCTCCCGCCCTCCCTCCGGATCCCCCAACTCCACCTCCCGCCCTCCCTCCGGATCCCCCAACTCCACCTCCCGCCCTCCCTCCGGATCCCTCAACCCCACCTCCCGCCCTCCCTCCAGATCCCCCAACTCCACCTCCCGCCCTCCCTCCGGATCCCTGAACCCCACCTCCCAACCTCTGTCCAGATCCCTCAATCCCACCTCCCAGACTCCCTCCACTCCACCTCCCACCCTTTTACCAGATCCCTCAACCCCACATCCCACCCTCTGTCCAGATCCCTCAATCCCACCTCCCATACTCCCTCCACTCCACCTCCCACCCTTTTACCAGATCCCTCAACCCCACCTCCCAGACTCCCTCCACGGCACATCCCTCCATATCCCTCAGCCCACTTCCACCCCCCCCCCCCCCCACCCCCCCCGTATCCCTCGGGGTGAGGGGAGAAAGAGAGAGAGAGGGACTGACTGACTAAGGGATTAGGTCATTTAGGACTGCAATGAGGAAGAATTTCTTTATTCAGAGGGTTGTGAATCTTTGGAATTCTCTACCCCAGAGGGCTGTGGAAGCTCAGTCATTGAGTATGTTTAAAGCAGAGATTGACAGATTTCGAAATATTAAAGATATCAAGTGATAAGGAGATTGTGCAGGAAAGTGGTGTTGTAGTAGAAGATCTGTCTTCACAAAGGAGGACAGAAATTACCTCCCAGAAATGTTGGGGGCATAGTGTCTAGTGAGAAGGAGGAACTGTATGAAATCACTATTGGTAGGGAAATGGTGTTGGGGAAATTGATGGGATTGAAGGCCGATAAATCCCCAGGGCCTGATAATCTACATCCCAGAGTACTTAAGAAAGTGGCCCCAGAAATAGTGGATGTATTGTTGGTCATTTTTCAAAATTCTGTAGACTCTGGAACAGTTCCAATGGATTGGAGGGTAGCTAATGTAACCCCACTATTTAAAAAAGGAGGTAGAGAGAAAACAGGGAATTATAGACCGGTTAGCCTAACATCAAAGAACAAAGAAAATTACAGCACAGGAACAGGCCCTTCGGCCCTCCAAGCCTGCGCCGATCCAGATCCTCTATCTAAACATGTCGCCTATTTTCTAAGGGTCTGTATCTCTTTGCTTCCTGCCCATTCATGTATCTGTCTAGTGGGGAAACTGCTAGAGTCCATTATAAAAGATGTAATAGCAGAGTACTTGGAAAACAATGACATGATCGGACAAAGTCAACATGGATTTACGAAAGGGAAATCATGCTTGACAAATCTACTGGAATTTTTTGGGGATGTAACTAGTATAATAGATAATGGAGAACCAGTGGATGTGGTGTATTTGGACTTTCAGAAGCTTTCAATAAGGTCCCACAGAAGAGATTAGCAAAATTAAAGCACATGGGATTGGGGGTAAGGTACTGACATGGATAGAGAACTGGTTGGCAGACAGAAAACAGAGTAGGAATAAACGGGTATTTTTCCGAATGGCAGGCAGTGACTAGTGGGGTACCGCAGGGATCAGTGCTAAGACCCCAGCTATTCACAATATATATTAATGATATAGATGAGGGAATTAAATGTAATATATCCCAAGTTTGAAGACGACACAAAGCTCGGTCTTACCTTCCGGGAGAGGAGCAGACCTGTGGTGAGAACGCCGAGAGCGGAGCCTATAAATCAACCCCGAGGATCGAGGCCCAGTCTCTGACCTTCTGGGAGCAGAGCGGAGAGGAACGGAGCGGACCTGTGGGGAGAACACCGAGAGCGGAGCATATAAATCGACCCCGAGGATCGAGGCCCAGTCTCTGACCTTCCGGGAGCAGAGCGGAGAGGAACGGAGCGGACCTGTGGGGAGAACACCGAGAGCGGAGCATATAAATCGACCCCGAGGATCGAGGCCCAGTCTCTGACCTTCCAGGAGCAGAGCGGAGAGGAACGGAGCGGACCTGTGGGGAGAACGCCGAGAGCGGAGCATATAAATCGACCCCGAGGATCGAGGCCCAGTCTCTGACCTTCCAGGAGCAGAGCGGAGAGGAACGGAGCGGACCTGTGGGGAGAACGCCGAAAGCGGACCTGTGGAGTTTTGAAAAAAAAAAGAAAAAAAAAATGCCTACAGTGATGTCAGAGGAGATCTGCAAGGTGATTGGTTGATGAGTCATTGCTGTTAGTGCATTTAAATATCTAAAAAATAAAAGGGGAAAGATTTTTGTTGAAAAAAAAACCTCTGGTGATAAGGTGAGTACGGCTAAAGTGTTTTTAAAAATTCAGTGTAGCTGATTAAGGACTTTAGATTGAAGTGGGTAGAACAAGGCCTCTAGTATAATTAGTATTTTTTAATTAAGGGAGTAACTAATTAATCGAAGGGTAAGTCATGACAGGAGAGCTCAGCCCCGTGATCTGCTCCTCCTGCGCTATCTGGGAAATCAGGGATGCTTCCAGTGTCCCTGACGACCATGTGTGCAGGAAGTGTATCCATCTGCAGCTACTGTCTACACACATTACAGAGCTGGAGCTGTGGGTGGATTCACTGTGGAGCATCTGTGATGCTGAGGAAGTCGTGGATAGCATGTTTAGTGAGGTGGTCACACCGCAGGTAATGGCTGCACAGGCAGAAAAGAGATGGGTGACCACCAGGCAGAGTAGTAGGCACAGGCAGGTAGTGCAGGAGTCCCCTGTGGCCATCCCCCTCTCAAACAGATATACCACTTTGGATACTGTTGGGGAGGATGACCTCCCAGGGGAAAGCAGCAACAGCCAAGTTCATGGCACCACGGAGGGCTCTGCTGCACAGCAGGGAAGGAAGAGGTTGGAAGAGCTATATGATAGAACAAAGAACAGTACAGCACAGGAACAGGCCATTCGGCCCTCCAAGCCTGTGCCGATCTTGATGCCTGCCGTAACTAACACCTTCTGCACTTCCGGGGCCCATATCCCTCTATTCCCTTCCTATTCATATATTTGTCAAGATGTCTCTTAAACGTCGCTATCGTATCTGCTTCCACCACCTCCCCTGGCAGCAAGTTCCAGGCACTCTCCACCCTCTGTGTAAAGAACTTGCCTCACACATCCCCTCTAAACGTTGCCCCTCTCACCTTAAACCTATGTCCCCTAGTAACTGACTCTTCCACCCTGGGAAAAAGCTTCTGACTATCCACTCTGTCCATGCCGCTCATAACTTTGTAAACCTCTATCATGTCGCCCCTCCACCACCGTCGTTCCAGTGAAAATAATCCGAGTTTATCCAACCTCCCCTGATAGGGGATTCTATCTAAGGGGTGCAGATAGGCGTTTCTGTGGCCACAAACGAGATTCCAGGATGGTATGTTGCCTCCCTGGTGATCGGGTCAAAGATGTCACGGAGCGGCTGCAGGACATTCTGAAAGGGGAGGGTGAGCAGCCAGAGGTCGTGGTCCATATTGGTACTAACGACATAGGCAGGAAGAGAGATGAGGTCCTGCAAAGTGAATATAGGGAGTTAGGCAGAAGGTTAAAAAGCAGGACCTCTAGGGTTGTAATCTCAGAATTACTCCCTGTGCTACGTGCTAGTGAGGGTAGGAATAGGAGGATTAGGCAAATGAGTGCGTGGCTGAAGAGCTGGTGTAGGCGGGAGGGCTTCAGCTACTTGGATCATTGGGATCTCTTCTGGTGCAGAGGTGACCTGTACAAGAAGGACGGGTTGCATCTAAACTGGAGGGGACCAATATCCTTGCTGGGAGGTTTGCTAGTACTATGAAGAGAGGTTGAGTAGATTAGGATTATTTTCATTAGAAAGACGGAGGTTGAGGGGGGACCTGATTGAGGTGTACAAAATCATGAGAGGTATAGACAGGGTGGATAGCAAGAAGCTTTTTCCCAGAGTGGGGGTTTCAATTACAAGGGGACACGAGTTCAAAGTGAAAGGGGAAAAGTTTAGGGGGGATATGCGTGGAAAGTTCTTTACGCAGAGGGTGGTGGGCGCATGGAACGCATTGACAGCGGAGGTGGTAGACACGGGCACGATAGCGTCTTTTAAGATGTATCCAGACAGATACATGAATGGGCAGGAAGTAAAGAGATACAAACCCTTCGAAAATAGGCGACAGGTTTAGATAGAGGATCTGGATCGGCGTAGGCTTGGAGGGCCGAAGGGCCTGTTCCTGTGCTGTAATTTTCTTTGTTCTTTGTTCTTTGTACTACTCGGGAGGGTTTAAACTAGTCTTGCAGGGGGGTGGGACCCAAAGTAGTAATCTCTCCGATGAGATAGATGAAGCAAATTTAGAGGTTAAAGCAAGCAAGTCCAGTAGACAGGCCGGGCAGGGGCAGGACAGGGAGTGTGGAAGATCTGATAGGCTAAACTGCATTTACTTTAATGCAAGAAGCCTTACAGGTAAGGCAGATAAACTCAGAGCATGGATCGGTACAAGGGATTATGATATTATAGCTATTACGGAAACGTGGTTGAGGGATGGGCAGGACTGGCAGTTCAATGTTCCGGGGTACCGATGCTTCCGGCGTGACAGAGGTGGAGGTAAGAGAGGAGGGGGAGTTGCACTATTGATTAGGGAGGACATCACGGCAGTACTTAGAGAGGATATCCCGGGGGGAATGTCCAGCGAGGCCATATGGGTAGAACTTAGAAATAAGAAAGGGGTGATCACTTTGATGGGATTATACTATAGGCCCCCCAATAGTCAGAGGGAAGTGGAGAAGCATATATGTAGGGAAATCACAGATAGGTGTAGGAATTATAGGGTTGTAATAGTAGGTGATTTTAACTTCCCTAATATTGACTGGGACTACCTTAGTGCTAAGGGATCAGATGGGAAGAATTTGTTAAGTGTGTCCAGGATAGTTTTCTGAAGCAGTATGTGGATGGCCCTACTGGAGAAGGGGCTACACTCGACCTCCTCTTAGGAAATGAGGATGGGCAGGTGGTTGATGTGTCAGCGGGGCAGCACTTTGGGACCAGTGACCATAACTCTATTAGCTTCAAGATAGATATGGAAAAGGATAGGACTGGTCCTCAGGTTGAAGTCTTAATCTGCTTGAAGTCACTATCCTCCAGGCACCCTCGACCATTGATCAAGAAAACACCACCTGCTACATCCGGACTGCTCCAGAGTCTCTCTAAGTGACTGGAGCATCAGGCTCCAGCACCTTCCTTCCATCACAGTGCCTCATGGATGCCCAGTTTTGCATTGCTAGATCTGTTTGAAATCTATCCCATTTAGCACAGTGATAGTGCCACACAACACGATGGACGGTATCCTCAATGTGAAGGCGGGACTTCGTCTCCACAACGACTGTGCGGTGGTCACTCCTACCAATACAGTCATGGACTGTATTGAAGCATCTGCAGCAGGCAGATTGGTGAGGATGAGGTCAAGTAGGTTTTTCCCTCTTGTTGGTTCCCTCACCACCTGCCGCAGACCCAGTCTAGCAGCTATGTCCTTCAGGACTCGGCCAGCTCGGTCAGTAGTGGTGCTCCCGAGCCACTCTTGGTGATGGACATTGAAGTCCCCACCCAGAGTACATTTTGAGCCCTTACCACCCACAGTGCTTCCTCCAAGTGGTGTTCAACACGGTGGAGTACTGACTCATCAGCTGAGGGAGGGCAGTAGGTGGTAATCAGTAGGAGGTTTCCTTGCCCATGTTTGACCTGATGCCATGAGACTTCATGGGGTCCGGAGTCGATGTTGAGGACTCCCAGGGCAACTCCCTCCCTACTGTATACCACTGTGCCACCACCTCTGCTGGGTCTGTCCTGCCGGTGGGACAGGACATACCCAGGGGTGGTGATGGCAGTGTCTGGGACATTGTAAGGCATAATTTCGTGAGTATGACTATGTCAGTCTGTTGCTTGACTAGTCTGTGGGACAGCTCTCCCAACTTTGGCACAAGCCCCCAGGTGTTAGTGCGGGGTTCACTGGGCTGGGTATTCCGCTGTTGTTTCGGTGCCTAGATCGATGCTGGGTGGTCCGTCGATTTTTATACTTTCTTGACTTTTCGGTAACACTTTGATACAACTGAGTGTCTTACTAGGCCATTTCACAGGCATTTAAGAATTAACCACATTGCTGTGGGTCTGGAGTCACATGTAGGCCAGGCCAGGTAAGGACAGCAGATTTCCTTCCCTAAAGGACATTAGTAAAGCAGATGGGTTTTCATGACAATCCGGTAGTTTCACGGTCACCACGACTGAGATTAGCTTTTCATTTCAGAGTTAATAATTAATTGATTTTCATTTCCACCCTGGTGTGATTTGAACTCCAGTCTTCAGAGCATTAGTGGGGGCCTCTGGATTACTAGTCCAGTAACAATACCACGAGGATACCGTTACTTTTTGTAGAGGCAGCTTTACTCGATATCTAACCCCCTTTTTTTTGGAAGGTGGCCTTTATCATCCAGGCCCCTTTTATAGACATTTTAAAATAACTTCATTAAAGAACAGATGAAACAAAAGTCAAATTAAAATACATATTCTCGGCGTCGACAATGCACTCCAGTCCCTGCGGTGCCCACCGGTCGCGAAAGGCCTCAAGCGTACCGGCGGACACCGCATGCTCCTTCTCCAGGGACACCCGGGCGCGAACGTAACCGCAGAAGAGGGGCAGGCAAGCGGGGAGGACGGAACCCCCGACGGCCCGCAGCCTGGACCTGTGAATTGCCACCATGGCCAGGCCCAGGAGCAGACCGACGAGGAGATCCTCCTCCCGGCCCAAGCCCCTCCGCACCGAGTGCCCAAAGATCAGGAGCTTGGGACTGAAGTGCAGCCAGAACCTGAGGAGCAGCCCCTTCAGATACTCAAAGAGGGGCTGCAACCTCACACGTTCCATATATACATGGAACACGGACTCATCCAGGCCGCAGAAATTACAGGCGGCCTGGGAGTCCGTGAACCTACTTAAAAGTCTATTGCACGGGACTGCTCTGTGCAACACCCTCCACCCCAGGTGCCCGATGTAAAGGGGGAAGCCTCACGCATAGAGAGACCTCCATCGGGGTTTCCCCTCACCGCCAGATGGCAACACGGACCGCCAGGGCGTGTCCGGCCAGCTGACGAGGGTGAGGAAGTGGAGAGTGTGCAGGAGCAGCCTGTACAGGAAACCCCTCCGTGCCGATTGGAATGGCACAGAAGGCATTTCCGAGAGGCGGCTCGGGTTGTGCGGGACCGGCTCCCGAGGAGGGTTTCGGGGCCTGGGTCCGATGAGCAGTTCTAGCCGAGCGGAGGTCAGCTCGGCCGGGAGTACTCTGCACTCCCAAGCCCCCTCACCACCCGCAGTGAAGGGCGTCCCGGGGGCTGCAGCTACTCCTCTGCCCGCTGGACCGTCCCTGGAGTCGGCCGCCCGGACAGCCGAGGCGCTCACCTCCGCCGGGGGGGAGTGCCCTGATTGGAGGCGACCATGTTCCAGGCTCGGAATAGATCCCGGTAAAAGACAGGCAACTCCCTCAGAGAGGCGCAGCTAATGGATTCCACTGGGAGCTGCGTGTCGTCTTGAAGGCAGTGACACTGGCGGAAAAAATACGTCGCCAGCGCACACCATCTGGGAGGACGCTCGATGTACAGGTATCTCTGCAGGGTCCGAAGGGGGAGAGTCGCAGTCTTGGTGCGGACGCACACCAGCGACTGGCCGCCCTCCGCAATCGGGAGACTCAGGACCGCGGCAGAGACCCAGTGTTTCCTCTTGCTCCAGAAGAAATCGACGAGTTTCTTCTGGATCTTGGTGGCAAATACAGGGGGCGGGGCCAAAGTGACCAACCGGTACCACAACATGGAGGCCACCAGTTGGTTTATGACCAGCACTCGGCCCCTGTAGGAAGGCACTCGGAGCAGTCCTGTCCAGCGCCCCAGCCGAGCGGTGACGTTCGCCTCCAACTCCTGCCAGTTTGCCGGCCAGGCTTCCTCAGCGGGGCTAAGGTGGACTCCCAGATCGAGGAGGTGCGTGTTTCCGAAAAGGTATTCGTGATCCACCCTGTCGAACACCTTCTCCTGATCGAGGGAGAGAAAGGCGACCGACTGACCAGTCCTCTGGGAAAGATGGATCAGGTCCCGGACCAGGTGGATGTTGTCCTGGATGGACCGGCCCGGGACCGTGTAGGACTGGTCGGGGTGGATCATGTGGGCCAGCACGGAGCCCAGGCGGGTAGACATAGCCCGGGCAAACATCTTAAAATCCGTGCTGAGGAGGGAGACCGGACGCCAGTTTTTAAGCAGGCGGAGATCGCCCCTCTTCGGCAGCAGGACGATGACCGCCCTGCGCCACGAGAGGGGCATCTCCCCGGTCGCCAGGCTTTCCCCCAGGACCCGTGCGTAATCGTCGCCCAGGACGTCCCCGAACGCCCTGAGGAACTCCACGGTCAACCCATCCAGCCCCGGGGATTTGCCTCTCGAGAGCTGGTGGAGGGCGCCGGTCAGCTCCGCCAATGTGAGCGGAGCCTCCAATCCAATGACACCCTCCAGGCTGACCTGCGGCAGATCCTCCCACAGAACTCTGCGCGCGTCCTTACTGGACGGATCCGGAGAGAACAAAGCACTGTAATAGGTACGGACCAGGAGGCCCATTCCCTCCGGATCCGTGATGGAGGGTCCGTCGTCGGCCAGCAGCTCAACGAGCTGCTTACGGAACCTTTGCCATTTTTCCAGCGAGTAGAGGAAGGGTGAGGTGCGGTGCAAATCTTCCAGGATCTGGATCCGCGACCTCACGTTTGCACCTCGGGACCCTATGAGCTGCAGGTCCTTCAGCGACCCTTCTCTTTATATGCCTGCCACAGGGCCGGGTCCGCGACGGCATGACCGAGACGGGACTCCAAGTCGAGCACCTCCCTCTCAAGGCGTCCGATCTCGGCTTCCTGCCTCTTGGTCGACCCCCTTCGCGTACTCCTGATAGAAGACGCGGATGTGAGTCTTGCCCACATCCCACCGTAGCCTCAAGGAGGGGAAGCCCCCCCGCTTCCTTCTCCAGTCGGCCCAGAATCGTTGGAACGAGTCCCGGAATCGCTCGTCCTCCAGCTGTCGGTTGTTAAAGTGCCAGTACGCGGACCCCGCCCATGTGCGGAGTGGAGTGAATTCCGCCCACACCAGGCGGTGGTCCGAGCACGGCACCAGCTGCATGGAGGCTGCCGAGACGCGGGAGACGTATGCCTGCGAAATGTAGAGGCGGTCGATTCGCGACCCCCCTCCTCCAGACCTCCACGTGAAGGCGCTGGAGCCGGGATGGAGATTCCGCCAGACGTCCACCAAGTTGAGGGAGCTGATCAGTCCCCTCAACTTCTTCACCGACGCTTGGCCGCGCTGGGGACCGGAACGATCCCCCACCTCGAGGGTGCAGTTAAAATCCCCCCCCCCCCCCGAGGATGATGCACTCGCCGCTATCAATGGAACTCAAGAGAGCGGACACTTCTTCAAAGAAGCGCGCTTGCAACGCACCAGGCCTGGGCGCGTACACGTTCATAAAGTGGAGCGGCACGCTACCCAGGCGAACGGCGAGGTGGAGCAAGCGGCCCGGCACTAGCTCCTTGACCCCCAAGATCTCCAGCTGAAAGGTCGGGGCCAACAAGATAGCCACCCCACTAGAAATAGGGGTGAGGTGACTCATGTAGACCCCACCCTGCCACTCCAGGAGCCAGGTGGCTTCGTCTCCCGGAAGTGTGTGGGTTCCCTGCAGAAAGCTCACCGCGTATCTCCCTTCCCTGAGGACTGAGATTGTGAAATCTGCAGTGAGCCCCTCTGCTGCAGTTGATGTTGAAGCTGGCTATGGTTATCTTCATGTCAAAGGTACTTAAAACCCGTCACCGACACCTCACTGAAGAGGGAGTGGAAGTGCACCTGGCCTTCTATTCCCCCAGCAACCCATTGAGGAAGGCATTAAACCGGCGCCTCTCAACCAGTTTCACGCCCACGCCCTTCCCCACTTTCTTGAGGGCGGCACGGACGGACTGGATGATCAGTGCCAGATTCGACCAATGGCCGAGGGCCAGCTGAACTTTATTGTAGCAACCCCTGCAAGCCGCGAGGAAATCCCGGAGTTCCGCCATGGGGATGAGAGGAGACTCGGTGGGAGGCACGAGGGACTCCAC
The DNA here is from genome assembly GCF_036365525.1 of Heterodontus francisci. NCBI lineage: Eukaryota > Metazoa > Chordata > Chondrichthyes > Heterodontiformes > Heterodontidae > Heterodontus > Heterodontus francisci. Next base: position 2,182,359 of record NC_090375.1, on the reverse strand, counting down.
CACCTCGCTGGCGATGGAATCAAGATCGTCCTCCGTGCCCCACACCGAGTCCCTATCCTCCTCCGGGTCATCACTGCCAGCGGCTGACACACCCACCACACACTATGGGGCGGACGTCCCGGCCGCGCCAGCTGGTCCCGCCTCCGTCACGACCCCATCCTCAGGATCGTTGGCGGAGGAGTCTTCTCTGGGTTCCAAGATGGAACTGGAGCCTGTAAGCACCAGCGGATCAGGACCCCCCTCCACCTCCGTCCCCAGGCCAATGAGTGGTCCAGGGGAGACAGAAGTTCCCGACTCCGGAAAACCAGCCAGAGCCGAGACTTGAGGCGGAGAGAGGAGGCCATCTCCCGCTCCGCCAGTACCCACAGGCCCAGCAGATGGGGCAGCATTCTCGGTTATAACCGGGTCGGGTGTCTCTAGGTTGGTGGACTCCGGCTGGGAGGGCCGACCCTCTGGGGCCTCGCCCTCCCCTTCACTCAGGGCACCCGACCCAGTAGCAGTGGCAGAATGGGCGGAATCCCAGGCTCCCCCACCACAAGCAGGGCCCCACTTACTCCTTCAGGAGGGGCCTCATGTACCGGGGCCTTCCCCTCCCCTCCATCCTGAGGAATAGGGAGCTCCTGCCCGGACTTTGTAGCCTTTATTCCTCAGGCCCCCTTTATATACACACTTATATTTTTAAAATAACTTTATTAAAACCAGATAAATAAACAAAAAACTCAAATTAAAATGCCATTCTCGGCGTCGACGATGCACTCCAGTCCCTGCGGTGCCCACCGGTCGCGGAAGGCCTCAAGCGTACCGGCAGACACCGCATGCTCCTTCTCCAGGGACACCCGGGCGCGAACGTAACCGCGGAAGAGGGGCAGGCAATCGGGGAGGACGGACCCCCCGACGGCCCGCAGCCTGGACCTGTGAATTGCCACCTTGGCCAGGCCCAGGAGCAGACCGACGAGGAGATCCTCCTCCCGGCCCAAGCCCCTCCGCACCGGGTGCCCAAAGATCAGGAGCGTGGGACTGAAGTGCAGCCAGAATTTGAGGAGCAGCCCCTTCAGATACTCAAATAGGGGCTGCAACCTCGCACACTCCGTATAAATGTGGAACACAGACTCGTCCAGGCCGCAGAAAGTACAGCTGGCCTGGGAGTCCGTGAACCTACTTAAAAGCCTATTGCACGGGACTGCTCTGTGCAGCACCCTCCACCCCAGGTCCCCGATGTAAAGGGGGAAGACTCCCGCGTAGAGAGACCTCCATCGGGGTTTCCCCTCGCCGCCAGATGGCAACGCGGACCGCCAGGGCGTGTCCGGCCGGCTGACGAGGGCGAGGAAGTGGAGAGTGTGCAGGAGCAGCCCGTACAGGAAACCCCTCGGCGCCGATTGGAATGGCACGGAGGGCATTTCCGAGAGGCGGCTCGGGTTGTGCGGGACCGGCTCCCGAGGAGGGTTTCGGGGCCTGGGTCCGATGAGCTGTTCCGGCCGAGCGGGGGTCAGCTCGGCCGGGATCGCTCCGCACCCCCGAGCCCCCTCGCCACCCGCAGTGAGGGGCGTCCCGGGGGTTTCGGCTACTCCTCCGCCCGCCGGACCGTCCCCGGAGTCGGCCGCCCGGACAGCCGAGGCGCTCTCCTCCGCCGGCGGGGGAGCGCCCTGACTGGAGGCGACCATGTTCCAGACTCGGAAAAGATCCCGGTAAAAGACAGGCAACTCCCTCAGAGAGGCGCGGCTAACGGACTCCACCGGGAGCTGCGTGTCGTCTTGAAGGCAGTGACACTGGCGGAAAAAATACGTCGCCAGCGCACACCATCTGGGAGGACGCTCGACGTACAGGTATCTCTGCAGGGTCCGAAGGCGGAGAGTCGCAGCCTGGGTGCGGACGCACACCAGCGACTGACCGCCCTCCTCGATCGGGAGACTCAGGACCGCGGCAGAGACCCAGTGTTTCCTCTTGCCCCAGAAGAAATCGACGAGTTTCTTCTGGATCTTGGTGGCAAATACAGGGGGCGGGGCCAAAGTGACCAACCGGTACCACAGCATGGAGGCCACCAGTTGGTTTATGACCAACACTCGGCCCCTGTAGGAAAGCACTCGGAGCAGTCCTGTCCAGCGCCCCAGCCAAGCGGTGACTTTCGCCTCCAACTCCTGCCAGTTTGCCGGCCAGGCCTCCTCAGCGGGACTAAGGTGGACTCCCAGATAGAGGAGGTGCGTGGTGCTCCACGCAAAAGGTGTCATCTCCTCCGGCAGGGAGTCCACCCGCCACTGACCAACCAGGAGTCCGGAACATTTCTCCCAATTGATCCTCGCGGAGGACGCGGCAGAAAAGGTCTGCTGGCAGTCGCGCATCCTCCGCAAGTCAACGGGATCTGTGACCACGAGGAGCACGTCGTCGGCGTAAGCCGAGAGGACGACCCGCATGGCCGGCTCGCGCAGAGCCAATCCCGTCAACCTCCTGCGAAGCAGGCACAGGAAGGGCTCCACGCAGATGGTATACAATTGGCCGGACATGGGGCACCCCTGACGCAGTCCTCTCCCAAATCGAAGGGGCGCCGTCAAGGACCCGTTAACTTTGACTAGACACTCTGCGGCGGCGTATAAAAGTCGGACCCGGGCCACGAAATGCGGCCCGAGTCCGAAAGCGCGCAGAGTCCCGAAAAGGTAATCGTGATCCACCCTGTCGAACGCCTTCTCCTGATCGAGGGAGAGAAAGGCGACCGACTGACCAGTCCTCTGGGAAAGATGGATCAGGTCCCGGACCAGGTGGATGTTGTCCTGGATGGACCGGCCCGGGACCGTGTAGGACTGGTCGGGGTGGATCATGTGGGCCAGCACGGAGCCCAGGCGGGTAGACATAGCCCGGGCAAAGATCTTATAATCCGTGCTGAGGAGGGAGACCGGACGCCAGTTTTTAAGCAGGCGGAGATCGCCCCTCTTCGGCAGCAGGACGATGACCGCCCTGCGCCACGAGAGGAGCATCTCCCCGGTCGCCAGGCTTTCCCCCAGGACCCGCGCGTAATCGTCCCCCAGGACGTCCCAGAACGCCCTGAGGAACTCCACGGTCAACCCATCCAGCCCTGGGGATTTGCCCCTCGAGAGCTGGTGGAGGGCGCCAGTCAGCTCCGCCAACGTGAGCGGAGCCTCCAATCCTTCGGCGCCCTCCGGGCTGACCTGCGGCAGGTCCTCCCACAAAACTCTGCGCGCATCCTCGCTGGACGGATCCGGAGAGAACAACGCACTGTAATAAGTCCGGACCAGGAGGCCCATTCCCTCCGGATCCGTGATGGAGGATCCGTCGTCGGCCAGCAGCTCGACGAGCTGCTTACGGACCCCCCGCCATTTTTCCAGCGAGTAGAAGAAGGGTGAGGCGCGGTCCAAATCTTCCAGGATCTGGATCCGCGACCTCACGTACGCGCCTCGGGACCCTATGAGCTGCAGGTTCCTCAGCGCGCCCTTCTGCTCTTTGTACGCCTGCCACAGGGCCGGGTCCACGACGGCATGACCGAGGCGGGATTCCAAGTCGAGCACCTCCCTCTCAAGGCGCCCGACCTCGGCTTCCCGCCTCTTGGTCGACCCCTTCGCGTACTCCTGACAGAAGACGCGGATGTGAGTCTTGCCCACATCCCACCATAGCCTCAAGGAGGGGAAGCCCCCCTGCTTCCTTCTCCAGTCGGCCCAGAATCGACAGAACGAGTCCCGAAATCGCACGTCCCCCAGCAGCCGGTTGTTAAAGTGCCAGTACGCGGACCCCGCCCGCGTGCGGAGCGGAATGAACTCCGCCCACAACAGGCGATGGTCCGAGCACGGCACCAGCCGCATGGAGGCCGCCGAAACGCGGGAGACGTACGCCTGCGAAATGTTGAGGCGGTCGATTCGCGACCCCCCTCCTCCAGACCTCCACGTGAAGGCGCTGGAGTCGGGATGGAGATTCCGCCAGACGTCCACCAAGTTAAGGGAGCTGATCAGTCCCCTCAACTTCTCCACCGACGCTTGGCCGCGCTGGGGACCGGAGCGATCCCCCACCTCGAGGGTGCAGTTAAAATCCCCCCCGAGGATGATGCACTCGCCGCTATCGATGGAGCTCAAGAGAGCGGACACTTCTTCAAAGAAGCGCGTTTGCAACGCGCCGGGCCTGGGCGCGTACACGTTCACAAAGTGGAGCGGCACGCTACCCAGGCGAACGGCGAGGTGGAGCAAGCGGCCCGGCACTAGCTCCTTGACCCCCAAGATCTCCGGCTGAAAAGTCGGGGCCAACAAGATAGCCACCCCACTAGAAATAGGGGTGAGGTGACTCATGTAGACCCCACCCTGCCACTCCAGGAGCCAGGTGGCTTCGTCTCCCGGAACGGTGTGGGTTTCCTGCAGAAAGCTCACCGCGTATCTCCCTTCCCTAAGGACTGAGAGATTGTGAAATCTGCGGTGAGCCCCTCTGCTGCCGTTGATGTTGAGGCTGGCTATGGTTATCTTCATGTCAAAGGTACGTAAAACCCGTCACCAACAGCTCACTGTGAGGAGGGAGTGGAAGTGCACCTGGCCCTCCACTCCCCCAGCAACCCATTGAGGAACACATTAAAACGGCGCCTCTCAACCAGTTTCACGTCCGCGCGCTTGCCCGCTATCTTAAGGGCGGCACGGACGGACTGGATGATCAGCGCCAGATTCGACCAACGGTCGAGGGCCAGCTGAACTTTATTGCGGCAACCTCTGCAAGCCGCGAGGAAATCCCGGAGTTCCGCCGTGGGGATGAGAGGAGATTCGGTGGGAGGCACGAGGGACTCCACCACCTCACTGGCGATGGAATCAAGATCATCCTCCGTGCCCCGCACCGAATCCCCATCCTCCTCCGGGTCGTCACCGCCAGCGGCCGACACATCCACCACACACTGTGGGGCGGACGCCCCGGCCGCGCCAGCTGGTCCCGCCTCCGTCACGATCCCACCCCCAGGATCGATGGCGGAGGAGTCCTCTCTGGGTTCTATTGTGAAACTGGAGCCTGTCGGCACCAGCGGTTCAGGACCCCCCTCCACCTCCATCCCCAGGCCAATGACTGGTCCAGGGGAGACAGAAGTTCCGGACTCCGGGAAACCAGCCGGAGCCGAGACTGGAGGCGGCGAGAGGAGGCCATCTCCCGCTCCGCCAGCACCCACAGGCCCAGCAGATGGGGCAGCATTCTCAGTTATAACTGGGTCGGGTGTCTCCTGGTTGGTGGTGGACTCCGGCTGGGAGGCCCGACCCTCTGGGGCCTCGCCCTCCCCTTCATTCAGGGCACCCGACCCAGTAGCAGTGGCGGAATGGGCGGTTTCCCCAGGCTCCCCCACCACAAGCAGGGCCCCACTTACTCCTTCAGAAATGGCCTCACGTACCGGGGCCATCCCCTCCCCTCCATCCTGAGGAATAGAGTGCTCCTGCCCGGACTTTGCAGCCTTGGTGGTGGCGGTAGGGGGCACCTGAGGACCAGAAACAGGAGGCAGCTCCCCTCCAACAGATGGGCCCTGCACCTCAGGGCCCTGTGTTATTTCTGTGGAGGGGTGCCTTCTCCTCTTTTTCGCACTTGGGCGCGGAGACTCAGAGACCTCCATGTCATCAGAGGCCTCCGCCTCCGCACCCTTTTTTCCTTTTTTAGTCACCCTGGGCCTGAGCCCAGCCCTGGGACAGGTGGATTCCATGGGAATGGGCTTTGGGCTGAGCTCAGGCTCGGGTTGAGTCAAAGTGTCCAGGGGACGCGCCTCACGATGTTTCTTTTTTCCCCGCGTCTTCCTTCCGCTCGGACGGACGCTCCCCTCCCCGCCAGAGGCTGTGAAAACCACAGCCTCCGGAACCGACTGAGCGGTGTCTGTTGGATGTGCGGGGGGAGTGGGAGGAGGTGCTGTGGAACCACTCTGGGCCGCCGAGGTGGAGCTGGCGGCCGGGAGGTTGGGGCAGTTCTTCCGAACATGCCCCACCCCCTTGCAGACGTGGCACCGCGCCCCGTCCGAGGTCCAAAAGACGCGGTAGGCCGTCCCCTGGAACTCCACATTAAATTGGCCCTCCGTGTCCTCCTCCCGCGCCAGCTGCATAAATAACTGGCGGCGGAAGGAGTAGACATGTTGGAGGCTGTGCTCCCGAAGACCAAGCCGGACTGGGGTGATCCCCGACCTCACCTCCCCCAGATGGTGCAGGTGGGGGAGGAGGAGCTCACTGGGAATGAAGGGTGGGACGTTGGACAACATTATCCGATGCGCAGTGGCCCCCAGAGGGTCCACTGGCAGGAAGGTCCCCCCCACAGTGAGCCCTTTACTCAGGGCCAGGGACACCGCCCGCTCGGTCTTCAAAAAGAACACAGCCTTCCCATACATCTTTGAGGCCGCAACAATGGCCGAGGGGCCGACAACCACGGCCATTGCCTTAACGCAGGCCTCAATAGACATGTTGGGGTGGGGATAGCTCTTCACCCCATGGCTGCATGTCAATAATTTAAAGGGTGACGGGGCCACGTGGGCAGCCACAGAAGCTGCAGCTGCGTAGGTAGTAGAGGGCCCCGCCACCGGTGATGAAGGGCTTGCCATGGGTCCAAGAGCTAAACCCACCCCAAATTGTGGACTTGCACACTAAATAACAGATTCACAGAAAAATTTGAAAAGACAAACAAACAAACAACAGGTTAGTGGAGAGGCTGAGGTAAGAGAGGAGAGGCAAAGGCAGGCTGGAAGGGATGATTTGCTTTCTGGAGGTGGTGCTCACAGTACACTTAAAACAAACAGTCTTTGAAGTTGGTCTTCCGGTCTTCTGGTTGGGGGAGTCGTCTTCACCTGGGTCAGCTGAAGCCGCCCAGGCACTATCTATCCCCTTCCGTCTGTTTAGCTGGGCAGCTTCAGCTGACCCAGGCTTGGCAATTGGGGTGGGGAGGGAGCTTCCCTGTGTGCTTTTGCAGCAGCACAGACTCCTGTTGAATTGGCAGCCCCACCCCTTGTTGTTCCAGCCACTTGTTCCTCCCCCAACAGTCCAAAGTAAATTACTGGTGTTCAGCACCCACCTCCAGACAAAGCCTTGTTTCCAACAAAAAAAGAATGTCACTTTCTTCTCTTTTAAAGGTGATTGTTGTTGGAGTTTTCCTCTGCTTGTTTGTAGAAGCTCTCCCTTGCTCAGTGTAGCTCCTCTCTCCACCTCTGCAACCTCCAACTGCCACCAGCACTGTCAGCTGCACCTCGTTGATGCACTCAGGCTCCCAAATCAGAGAGCAGCCAATCCCAGTGCTGTACCTGTCCTGGGAGTGTTTGATGGGACAGTGTAGATGGAGCTTTACTCTGTATCTAACCCGTGCTGTACCTGTCCTGGGAGTGTTTGATGGGGACAGTGCAGAGGGAGCTTTACTCTGTATCTAACCCCCGTACTGTACCTGTCCTGGGAGTGTTTGATGGGGACAGTGTAGAGGGAGCTTTACTCTGTATCTAACCCCCGTACTGTACCTGTCCTGGGAGTGTTTGATGGGGACAGTGTAGAGGGAGCTTTATTCTGTATCTAACCCCGTACTGTACCTGTCCTGGGAGTGTTTGATGGGGGACAGTGTAGAGGGAGCTTTACTCTGTATCTAACCCCCGTACTGTACCTGTCCTGGGAGTGTTTGATGAGGACAGTGTAGAGGGAGCTTTACTCTGTATCTAACCCCATACTGTACCTGTCCTGGGAGTGTTTGATGGGGGACAGTGTAGAGGGAGCTTTACTCTGTATCTAACCCCCGTACTGTACCTGTCCTGGGAGTGTTTGATGGGGAAGTGTGTATCATGAGCATTACCTCATCGAACACTTTTTTTTTTATGTACTGCGAAACTGTTCACCATAAACCCTCAGCTAATTGTATCACCCCCGTTTTTTTTTATGCTGCTCTCTTTATTAAATATTTTACAAAATACATTTAATATAAATCTATCATGTCTGGTGCAAAGACACATTTCAGAAAGAGAAAAACAAACTTTACTGGCGACACCATTGGGATCAAGGAGGGACCAAAAGTGCATATGTAATCAAATTGGCATGGCTTTTTTTAAAAAATAAACTGATCGCAGTGAAAACAGCCAAAAATATCTTTGGATTTTTTTTTTTAAGACCTTTCTATTAAAGGGAACATGTGTGTTTGTAAATCCCATGGCCCAATTACAGCAAGATGTAATTGTATTTATCCTTCCTTGAAACTAATACTCTGCATTCGGAGCACACTTAGTTCCCCGTTTTTTGTTGTTGTTTTTTTCCCCCGTGCTGTACCTGCCCTGGGAGTGTTTGAGTGATATTGCAGAGGTAGGAGTTGTTTGTGAGGTTACTGGTCAGATGGAGGAGGCTGATGCCCATCACAGAGACCAGTTTACATGAAATTATTGGCAGAGAGTTTCCAAAGTCATTCCGAATGATTTAATAATGGATGAATCAGACCTGACTCTCCATCACTGTAATGACGGCAGTTAATTAATCCTGTCTTTAAAAGATCCTTCATGTGAATTATTAATCAGCTGGTTCCATTACACTGCATGGTGAGTTCATTATTTACACACAGTAGTTACACATACCAGACTGAAACATTGAGCACCAGAGATAAACAAATGCAAAACTGTTATGCACTGAACTGCCTCTAACTGTGTGAAAAACACAGAAACCATGAGAGCAGAGGTTGGGATAGGAGGTCCCCTGCTCCCTCGGCCCGGGGATGGAGAGGTGAACTCTCTGTACTCCATTGTGATATAAACACAGGAATAACTGGGCCATTTTCAGGTTGGCAGGTTGTAACTAGTGGGGTACCACAAGGATCAGTACTTGGGCCTCAGTTATGTTCAATCTATATTAATGATTTAGATGAGGGAACAGAGTGTAACGCATCCAAGTTTCCTGACAATACAAAGTTAGGTGGGAAAGCCGGCGGTGAGAAGGATGCAAAGACGTTGCAGAGGGATATAGACAGGTCGGGTGAGTGGGCAAGAACATGGCAGATGGAATATAATGTGGAGAACTGTGAAATTATCCATTTGGGTACAAAAAGTGAAAAAGCAGAATATTTTTGAATGGTGAGAGACTGGCCAATGTTGATATTCAGGGGGACCTGGGTGTCCTTGCACGTGAGTCACAGAAAATTAACTTGCAGCAATTAGGAAGACAAAATGGTATGTTACTGCTTGAGACAAAGGGATTGGAGCATTGTTATAGTCATTCTGGCACAGAAGGAGGCCATTCAGCCCATTGAGTCCATGTCGACTCTCAGCAGAGCAATCCAGTCAGTCCTATTCCCCCGATCTATCCCTGTAGCCCTGTAAGTTTATTTCCCTCAAGTTCCCATCCAATTTTCTTTTGAAATCATTGATCGTCTCCACTTCCAACACCCACATGGGCAACGAGTTCCAGGGCATTACCACCCGCCGTGTAAAAAAAGTTCCTTCCCACAACCCCCCTCGCATTTCTTACCCAAAACCTTATATCTGTTCCCGAGTCCTTGTACCATTAGTTAATGGAACAGTTTGTCCTTGTCTACATTATCTAAAACTGTCATAATCTTGTACATCTCTATTAAATCTCTCCTCAATTTCCTTTGCTCCAAGGGGAACAACCCCAGCTTCTCCAACTGACCTTGTAACTAAAACCCCTCATCCCTGGAACCATTCTGGTAAATCTCCTCTGCAGCCTCTCAAGGACCCTCACATCCTTCCTAAAGTGTGGTGACCAGAACTGGACACAATATTCTCATTGGGGCCTAACCAGAGCTTTATAAATGTTCAGCATAACTTCCCTGCTTTGGTACTCAATGCCTCTGTTTATGATGTTCAAGATCCCATTTGCTTTACTAACCACTCTCTCAATATGTCCTGTCATCTTCAAAGATCGATGCACATGAACCCCCAGGTCCCTCTGTTCCTGCACACTCTTTAGAACTGTGCCATTAAGTATACTATTGCCTCTCCCTATTCCTTCTGCAAAATGCATCACCTCACACGTCTCTGTATTAAATTCCATCTGCCACCTGTCTGCCTATTCTGCTAGCCTATCTGTGTCCTGTTGCAGTCGTTTGGTATCACCCTCACAGTGGACCACACCTTCAAGTTTGTGTCATTGGCAAATTTTGAAATGTTACTCTATATTCCGATATCCAAGTCATTTATATATATATCAAAAAAAGCCTCCTAGCACTGACCCTTGGGGAACACCACGATCTACCATCCTCCAGTCTGAAAAACAACCATTTCCTGTGACTCAGTGTTTTCTGTCCTTGAGCCAATCTTTTTATCTAATTGGACACTAAATCTCCTATTGCATGAACCTCAATTTTGTAAACCAGCCTTTTATGTGGTACCTTATCAAATGCTTTCCTAAAATCCATATAAACAATTTCTAACACATTCCCTTCATCAACCTTCTCTGTTACTTCAAAAATTTCAGAAACTCTTTGCTCAGCATGATAGAGCCTCCCTCAAATGGCTCGGAACGCATACTGTCCATCCGACTGCTCATCACCTCTGGTCCAGTACACCTACTCAGCATCTATGCTCCAACGCTCTGCTCCCCATCTGAAGCTAAAGACCAGTTCTACGAGAAACTCCATAACATCATTAGTAGCATCCCCAATACCGAACATTTGTTCCTGCAGGAATCCCCTGTGGCTATCCCCTTCTCTAACAAGTATACCGTTTTGGATACTGTTGGGGGGGATGGCCTATCAGGGGAAAACAGCAGCAGCCAGAGCAGTGGAACCACGGCTGGCACTGTTGTTCAGCAGGGAGGGACAAAGCACAGAAGAGCAATAGTTATAGGGGACTCTATAGTCAGGGGCACAGATAGGCGCTTCTGTGGATGTGAAAGAGACTCCAGGATGGTATGTTGCCTCCCTGGTGCCAGGGTCAAGGATGTCTCTGAACGGACAGGGGGCATTCTGAAGGGTGAGGGTGAACAGCCAGAAGTTGTGGTACACATCGGTACCAATGACATAGGCAGGAAGAATGACGAGGTCCTGCAGGGGGAGTTTAGGGAGTGAGGTAGAAAGTTAAACAACAGGACCTCTAGGGTTGTAATCTCGGGATTACTCCCTGTGCCACATGCCAGTGAGGCTAGAAATAGGAAGATAGTGCAGCTAAACACATGGCTGAACAGCTGGTGTAGAAGGGAGGGTTTCAGATATCTGGACCATTGGGATCTCTTCAGGGACAGATGGGACATGTACAAGAAGGACGGGTTGCATCAAAACTGGAGGGGCACAAATATCCTGGCTGCGAGGTTTGCTAGCGTCACTCGGGAGGGTTTAAACTAGTGTGGCAGGGGGGTGGGAACCGGAGCAGTAGGACAGCAGGTGAAATAAATGAGGGGGAACCAGTAAATAAGGCCAGTAAGACTAAGAGGAAGAGCAGGCAGGGAGATGTTGCTGAGCACATCGGGACTGGTGGTCTGAAGTGCATTTGTTTCAATGTGAGAAGTATAACAGGTAAAGCAGATGAACTTAGAGCTTGGATTAGTACTTGGAACTATGATGTTGTTGCTGTGACAAAGAATTGGATGAGGGAAGGACAGGATTGGCAGCTAAATGTTCCAGGATTTAGAAGCTTCAGGCGGGATAGAGGGGGATGTAAAAGGGGTGGGGGAGTTGCATTACTGGTTAAGGAGAATATCACAGCTGTACTGCGGGAGGACACCTCGGAGGGGTCATGCAGCGAGGCAATATGGGTGGAGCTCAGGAATAGGAAGGGTGCAGTCACGATGTTGGGGGTTTACTACAGGCCTCCCAACAGTCAGCGGGAGGTAGGGGAGCAGATATATAGACAGTTTTTGGAAAGATGTAAAGGTAACAGGGTTGTAGTGATGGATAATTTTAACTTCCCCAATATTGACTGGGACTCACTTCGTGCTAGGGGCTTGGATGGGGCAGAATTTGTGAGGAGCATCCAGGAGGGCTTCTTGAAACAATATGCAGATAGTCCAACTAGGGATGGGGCCGTACTGGACCTGGTATTGGGGAATGAGCCCGGCCAGGTGGTCGATGTTTCAGTGGGGGAGCATTTCGGGAACAGTGATCATAATTCCATAAGTTTTAAGGTACTTGTGGATAAGGATAAGAGTCGTCCTCGGGTGAAGGTGCTAAATTGGTGGAAGGCTAATTATAACAATATTAGGCAGGAACTGAAGAATTTAGATTGGGGGCGGCTGTTTGAGGGTAAATCAACATCTGACATGTGGGAGTCTTTCAAACGTCAGTTGATTAGAATCCAGGACCAGCATGTTCCTGTGAGGAAGAAGGATAAGTTTGGCAAGTTTCGGGAACCTTGGATAATGTGGGATATTGTGAGCCTAGTCAAAAAGAAAAAGGAAGCATTCGTAAGGGCTGGAAGGCTAGGAACAGACAAAGCCCTTGAGGAATATAAAGGCAGTAGGAAGGAACTTAAGCAAGGAGTCAGGAGGGCTAAAAGGGATCATGAAAAGTCATTGGCAAACAGGATTAAGGAGAATCCCAAGGCTTTTTATACGTATATAAAGAGGAAGAGGGTAACCAGGGAAAGGGTTGGTCCACTCAAGGACAGAGATGGGAATCTATGTGTGGAGCCAGAGGAAATGGGCGAGGTACTAAATGAGTACTTTGCATCAGTATTCACCAAAGAGAAGGATTTGGTGGATGATGAGTCCAGGGAAGGGAGTGTAGATAGTCTCAGTCATCTCATTATCAAAAAGAAGGTGGTGTTGGGTGTCTTGATACAGCAGGATATAGATCGGTTGGAGACTTGGGCGGAGAAATAGCAGATGGAGTTTAATCCGGACAAATGTGAGGTAATGCATTTTGGAAGGTCTAATGCAGGTGGGAGGTATACAGTAAATGGCAGAACCCTTAGGAGTATTGACAGGCAGAGATCTGGGCGTACAGGTCCACAGGTCACTGAAAGTGGCAACGCAGGTGGATAATGTAGTCAAGAAGGCATACGGCATGCTTGCCTTCATCGGTCGGGGCACAGAATATAAAAATAGGCAAGTCATGCTGCAGCTGTACAGAACTTTAGTTAGGCCACACTTAGAATATTGCGTGCAATTCTGGTCGCCACACTACCAGAAGGATGTGGAGGCTTTGGAGAGGGTACAGAAGAGGTTTACCAGGATGTTGCCTGGTCTGGAGGGCATTAGCTATGAGGAGAGGTTGGAAAAACTCGGATTGTTTTCACTGGAGCAACAGAGGTGGAGGGGTGACATGATAGAGGTTTACAAAGTTATGTGCGGCATGGACAGAGTGGATAGTCAGAAGCTTTTCCCAGGGTGGAAGAGTCAGTTACTAGGGAACATAGGTTTAAGGTGAGAGGGAGAAAGTTTAGAGGGGATGTGCGAGGCAAGTTCTTCACACAGAGGGTGGTGAGTGCCTGGAACTTGCTGCAGGGGGAGGTGGTGGAAGCAGGTACCATAGAGACGTTTAAGAGGCATCTTGACAAATACATGAATAGGATGGGAATAGAGGGATACGGTCCCCGGAAGTGCAGAAGGTGTTAGTTACGGCAGGCATCAAGATCGGCGCAGGCTTGGAGGGCCGAATGGCCTGTTCCTGTGCTGTACTGTTCTTTGTTCTTTGATCCGTTGGTTGTGGGATCGCTTCGCTCCATCTATCACATGTTGCCTACACAGTTTGGCATGCAGATAGTCCTGTGTTGTCGCTTCACTGGGTTGACACCTCATTTTGAGGTATGCCTGGTGCTGCTCCTGGCATGCCCTCCTGCACTCTTCATTGAACCAGGGTTGGTCTCCTGGCTTGATGGTAATGTTAGAGTGGGGGATATGCCGGGCCATGAGGTTACAGATTGTGGTTGAGTACAATTCTGCTGCTGCTGATGGCCCAAAGCTCCTCATGGATACCCAGTTTTGCATTGCTAGATCTGTTTGAAATCTATCCCATTTAGCACAGTGATAGTGCCACACAACATGATGGAGAGTGTCCTCAATGTGAAGGCGGGACTTCGTCTCCACAAGGACTGTGCGGTGGTCACTCCTACCAATACTGTCATGGACAGAAGCATGTGCAGCAGGCAGATTGGTGAGGACGAGGTCAAGTAGGTTTTCCGCTCTTGTTGGTTCCCTCACCACCTGCCGCATCCCCAGTCGAACAGCTCTGTCCTTTTGGACTTGGCCAGCTCGGTCAGTATTGGTGCTACCGAGCCACTCTCGGTGATGGACATTGAAGTCCCCCATCCAGAGTACATTTTGTGCCCTTGCCACCCTCAGTGCTTCCTCCAAGTGGTGTTCAACATGGAGGAGTACTGAGTCATCAGCTGAGGGAGGGCAGTAGGTGTTAATCAGTAGGAGGTTTCCTTGCCCATGTTTGACCTGATGCCATGAGACTTCATGGGGTCCGGAGTCGATGTTGAGGACTCCCAGGGCAACTCCCTCCCTACTGTATACCACTGTGCCACCACCTCTGCTGGGTCTGTCCTGCCGGTGGGACAGGACATACCCGGGGATGGTGATGGCAGTGTCTGGGACATTGTCTGTAAGGTATGATTCTGTGAGTATGACTATGTCAGGCTGTTGCTTGACTAGTCTGTGGGACAGCTCTCCCAACTTTGGTACAAGCCCCCAGATGTTAGTAAGGAGGACTTTGCAGGGTTGACAGGGCTGGGTTTGCCGTTGTCGTTTCCGGTGCCGAGGTCGATGCCGGGTGGTCCGTCCAGTTTCATTCCTTTTTACTGACTTCGTAGCGGTGAGGTACAACTGAGTGGCTTGCTAGGCCATTTCAGAGGGCATGTAAGAGTCAACCACATTGCTGTGGGTCTGGAGTCACATGTCGGCCAGACCAGGTAAGGACAGCTGATTTCCTTCCCTAAAAGACATTAGTGAACCAGATGGGTTTTTACAACAATCGACAATGGTTTCATGGCCATCATTAGACTAGCTTTAAATTCCAGATTTATTTTATTAGCAGGCTAAGATCTTAAAGGTACATTACTCTTAAAGGTAATCACACAACAACTGTCAATATGAACATACCAATTGTGAGTGGGAGTAGGCCATTCAGCCCCTCATGCCTGCTCCGCCATTTGATAAGATCATGGCTGATGCGATTGTGGCCTCAACTCCACTTTCCTGTCTGCCTCCCATAATGCTTGACTCCCTTGTCTATAAAAAATCTAACTCCGCCTTGAATATATTCAATGACGCAGCCTCCATTGTTCTCTGAGGAAGAGAATTCCACTGACTAACGACCCTCTGAGAGAAAAACATTCTCCTCATCTCTGTCTTCAGTGGGAGACCTCTTATTTTTAAACTGTGTCCCCTGGTTCTAGTCTCTCCCACAAGGGGAAACATCGTCTCAACACCCACCCTGTCCAGTCCCCTCAGGATCTTGTATGTTTCAATAAGATCACCTCTCATTCTTCTAAAATCCAGTGGGTATAGGCCCAACCTGCTCAGTCTTTCTTCATCAGATAACCCCTCATCCCAGGAATCAGTCTGAACTGCTCGAGCAATTATATCCTTTCTTAAGTAAGGAGACCAAAACAGGGCCTGGCCAGGTGTATCCTAGGATGTTCTGGGAAGCAAGGGAGGAGATTGCTGGGGCCCTGCCAGATATTTTTGTATCATCGTTAGCCACGGGTGAGGTACCGGAAGACTGGAGGATAGCTAATGTTGTGTCTTTATTTAAGAAGGGCAGCAGGGATAAGCCAGGGAACTACAGGCCGGTGAGCCTTACATCAGTGGCAGGAAAGTTATTGGAAGGGATTCTGAGAGACAGGATTTATATGCATCTGGAAAGACAAGGTCTGATTAGGGATAGTCAGCATGGCTTTGTGCGTGGGAAATCATGTCTCACGAATTTGATTGAGTTTTTTGAGGAGGTGACTAAGACGATTGACGAGGGCAGGGCGATGGACGTTGTCTACATGGACTTTAGCAAGGCCTTTGACAACGTCCCACATGGTAGGCTGGTCCGGAAGGTTCGAACACATGGGATCCAGGGTGAGCTAGCCAATTGGATACAAAATTGGCTTGGTGATAGGAGGCAGAGGGTGGTAGTGGAGGGTTGTTTTTCAGATTGGAGGCCGGTGACCAGTGGTGTGCCACAGGGATCGGTGCTGGGCCCTCTGTTGTTTGTCATATATATTAATGACTCAAATGTGAATGTAAGGGGCATGATTAGTAAGTTTGCAGATGACACCAAAATTGGTGGTATAGTGGACAGTGAAGAAGGTTGTCTAAGGTTGTCTGCAGCTGTACAGAACTTTAGTTCGGCCACACTTAGAATATTGCGTGCAATTTTGGTTGCCACACTACCAGAAGGACGTGGAGGCTTTGGAGAGGGTACAGAGGAGGTTTACCAGGATGTTGCCTGGTCTGGAGGGCATTAGCTATGAGGAGAGGTTGGATAAACTCGGATTGTTTTCACTGGAACGACGGAGGTGGAGGGGCGACATGATAGAGGTTTACAAAGTTATAAGCGGCATGGACAGAGTGGATAGTCAGAAGCTTTCTCCTAGGGTGGAAGAGTCAGTTACTAGGGGACATAGGTTTAAGGTGAGAGGGGCAACGTTTAGAGGGGATGTGCGAGGCAAGTTCTTTACACAGAGGGTGGTGAGTGCCTGGAACTTGCTGCCAGGGGAGGTGGTGGAAGCAGGTACGACAGCGACGTTTAAGAGGCATCTTGACAAATATATGAATAGGATGGGAATAGAGGGATATGGACCCCGGAAGTGCAGAAGGTTTTAGTTTAGGCAGGCATCAAGATCGGTGCAGGCTTGGAGGGCCGAATGGCCTGTTCTTGTGCTGTACTGTTCTTTGTTCTTTTGTTACAACAAGATATTGATCAACTGGGAAAGTGGGCAAGGGATTGGCAAATGGAATTTAACGCAGACAAGTGTGAAGTGATGCATTTTGGGAAGTTAAACCAGGGCAGGACATATACAGTGAATGGCAGGGCCCTGGGGAGTGTTGTTGAGCAGAGAGACCTTGGGGTGCAAGTACATAGTTCCCTGAAAGTGGCAACACAGGTAGACAGGGTGATGAAGAAGGCGTATGGCATGCTTGCCTTCATCGGCCGAGGCATTGAGTACAAGAGTTGGGATGTCATGTGACAGTTGTACATAACGTTGGTTAGGCCGCATTTGGAGTACTGTGTGCAGTTCTGGTCGCTGCACTACAGGAAAGATGTAATTAAGCTAGAGAGGGTGCAGAAAAGATTCACAAGGATGTTGCCTGGTTTGGAGGGCTTGAGTTATAAAGAGAGGTTGGATAGGCTGGGTCTGTTTTCCCTGGAGTGAAGGAGGCTGAGAGAGGACATGATAGAGGTATATAAAATTATGAGAGGCATAGATAGGGTAGATAGCCAGAATCTGTTTCCCATGGTAGGGGTGAGTAAAACTAGAGGGCATAGATTTAAGGTGAGAGGGAGGAGGTTTAAAGGGGATCAAAGGGGTAAATGTTTCACACAAAGAATAGTGGGTATCTGGAATGAGCTGCCTGAGGAGGTGGTGGAGGCAGGAACAGTAGCGACATTTAAGAGGCATCTGGACAGGTACTTGAATGAGCAAGGCATAGAGGGATATGGAATTAATGCAGGCAGGTGGGATTAGTATAGATAGGCATTATGGTCGGCATGGACGCGGTGGGCCGAAGGGCCTGTTTCTGTGCTGTACGACTCTATGACTCTATGTACACAATATTCTCGATGTGGTCTAAGTAAGGGCTCTACTTTTATACTTGATTCCCCTTTGCAATAAGTGACAACATTCTACTTACTTTCCTGTGGGGGGCAATGGTGTTGTGGTAATGTCACTGGACTAGTAATCCAGAACCCAGACTATTGCTCTGGGGACATGGGTTCAAAACCTGCCAGGGCAGATGGTGAAATTTAAATTCAATGATTAAATATGGAATTAAAATCTCAGCTAATGGTGCTTACCAAAACCGTTGTTGTAAAAACCCATCTGCTTCAGCAATGGTCAGGATTCGCCTGTC
Organism: Heterodontus francisci; assembly: GCF_036365525.1. Taxonomy (NCBI): domain Eukaryota; kingdom Metazoa; phylum Chordata; class Chondrichthyes; order Heterodontiformes; family Heterodontidae; genus Heterodontus; species Heterodontus francisci. The sequence goes on along the minus strand of NC_090375.1, from coordinate 2,164,453 downwards.
ACTGGGCTGCAGCTCCCAGAATCAGGATTTAACTGGAGGCTCAGCACTGCCCTCTGCTGTCAGAGCTCAGGACTGCCACATGGACTCAGCTGGTCACTGAATATATCTGGGAGAGGAAGTGCAGTCTGGATTGTTGTGGGGGCAGGGGAGTAGTGTGGACTGGATCATGGGGGGGGGGGGAGGGGGAGTGTGGTCTGGATCATGGGGGGGAGGGGGAGTGTGGTCTGGATCATGAGGGGGGGAGGGGGAGTGTGGTCTGGATCATGGGGGGGGGAGGGGGAGTGTGGTCTGGATCATGGGGGGGGGAGGGGGAGTGTGGTCTGGATCATGGGCGGGGGGAGGGGGAATGTGGTCTGGATCAAGGGAGGGGGAGTGTGGTCTGGATCATGGGGGGGGTTGGGGAATGTGGTCTGGATCAAGGGAGGGGGAGTGTGGTCTGGATCAAGGGAAGGGGGAGTGTGGTCTGGATCATGGGGGGTGGGGGAGTGTGGTCTGTATCATGGGGGGAGGGGGAGTGTGGTCTGGATCATGGGGGGGTTGGGGAGTGTGGTCTGGATCATGGACGGGGGGAGGGGGAGTGTGGTCTGGATCAAGGGAGGGGGAGTGTGGTCTGGATCATGGGAGGGGGGAGGGGGAGTGTGGTCTGGATCATGGGAGGGGGAGGGGGTGTGTGGTCTGGATCATGGGAGGGGAGGGGGAGTGTGGTCTGGATCATGGGGGGGGGGAAGGGGGAGTGTGGTCTGGATCATGGGGGGAGGGGGTGTGGTCTGGATCATGGGGGGAGGGGGAGGGGGTGTGGTCTGGATCATGGGGGAGGGGGGGGAGTGTTGTCTGGATCATGGGGGGTGTGGTCTGGATCATGGGGGGAGGGGGAGTGTGGTCTGGATCATGGGGGGGGAGGGGGAGTGTGGTCTGGATCGGGGGGGGAGGGGGAGTGTGGTCTGGATCATGGGAGGGGGGAGGGGGAGTGTGGTCTGGATCATGGGGGGAGGGGGAGTGTGGTCTGGATCATGGGGGGAGGGGGAGTGTGGTCTGGTTCATGGGGGGAGGGGGTGTGGTCTGGATCATGGGGGGAGGGGGAGTGTGGTCTGGTTCATGGGGGGAGGGGGTGTGGTCTGGATCATGGGGGGAGGGGGTGTGGTCTGGATCATGGGAGGGGGGAGGGAGAGTGTGGTCTGGATCATGGGAGGGGGGAGGGGGTGTGGTCTGGATCATGGGAAGGGGGAGTGTTGTCTGGATCATGGGAAGGGGGAGGGGGAGTGTGGTCTGGATCATGGGGGGAGGGGGAGTGTGGTCTGGATCATGGGAGGGGGGAGGGGGAGTGTGGTCTGGATCATGGGAAGGGGGAGGGGGAGTGTGGTCTGGATCATGGGGGGAGGGGGAGTGTGTTCTGGATCGGGGGGGAGGGGGGTGTGGTCTGGATCGGGGGAAAGGGGAGGGGGAGTGTGGTCTGGATCATGGGGGGAGGGGGAGTGTGTTCTGGATCGGGGGGGAGGGGGGTGTGGTCTGGATCGGGGGGGAGGGGGGTGTGGTCTGGATCGGGGGGGAGGGGGGTGTGGTCTGGATCGGGGGGAGGGGTGTGTGGTCTGGATCGGGGGGAGGGGTGTGTGGTCTGGATCGGGGGGGAGGGGGGTGTGGTCTGGATCGGGGGTGAGGGGGTGTGGTCTGGATCATGGGGGGAGGGGGAGTGTGGTCTGGATCATGGGGGGAGGGGGAGTGTGGTCTGGATCATGGGGGGAGGGGAGTGTGGTCTGGATCATGGGGCGAGGGGGAGTGTGGTCTGGATCATGGGGGGAGGGGGGTGTGGTCTGGATCGGGGGGGAGGGGTGTGTGGTCTGGATCGGGGGGGAGGGGGGTGTGGTCTGGATCGGGGGTGAGGGGGTGTGGTCTGGATCATGGGGGGAGGGGGAGTGGGAGTGTGGCCTGGATCATGGGGGGAGGGGGAGTGGGAGTGTGGTCTGGATCATGGGGGGGAGGGGTGTGTGGTCTGGATCGGGGGGAGTGGGAGTGTGGTCTGGATCATGGGAGGGGGGAGGGGGAGTGTGGTCTGGATCATGGGGGGGTGGGAGGGGGAGTGTGGTCTGGATCATGGGGGGGGAGGGGGAGTGTGGTCTGGATCGGGGGGGAGGGGGGTGTGGTCTGGATCATGGGGGGAGGGGGAGTGTGGTTTGGATCATGGGGGGAGGGGGAGTGGGAGTGTGGTCTGGATCATGGGGGGAGGGGTGTGTGGTCTGGATCGGGGGGAGGGGGAGTGTGGTCTGGATCATGGGGGGAGGGGGAGGGGGTGTGTGGTCTGGATCATGGGAGGGGGAGTGTGATCTGGATCATGGGGGGGAGTGGGAGTGTGGTCTGGATCATGGGGGGAGGGGTGTGTGGTCTGGATCGGGGGGAGGGGGAGGGGGAGTGTGGTTTGGACCATGGGGGGAGGGGGAGGGGGAGTGTGGTCTGGATCATGGGAGGGGGAGTGTGATCTGGATCATGGGGGGGAGTGGGAGTGTGGTCTGGATCATGGGGGGAGGGGTGTGTGGTCTGGATCGGGGGGAGGGGGAGGGGGAGTGTGGTCTGGATCATGGGGGGAGGGGGAGGGGGAGTGTGGTCTGGATCATGGGGGGGAGGGGGGTGTGGTCTGGATCGGGGGGGAGGGGGGTGTGGTCTGGATCGGGGGGGAGGGGTGTGTGGTCTGGATCGGGGGGGAGGGGTGTGTGGTCTGGATCGGGGGGAGGGGTGTGTGGTCTGGATCGGGGGGAGAGGGGTGTGGTCTGGATCGGGGGTGAGGGGGTGTGGTCTGGATCATGGGGGGAGGGGGAGTGTGGTCTGGATCATGGGGGGAGGGGGAGTGTGGTCTGGATCATGGGGGGAGGGGGAGGGGGAGTGTGGTCTGGATCATGGGAGGGGGGAGGGGGAGTGTGATCTGGATCATGGGGGGAGGGGGAGTGTGGTCTGTATCATGGGGGGGAGGGGTGCGTGGTCTGGATCGGGGGAAGTGGGAGTGTGGTCTGGATCATGGGGGGGAGGGGTGTGTAGTCTGGATCGGGGGGAGTGGGAGTGTGGTCTGGATCATGGGGGGGGGAGGGGGAGTGTGGTCTGGATCATGGGGGGGGAGGGGGAGTGGGAGTCTGGTCTGGATCATGGGGGGGGAGTGGGAGTCTGGATCATGGGGGGAGGGGGAGTGTGGTCTGGATCATGGGAGGGGGGAGGGGGAGTGTGGTCTGGATCATGGGGGGGGAGGGGGAGTGTGGTCTGGATCATGGGAGGCGGGAGGGGGAGTGTGGTCTGGATCATGGGGGGGGAGGGGGAGTGGGAGTCTGGTCTGGATCATGGGGGGGGAGTGGGAGTCTGGATCATGGGGGGAGGGGGAGTGTGGTCTGGATCATGGGAGGGGGGAGGGGGAGTGTGGTCTGGATCATGGGGGGGGAGGGGGAGTGTGGTCTGGATCATGGGAGGCGGGAGGGGGAGTGTGGTCTGGATCATGGGGGGGAGGGGGAGTGGGAGTCTGGTCTGGATCATGGGGGGGGAGTGGGAGTCTGGATCATGGGGGGAGGGGGAGTGTGGTCTGGATCATGGGAGGGGGGAGGGGAGTGTGGTCTGGATCATGGCGGGGGAGTGGGAGTGTGGTCTGGATCATGGGGGGGGGAGTGGGAGTGTGGTCTGGATCATGGGGGGGGAGTGGGAGTCTGGATCATGGGGGGGGGGAGTGGGAGTCTGGTCTGGATCATGGGGGGGGGGAGTGGGAGTCTGGTCTGGATCATGGGGGGGGAGTGGGAGTCTGGTCTGGATCATGGGGGGGGAGTGGGAGTGTGGTCTGGATCAGGGGAGGGGAGTGGGAGTCTGGTCTGGATCATGGGGGGGGAGTGGGCGTGTGGTCTGGATCATGGGGGGGGAGTGGGAGTGTGGTCTGGATCATGGGGGGGGGGAGTGGGAGTCTGGTCTGGATCATGGGGGGGGGAGTGGGAGTCTGGTCTGGATCATGGGGGGGGGAGTGGGTGTCTGGTCTGGATCATGGGGGGGGAGTGGGAGTGTGGTCTGGATCAGGGGAGGGGAGTGGGAGTGTGGTCTGGATCATGGGAGGGGGGAGGGGGAGTGTGGTCTGGATCATGGGGGGGGGAGGGGGAGTGTGGTCTGGATCATGGGGGGGGAGGGGGAGTGTGGTCTGGATCATGGGAGGGGGGAGGGGGAGTGTGGTCTGGATCATGGGGGGGGGAGGGGGAGTGTGGTCTGGATCATGGGGGGTGAGGGGGTGTGGTCTGGATCATGGGGGGAGGGGGAGTGTGGTTTGGATCATGGGGGGAGGGGGAGTGGGAGTGTGGTCTGGATCATGGGGGGAGGGGTGTGTGGTCTGGATCGGGGGGAGGGGGAGTGTGGTCTGGATCATGGGGGGAGGGGGAGGGGGAGTGTGGTCTGGATCATGGGAGGGGGAGTGTGATCTGGATCATGGGGGGGAGGGGGGTGTGGTTTGGACCATGGGGGGAGGGGGAGGGGGAGTGTGGTCTGGATCATGGGAGGGGGAGTGTGATCTGGATCATGGGGGGGAGTGGGAGTGTGGTCTGGATCATGGGGGGAGGGGTGTGTGGTCTGGATCGGGGGGAGGGGGAGGGGGAGTGTGGTCTGGATCATGGGGGGAGGGGGAGAGGGAGGGGGAGTGTGGTCTGGATCATGGGGGGGAGGGGGGTGTGGTCTGGATCGGGGGGGAGGGGTGTGTGGTCTGGATCGGGGGGAGGGGTGTGTGGTCTGGATCGGGGGTGAGGGGGTGTGGTCTGGATCATGGGGGGAGGGGGAGTGTGGTCTGGATCATGGGGGGAGGGGGAGGGGGAGTGTGGTCTGGATCATGGGAGGGGGGAGGGGGAGTGTGATCTGGATCATGGGGGGAGGGGGAGTGTGGTCTGTATCATGGGGGGGAGGGGTGCGTGGTCTGGATCGGGGGGAGTGGGAGTGTGGTCTGGATCATGGGAGGGGGGAGGGGGAGTGTGGTCTGGATCATGGGAGGGGGGAGGGGGAGTGTGGTCTGGATCATGGGAGGGGGGAGGGGGAGTGTGGTCTGGATCATGGGGGGGGAGGGGGAGTGTGGTCTGGATCATGGGAGGCGGGAGGGGGAGTGTGGTCTGGATCATGGGGGGGAGGGGGAGTGGGAGTCTGGTCTGGATCATGGGGGGGGAGTGGGAGTCTGGATCATGGGGGGAGGGGGAGTGTGGTCTGGATCATGGGAGGGGGGAGGGGAGTGTGGTCTGGATCATGGGGGGGGAGTGGGAGTGTGGTCTGGATCATGGGGGGGGAGTGGGAGTGTGGTCTGGATCATGGGGGGGGGGGAGTGGGAGTCTGGATCATGGGGGGGGGGAGTGGGAGTCTGGTCTGGATCATGGGGGGGGGGGAGTGGGAGTCTGGTCTGGATCATGGGGGGGGAGTGGGAGTCTGGATCATGGGGGGGGGGAGTGGGAGTCTGGTCTGGATCATGGGGGGGGGGAGTGGGAGTCTGGTCTGGATCATGGGGGGGGAGTGGGAGTCTGGTCTGGATCATGGGGGGGGAGTGGGAGTGTGGTCTGGATCATGGGGGGGGGAGTGGGAGTGTGGTCTGGATCATGGGGGGGGAGTGGGAGTCTGGTCTGGATCATGCGGGGGGGGGAGTGGGAGTCTGGTCTGGATCATGGGGGGGGAGTGGGAGTGTGGTCTGGATCATGGGGGGGGAGTGGGAGTGTGGTCTGGATCATGGGGGGGGAGTGGGAGTGTGGTCTGGATCATGGGGGGGGGAGTGGGAGTCTGGTCTGGATCATGGGGGGGGGAGTGGGAGTGTGGTCTGGATCATGGGGGGGGGGGAGTGGGAGTCTGGTCTGGATCATGCGGGGGGGGAGTGGGAGTCTGGTCTGGATCATGGGGGGGGAGTGGGAGTCTGGTCTGGATCATGCGGGGGGGGGAGTGGGAGTCTGGTCTGGATCATGGGGGGGGGTGAGTGGGAGTCTGGTCTGGATCATGGGGGGGGAGTGGGAGTCTGGTCTGGATCATGCGGGGGGGGAGTGGGAGTGTGGTCTGGATCATGGGGGGGGGGGGAGTGGGAGTCTGGTCTGGATCATGCGGGGGGGGGAGTGTGGTCTGGATCATGGGGGGGGGAGTGGGAGTGTGGTCTGGATCATGGGGGGGGAGGGGGAGTCTGGTCTGGATCATGGGGGGAGTGGGAGTGTGGTCTGGATCATGGGGGGAGGGGGAGTGTGGTCTGGATCATGGGGGGGGGGGAGTGGGAGTGTGGTCTGGATCATGGGGGGGGAGTGGGAGTCTGGTCTGGATCATGGGGGGGGAGGGGGAGTCTGGTCTGGATCATGGGAGGGGGGAGGGGAGTGTGGTCTGGATCATGGGGGGAGGGGGAGTGTGGTCTGGATCATGGGAGGGGGGAGGGGAGTGTGGTCTGGATCATGGGGGGGGGAGTGGGAGTGTGGTCTGGATCATGCGGGGGGGGAGTGGGAGTCTGGTCTGGATCATGGGGGGGGAGTGGGAGTCTGGTCTGGATCATGCGGGGGGGGAGTGGGAGTCTGGTCTGGATCATGGGGGGAGGGGGAGTCTGGTCTGGATCATGGGGGGAGGGGGAGTGTGGTCTGGATCATGGGGGGGGAGTGGGAGTGTGGTCTGGATCAGGGGAGGGGGAGTGTGGTCTGGATCATGGGGGGGGGACTGTGGTCTGGATCATGGGGGGGGAGTGGGAGTGTGGTCTGGATCAGGGGAGGGGGAGTGTGGTCTGGATCATGGGAGGGGGACTGTGGTCTGGATCATGGGGGGGGAGTGGGAGTGTGGTCTGGATCAGGGGAGGGGGAGTGTGGTCTGGATCATGGGAGGGGGACTGTGGTCTGGATCATGGGGGGGGAGTGGGAGTGTGGTCTGGATCAGGGGAGGGGGAGTGTGGTCTGGATCATGGGGGGGGAGTGGGAGTGTGGTCTGGATCAGGGGAGGGGGACTGTGGTCTGGATCATGGGGGGGGAGTGGGAGTGTGGTCTGGATCAGGGGAGGGGGAGTGTGGTCTGGATCATGGGGGGGGAGTGGGAGTGTGGTCTGGATCATGGGGGGGGAGTGGGAGTCTGGATCATGGGGGGAGGGGGAGTGTGGTCTGGATCATGGGAGGGGGGAGGGGGAGTGTGGTCTGGATCATGGGGGGGGAGGGGGAGTGTGGTCTGGATCATGGGAGGCGGGAGGGGGAGTGTGGTCTGGATCATGGGGGGGAGGGGGAGTCGGAGTCTGGTCTGGATCATGGGGGGGGAGTGGGAGTCTGGATCATGGGGGGAGGGGGAGTGTGGTCTGGATCATGGGAGGGGGGAGGGGGAGTGTGGTCTGGATCATGGGGGGGGAGGGGGAGTGTGGTCTGGATCATGGGAGGCGGGAGGGGGAGTGTGGTCTGGATCATGGGGGGGAGGGGGAGTGGGAGTCTGGTCTGGATCATGGGGGGGGAGTGGGAGTCTGGATCATGGGGGGAGGGGGAGTGTGGTCTGGATCATGGGAGGGGGGAGGGGAGTGTGGTCTGGATCATGGGGGGGGAGTGGGAGTGTGGTCTGGATCATGGGGGGGGAGTGGGAGTCTGGATCATGGGGGGGGGGGGAGTGGGAGTCTGGTCTGGATCATGGGGGGGGGGAGTGGGAGTCTGGTCTGGATCATGGGGGGGAGTGGGAGTCTGGTCTGGATCATGGGGGGGGAGTGGGAGTGTGGTCTGGATCAGGGGAGGGGAGTGGGAGTCTGGTCTGGATCATGGGGGGGGAGTGGGCGTGTGGTCTGGATCATGGGGGGGGAGTGGGAGTGTGGTCTGGATCATGGGGGGGGGGGAGTGGGAGTCTGGTCTGGATCATGGGGGGGGGGAGTGGGAGTCTGGTCTGGATCATGGGGGGGGGAGTGGGTGTCTGGTCTGGATCATGGGGGGGGAGTGGGAGTCTGGTCTGGATCATGGGGGGGGAGTGGGAGTGTGGTCTGGATCAGGGGAGGGGAGTGGGAGTGTGGTCTGGATCATGGGGGGGAGGGGTGTGTGGTCTGGATCGGGGGGAGTGGGAGTGTGGTCTGGATCATGGGAGGGGGGAGGGGGAGTGTGGTCTGGATCATGGGGGGGGGAGTGGGAGTGTGGTCTGGATCATGGGGGGGGAGGGGGAGTGTGGTCTGGATCGGGGGTGAGGGGGTGTGGTCTGGATCATGGGGGGAGGGGGAGTGTGGTTTGGATCATGGGGGGAGGGGGAGTGGGAGTGTGGTCTGGATCATGGGGGGAGGGGTGTGTGGTCTGGATCGGGGGGAGGGGGAGTGTGGTCTGGATCATGGGGGGAGGGGGAGGGGGAGTGTGGTCTGGATCATGGGAGGGGGAGTGTGATCTGGATCATGGGGGGGAGGGGGGTGTGGTTTGGACCATGGGGGGAGGGGGAGGGGGAGTGTGGTCTGGATCATGGGAGGGGGAGTGTGATCTGGATCATGGGGGGGAGTGGGAGTGTGGTCTGGATCATGGGGGGAGGGGTGTGTGGTCTGGATCGGGGGGAGGGGGAGGGGGAGGGGGAGTGTGGTCTGGATCATGGGGGGAGGGGGAGGGGGAGTGTGGTCTGGATCATGGGGGGGAGGGGGGTGTGGTCTGGATCGGGGGGGAGGGGTGTGTGGTCTGGATCGGGGGGAGGGGTGTGTGGTCTGGATCGGGGGGGAGGGGGGTGTGGTCTGGATCATGGGGGGAGGGGGAGTGTGGTCTGGATCATGGGGGGAGGGGGAGGGGGAGTGTGGTCTGGATCATGGGAGGGGGGAGGGGGAGTGTGATCTGGATCATGGGGGGAGGGGGAGTGTGGTCTGTATCATGGGGGGGAGGGGTGCGTGGTCTGGATCGGGGGGAGTGGGAGTGTGGTCTGGATCATGGGAGGGGGGAGGGGGAGTGTGGTCTGGATCATGGGGGGGGAGTGGGAGTGTGGTCTGGATCATGGGGGGGGGAGTGGGAGTCTGGTCTGAATCATGGGGGGGGGAGTGGGAGTCTGGTCTGGATCATGGGGGGGGGAGTGGGAGTCTGGTCTGGATCATGGGGGGGGGAGTGGGAGTGTGGTCTGGATCATGGGGGGGGGGAGTGGGAGTCTGGTCTGGATCATGGGGGGGGGAGTGGGAGTCTGGTCTGGATCATGGGGGGGGGAGTGGGAGTCTGGTCTGGATCATGGGGGGGGAGTGGGAGTGTGGTCTGGATCATGGGGGGGGAGTGGGAGTGTGGTCTGGATCATGGGGGGGGGAGTGGGAGTCTGGTCTGGATCATGGGGGGGGGAGTGGGAGTCTGGTCTGGATCATGGGGGGGGGAGTGGGAGTCTGGTCTGGATCATGCGGGGGGGGAGTGGGAGTCTGGTCTGGATCATGGGGGGGGGAGTGGGAGTGTGGTCTGGATCATGGGGGGGGAGTGGGAGTGTGGTCTGGATCATGGGGGGGGAGTGTGGTCTGGATCATGGGGGGGGAGTGGGAGTCTGGTCTGGATCATGCGGGGGGGGAGTGGGAGTCTGGTCTGGATCATGGAGGGGGAGTGGGAGTGTGGTCTGGATCATGGGGGGGGAGTGGGAGTGTGGTCTGGATCATGGGGGGGGGGAGTGGGAGTCTGGTCTGGATCATGGGGGGGGAGTGGGAGTCTGGTCTGGATCATGCGGGGGGGGGAGTGGGAGTCTGGTCTGGATCATGCGGGGGGGGAGTGGGAGTCTGGTCTGGATCATGGGGGGGGGGAGTGGGAGTCTGGTCTGGATCATGGGGGGGGAGTGGGAGTCTGGTCTGGATCATGCGGGGGGGGGGAGTGGGAGTCTGGTCTGGATCATGCGGGGGGGGAGTGGGAGTCTGGTCTGGATCATGGGGGGGGGGAGTGGGAGTCTGGTCTGGATCATGCGGGGGGGGGAGTGGGAGTGTGGTCTGGATCATGGGGGGGGGGAGTGGGAGTCTGGTCTGGATCATGCGGGGGGGGGAGTGGGAGTCTGGTCTGGATCATGGGGGGGGGGAGTGGGAGTCTGGTCTGGATCATGCGGGGGGGGAGTGGGAGTGTGGTCTGGATCATGGGGGGGGGGAGTGGGAGTCTGGTCTGGATCATGGGGGGAGTGGGAGTGTGGTCTGGATCATGGGGGGAGGGGGAGTGTGGTCTGGATCATGGGGGGGGGGAGTGGGAGTGTGGTCTGGATCATGGGGGGGGGAGTGGGAGTCTGGTCTGGATCATGGGGGGGGAGGGGAAGTCTGGTCTGGATCATGGGAGGGGGGAGGGGAGTGTGGTCTGGATCATGGGGGGAGGGGGAGTGTGGTCTGGATCATGGGAGGGGGGAGGGGAGTGTGGTCTGGATCATGGGGGGGGAGTGGGAGTGTGGTCTGGATCATGCGGGGGGGGAGTGGGAGTCTGGTCTGGATCATGGGGGGAGGGGGAGTCTGGTCTGGATCATGGGGGGAGGGGGAGTGTGGTCTGGATCATGGGGGGGGAGGGGGAGTCTGGTCTGGATCATGGGGGGAGGGGGAGTGTGGTCTGGATCATGGGGGGGGAGTGGGAGTGTGGTCTGGATCAGGGGAGGGGGAGTGTGGTCTGGATCATGGGGGGGGAGTGGGAGTGTGGTCTGGATCAGGGGAGGGGGAGTGTGGTCTGGATCATGGGAGGGGGACTGTGGTCTGGATCATGGGGGGGGGGAGTGGGAGTGTGGTCTGGATCAGGGGAGGGGGAGTGTGGTCTGGATCATGGGGGGGGAGTGGGAGTGTGGTCTGGATCAGGGGAGGGGGACTGTGGTCTGGATCATGGGGGGGGGAGTGGGAGTGTGGTCTGGATCAGGGGAGGGGGAGTGTGGTCTGGATCATGGGGGGGGAGTGGGAGTGTGGTCTGGATCAGGGGAGGGGGAGTGTGGTCTGGATCATGGGAGGGGGAGTGGGAGTGTGGTCTGGATCATGGGGGGAGGGGGAGTGTGGTCTGGATCATGGGAGGGGGGAGTGGGAGTGTGGTCTGGATCATGGGGGGGGAGTGGGAGTGTGGTCTGGATCATGGGGGGGGAGTGGGAGTGTGGTCTGGATCATGGGAGGGGGGAGGGGAGTGTGGTCTGGATCATGGGAGGGGGGAGGGGAGTGTGGTCTGGATCATGGGAGGGGGAGGGGAGTGTGGTCTGGATCATGGGAGGGGGAGTGTGGTCTGGATCATGGGGGGGGAGTGGGAGTGTGGTCTGGATCAGGGGAGGGGGACTGTGGTCTGGATCATGGGGGGGGGAGTGGGAGTGTGGTCTGGATCAGGGGAGGGGGAGTGTGGTCTGGATCATGGGGGGGGAGTGGGAGTGTGGTCTGGATCAGGGGAGGGGGGAGGGGAGTGTGGTCTGGATCATGGGAGGGGGGAGGGGAGTGTGGTCTGGATCATGGGAGGGGGGAGGGGAGTGTGGTCTGGATCATGGGAGGGGGGAGGGGAGTGTGGTCTGGATCATGGGAGGGGGGAGGGGAGTGTAGTCTGGATCATGGTGGGAGTGTGGTCTGGATCAGGGGAGGGGGAGTGTGGTCTGGATCATGGGAGGGGGGAGGGGGAGTGTGATCTGGATCATGGGGGAGGGGGAGTGTGGTCTGCACAAGGGGGAGTTCACTCTCCTTTCCCCCAGTGTTATTCACTGTTTATTTCAAGCTGTAAATTCTTGATAAAATGCCATGTTCTATACAGAAACAGGAATTAAAGTTTGAGCAATCCAGTAAACTAAACAAGTGAGAGATAGTCTGTACAAAAGAACGTGATGGATTGGAATGTGTCAGAGAGAGTCGGCAAGTGAGGGAGTTTTTATCTCAATCTCCCGAAACATGTCCATATTCAGCAACCGCCAGAACCACTGTGATTTCACCCTCGGGGTGGGACAAGAAACAGGAGTAAGGATTGCAAGGAGGGGGAACACACTCCTCGCTCATACTGTACACAACACACGGGGGTTAGATACAGAGTAAAGCTCCCTCCACACTGTCCCCATCAAACACTCCCGGGACAGGTACAGCACGGGGGTTGGCTGAGGAGCAGCCCCTTCAGATACTCAAATAGGGGCTGCAACCTCGCACACTCTGTATAAATGTGGATCACGGACTCGTCCAGGCCGCAGAAAGTACAGGTGGCCTGGGAGTCCGTGAACCTACTTAAAAGCCTATTGCACGGGACTGCTCTGTGCAACACCCTCCACCCCAGGTCCCCGATGTAAAGGGGGAAGACTCCCGCGTAGAGAGACCTCCATCGGGGTTTCCCCTCGCCGCCAGATGGCAACGCGGACCGCCAGGGCGTGTCCGGCCGGCTGACGAGGGCGAGGAAGTGGAGAGTGTGCAGGAGCAGCCCGTACAGGAAACCCCTCTGTGCCGATTGGAATGGCACGGAGGGCATTTCTGAGAGGCGGCTCGGGTTGTGCGGGACCGGCTCCCGAGGAGGGTTTCGGGGCCTGGGTCCGATGAGCAGTTCCGGCCGAGCGGGGGTCAGCTCGGCCGGGAGCGCTCTGCACTCCCGAGCCCCCTCGCCACCCGCAGTGAGGGGCGTCCCGGGGGTTTCGGCTACTCCTCCACCCGCCGGACCGTCCCCGGAGTCGGCCGCCCGGACAGCCGAGGCGCTCTCCTCCGCCGGCGGGGGAGCACCCTGACTGGAGGCGACCATGTTCCAGACTCGGAAGCTCCTCAAATTCTGGCTGCACTTCAGTCCCACGCTCCTGATCTTTGGGCACCCGGTGCGGAGGGGCTTGGGCCGGGAGGAGGATCTCCTCGTCGGTCTGCTCCTGGGCCTGGCCAAGGTGGCAATTCACAGGTCCAGGTTGCGGGCCTTCGGGGGGTCCGTCCTCCCCGATTGCCTGCCCCTCTTCCGCGGTTACGTTCGCGCCCGGGTGTTCCTGGAAAAGGAGCATGCGGTGTCCGCCGGTACGCTTGAGGCCTTCCGCGACCGGTGGGCACCGCAGGGACTGGAGTGCATCGTCGACACCGAGAATGGCATTTTAATTTGAGTTTTTTGTTTATTTATCTGGTTTTAATAAAGTTATTTTAAAAATATAAGTGTGTATATAAAGGGGGCCTGAGGAATAAAGGCCCCCTCGACATAGAAAAAAAAACGGGGGTTGGCTGCTTCCTAATTGGGACTCCAGAGTGCATCAACTCAGTGCAGTTGACAGTGCTGCAGTCAGTTGCTGGAGGTGCTGCTGGAGAGGGAGTGCTGAGGACAGATTGCAAAACTCTGAACAACTTTTGCTGCAGACTAGGAAAGACTTTGACAAAAAGGCTGTATTTCGAGGTGGGTGTCGAGCACCAAACTTTTATTTCATCTGGACTGTTGTGGGAGGTGGAAGAGGCCGGGACAACAAGGGGTGGGGGCTGTACAATTCTGCAGGGAGCTGTGTAATTGCACTGATTACACAAGGAAGCTCCCTCCCCACCCTAATTGCCCAGCCTGGGTCAGCTGAAGCTGCTTGGCTATAGAGACAGAAGGATCGAACTAGAGGCTGGGCAGCTTTCGGCTGACCCAGGTGAAGACCCCTCCCACAACCAGAAGACCAGAAGTGTTTACAGTGCTCTGAGTACCACCCTTTAAGGGGAAAAAAAGCGAAGTCATCGCTTGCAGCCTGTCTTTCCCATTTCCTGTATACCCTCAGCCTCTCCCCAAACCTCCTAGTCGGTTTCTTTGTTTTTGCTTGTTTGCCTGCAATTTGGGGGTGGGTTTGGCTCTTGAGCCATGGCAAGCCCATCATCACCGGTGGCGGGGCATTCTCATACCGATGCGGCTGTAGCCTCTGTGGCCACCCGTGTGACCCCGTCACCTTTTAAATTCATTTCTTCAAGCCATGGGGTAAAGAGCTATCCCCACCCCAATATGTCTATAGAGGCCTGTGTAAAGGCAATGGCCGAGGTTGTCGGCCCCTCGGCCATTGTGGCAGCCTCAAAAATGTACGGGAAGGCTGTGTTCTTCCTGAAGACCGAGCGGGCCGTGTCCCTGGCCCTGAGTAAAGGGCTCACTGTGGGTGGGACTTCCCTGCCGGTGGACCCTCTAGGGGCCGCTGCACAGCAGATAATGTTATCAAACGTCCCGCCCTTTATTCCCAGTCAGCTCCTCCTTCCCCACCTGGGGGAGGTGAGGTCGGGGATCACCCCAGTCCGGCTTGGTCTTCGGGAACACAGCCTCCAACATGTCTACTCCTTTCACCGCCAGTTATTTATGCAGCTGGCGCGGGAGGAGGACTCGGAGGGCCAATTTAAGTGGCGTTCCAGGGGACGGCCTACCGCGTCTTTTGGACCTCGGGCGGGGCGCGGTGCCACGTCTGCAAGGGGGTGGTGCATGTTCGTAAGAACTGCCCCAACCTCCCGGTCGCCAGCTCCACCTCGGCGGCCCAGGGTGGTTCCACAGCACCTCGTCCCACTCCCCCCACACATCCAACAGACACTGCTCAGTCGGTTCCGGAGACTGTGGTTTTCACAGCCTCCAGTGGGGAGGGGAGTGTCCGTCCGAGTGGAAGGAAGACGCGGAGGCAAAAGAAACATCAAGAGGCGCGTCCCCTGGACACATTGAAACAACCCGAGCCTGAGCTCATCCCAAAGCCCGTTCTCACGGAATCCACCTGTCCCAGGGCTGGGCTCAGGCCCAGGGTGACTAAAAAAAAGGAGGGTGCGGAGGCGGAGGCCTCTGATGACATGGAGGTCTCTGAGCCTCTGCGCTCTAGTGGGAAAAAGAGGAGAAGGCACCCCTCCACAGAGGTAACGAGGGGCCCTGAGGCGCAGGGCCCATCTGTTGGAGGGGAGCTGTCTCCTGTTTCTGGACCCCAGGTTTCCCTTAACACCACCACCAACATCAAGGCTACAAAGTCCGGGCAGGAGCTCCCTATTCCTCAGGATGGAGGGGAGGGGAAGGTCCCGGTACATTAGACCCCTCCTGAAGGAGTAAGTGGGGCCCTGCTTGTGGTGGGGTAGCCTGGGGACTCCGCCCATTCTGCCACTGCCACTGGGTCGGGTGCCCTGAGTAGAGGGGAGGGCGGGGCCCCAAAGGGTCGGCCCTCCCAGCCGGAGTCCACCAACCAGGAGACACCCGACTGAGTTATAACTGAGAATGCTGCCCCATCTGCTGGGCCTGTGGGTGCTGGTGGAGCGGGTGATGGCCTCCTCTCGCCGCCTCCAGACTCGGCTCCGGCTGGATTTCCGGAGTCGGGAACCTCTATCTCCCCTGGACCACTCATTGGCCTGGGGACGGAGGTGGAGGGGGGTCCTGAACTGCTGGCGCCCACAGGCTCCAGTTTCACAGTAGAACCCAGAGAGGACTCCTCCGCCATCGATCCTGGGGGTGGGATCGTGACGGAGGCGGGACCAGCTGGCACGGCCGTGACGTCTGCCCCACAGTGTGTGGTGGATGTGTCAGCCGCTGGCGGTGATGACCCGGAGGAGGATGGGGATTCGGTGTGGGGCACGGAGGATGACCTTGATTCCATCGCCAGTGAGTGGTGGAGTCCCTCGTGCCTCCCACCGAATCTCCTCTCATTCCCACGGCGGTACTCCGGGATTTCCTGGCGGCTTGCAGGGGTTGCCGCAATAAAGTTCAGCTGGCCCTCGGCCGTTGGTCGAATCTGGCGCTGATCATCCAGTTCGTCCGTGCCGCCCTTACGAAAGCGGGCAAGCGCACGGACGTGAAACTGGTTGAGAGGCGCCGTTTTAATGTGTTCCTCAATGGGTTGCTGGGGGAGTGGAAAGCCAGGTGCACTTCCACTCCCTCCTCACAGTGAGGTGTTGGTGACGGGTTTTAAGTACCTTTGACATGAAGATAACCATAGCCAGCCTCAACTTCAACGGCAGCAGAGGGGCTCACCGCAGATTTCACAATCTCTCAGTCCTCAGGGAAGGGAGATACGCGGTGAGCTTTCTGCAGGAAACCCACACCGTTCCGGGAGACGAAGCCACCTGGCTCCTGGAGTGGCAGGGTGGGGTCTACATGAGTCACCTCACCCCTATTTCTAGTGGGGTGGCTATCTTGTTGGCCCCGACTTTTCAGCCGGAGATCTTGGGGGTCAAGGAGCTAGTGCCGGGCCGCTTGCTCCACCTCGCCGTTCGCCTGGGTAGCATGCCGCTCCACTTTATGAACGTGTACGCGCCCAGGCCCGGCGCGTTGCAAGCGCGCTTCTTTGAAGAAGTGTCCGCTCTCTTGAACTCCATCGATAGCGGCGAGTGCATCATCCTCGGGGGGGATTTTAACTGCACCCTCGAGGTGGGGGATCACTCCAGTCCCCAGCGCGGCCAAGCGTCGGTGGAGAAGTTGAGGGGACTGATCAGCTCCCTTAACTTGGTGGACGTCTGGCGGCATCTCCATCCCGACTCCAGCGCCTTCACGTGGAGGTCTGGAGGAGGAGGGTCCCGAATCGACCGCCTCTACTTTTCGCAGGCCTACGTCTCCCGCGTCTTGGCAGCCTCCATGCAGCTGGTGCCGTGCTCGGACCACCGCCTGGTGTGGGCGGAATTCACTCCGCTATGCACGCGTGTGGGGTCCGCGTACTGGCACTTTAACAACCGGCTGCTGGAGGACGAGGGATTTCGGGACTCGTTCTGTCGATTCTGGGCCGACTGGAGAAGGAAGCAGGGGGGCTTCCCCTCCTTGAGGCTATGGTGGAATGTGGGCAAGACTCACATCCGCATCTTCTGTCAGGAGTACGCGAAGGGGGTCGACCAAGAGGCGGGAGGCTGAGATCGGGCGCCTTGAGAGGGAGGTGCTCGACTTGGAGTCCCGCCTCGGTCATGCCGTCGTGGACCCGGCCCTGTGGCAGGCGTACAAAGAGAAGAAGGGCGCGCTGAGGGACCTGCAGCTCATAGGGTCCTGAGGCGCGTATGTGAGGTCGCGGATCCTGATCCTGGAAGATTAAATCGCGCCTCATCCTTCTTCTACTCGCTGGAAAAATGGCGGGGGGTCCGTAAGCAGCTCGTCGAGCTGCTGGCCGACGACGGATCTTCCATCACGGATCCGGAGGGAATGGGCCTCCTGGTCCATTCAGTGCGTTGTTCTCTCCAGATCCGTCCAGCGAGGACGCGCGCAGAGTTTTGTGGGAGGACCTGCCGCAGGTCAGCCCGGAGGGCGCCGAAGGATTGGAGGCTCCGTACACGTTGGCGGAGCTGACTGGCGCCTTCCACCAGCTCTCGAGGGGCAAATCACCAGGACTGGATGGGTTGACCGTGGAGTTCCTCAGGGCGTTCTGGGACGTCCTGGGGGACGATTACATGTGGGTCCTGGGGGAAAGCCTGGCGACCGGGGAGATGCCCCTCTCGTGGCGCAGGGCGGTCATCGTCCTGCTGCCGAAGAGGGGCGATCTCCGCCTGCTTAATAACTGGCGTCCGGTCTCCCTCCTCAGTACGGATTACAAGATCTTTGCCCGGGCTATGTCTATCGCCTGGGCTCCGTGCTGGCCCACATGATCCACCCCGACCAGTCCTACACGGTCCCGGGCCGGTCCATCCAGGACAACATCCACCTGATCTGGGACCTGATCCATCTTTCCCAGAGGACTGGTCTGTCGGTCGCCTTTCTCTCCCTCGATCAGGAGAAGGCCTTCGACAGGGTGGATCACGAATAACTTTTCGGGACTCTGCGCGCTTTCGGACTCGGGCCGCATTTTGTGGCCTGGGTCCACACAATGTCTGGTCAAAGTTAACGGGTCCGTGATGGCGCCCCTTCGCTTTGGGAGAGGAGTGCGTCAGGGATGCCCCATGTCCGGCCAATTGTATACCATCTGCGTGGAGCCCTTCCTGTGCCTGCTTTGCAGGAGGTTGACGGGATTGGCTCTGCGCGAGCCGGCCATGCGGGTCGTCCTCTCGGCTTACGCCGACGACGTGCTCCTCGTGGTCACAGATCCCGTTGACTTGCGGAGGATGCGCGAATGCCAGCAGACCTTTTCTGCTGAGTCCTCCGCGAGGATCAATTGAGAGAAATGTTCCGGACTCCTGGTGGGTCAGTGGCGGGTGGACTCCCTGCCGGAGGAGATGACACCTTTTGCGTGGACCACCACACACCTCCTTTATCTGGGAGTCCACCTTAGCCCCGCTGAGGAAGCCTGGCCGACAAAGTGGCAGGAGCTGGAGGCGAAAGTCACCGCTTGGCTGGGGCATTGGACAGGACTGCTCCGAGTGCTTTCCTACAGGGGCCGAGCGCTGGTCATAGACCAACTGGTGGCCTCCATGCTGTGGTACCGGTTGGTCACTTTGGCAGAAACTCGTCGATTTCTTCTGGAGCAAGAGAAAACACTGGGTCTCTGCCGCAGTCCTGAGTCTCCCGATTGAGGAGGGCGGCCAGTCGCTGGTGTGCGTCCGCACCCAGGCTGCGACTCTCCGCCTTCGGACCCTGCAGAGATACCTGTACGTCGAGCGTCCTCCTAGATGGTGTGCGCTGGCGACGTATTTTTCCGTAATGTCACTGCCTTCAAGACGACACACAGCTCCCGGTGGAGTCCGTTCGCCGCGTCTCTCCGAGGGAGTTGCCTTTCTTTTACCGGGATCTATTCCGAGTCTGGAACATGGTCGCCTCCAGTCAGGACGCTCCCCCGCCGGCGGAGGTGAGCGCCTCGGCTGCCAGAGCGGCCAACTCGGGGACAGACTGGCGGGCGGAGGAGAAGCCGAAGCCCCCGGGACGCCCCTCACTGCGGGTGGCGAGGGGACTCGGGAGAGCGGAGCGATCCCGGCCGAGCTGACTCCCGCTCAGCCGGAACTGCTCATCGGACCCAGGCCCCGAAACCCTCCTCGGGAGCCGGTCCCACACAACCCGAGCCACCTCTCGGAAATTCACTCCATGCCATTCCAATCGGCGCGGAGGGGTTTCCTGTACGGGCTGCTCCTGCACACTCTCCACTTCCTCGTCCTCGTCAGCCGGCTGGACACGCCCTGGCGGTCCGCGTTGCCATCTGGTGGCGAGGGGAAACCCCGATGGAGGTCTCTCTACGCGGGAGTCTTCCCCCTTTACATCGGGGACCTTGGGTGGAGGGTGTTGCACAGAGCAGTCCCGTGCAATAGACTTTTAAGTAGGTTCACGGACTCCCAGGCCACCTGTACTTTCTGCGGCCTGGACGAGTCCGTGTTCCACGTTTATACGGAGTGTGCGAGGTTGCAGCCCCTCTTTGAGTATTTGAAGGGGCTGCTCCTCAGTTTCTGGCTGCACTTCAGTCCCACGCTCCTGATCTTTGGGCACCCGGTGCGGAGGGGCTTGGGCTGGGAGGAGGATCTCCTCGTCGGTCTGCTCCTGGGCCTGACCAAGGTGGCAATTCACAGGTCCAGGCTGCGGGCCGTCGGGGGGTCCGTCCTCCCCGATTGTCTGCCCCTCTTCTGCGGTTACGTTCACGCCCGGCTGTCCCTGGAGAAGGAGCGTGCGGTGTCCGCCGGCACGCTTGCGGCCTTCCGCGACTGGTGGGCACCGCAGGGACTGGAGTGCATTGTCGACGCCGAGAATGGCATTTTAATTTGAGTTTTTGATTTATTTATATACATATTTTTAAAGTAACATTCTTAAAACAGATAAAGGAGTCCTGAGGAATTAAGGCCCCCTCGACATAAAATATATTAAAGGGGCCTTGGGTATAAAGGCCACCTTATATAAAAAAAAAGAGAAAAAAAGAAACGGGGTTAGATAGAGAGTCAAGCTCCCTCGACACTGCTCTGGGCGAATGCTGTTTGTTATTGTGAACCCATTTCCTTGCTCATTTTCTCTAGGAACGTGTTTCCTCTGCCTGGTGGACATCATTCCAGTGCGATGTGAGAACGGGTCGGTGATCATGTTCATCCTGAACTTCGAAGTGATGTTGGAGAAAGTGTTGCTGGAGTCACTGGGCAACGCCTGGAACGACAAACTACCTCCCACGTGGTTTGCTGCAGGTACAATCCAGGCCCTGAGGCAAGGCCCACTTGACCTTTGACTTTGAACCTTTTTCTCTCCAGAAACATGCCCAACTCCCCCTGACCCTCCTGACATGACCCTTCAATGTGCTTCCTGCAACATATTCCACAACTTGATGCACACACTATCCTGTCATACTCCTAATTTCTTCATTTTTAATCTGTGTTACTGGGATTCAGACGCCTGAGAACAAGGAGCCATTCGAGTCAATCACGGTCAGGGTTAATTTAAATTAGTGGGGTGGGGGGGGAGTGAGAATGGAATCCTGTCCACTGGCATCAGATACAGAATAAATCTCCCCAGGGATTGAGGGATATGGGGAGAAGGTGCGTAGGTGGGGCTGAGGGAGGTGGAGGTGGTGAGGCAGATGGAGGGGTGAGTTCTGGGACCTTTCGACCACCACCTGTTTCCTGAACCAATATTTTTTTGTTCGGCTGTAGTTGTCGTGAAACAGCCCCAACAGCGAGGGTCTGCTCCCTGACCCCAGCCTCGACAGCGAGGGTCTGCTCCCTGACCCCAGCCCCGACAGCGAGGGTCTGCTCCCTGACCCCAGGTGTCCACTTAGCCTTCATTCCCTAACCATCCACCCACAACCTGTACCCCCGCCAGCCATATCCCATGGACCTCTTTTGCTCATTCTTGGGATGTGGGCGTCACTGGCCAGGCCAGCATTTATTACCCATCCCTAATTGCCCTTGAGAAGGTGGTGGTGAGCTGCCTTCTTGAACCGCTGCAGTCCATGTGGGGTAGGTACACCCACAGTGCTGTTAGGAAGGGAGTTCCAGGATTTTCACCCAGCGACAGTGAAGGAACGGTGATATAGTTCCAAGTCAGGATGGTGTGTGGCTTGGAGGGGAACTTGCAGATGGTGGTGTTTTCATGCATCTGCTGTCATTGTCCTTCTAGTTGCTAGAGGTTGCGTGTTTGGAAGGTGCTGTCTAAGGAGCCTTGGTGCATTGCTGCAGTGCATCTTGTAGATGGTACACACTGCTGCCACTGTGTGTCGGTGGTGGAGGGAGTGAATGTTTGTAGATGGGGTGCCAATCAAGCGGGCTGATTTGTCCTGGATGGTGCCGAGCTTCTTGAGTGTTGTTGGAGCTGCACCCATCCAGGCAAGTGGAGAGTATTCCATCACACTCCTGACTTGTGCCTTGTAGATGGTGGACAGGCTTTGGGGAGTCAGGTGGTGAGTTACTCGTGGAGTCATTACAGCACAGACAGAGGCCATTCAGCCCATCGAGTCGACACTGCCTCTCTTTAGAGCATTCCAGTCAGTCCCATTCCCTGCTCAATCCCTGTAGCCCTGCTATACAATATTCTTGCTGGGGCCTAACCAGAACTTTATAAAGATTCAGCATAACTTCCCTGTTTTTGAACTCAATCCCTCTATTTATGAATCCCAAGATCCCATATGCTTTACTAACCACTCTCTCAATATGTCCTGTCATCTTCAAAGATCGATGCACATGAACCCCCAGGTCCTTCTGTTCCTGCACACTCTTTACAACTGTGCCATTAAGTATATATTGCCTCATCCTGTCCCTTCTGCCAAAATCCATCACCTCACACTTGTCAGTATTAAATCCCATCAGCCACCAGTCTGCCCATTCTGCTAGTCTGTCTATGTCCTGCTGCAGGTGGTTTGTATCATCCTCACTGCTTGCCAATTCCACCAAGTTTGGTGTCATCGGCATATTTTGAGATTCTACTCTGTATTCGAAGATCCAAGTCATTTACATATAACAAGGACACAGAATGTACTCTGGGTGGGGGACTTCAATGTCCATCACCAAGAGTGGCTCAGTAGCACCACTACTGACCGAGCTGGCCGAGTCCTAAAGGACATAGCTGCTAGACTGGGTCTGCGGCAGGTGGTGAGGGAAAAACATACTTGACCTCGTCCTCACCAATCTACCTGCCGCAGATGCATCTGTCCATGATAGTATTGGTAGGAGTGACCACCGGTCAGTCGTTGTAGAGACGAAGTCCCACCTTCACTTTGAGGATACTGTCCTTCGTGTTGTGTGGCACTATCACCGTGCTAAATAGGATAGATTTCAAACAGATCTAGCAATGCAAAACTGGGCATCCATGAGGCGCTGTGGGCCATCAGCAGCAGCAGAATTGTACTCAACCACAATCTGTAACCTCATGGCCCAGCATATCCCACACTCTACCATTACCATCAAGCCGGGGGACCAGCCCTGGTTCAATGAAGAGTGCAGGAGGGCATGCCAGGAGCAGCACCAGGCATACCTCAAAATGAGGTGTTAGCCTGGTGAAGCTACAACACAGGACTATCTGCGTGCCAAACTGCGTAAGCAGCATGCGATAGACAGAGCTAAGCGATCCCATAACCAACGGATCAGATCTAAGCTCTGCAGTCCTGCCACATCCAGTTGGGAATGGTGGTGGACAATTGAACAACTAACTGGAGGAGGTGGCTCCACAAATATCCCCCCCATCCTCAATGATGGGGGAGCCCAGCACATCAGTGCGAAAGATAAGGCTGAAGCATTTGCAACAATCTTCAGCCAGAAGTGCCGAGTTGATGATCCATCTCGGCTTCCTCCTGAAATTCCCAGCATCACAGATGCCAGTCTTCAGCCAATCAGATTCACTCCGTGTGATACCAAGAAACATAAGAACATAGGACCAGGAGAAGGCCATTCAGCCCATCGAGCCTGCCCCGCCATTCAATACAATCATGACTGATCATTCACTTCAATGCCTTTTCCCCACACTATCCCCATATCCCCTTCAGTCATTGGTATTTAGGAATCTGTCAATCTCTGCTTTAAACATACTCAATGACTGAGCTTCCACAGCCCTCTGGGGCAGAGAATTCCAAAGATTCACAACCCTCTGAGTAAAGAAATTTCTCCTCATCTCTGTCCTAAGTGGCTTCCCCCTTATTTTGAAATTGTGTTCCCTGGTTCTAGACTCCCCAACCGGATGCAGAGCTGGGCTGAGAAGTGGCAGATGGAGTTCAACCTGGAAAAGTGTGAAGTGATTCATTTTGGAAGGTCGAATTTCAATGCGGAATACAGGCTTAAAGACAGGATTCTTGGGAGTGTGGAGGAACAGAGGGATCTTGGGGTCCATGTCCATAGATCCCTCAAAGTTGCCACCCAAGTTGATAGGGTTGTTAAGAAGGTGTATGGTGTGTTGGCTTTCATTAACAGAGGGATTGAGTTTAAGAGCCGCGAGGTTATGCTGCAGCTCTATAAAGCCCTAGTTCGACCACACTTGGAATATTGTGTTCAGTTCTGGTCGCCTCATTATAGGAAGGATGTGGAAGCTTTAGAGAGGGTGCAGAGGAGATTTACCAGGATGCTGCCTGGACTGGAGGGCATGTCTTATGAAGAAAGATTGAGGGAGCTAGGGCTTTTCTCATTGGAGCGAAGAAGGATGAGAGGTGACTTGATAGAGGGGTACAAGATGATGAGAGGCATAGATAGAGTGGATAGTCAGAGACTTTTTCCCAGGGCGGAAAGGGCTATCAACAGGGGGCATAATTTTAAGGTGATTGGAGGAAGGTTTCGGGGAGATGTCAGAGGTAGGTTCTTTACACAGAGAGTGGTGGGTGCGTGGAATGCACTGCCAGCGGTGGTAGTAGAAGCAGATACATTAGGGACATTTAAGCGACTCTTGGATAGGTACATGGATGATAGTGGAATGAAGGGTAGGTAGTTAGTTTGATCTTAGAGTAGGTTAAAGGTTCGGCACAACATCGTGGGCCGAAGGGCCTGGACTGTGCTGTACTGTTCTATGTTCTATGTAACCAGGGGAAACATCTTGCCTGCATCTACCCTGTCTATCGCTTTAAGTATTTTGTAGGTTTCAATGAGGTCACCTCTCATTCTTCGAAACCCTAGAGAATACAGACCCAGTCTCTCTTCATAGGACAGTCCTGTCATCCTGGGAACAAGTCTGGTGATCTTTCGTTGCACTCCCTCTATGACAATAATATCCTTCCTAAGGTAAGGGGTCAAAAACTGCACACAGTATTCCAGGTGCGGTCTAACCAAGGTTCTATACAATTGAAGCAAGACTTCACTACTCCTGTACTCAAATCCTCTTGCGATAAAGGCTAACATACCATTAACCTTCCTAATTGCTTGCTGCACCTGCATGTTAGCTTTCAGTGATTTATTGACAAGGACACCCAGGTCCCTTTGTACATCTACACTTTCTAATCTCTTACCATTCAAGAAATACTCTGCACATCTATTCCTCCTATCAAAATGGATAACCTCACATTTTACCACATTATATTCCATCTGCCACGTTCTTGCCCACTCACTAAGTCTGTCCAAATCCCCTTGAAGCCACTTTGCATCTTCCTCACAACACACATTCCCACCTAGTTTTGTGTCATCTGCAAATTTGGAAATATTACATTTGGTCCCCACATCCAAATCATTGATATATATTGTGACCAGCTGGGGCCCAAGCACTGATCCCTGCTGTTCCCCACTAGTCACAGCCTGCCAACACGAGAATGACCTGGTTATTCCTACTCTCTACTTTCTGCCTGTTAACCAATCTTTAATCCATTCCAGTATATTACCTCCTATCCCATGTGCTTTCATTTTGCTAACCACTCTCCTGTTGGGTACTATATCAAAAGCCTTCTGAAAATCCAAGTATACCACTGACTCCCCTTTATCAATTCTGTTAGTAACATCCTCAAAAAATTCCAACAGGTTCGTCAAACATGATTTCCCATTCATAAATCCATGTTGACTCTGTCCAATCAGATCATTATTATCCAAATGTCCATTTATCACATCCTTTAGAATAGGTTCTAGCATTTTCCCAATGACTGATATTAGACTAACAGGTCTGTAATTCCCTGTTTTCTCTCTC
The DNA here is from genome assembly GCF_036365525.1 of Heterodontus francisci. Taxonomy (NCBI): domain Eukaryota; kingdom Metazoa; phylum Chordata; class Chondrichthyes; order Heterodontiformes; family Heterodontidae; genus Heterodontus; species Heterodontus francisci. The sequence continues at coordinate 2,139,777 of NC_090375.1, read as the reverse complement.
CCTCGCTTCTTATGGAGGGCGCTAGCTATGAAGAGAGGTTGAGTAGATTAGGATTATTTTCATTCGAAAGACGGAGGTTGAGGGGGGACCTGATTGAGGTGTACAAAATCATGAGAGGTATAGACAGGGTGGATAGCAAGAATCTTTTTCCCCAGAGTGGGGGATTCAATTACTAGGGGACACGAGTTCAAAGTGAAAGGGGAAAAGTTTAGGGGGGATATGCGTGGAAAGTTCTTTACGCAGAGGGTGGTGGGTGCCTGGAACGCGTTGCCAGCGGAGGTGGTAGACGCGGGCACGATAGCGTCTTTTAAGATGTATCTAGACAGATACATGAATGTGCAGGAAATAAAGAGATACAGACCCTTAGAAAATAGGCGACATGTTTAGATAGAGGATCTGGATTGGCGCAGGCTTGGAGGGCCGAAGGGCCTGTTCCTGTGCTGTAATTTTCTTTGTTCTTTGTTCTTTAAATAATGGGGTGACATTTGCGACCTTCCAATCTGCAGGAACCACTCTTACAGATATGCTGCTTTGGATATTGTTGGGGGAGATGGCTGAGGAAAGCAGCAAGAGCCAAGTTCATGGCACCATGGGTGGGTCTGCTGCACAGGAGGGGAGGAAGAAGAGTGGCAGGGCTAAAGTGATAGGGGATTCAATCGTAAGGGGAACAGACAGCCGTTTCTGCCGCCGCAAAAGAGACTCCAGGATCGTATGTTGCCTCCCTGGTGCTCGGGTCAAAGATGTCTCTGAGCAGCTGCAGGCCATTCTGAGGGTGGAGAGGGAGCAACCAGTTGTCATGGTGCCAACGACATGGGTAAAAGAAGGGATGAGGTCCAAAAAGCTGAATACAGGGAATAAATTAAAAAGTAGGACCTCAAAGGTAGTAATCTCAGGATTACGTGGCTGGAGAATTGGTGTAGGGGCGAGGGATCCAGATCCCTGGGGCATTGGGACCGGTTCTGGGGAAGGTGGGACCAGTGCAAGCTGGACGTGTTACATCTGGGCAGGACCGGGACCAATTTCCTTGCGGGGGGTGGGGGGGGGGTGGTGTTTGCTAGTGCTGTCAGGGAGGGTTTAAACTAGATTGGCAGGGGGATGGGAATCTGAGCAGGGAGACAGAGGAGAGGGAAACAAGGATAGAAATGAAAGACAAAGGTAAGAAGCAAAAGTGGAAGGCAGAGAAAACAAGGGCGAGAAACAAATGGGGCCACAGTGCAAAATAAAGCTAAGATGACTAACAATGTTAAAAAGACAAGTTGAAAGGTATTGTGTCTGAATGCGCGGAGTATTCACAGTAAGGTTGATGAATTAACAGCGCAAATCGACATAAACAGTTATGATATAGTAGCGATTATGGAGACATGGCTGCAAGGTGACCATGGATGGAAATTCAATATTTAGGAAGGACAGGCAAAAAGGGAAAGGAGGAGGGATAACGTTGTTAGTAAAGGAAGAAATCCATACAATTGTGAGGAAGGATATTGGTTCAGAGAATCCTGATGTGGAATCTGTATGGGTGGAGCTAAGAAACACCAAGGGGCAGAAAACCTTAGTGGGGGTTGTCTATAGGCCCCCAAACAGTAGTGGAGATGTAAGGGATGGCATTAAACAGGGGTACAACTGTAATCATGGGTGACTTTTATCTACATATAGATTGGTCAAACCAAATTAACAATGATATGTGGAGGAGGATTTCCTGGTGTGTGTAGCTGATGGTTTTTTAGAACAATGCATTGAGGAACCAACTAGAGAACAGGCTCTCCTAGACTGGGTATTGTGCAATGAGAAAGGATTAATTAACAATCTTGTTGTGCGGGGTCCCTTGGGGAGGAGTGACCATAACGTGATAGAATTATTCATTAAGATGGAGAGTGAAGTAGTTGAATCTGAAACTAGGGTCCTGAATCTAAATAAAGGAAACTACGAAGCTTTGAGGTGCGAGTTGGCTATGGTAGATTGGGGAATTTTACTAAAATGGTTGACAGTGGATAGGCAATGGATAATATTGAAAGAAAACGTGCATGAATTACAACAATTATTCATTCCTTTGTGGCGCAAAAATAAAACCGGGAAAGTGGCTCAACCGTGGCTTACAACAGAAATTAGGGACAGTATTAGATCCAAAGAGGAGGCATATAAAATTGCCAGAAAAGGCAGCAAGTCTGAGGATTGGGAGCAGTTTAGAATTCAACAAAGGAGGACAAAGTGGTTGATTAAGTGGGAGAAATAGAGTATGAGAGTAAACTTGCGGGGAACATAAAAACTGACTGTAAAAGCTTCTATAAATATGTGAAGAGAAAAAGATTAGTGAAGATAAATGTCGGTCCCTTACAGTCAGAAACGGGAGAAATTATAATCGGGAATAAAGAAATGGAGGAACAATTAAACACATACTTTGGTTCTGTCTTCACAAAGGAGGACACGAATAACCTCCCAGAAATATTAGGGAACCAAGGGTCTAATGAGAGGGAGGAACTGAAGAAAATCAGTATCAGTAAAAAAAAATAGTGCTAGGGAAATTAATGGGGTTAAAGGCTGACAAATCCCCAGGGCCTGATAATCTACATCCTAGCGTACTAAAGGAAGTGGCCCTGGAAATTGTGGATGCATTGGTGGTCATCTTCCAAAATTCTATAGACTCTGGAGCAGTTCCTACAGATTGGAGGGTGGCAAATGTAACCCCACTATTTAAAAAAGAAGGGGGAGAAAAAACAGGGAATTACAGACCAGTTAGCCTTACATCAGTAGTGGGGAAAATGCTGGAGTCTATTACAAAGGATGTGATAGCAGAACACCTGGAAAGCATAAACGGGATTGGACAAAGTCATCATGGGTTTACGGAAGGGAAATCATGCTTAACAAATCTACAGGAGCTTTTTGAGGATGTAACTAGTAGAATAGATCAGGGAGAACCAGTGGATGTGGTGTATTTGGATTTTCAGAAGGCTTTTGATAAGGTCCCACATAAGAGGTTAATGTGCAAAATTAAAGCACATGGGATTGGGGGTAATATACTGGCATGGATTGAGAATTGGTTGACAGACAGGAAACAGAGAGTAGGAATAAACGGGTCTTTTTCCGGGTGGCAGGCAGTGACTAGTGGGGTACCGCAGGGATCAGTGCTAGGACCCCAGCTATTCACAATATATATTAATGACTTGGGTGAGAGAACTAAATGTACCCTTAGAAAATAGGCAACATGTTTAGATAGAGGATCTGGATCGGCGCAGGCTTGGAGGGCCGAAGGGCCTGTTCCTGTGCTGTAATTTTCTTTGTTCTTTGTTCTTTGTTCTTTGTTTGCAGATAACACAAAGCTTTGGGGTGGGTGGGGGGAAGTGAGCTGTGAGGAGGATGCAAAGAAGCTCCAATGTGACTTGGACAAGTTGGGTGAGTGGGCAAACACATGGCAGATGCAGTATAACGTGGATAAATGTGAGGTTATCCACTTTGGTTGTAAAAACAAAAAACAGATTATCTGAATGGTGATAGATTGGGAAAGGGGGAGGTGCAACGAGACCTGGGTGTCCTTGTACACCAGTCGCTGAAAGCAAGCAGTCAGGTGCAGTAAGCAATTAGGAAGGTGAATGGTATGTTGGCCTTCATTGCAAGAGGATTTGAGTACAGGAGCAAGGATGTCTTACTGCAGTTATACAGAGCCTTGGTGAGACCACATCTGGAGTATTGTGTGCAGTTTTGGTCTCCTTATCTGAGGAAGGATATTCTTACCATGGAGGGAGTGCAAAGAAGATTTACTAGACTGATTCCTGGGATGGCAGGATTGACAAATGAGGAGAGGTTGGGTCGACTAGGCCTATATTCACTAGAGTTTAGAAGAATGAGAGGGGATCTCATAGAAACCTATAAAATTCTAACAGGACTGGACAGACTAGATGCAGGAAGGATGTTCCCGATGGCTGGGGAGTCCAGGACCAGAGGTCACAGTCTCAGGATACGGGTGTGCCATTTAGAACCGAGATGAGGAGAAATTTCTTCACTCAGAGGGTGGTGAACCTGTGGAATTCTCTACCGCAGAAGGCAGTGGAGGCCAAGTCATTAAATATATTCAAGAAGGAGATAGATATATTTCTTAATGCCAAAGGGATCAAGGGATATGGGGAGAAAGCCTAGTCCTGTTTAGAACTGAATTAGACAATCAGCCATGATCTGTTTTGAATGGCGGAGCAGGCCTGAAGGGCCGAATGGCCTAGTCCTGCTCCTGTTTATGTTTCTATGCTCCAGAATCTATAGAATTTTGGAAGATGATCACCAATGCATCCACTATCTCCATAGTTACCTCTTTCAATACTCTGGGATGTAGAGGTGACTAAGGTAGTGGACAGGAGAGTGTCTATGGATGTTATTTATATGGACTTCCAGAAGGCATTTGATAAAGTCTCACCTAAGAGACTGTTAAGTAAGGTAGAAGCCCATGGAGTTGAGGGCAAATTATTGACATGGTTAGGAAGTTGGCTGAGTGGTAGGCGACAGAGAGTGGGGATAATGGGTAAGTACTCCGATTGGCAGGATGTGAATAGTGGTGTCCCACAGGGATCTGTGTTGGGGCCTCAATTATTCACATTATTCATTAACGACTTGGATAATGGCATAGTAATCATATATCCAAATTTGCTGATGATACAAAGTTAGGCAGCATTGTAGACAGTCTAGATGATAGCATAAAATTGCAAAGAGATATTGACAGACTAGGTGAGTGGGCAAAACTGTGGCAGATGGATTTCAATGCGGGCAAGTGTGAAATTATCCATTTTGGACCAAAAACGGACAGAGCAGTGTACTTTCTAAATGGGAAGAGGTTAAGTACAGTGGATGTCTAAAGAGACTTGGGAGTTCAGGTGCATAGATCTTTAAAATGCCACGAGCAAGTGCAGAAAATAATCAAAAAGGCTAATGGAATGCGAGCCTTTATATCTAGAGGATTGGAGTATAAAGACACAGAGGTTATGCTGCAGCTGTACAAAACCCTGGTTAGACCCCACTTGGAGTACTGTGAGCAGTTCTGGGTACCACACCTTAGGAAGGATATATTGGCCTTGGAGGGAGTGCAATGTAGGTTTACAAGAATGATACCTGGACTACAGGGGTTAAGTTACGAGGAGAGATTACAGAAATTAGGCCTGTTTTCGGTAGAATTTAGAAGGTTAAGGGGTGATCTGATTGAAGTCTTCAAGATAGTAACAGGAAAAGACAGGCTAGATAAAGATAAACTATTTCCACTGGTTGGAGATTCTAAAACTAGGGGCATAATCTAAAAATTAGGAGCAGACCGTTCAGGAGAGATGTTAGGAAGCACTTCTTCACGCAAAGGGTGGTAGAGGTTTGGAACTCTCTCCCACAAACAGCAGTTGAAACTAGAACAGTTGTTAATTTTAAATCTGAGATAGATAGATTTATGTTTAGCAAAGATATTAAGGGATACGGGCCAAAGGCAGGTATATGGAGTTAGGCTGCAGATCAGCCATGATCTCATTGAATGGTGGGACAGGCTCGAGGGGCTGAATGGCCTACTCCTGTTCCTATCTTCCTATGTTACTAGAATATCAGGTCCTGGGGACTTATCAACCTTCAGCCCCATTAATTTCTCCAATACAACCTTCTTACTAATATAATTTCCTTCAATTCCTCATTCTCCCTAATCCCTTGGATCTTTAATTCTGGGAGATTTCTTGTATCTTCCTCAGTGAAGACAGACACAAAATAATCATTTAGCTTCTCTGCCATTTCTCTATTCCCCATCATAAATTCTCCTGACTCTGCCTGTAATGGACCCACATTTGTCTTCGAACAAAGAACAAAGAAAATTACAGCACAGGAACAGGCCCTTCGGCCCTCCAAGCCTGCGCCGATCCAGATCCTCTTGGCCAAACTTTTCCTTTTTTACAGTCCATTTTTATATCTTTTGCTAGTTTACTTTCATATTCTACTCTCCCTTTCTTTATCAGTTTCTTTATCCTCCTTTGCTGTATTCTAAAATCCTCCCAATCCTCAGGTTTACTATTTAGTCATAGAGAGATACAGCACTGAAACAGGCCCTTCAGCCCACCGAGTCTGTGCCGACCAACTACCACCCATTTATACTAATCCTACATTAATCCCATATTCCCTACTACATCCCCACCATTCTCCTACCACCTACCTACACGAGGGGCAATTTACACTGGCCAATTTACTTATCAACCTGCAAGTCTTTGGCTGTGGGAGGAAACCGGAGCACCCGGCGGAAACCCACGCGGTCACAGGGAGAACTTGCAACCTCCACACAGGCAGTACCCAGAATTGAACCCGGGTCGCTGGAGCTGTGAGGCTGCGGTGCTAACCACTGCGCCACTGTGTCGCTCCAACTGGCAACTTTATTGGCCTTTTCTTTTAATCTTATACCATCATTAACTTCCTTTGTTATCCACAGTTGACTGCCTTTACTTTTGGGATTTTTGTGCTTTGAAGGAATGTATAGTTTCTGTAAACTATGTAATATTTCTTTAAAGACTATCCATTGTCTATGTACTGTCAAACCTTTTAATGTATTTTCCCAATCCACCTCAGCCAATTTTCCCCTCATACCTTCATCATTTCCTTTGTTCAAATTTAACAATCTGGCTTCAGATTGAACTACCTCACTTTCAAACATCATGTAAAATTCATAATGTAAAACGACTGAAGACACTGGATACTGCAAAGGCTATGGGCCCTGACAATATTCCAGCAATAGTACTGAAGACCTGTGCTCCAGAACTTGCCGCGCCCCTAGCCAAGCTGCTCCAGTACAGCTACAACACTGGCATCTGTCCGGCAATGTGGAAAATTGCCCAGGTATGTCCTGTACACAAAAAGCAGGACAAGTCCAACCTGACCAGTTACCGCCCCATCAGCCTACTCTCAATCATCAGTAAAGTGATGGAAGGTGTCATCAACAGTGACATCAAGCGGCACTTGCTTAGCAATAACCTGCTCAGTGACGCTCAGTTTGGGATCCGCCAGGGCCACTCAGCTCCTGACCTCATTACAGCCTTGGTTCAAACATGGACAAAAGAGCTGAACTGAACTGAAGAGGTGAGGTGAGAGTGACTGCCCTTGACATCAAGGCAGCATTTGACCGAGTATGGCATCAAGGAGCCCGAGCAAAACTGAGGTCAATGGGAATCAGGGGGAAAACTCTCCACTGGTTGGAGTCATACCGAGCGCAAAGGAAGATGGTTGTGGTTGTTGGAGGTCAATCATCTGAGCTCCAGGACATCACTGCAGGAGTTCCTCAGGGTCGTGTCCTTGGCCCAACCATCTTCAGCTGCTTCATCAATGATCTTCCCCCCGCCAACATAGATGAATGAAGGAAAGTGGTGGATGTTGTTTATATGGATTTTAAGAAAGATTTCGACAAAGTACCACATAAAAGGCTGGTTAACAAAATTGGGGCTCACAGAATAGGAGGGTCAGTGTCTAATTGGATAAATAATTAGCTTAAGGACAGAAAACAGCAAGCCATGTTAAATGATTGTTTTTCAGATTAGAGGATGGTAGACAGTGATGTTCCCCAATGGTCAGTGCTGGGACCACTGTTTTCTTTTGCTAAAAATAAACGACTTGGATCTTGGAATGCAGAGTAGAATTTCAAAATGTGCCGATGATACCAAACTTAGAGGAATTGCAAACAGTGAGAATGATGTGACCACCTGATGTGATAGATAGGCTCTGGTGGAGCAAGCAGAAAGGTGGCAGTTGGAATTTTATACTGAAAAGTGTGAGGTGATGCATTTTTGTAGAAGGAATAGGGAGAGGCCTAGATAGAGTGGAGGTGAAGGGTCAATTCACCTGAGCAGAGAGGTCAGTGACGAGGGGGCATCGATTTAAAGTAATTGGTAGAAAAATTCAAGGGGAGTTGAGGGAACAGTTTTTCACCCAGAGGGTGATGATGGTCTGGAACTCACTGCCTGAAAGGGTAGTTGAGGCAGAAACCCTCAACTCATTCAAAAGGAGTCTGGATATGCACCTCAAGTGCCGTAATCTGCAGGGCTACGGACCAAATGCTGGAAGGAGGGATTAGAATGGGTGGATCGTTTTTCAGCTGGCACAGACACGATGGGCCAAGTGGCCTCTTTCTGTGCCTTAAACTTTCTATGATTCTATGAGAGGCAATATATACTTAATGGCACAGTTCTAAAGAGTGTACAGGGACAGAGGGACCTGGGGGTTCATGTGCATCGATCTTTGATGGTGGCAGGACATATTGAGAGAATGGTTAGTAAAGCAAATGGGATTATGGGCTTCATAAATGGAGGCATAGAGTACAAATTGAGCAGGGAAGGTCTGCTGAACCTTTATAAAGCTCTGGTTAGGCCCCAACTGGAGAATTGCGTCCAGTTCTGGTCACCACACTCGAGGAATGATGTGAGGGTCCTTGAGAGGGTGCAGAGGAGATTTACCAGAATGGTTCAGAGATGAGGGGTTTTACTTACAAGGTTAAGTTGGAGAAGCTGGGGTTGTTCTCCTTGGACCAAAGGAGATTGAAGGGAGATTTGATAGAGGTGTACCAGATTATAACAGGTTTAGATAAGGTATACAAAGGAAATCTATTTCCATTGACTAGTGGTACAATGACAAGAGGACACAAATTCAAGGTTTTTGGCAAGAGTTTGAAGGGGAATATGAGGAAGAACTTTTTTCCATAGTGGGTGGTAATAACCTGGAACTCGCTGCCCACAGGGGTGGTGGATGCGGAGACAGTTAATGACTTCAAAAGGAAATTGGATGGTCACTTGAAGGAAATAAACGTGCAGGACTACAAGGATCGAGCGGGGGAATTGGGACTGACTGGATAGCTGTGTGGAGAGCTGGTATGGACTTGATTGGCCGAATGGTCTCCTTCTGTGCCAGAAACTACTCTAAATAAAGGTCAGAAGTGGGGATCTTCGCTGATGATTGCACAATGTTCAGCACCATTCATGACTCCTCAGATACTGAAGCAGTCCGTGTAGAAATGTAGCAAGACCTGGACAATATCCAGGCTTGGGCTGATAAGTGGCAAGTAACATTCATACCACACAAGTGCCAGGCAATGACCATCTCCAACAAGAGAGAATCTAACCGTCTACCCTTGACATTCAGTGGCATTATCTGGAGTAGCCACATAAATACCGTGGCTACAAGAGCAGGTCAGAGGTTAGGAATCCTGAGGCGAGTAACTCACCTCCTGACTCCCCAAAGCCTGTCCACCATCTACAAGGAACAAGTCAGGAGTGTGATGGAATACTCTCCACTTGCCTGGATGGGTGCAGCTCCAACAACACTCAAGAAGCTCGACACCATCCAGGACAAAGCAGCCCACTTGATTGGCACCCCATCCACAACATTCACTCCCACCACCACCGACGCACAGTGGCAGCAGTGTGTACCATCTACAAGATGCACTGCAGCAACGCACCAAGGCTCCTTAGACAGCACCTTCCAAACCCGCGACCTCTACCAACTAGAAGGACAAGGGCAGCAAATACATGGGAACACCACCACCTGCAAGTTCCCCTCCAAGTCACACACCATCCTGACTTGGAATTATATCACCGTTCCTTCACTGTGGCTGGGTCAAAATCCTGGAACTCCCTTCCTAACAGCACTGTGGGTGTACCTACCTCACATGGACTGCAGCGGTTCAAGAAGGCAGCTCACCACCACCTTCTCAAGGGCAATTAGGGATGGGCAATAAATGCTGGCCTGGCCAGTGACGCCCACATCCCATGAATGAAATAAAGAAAAAGACAGGTTATGGAGTAAAGCCCCTCGGTGTCTTATATTGCAGGCCACAGGAGGAGTTTTAAGCTGAGGCTCCCGAACCTTCGATCGCTCAGTGTGGGTAAGCTATCACTGCCACAGGAGGGTCCTGATGTCCGGTTGTTGAAACTGTCTCGGCCAAGTAGTGAGTCTCTGGTCATGGAGGAGCAGAGCCACACCGAGGAGCTGATTGCACTGGACAGTGAGGAGATGGAGGGACCTCTGGATCACTCCTCATTGAAACACTACAGAGACCAGCTGAATCCTGAACTCTCCCTCTCCACGTCCAGCCTGAGTCGGAGTGCGACTCCATCGAAGGACAGTTTCTACAGTTTCCGTCGCGTCTCCTCACTTGATGATGTTGAAGCAACGAGGGAAGATTGTGATAGAACGTTCCAGATCCGGCACTCCAGCACAGGTACTGATTATGGGCAGCGTGGTGAGATTTTGGGGTGGAGGAGAGTCAGTGCTTTGAGGGTGGGGGAGGGGGCGCAGAGCTGTGTTTACTCAATGGAGGGATGTTGGATCCTTGAAAGCCCCTGCGGTTTCTGCCACTCCCACTGCACCCCACCCCACCCACTCCAAGGGCCCCCCTCCCTGCTCAGAGTCCAAATCACAGGATTGACTTGAATCTGACTGTTAGAATGTGGAGTCGGCCATTCGGCCCCTCCAGCATTTTCTGCCATTCAGTTGGATCATGGCTGTTCTACAACCAAACTCCATAAACCCCAAAATAAAAGTAAAATACTATGGATGCTGGAAATGTGAAATAAAAACAGAAAGTGCTGGAAATACTCAGCAGGTCTGGCAGCATCTGTGTAGAGAGAAGCAGAGTTAACGTTTCAACTCCGTGACCTTCATGCTCCTGTCTTGCACTACTTACTCTCTCCTAATCTTTGTGTTTTCGATAAACTTTGATATATGTATGGCTTTCTATTGTACTAAGTTGTTAATAAATGCAGTGAGTAGCTGAGACCCCAGCGCAGAGCCTTGTGGGTCACCATTAGTGACTTCCTTCCACTTTGAGTACAGACGTATTATCTCTACTCTCTGTCTTCAATGGTCTGACACAAATCTCCTCACCAGGTCAGTCGTTTGCCTACAATTCATCAGCTTTGATTTTAGCTGCAGTCTCTTCTGTGGAACCTTGCTGAATGTCTTCTGGAAATCTACATAAACTGCATCCGTCGACACTCACCAGTCCAGGACTTTAGTTTCTTCCTCAGAAATTCCATTGGGTTTTTTAGAGATGACCTCTCCTTTATAAATCCCTGCTGATCCTCTCTAATCAACTCAAATTTCTCAAAGTGCTCAGTCACTCTGAATTAGATGAGAATAATTTCCCTACAACAGATGTTTGACTAACAGGTCGATCATTTCCTGGTTTCTCTCTCTCTCACCTTTTTGAAATAATGGAATTACATTTGCTATTTTCCAATGTGAATTGGTTCTAGGGGCAGTGAATCACGTTCCAAATCTGGTGAATTCCACTTCTGACTCCGACCTGGTAAAATATCGAACCGTTGGCAAAATCCCCCAAATCACACTCAACTTTGTGGATTTTAAAGGTGAAAACTTCATCCTGTCGTCCCCGGGGGAAAAGGAGATCATTGCACCCACAAAAGTAAAGGAGAGGACCCATAACGTCACAGAAAAGGTCACACAGGTAAGGTGCTGGTCACTGTGATGGGGCAAAGCTGTTGTGACTTTGGTTAGCAATCGGTAGGTAGCTGCCTGTATCACCTTGATCAAAAGCACAAACCAGATAAGTAGAGATCAGTTATTCACTCACTGAAACCAGGACACTGCCACAGACTCCAATGAAAAGACAGTGCCACACAACGGACTTGTGAGCAAATTTGTAGCTCATGGAATAAAACGGATGGTAGCAACATGGATACGGAATTGGCTGAGTGACAGGAAACAGAGAGTAGTGGTTAATGGATGTTTTTTGGGCTGGAGGAAGGTTTGTAATGGAGTTCCCCAGGGGTCAGTGTTGGGACCCTTGCATTTCCTGATATATATTAATGACCGAGACCCTGGTGTACAGGGCACAATTTCAAAGTTTGCAGATGATACGAAACTTGGAAGCATTGTGAACTGTGAGGAGGATAGTGTAGAACTTCAAAAGGACATAAGAACATAGGAACTAGGAGCAGGTGTAGGCCATTCAGCCCCTCGAGCCTGCTCCGCCATTCAATACAATCATGGCTGCTCTCATCTCAGCCTCAACTCCACTTTGCTGCCCGTTCTCCATAACCCTTCAACCCATTACTAATTAAAAAATCTGTCTATGTCCTCCTCAAATTTACTCAATGTCCCGGCATCCACCGCACTCTGGGCTAGTGAATTCCACAGACTCACGACCCTTTGAGAGAAGTAATTTATCCTCAGTGAATTGGTGTGTTGTAAATAGTGAGGAGGAAAGCCTTAGATTAAAGGACGATATAGTTGGGCTGGTAAGATGGGCGGAGCTGTGGCAAATGGAATTTAATCCTGAGAAGTGTGAGGTGATGTATTTTGGGAGGACTAACAAGACAAGGGAATATACAATGGATGGTAGGACCCTAGGAAGTACAGAAGGTCAGAGGGACCTTGGTGTACTTGTCCATAGATCACTGAAGGCAGCAGCACAGGTAGATAAGGTGGTTCGGAAGGCATAGGGGATACTTGCCTTTATTAGCCGAGGCATAGAATATAAGAGCAGGGAGGTTATGATGGAGCTGTATAAAACGCTAGTTAGGCCACAGCTGGAGTACTGCGTACAGTTCTGGTCACCACACTATAGGAAGGATGTGATTGCACTGGAGAGGGTGCAGAGGAGATTCACCAGGATGTTGCCTGGGCTGGAGCATTTCAGCTATGAAGAGAGACTGAAAAGGCGAGGGTTGTTTTCCTTAGAGCAGAGGATGAGGAGGGACATGATTGAGGGATACAAAATTATGAGGGGCATTGATAGGTTAGATAGGAGGAAAAGTTTCCGCTGAGCAGAGGGGTCAATAACCAGGGGCCATAGATTTAAGGTCAGGGGCAGGAGGTTTAGAGGGGATTTGAGGATAGATTTTTTCACCCAGAGGTGGTTGGAATCTGGAACACACTGCCTGAAGAGGTGGCAGAGGCAGGAACCCTCACAACATTTAAGAAGTACTTAGATGAGAACTTGAAACACCATAGCATACAAGGCTACGGGCCAAGTGCTGGAAAATGGGATTAGAATAGTTAGGTACTCGATGGCCGGCACAAACACGGTGGGCCAAAGGGCCTGTTTCTGTGCTGTATAACTCTAAGACTCTAATATGGGGAGGCGGTGGCGTAGTGGTATTATCACTGGAATAGTAACCCAGAGACACAGGGTATTTCTCTGGGGACATGGGTTCGAATCCCACCACAGCAGAAGGTGGAATTTGAATTCAATTAATAAATCTGGAATTAAAAATCTAGTCTAATGATGACCATGAAACCGTTGTCTATTGTTGTAAAAACCCATCTGATTCACTAATGTCCGATAGAGAAGGAAATCTGCTGTCCTTACCTGGTCTGGCCGACATGTGACTCCAGACCCACAGCAATGTGGTTAACTCTTACATGCCCTCTGAAATGGCCCAGCAAGCCACTCAGTTGTACCTAACCGCTACGAAGTCAATAAAAAGAAATGAAACCAGACGGACCACCCGGCATCGACCTCGGCACCGGAAACGACAACGGCAAACCCAGCCCTGTCGACCCTGCAAAGTCCTCCTTACTAACATCTGGGGGCTTGTGCTAAAATTGGGAGAGCTGTCACACAGACTAGTCAAGCAACAGCCTGACATAGTCATACTCACCAAATCATACCTTACAGACAATGTCCCAGACACTGCCATCACCATCCCCGGGTATGTCCTGTCCCACCGGCAGGACAGACCCAGCAGAGGTAGAACATAGAACAGTACAGCACAGTACAGGCCCTTCGGCCCACGATGTTGTGCCGAACCTTTAACCTACTCTAAGATCAAACTAACTACCTACCCTTCATTCTACTATCATCCATGTACCTATCCAAGAGTCGCTTAAATGTCCCTAATGTATCTGCTTCTACTACCACCGCTGGCAGCGCATTCCACGCACCCACCACTCTCTGTGTAAAGAACCTACCTCTGACATCTCCCCTAAATCTTCTTCCAATCACCTTAAAATTATGCCCCCTGGTGATAGCCCTTTCCACCCTGGGAAAAAGTCTCTGACTATGCACTCTATCTATGCCTCTCATCATCTTGTACCCCTCTATCAAGTCACCTCTCATCCTTCTTCGCTCCAATGAGAAAAGCCCTAGCTCCCTCAACCTTTCTTCGTAGGACATGCCCTCCAGTCCAGGCAGCATCCTGGTAAATCTCCTCTGCACCCTCTCTAAAGCTTCCACATCCTTCCGATAATGAGGCGACCAGAACTGAACACAATATTCCAAGTGTGGTCGAACTAGGGCCTTATAGAGCTGCAGCATAACCTCGCGGCTCTTAAACTCAATCCCCCTGTTAATGAAAGCCAACACCCCATACGCCTTCTTAACAACCCTATCAACTTGGGTGGCAACTTTGAGCGATCTATGGACATGGACCCCAAGATCCCTCTGTTCCTCCACACTACCAAGAATCCTGTCTTTAAGCCTGTATTCCGCATTGAAATTCGACTTTCCAAAATGAATCACTTCACACTTTTCCAGGTTGAACTCCATCTGCCATTTCTCAGCCCAGCTCTGCATCCTGTCAATGTCCTGTTGCAACCTACAACAGCCTTCCACACTATCCACAACTCCATCAACCTTCGTGTCTTCGGCAAACTTACTAACCCAGCCTTCCACTTCCTCATCCAAGTCATTTATAAAATTCACAAAGAGCAGAGGTCCCAGAACAGATCCCTGTGGAACACCACTGGTCACCGAGCTCCAGGCTGAATACTTTCCATCTACTACCACCCTCTGTCTTCTATGGGCCAGCCAATTTTGTATCCAGACAGCCAACTTTCCCTGTATCCCATGCCTCCTTACTTTCTGAATGACCCTACCATGGGGAACCTTATCAAATGCCTTGCTAAAATCCACATACACCACATCCACTGCTCTTCCTTCATCAATGTGTTTTGTCACATCTTCAAAGAATTCAATAAGGCTTGTGAGGCATGACCTGCCCCTCACAAAGCCATGCTGACTGTCTCTAATCAAACTATGCTTTTCCAAATAATCATAAATCCTGTCTCTCAGAATCCTCTCCAATAATTTGCCCACTACCGACGTAAGACTGACTGGTCTATAATTCCCAGGGTTATCCCTATTCCCTTTCTTGAACAAGGGAATAACATTTGCCACCCTCCAATCATCTGGTACTACTCCAGTGGACAGTGAGGACGCAAAGATCATCGCCAAAGGCGCAGCAATCTCTTCCCTCGCTTCCCGTAATATCCTTGGGTATATCCCGTCTGGCCCCGGGGACTTATCTGTCCTCATATCATTCAAAATTTCCAGCACATCCTCCCTCTTCACCTCAACCTGTTCGAGCATATCAGCCTGTTCCACGCTGTCCTCACAAATGACCAGGTCCCTCTCACTAGTGAATACTGAAGCAAAGTATTTATTTAGGACCTCTCCGACCTCCTCCGGCTCCAGGCACAAGTTCCCTCCACTATCCCTGATTGCCCTACCTTCACTCTGGCCATCCTCTTGTTCCTCACATAAGTGTAGAACGCCTTGGGACTTTCCTTAATCCTACCCGCCAAGACTTTTTCATGTCCCCTTCTAGCTCTCCTAAGTCCATTCTTCAGTTCCTTCCTGGTTACCTTGTAACCCTCTAGAGCCTTGTCTGATCCTTGCTTCCTCAACCTTAAGTAAGCTTCCTTCTTCCTCTTGACTAGTTGTTCCACATCTCTTGTCATCCAAGGTTCCTTCACCCGACCATCCCTTCCCTTCCTCATCGGGACAAACCTATCCAGCAGTCGCAGCAAGTGCTCCCTTAACAACCTCCACATTTCTGTGGTGGCACAGTGGTCTGCAGTAGGGAGGGAGTTGCCTTGGGAGTCCTCAACATCGACTCCGGACCCCATGAAGTCTCATGGCATCAGGTCAAACATGGACAAGGAAACCTCCTACTGATTACCACCTACTGCCCTCCCTCAGCTGATGACTCAGTACTCCACCATGTTGAACACCACTTGGAGGAAGCACTGAGGGTCGCAAGGGCACAGAATGTACTCTGGGTGGGGGTCTTCAATGTCCATCACCAAGAGTGGCTCGGTAGCACCACTACTGACTGAGCTGGCCGGGTCCTAAAGGACATAGCTGCTTGACTGGGTCTGCGGCAGGTGGTGAGGGAAACAATACGAGGGGAAAACATACTTGACCTCGTCCTCACCAATCTGCCTGCCGCAGATGCATCTGTCCATGACAGTATTGGTAGGAGTGACCACCGCACAGTCCTTGTGGAGACGAAGTCACGCCTTCACATTGAGGATACCGTCCATCGTGTTGTGTGGCACTATCACCGTGCTAAATGGGATAGATTTCGAACAGATCTAGCAATGCAAAACTGGGCATCCATGAGGCGCTGTGGGCCATCAGCAGCAGCAGAATTGTACTCAACCACAATCTGTAACCTCATGGCCCGGCATATCCCCCACTCTACCATTACCATCAAGCCATGAGACCAAACCTGGTTCAATGAAGAGTGCAGGAGGGCATGCCAGGAGCAGCACCAGGCATATCTCAAAATGAGGTGTCAACCTGGTGAAGCTACAACACAGGACTATCTGCGTGCCAAACTGCGTAAGCAGCATGCGATAGACAGAGCTAAGCGATCACATAACCAACGGATCAGATCTAAGCTCTGCAGTCCTGCCACATTCAGCCGTGAATGGTGGTGGACAATTAAACAACTAACTGGAGGAGGTGGCTCCACAGATATCCCCATCCTCAATGATGAGGGAACCATCAGTGTGAAAGATAAGGCTGAAGCATTTGCAACAATCTTCAGCCAGAAGTGCCGAATTGATGATCCATCTCGGCTTCCTCCTGAAGTCCCCAGCATCACAGATCCTAGTCTTCAGCCAATTCAATTCACTCCCTGTGATATCAAGAAACAACTGAAGGCACTGGATACTGCAAAGGCTATGGGTCCTGACAATATTCCAGCAATAGTACTGAAGACCTATGCTCCAGAACTTGCCACTACCCTTGCCAAGCTGTTCCAATACAGCAACGGCGCTGGCATCTACCCTGCAATGTGGAAAATTGCCCAGGTATGTCCTGTACACAAAGAGCAGGACAAGTCCAACCCGGCCAATTACCGCCCCATCAGCCTACTCTCAATCATCAGTAAAGTGATGGAAGGTGTCATCAACAGTGCCATCAAGCGGCACTTGCTGAGCAATAAACTGCTCAGTGACGCTCAGTTTGGGTTCCGCCAGGGCCACTCAACACCTGACCTCATTACAGCCTTGGTTCAACCATGGACAAAAGAGCTGAACTCAAGAGGTGAGGTGAAAGTGACTACCCTTGACATCAAGGCAGCATTTGACCGAGTATGGCATCAAGGAGCCCGAGCAAAACTGAGGTCAATGGAAATCAGGGGGGAAAACCCTCCGCTGGTTGGAGTTATGCCTAGCGCAAAGGAAGATGGTTGTGGTTGTTGGAGGTCAATCAACTGAGCTCCAGGACGTCACTGCAGGAGATCCTCAGGGTAGTGTCCTAGGCCCAACCATCTTCAGCTGCTTCATCAATGCGTTTCCTGCAATCATAAGGTCAGAAGTGGGGATGTACGCTGATGATTGCACAATGTTCAGCACCATTCGTGACTCCTCAGATGCTGAAGCAGTCCATGTAGAAATGCAGCAAGACCTGGACAATATCCAGGCTTGGGCTGATAAGTGGCAAGTAACATTCGCGCCACACAAGTGCCAGGCAATGACCATCTCCAACAAGAGAGAATCTAACCATCTCCCCTTGACATTCAACGGCATTACCATCACTGAATCCCCCAATATCAACATCCGAGGGGCTACCATTGACCAGAAACTGAACTGGAGTAGCCATATAAATACAGTGGCTACAAGAGCAGGTCAGAGGCTAGGAATCCTGAGGCGAGTAACTCACCTCCTGACTCCCCAAAGCCTGTCCACCATCTACAGGAGTCAGGAGTGTGATGGAATACTCTCCACTTGCCTGGATGGGTGCAGCTCCAACAACACTCAAGAAGCTCGACACCATCCAGGATAAAGCATCCCGCTTGATTGGCACCCCATCTACAAACATTCACTCCCTCCACCACCGACGCACAGTGGCAGCAGTGTGTACCATCCACAGGATGCACTGCAGCATCACACCAAGGCTCCTTCGACAGCACTTTCCAAACCCACGACCTCTACCAACTGGAAGGACAAGGGCAGCAGATGCATGGGAACACCACCACCTGCAAGTTCCCCTCCAAGTCATACACCATCCTGACTTGGAACTATATCGCCGTTCCTTCACTGTCGCTGGATCAAAATCCTGGAACTCCCTTCCTAACAGCACTGTGGGTGTACAAAGAACAGTACAGCACAGGAACAGGCCATTCGGCCCTCCAAGCCTGCGCCGATCTTGATGCCTGCCTAAACTAAAACCTTCTGCACTTCCGGGGACCGTATCCCTCTATTCCCATCCTATTCATGTATTTGTCAAGATGCCTCTTAAACGTCGCTATCGTACCTGCTTCCACCACCTCCCCCGGCAGCAAGTTCCAGGCACTCACCACCGTCTGTGAAAAGAACTTGCCTCGCACATCCCTTCTAAACTTTGCCCCTCTCACCTTTAACCTATGTCCC
Source organism: Heterodontus francisci (assembly GCF_036365525.1). Taxonomy (NCBI): domain Eukaryota; kingdom Metazoa; phylum Chordata; class Chondrichthyes; order Heterodontiformes; family Heterodontidae; genus Heterodontus; species Heterodontus francisci. Next base: position 2,121,174 of record NC_090375.1, on the reverse strand, counting down.
CTAGTAACTGACTCTTCCACCCTGGGAAAAAGCTTCTGACTATCCACTCTGTCCATGCCGCTCATAACTTTGTAAACCTCTATCATGTCACCCCTCTACTTCCGTCATTCCAGTGAAAACAATCCATATTTTTCCAACCTCTCCTCATAGCTAATGCCCTCCAGACCAGGCAACATCCTGGTTAACCTCCTCTGTACCCTCTCCAAAGCCTCCACATCCTTCTGGTAGTGTGGCGACCAGAATTGCACGCAATATTCTAAGTGTGGTCTAACTAAAGTTCTGTACAGCTGCAGCATGGCTTGCCAATTGTTATACTCTGTGCCCCGACCGATGAAGGCAAGCATGCCGTATGCCTTCTTCACTGCCTTATCCACCTGCGTTGCCACTTTCAGTGACCTGTGGACCTGTATGCCCAGATCTCTCTGCCTGTCAATACTCCTAAGGGTTCTGCCATTTACTGTATACTTCCCACCTGCATTTGACCTTCCAAAATGCATTACCTCACATTTGTCCGGATTAAACTCCATCTGCCATTTCTCCGCCCAAGTCTCCAACCGATCTATATCCTGCTGTATCCTCTGACAATCCTCATCACTATCCGCAACTCCACCAACCTTTGTGTCGTCCGCAAACTTACTAATCAAACCTCCATTTTCCTCCAAATCATTTATATATACTACAAACAGCAAAGGTCCCAGCACTGATCCCTGCGGAACACCACTAATCACATCCCTCCATTCAGAAAAGCACCTTTCCACTGTTACCCTCTGTCTTCTATGAATGAGCCAGTTCTGTATCCATCTTGCCAGCTCACCTCTGATCCCGTGTGACTTCACCTTTTGTATCAGTCTGCCATGAGGGACCTTGTCAAAGGAGTTACTGAAGTCCATATAGATAACATCCACTGCCCTTCCTTCATCAATCATCTTCGTCACTTCCTCAAAAAACTCAATCAAATTAGTGAGACACGACCTCCCCTTCACAAAACCATGCTGCCTCTCGCTAATAAGTTCATTTGTTTCCAAATGGGAGTAAATCCAGTCCCGAATAATCCTCTCTAATAATTTCCCTACCACTGACGTAAGGCTCACCAGCCTATAATTTCCTGGATTATCCTTGCTACCCTTCTTAAACAAAGGAACAACATTGGCTATTCTCCAGTCCTCTGGGACCTCACCTGTAGCCAATGAGGATGCAAAGATTTCTGTCAAGGCCCCAGCAATTTCTTCCCTTGCCTCCCTCAGTATTCTGGGGTAGATCCCATCAGACCCTGGGGACTTATTTACCTTAATGCTTTGCAAGACGCCCAACACCACCTCCTTTTTGATAATGAGATGACTGAGACTATCTACACTCCCTTCCCTAGGCTCATCATCCCACCATGTCCTTCTGTTTGGTGAATACTGATGCAAAGTACTCATTTAGTACCTCGCCCATTTCCTCTGGCTCCACACATAGATTCCCTTCTCTGTCCTTGAGCGGGCCAACCCTTTCCCTTGGTACCCTCTTGCTCTTTATATACGTATAAAAAGCCTTGGGATTTTCCTTAATCCTGTTTGCCAATGATTTTTCATGACCCCTTTTAGCCCTCCTGACTCCTTGCTTAAGTTCCTTCCTACTGTCTTTATATTCCTCAAGGGCTTTGTCTGTTCCCAGCCTACCAGCCCTTACGAATGCTTCCTTTTTCTTTTTGACTCGGCTCACAATACCCCCCTTTATCCAAGGTTCCCGAAACTTGCCAAATTTATCCTTCTTCCTCACAGGAACATGCTGGTCCTGGATTCTAATCAACTGACATTTGAAAGACTCCCACATGTCAGATGTTGATTTACCCGCAAACAGCCGCCCCCAATCTAAATTCTTCAGTTCCTGCCTAATATTGTTATAATTAGCCTTTCCCCAATTTAGCACCTTCACCCGAGGACTACTCTTATCCTTATCCACAAGTACCTTAAAACTTATGGAATTATGGTCACTGTTCCCGAAATGCTCCCCGACTGAAACTTCAACCACCTGGCCGGGCTCATTCCCCAATACCAGGTCCAGTACAGCCCCAACCCTAGTTGGACTATCTACATACTGTTTCAAGAAGCCCTCCTGGATGCTCCTCACCAATTCTGCCCCATCCAAGCCCCGAGTACTAAGGGAGTCCCAGTCAATATAGGGGAAGTCAAAATCACCCACCACCACAACCCTGTTACCTTTACATCTTTCCAAAATCTGTCTACATATCTGCTCCCCTACCTCCCGCTGGCTCTTGGGAGGCCTGTAGGAAACCCCCAACATCGTGACTGCACCCTTCCTATTTCTGAGCTCCACCCATATTGCCTCGCTGCATGACCCCTCCGAGGTGTCCTCCCGCAGTACAGCTGTGATATTCTCCTTAACCAGTAATTCAACTCCCCCACCCCTTTTACATCCCCCTCTATCCCGCCTGAAGCTTCTAAATCCTGGAACATTTAGCTGCCAATCCTGTCCTTCCCTCAACCAAGTCTCTGTAATAGCAACAACCTACCAATAGCAATAGTACCTACCCCACATGGACTGCAGCGGTTCAAGAAGGCAGCTCACCACCACCTTCTCAAGGGCAATTTGGGATGGGCAATAAATGCTGCCCTGTCCAGTGACGCCCACATCCTATGAATGAATATTTAAAAAAATCATAGCTGATCATCCACTTCAATGCCTTTTTTCCCACAGCATCCTCATATCACCTTATGTCATCTGTATTTAGAAATCTGTCAATGTCTGCTTTAAGCATACTCAATGACTGAGCTTCCACAGCCCTCTGGGGTAGAGAATTCCAAAGATTCACAACCCTCTGAGTAAAGAAATTTCTCCTCATCTCTGTCCTAAGTGGCTTCCCCTTTATTTTGAAATTGTGTCCCCTGGTTCTAGACTCCCCAACCAGTGGAAACATCTTAGCTGTATCGACCCTGTCTATGCCTTTAAAGTATTTTGTAGGTTTCGATGAGATCACCTCTCACTCTTCGAAACTCTAGAGAATACAGGCCCAGTTTCCCCAATCTCTCTTCATAGGACAGTCCCACCATCCTGGGAACAAGTCTGGTGAACCTTCATTGCACTCCCTCTATGGCAATAATATCCTTCCTAAGGTAGGGGGACCAAAACTGCACACAGTATTCCAGGTGTGGTCTAACCAAGGTTCTATACAATTGAAGCAAGACTTCACTATTCCTGCACTCAAATCCTCTGGCGAGAAAGGCTAACCTCACATTTTTCCACATTATATTCCATCTGCCACGTTCTTGCCCACTCACTAAGTCTGTCCAAATCCCCTTGAAGCTGCTTTGCATCTTCCTCACAACACACATTCCCACCTAGTTTTGTGTCATCTGAGAACTTAGAAATATTACATTTGGGCCCCACATCCAAATCATTGATATATATTGTGAACAGCTGGGGCCCAAGTACTGATCCCTGCGGTACCCCATTAGACACAGCCTGCCAACGCGAGAATGACCCGTTTATTCCTACTCTCTGTTTTCTGCCTGTTAGGGAGATGGGCACCAGCATATAGAAGCTGACAAGAGCAATAAGATGCATAATGTGAGTGTTGGATGGTACTGGAGGAGGGAGTAGTACCATATTAGATAGGAGCAGAGTAAGAAGGACTTTTCAGAATACAAAGACAGGATTACAATGCATGTATATAACACAAAGTGTGGTGAATAATTTTGGTGAGCTACAAGGACAAATAGCCATGGGAATATGATTTCGTGGCAATTATTGAAACATGGCTTACATATGGTGACAACTGGGTGCTTAATATACAAGGATGTAAAGTGTTGAGAAAAGATAGGGAAGGAAAAAAGGTGGGGGTGGCAGTACTGCTTAGGAAGACATTGTAATATTGGAAAGAGAGGATGTCCTTGAGGAGGCAAAGACAGAATCGATTTGGTTAGAGTTGAGAAGCGAAAAGTGTCTGATCACAGAACTGGTGCGTATTCTATAGGCCTCCAAATAGTGAGAGATGGAGGAATAAATCCGCAGGGAAATCACAGAAATGTGCCAGAACTATAGAGTGGTGATACTGGGGGAATTCAATTACCCAAATATCGACTTGGATAATTTTAGAGTAAAGGGTAAAGAGGGCGAAGATTTTCTGAAATGTGTTTAGGGGAACTTCCTTGATCAGAATGTTCTCAACCCAACTAGAAAGGAGACATTGCTGGATCTGGTGCTGGGGAATGAGGTGGGCCAAGTGGACCAAGTGTCTGTGAGGGAGCACTTGGGTAAGAGTGATCATCGTATCATAAGTTTTAGATTAGTAATGGAGAAGGGCAAGGAATATTTCTAAAATAGAATTTATAAATTGGAAGAGGGCTAACTTCAATGGGATGAGAGGGGATCTACCCAGGAGAAAATGGAACCAAAGACTGACAGGAAAAACTGTAACGTAACAATGGGTGATCTTTAAGGAGAGTCTGCAAAGAGATATAGATAGGTTAAAGGGATATAGATAGAAATAGTCATTTGGCAGTACAGAACTTGCGAATTTCTGAAAATACAGACGTTGTTGAAGCTTTTCGTCTTGCACTCATCAAGACAATTGCAAGAATACCAATGTACGGGAAAACAACAACTTATACTGCATGAGAAGAGAGTGCTGATTGGTTGGCAAGTGAACTCTGATTGATAGAGGCCATGGAGAATGCACCAGTTTACATTGACTGACAGTTAACTGCCAAGCTATGTTTCAAATTTAAACCAAGCAGCTTGACTCTAGTCAAGGCATTGCCCTGAGGAATGAACTAGCAAATGGCTGTCACTTATTTTGTTTCGCTGAAACAGGCACAATGTGTGTACAAGTTTTCTGTTTGCAAACAACAGGGTCCTGTGTATTAATATATGTAGCTTCCAGTATGTGCAAATGCGCCACACTGCGAGTCCTACTGAAAATCTTAAATTGGTTGTCAGTGTAATTCTTAGCACACTGAGGATTATTTAGTAAATGCTGTCCAATCACAGAATCACATCTAATATTGGACATTGTGTTTTGAGTTTTTCAAGCACGGGCAAGCTTGATGCTGAAATACGGCAAATCAAAGTCATCCTGCATGACAATGGCTACCCTGATCAGATCATTTCTCGCTGTATATCGTGCAAATGTATGAACGGGATTAAGGCCGTCATTTTCGACCCTGAAAAGTGCCCAGTCAACCTCAAATAACCCTGGAAGGGTAAGGTATCCCAGAAATGTGAACAACAGGTGAAGCTACCTGTTTCACACTGCTACTATGCGATAGCAATACGTGTGGTGTTCGCCAGTAACAGGATGCTGCCGTCAAGCCAAAAAGACATCCTGCCTATCTCACAAATAATCAACACCAATGTGATGCTAGGTATATAGAATCATAGACAGTTTAAGGCACAGAAAGAGGCCCCTTGGCCCCTGGCTCAAAAACGATCCATCTATTCTAATCCCATCTTCCAGCATTTGGTCCACGGCCCTGCAGATTACAGCACTTGAGGTGCATTTCCAGACTCCTTTTGAATGAGTTGAGGGTTTCTGCCTCAACTACCCTTTCAGGCAGTGAGTTCCAGACCATCATCACCCTCTGGGTGTAAAGGTTTTTCCTCATCTCCCCTCTAACTTTTCGACCAATCACTTTAAATCTATGCCCCCTCATCACTGACCTCTCTGCTAAGCTAAATAGACCCTTCACCTCCACTCTATCCAGGCTGCTCAAAATTCTGTACATCTCAATCAAAACTCCCCTCAGCCTTCTCTGTTCCAAGGAGAACAATCCCAGCGTATCCAATCTTTCCTCATAGCTGCATTTTTCCTGTCCTGGCAACATCCTCGTAAATCTCCTCTGTACCCTCTCTAGTGCAATTACATCCTTTCTGTAATGAGGTGACATTCACTCCTTTCTCTCACTTCCTCTACACTTCTCAGTATTTTCCCATTAATCGTGTATTCCTTTGTCTTGGTTGACCTCCCCAAATGCATCTTCTCACACTTCTCCGGGTTGAATTCCATTTACCACTTTTCTGCCCATCTGACCAGACCATCAATATCTTCCTGCAGCCTACAGCTATCCTCCTCGCTATCTACCACACGGCCAATATTTGTGTCGTTTGCAAACTCCTTGATCATGTCCCCTACATTTATGCCCAAATTGTTAATATAAGAACATAAGAACTAGGAGCAGGAGTAGGCACTTCAGCCCCTCGATCCTGCTCAGCCATTCAATACGATCATGGCTGATCTCATCTCGGCCTCAACTCCACTTTCCTGCCCGTTCTCCATAACCCTTCAATCTATTTCTGATTAAAAATCTGTCTATCTCTGGGGTAGTGAATTCCACAGACTCACGACCCTTTGAGAGAAGTAATTTCTCCTCATCTCTGTTTTAAATCTGCTACCCCTTATCCTAAAACTATGATCTCTCGTTCTAGATTGCCCCACAAAATGAAACATCCTCTCTCCGTCTACTTTGTCAATTCCCTTAATCATCTTATATACCTCAATTAGATCTTCTCTCATTCTTCTAAACTCTAGACAGTAAAGGCCTAAACTGCTCAATCTCTCTTCAGAAGACAAACCCCTCATCTCTGGAATCAATCTAGTGAACCTCCTCTGAACTGTCTCCAATGCAACTACATCCCTCCTCAAGTAAGGGGACCAAAACTGTACGTAATACTCCAGGTGCGGTCTCACTAATGCCTTGGACAGTTGCAGCAACACTTCCCTACTTTTATACTCTATTCCTTTAGCAATAAATACCAAAATTCCATTTGCCTTCCTTATTACAGAACCTTAGTTAGGCCACACTTCGAATATTACGTGCAATTCTGGTCGCCACACCTCCAGAAGGACGTGGAGGCTTTGGAGAGGGTACAGAGGAGGTTTACCACGATGTTGCCTGGTCTGGAGGGCATTAGCTATGAGGAGAGGTTGGAAAAACTCGGATTGTTTCCACTGGAACGACGGAGGTGGAGGGGCGACATGATAGAGGTTTACAAAGTTATGAACAGCATGGACAGAGTGGATAGTCAGAAGCTTTTTCCCAGGGTGGAAGAGACAGTTACTGGGGGACATAGGTTTAAGGTGAGAGGGGCAAAGTTTAGAGGGGATGTGCGAGGCAATCTTTTTACACAGAGTGTGGTGAGTGCCTGGACCTTGCTGCCGGGGGAGGTGGTGGAAGCAGATACGATAGCGACGTTTAAGAGACATCTTGACAAATATATGAATAGGATGGGAATAGAGGGATATGGGCCCCGGAAGTGCAGAAGGTGTTAGTTTTGGCAGGCATCAAGATCGGCGCAGGCTTGGAGGTCCGAATGGCCTGTTCCTGTGCTGTACTGTTCTTTGTTCTTTGTTCTTTTATTACCTGCTGTACCTGCAAGCTAGTTTTCTGTGATTCATGCACGAGAACACCCAGATCCCTCTGCACTGAAGCACTCTGAAGTTTCTCTCCATTTAGATAATAATTTGTCTTTCTATTCTTCCGACCAAAATGGATAACCTCACACTTATCCATGTTAAACTCCATCTGCCAAATCTTGGCCCATTTATCTAATCTATCCATATCCATTTGTAAATTTCTTATTTCTTTATTGTAACTTACTGTCCCACCTATTTTAGTGTCATCTGCAAATTTGGCTATAGTACCTTCTAACCCTGCATCCAAGCATTTATTTATATATATAAAAATACACCACAAAAAGCAGGGGACCCAGTACTGAGCCCTGCGGAATGCCACTGGAAACAGCCCTCCAGTCGCTAAAACAGTCATCAACAATTACCCTTTGTTTCCTGTCACTGAGCCAATTTTGTATCCACCTTGCTGCATTTCCCTGGATCCCATGGGATTTTATTTTTTTAACCAGTCTGCCATGTGGCACCTTGTCAAAAGCCTTGCTAAAATCCATGCAGACCACATCAACTGCACTACCCTCATCAATCCTCCTTGTTACTTCTTCAGAAAATTCAATCAGGTTGTTCAAACAAGATCTTCCCTTTGAGAAATCCATGCTGACTATCCTTGATTAACCCAGGCCTTTCTAAGTGACAGTTTATCTGTACGTCCCAAAGACTGGCGGATCATAGAAACATAGAACAGTACAGCACAGGACAGGCCCTTCGACCCACGATGTTGTGCCGAACCTTTAACCTACTCTAAGATCAAACTAACTACCTACCCTTCATTCTACTATCACCCATGTACCTATCCAAGAGTCGCTTAAATGCCCCGAATGTATCTGCTTCTACTACCACCACTGGCAGTGCATTCCACGCACCCACCACTCTCTGTGTAAAGAACCTACCTCTGACATCTCCCCGAAACCTTCCTCCAATCACCTTAAAATTATGCCCCCTGGTGATAGCCCTTTCCGCCCTGGGAAAAAGTCTCTGACAATCCACTCTATCTATGCCTCTCATCATCTTGTACCCCTCTATCAAGTCACCTCTCATCCTTCTTCGCTCCAATGAGAAAAGCCCTAGCTCCCTCAATCTTTCTTCATAAGACATGCCCTCCAGTCCAGGCAGCATCCTGGTAAATCTCCTCTGCACCCTCTCTAAAGCTTCCACATCCTTCCGATAATGAGGCGACCAGAACTGAACACAATATTCCAAGTGTGGTCGAACCAGGGCTTTATAGAGCTGCAGCATAACCTCGCGGCTCTTAAACTCAATCCCCCTGTTAATGAAAGCCAACACACCATACGCCTTCTTAACAACCCTATCAACTTGGGTGGCAACTTTGAGCGATCTATGGACATGGACACCAAGATCCCTCCGTTCCTCCACACTACCAAGAATCTTGTCTTTAAGCCTGTATTCCGCATTCAAATTCGACCTTCCAAAATGAATCACTTCACACTTTTCCAGGTTGAACTCCATCTGCCACTTCTCAGCCCAGCTCTGCATCCTGTCAATGTCCCGTTGCAACCTACAACAGCCTTCCACACTATCCACAACTCCAGCAATCTTCGTGTCATCGGCAAACTTGCTAACCCAGCCTTCCACTTCCTCATCCAAGCCATTTATAAAAATCACAAAGAGCAGAGGTCCCAGAACAGATCCTTGTGGAACACTAAAATAAAAGCAAAATACTGCGGATGCTGGAAATCTGAAATAAAAACAAGAAATGCTGGAATCACTCAGCAGGTCTTGCAGCATCTGTGGAAAGAGAAGCAGAGTTAACGTTTCGGGTCAGTGACCCTTCATCGGAAGGGTCCTTCCGATGAAGGGTCACTGACCCGAAACGTTAACTCTGCTTCTCTTTCAGCAGGTCTGGCAGCATCTGTGGAGTGATTCCAGCATTTCTTGTTTTTATCCTTGTGGAACACCACTGGTCACCGAGCTCCATGCTGAATACTTTCCAACTACTACCACCCTCTGTCTTCTATGGGCCAGCCAATTTTGTATCCAGACAGCCACCTTTCCCTGAATCCCATGCCTCCTTACTTTCTGAATGAGCCTACCATGGGGAACCTTATCAAACGCCTTGCTAAAATCCATGTACACCACATCCACTGCTCTTCCTTCATCAATGTGTTTTGTCACATCTTCAAAGAATTCAATAAGGCTTGTGAGGCATGACCTGCCCCTCACAAAGCCATGCTGACTGTCTCTAATCAAACCATGCTTTTCCAAATAATCATAAATCCTGTCTCTCAGAATCCTCTCCAATAATTTGCCCACTACCGACGTAAGACTGACTGGTCTATAATTCCCAGGGTTATCACTATTCCCTTTCTTGAACAAGGGAATAACATTTGCCACCCTCCAGTCATCCGGTACTACTCCGGTGGACAGTGAAGACGCAAAGATCATCGCCAAAGACGCAGCAATCTCTTCCCTCGCTTCCCGTAATATCCTTGGGTATATCCCGTCTGGTCCCGGGGACTTATCTGTCCTCATGTCTTTCAAACTTTCCAGCACATCCTCCCTCTTAACCTCAACCTGTTCGAGCATATCAGCCTGTTCCACGCTGTCCTCACAAACGACCAGGTCCCTCTCACTAGTGAATACTGAGGCAAAGTATTCATTTAGGACCTCCCCTACCTCCTCCAACTCCAGGCACAAGTTCCCTCCATTATCCCTGATCGTCCCTACCCTCACTCTGGCCATCCTCTTGTTCCTCACATAAGTGTAGAACGCCTTGGGATTTTCCTTAATCCGACCCGCCAAGACTTTTTCATGTCCCCTTCTAGCTCTCCTAAGTCCATTCTTCAGTTCCTTCCTGGCTACCTTGTAACCCTCTAGAGCCCTGTCTGATCCTTGCTTCCTCAACCTTAAGTAAGCTTCCTTCTTCCTCTTGACTAGCTGTTCCACATCTCTTGTCATCCAAGGTTCCTTCACCCTACCATCCCTTCCTTGCCTCATCGGGACAAACCTATCCAGCAGTCGCAGCAAGTGCTCCCTAAACAACCTCCACATTTCTGTCGTGCATTTCCCTGAGAACATCTGTTCCCAATTTATGCTCCCCAGTTCCTACCTAATAGTATTGTAATTCCCCCTCCCCCAATTAAATATTTTCCCATCCCGTCTGCTCCTGTCCCTCTCCATGACTATAGTAAAGGTCAGGGAGTTGTGATCACTATCCCCGAAATGCTCTCCCAACGAGAGATCTGCCACCTGGCCTGGTTCGTTGCCAAGCACTAAGTCCAACATAGTCTCCCCTCGAGTCGGCCTATCTACATATTGAGTCAGAAAACCTTCCTGGACACACCTGACAAAAACTGCTCCATCCAAACTATTTGCACGAAGGAGGTTCCAATCAATATTAGGGAAGTTGAAGTCACCCATGACAACAACCCTGTTACTTCTGCACCTTTCCAAAATCTGCCTCCCAATCTGTTCCTCCGTGTCTCTGTTGCTATTGGGGGCTCTATAGAAAACTCCCAACAAAGTGACTGCTCCTTTCCTGTTTCTGACTTCCACCCATAATGACTCAGTAGACAAACCCTCCTCGACGACCTCCCTTTCTGCAGCTGTGATACTATCCCTGATTAACAATGCCACTCCCCCACCTCTTTTACCTCCCTCCCTATTCCTTTTGAAACATCTAAACCCTGGAACATCCAACATCCATTCCTGCCCCTGTGATATCCAAGTCTCCGTAATGGCCACAACATCGTAGCTCCAAGTACTGATCCATGCTCTAAGTTCATCACCCTTATTCCTGACACTTCTTGCGTTAAAATAGACACACTTCAACCCATCATACTGGCTGCAACTTTGCCCTGTCAACTGTCTAACCTTCCTCACAGACTCTCTGCACTCAGTATCTGCCTGTTCAACAGCTTCCCCATCCACTGATCCGTAGCTCCGGTTCCCATCCCCCTGCCAAACTAGTTTAAACCCTCCCGAAGAGCTCTAGCAAACCTCCCACCCAGGATATTGGTGCCCCTCCAGTTCAGATGCAACCCGTCCTTCTTGTACAGGTCCCACCTTCCCCAGAAGGTATCCCAATGATCCACATATCTGAAGCCCTCCCTCCTACACCAGCTCTGTAGCCACGTGTTCAGCTGCACTCGCTCCCTGTTTCTCGCCTCACTAGCACGTGGCACCGGCATCAATCCTGAGATTACTATCCTGCTCGTCCTGCCTTTTAGCTTCCAACCTAACTCCCTATGTTCGCTTTTCAGGTCCTCATCCCTTTTCCTAGCTATGTCATTGGTACCGATGTGGACCACGACTTCTGGCTGCTCCCCCTCCCCCTTTAGAATCCCGTAGACTCGATCCGAGACATCCCTGACCCTGGCACCCGGGAGGCAACATACCATCCGGGAGTCTCGTTCGCGACCACAGAATCTCCTGTCTGTTCCTCTAACCATTGAATCTCCTATCACTATTGCTCTCCTATTCTCCCCCCTTCCCTTCTGAGCCACAGAGCCAGGCTCAGTGCCAGAGACCTGGCCACTGTGGCTTTCCCCTGGTAGGTCGTCCCCCCCCCCCACAACCGTATCCAAAACGATATACTTATTATTGAGGGGGACGGCCACAGGGGAACCCTGCACTGTGCGCCTATTCCCTTTCCCTCCCCTGACGGTCACCCAGCTACCTTTATCCTGTAACTTAGGTGTCACTACTTCCCTATAACTGCTCTCTATCACCCTCTCTGCCTCCTGAATGATCCGAAGTTCATCCAGCTCCAGCTCCAGTTCCCTAACATGGTCTGTGAGGAGCTGGAGTTGGGTGCACTTCTCACAGGTGAAGTCAGTAGGGACACCAGTGGTGACCCTCACCTCCCACATCCTGCAAGCGGAGCATGTAACTGCCCTAGCTTCCATCCCCTCCACACTAAGTTGACAACAGATTTAAAAAAAAGGACCACCTTACCTTACCAAACCCTCATCTCAAACAACATGTTCCTTCTGTTGTTCGCAGTGGGCAAGGTGCAGGCCATGGCAACCGGCCCAGGCTTGCAAAACTCAAAACACAGAAGGTGAGGTTTTAAATGATTACTTTTCATCTGTGTTCACTATGGAGAAGGGCGATGTAGGTGTAGAGATCAGGGAGGGGGATTGTGATACACTTGAACATATTAGCATTGAAAGGGAGGAAGTATTAGCTGTTTTAATGGGTTTAAAAGTGGATAAATCCCCAGGCCCAGATGAGATGTATCCCAGGCTGTTGTGTGAGGCAAGGGAGGAGATTGCAGGGGCTCTGACACAAATTTTCAAATCCTCTCTGACCACAGGAGAGGTACCAGAGGACTGGAGGACAGTGAATGTGGTACCATTATTCAAGAAGGGTAGCAGGGATAAACCAGGTAATTACAGGCCGGTGAGTTTAACATCAGTGGTTGGGAAACTATTGGAAATAATTCTGAGGGACAGGATTAATCTCCACTTGGAGAGGCAGGGATTAATCAGGGACAGTCAGCATGGCTTTGTCAGGGGGAGATCGTGTCTAACTAACTTGATTGAATTTTTCGAGGCGGTGACTCGGTGTGTAGATGAGGGTAAAGCAGTTGATGTAGTCTACATGGACTTCAGTAAGGCTTTTGATAAGGTCCCACATGGGAGATTGGTTAAGAAGGTAAGAGCTCATGGGATCCAGAGCAATTTGGCAAATTAGATCCAAAATTGGCTTAGTGGCAGGAGGCAGAGGGTGATGGTCAAGGGTTATTTTTGTGATTGGAAGCCTGTGACCAGTGGTGTACCACAGAGATCGGTGCTGGGGCTCTTGCTGTTTGTAGTGTACACTAATGATTACTTACCTTCTGGGAGCGGAGAGGAGCGGACCAGTGGGGAGAAAGCCGTGCGCAAGAAGAGGATCAATTGAGCCCGAGGATCGAGGGTCAGTCACTTACCTTCTGGGAGCGGAGCGGAGAGGAGTCAGACCTGTGTGAGAGCAGTCCAGACACACAGGAGTTTGAAAACAAAGTCAACAGTGACATCACAGGAAAGCTGCAAGGTGATTGGTTGGTGCATAACAGCTGTTAGTATTAGTAAATAGCTTAAAAGGTCATGGGAAAGTTCTTTTTTTAAGAACTACAGTATAAGTGATAAGGTTGGTACTACTAAAGTGTGTTTTTTTTAAAATTAGCATAATTTATTAAGGACTTTAGATTGTAGTGGGTAGTGTTTGGAGTAGAACAAGGCCCCGAGTGTAATTAGTATTTTTTAATGAAAGGGAGGAACGAAGTAACATTCTGAAGGGGGAGGGTGAACAGCCAGTGGTGGTGGCACATGTCAGTACCAATGACATAGATGGAAAAAGGGATGAGGTCATAGACTCAGAGTTATACAGCACAGAAACCGGCCCTTTGGCCCATCATGTCCGTGCCAGCCTTCAAGCCACTTTATATTCTAATCCCATATTCCAGCACTTGGCCCGTAGCCTTGTATGCTGTGGCGTTTCAAGTGCTCATCTAAATACTTCTTAAATGTTGTGAGGGTTCCTGCCTCCACCACCTCTTCAGGCAGTGTGTACCAGATTCCAACCACCCTCTGGGTGAAATTTTTTTTTGTCCTGCCCCTCTAAACCTCCTGCCCTTTACCTTAAACCTAGCTCCCTGGTTATTGACCCCTCCACCAAGGGAAAAAGTCTCTTCCTATCTAACCTATCAATGCCCCTCATAATTTTGTATCCCTCAATCATGTTCCCCCTCAGCCTTCTCTGCTCCAAGGAAAACAACCCTAGCCTTTTCAGTCTCTCTTCATAGCTGAAATACTCCAGCCCAGGCAACATCCTGGTGAATCTCCTCTGCACCCTCTCCAGTGCAATCACATCCTTCCTATAGTGTGGTGACCAGAACTGTACACAGTACTCCAGCTGTGGCCTAACTAGTGTTTTATACAGTTCCATCATAACCTCCCTGCTCTTATATTCTATGCCTCGGCTGATAAAGGCAAGTATCCCATCTGCCTTCCTAACCACCTTATCTACCTGTGCTGCTGCCTTCAGTGATCTATGGACAAGTACACCAAGGTCCCTCTGACCCTCTGTACTTCTTAGGTTCCTACCATCCATTGTATATTCCCTTGCCTTGTTAGTCCTCCCAAAATGCATTACCTCACACTTCTCAGGATTAAATTCCATTTGCTACTGCTCCGCCCATCTTACCAGCCCATCTATATCGTCCTGTAATCTAAGGTTTTCCTCCTCACTATTTACAACACCACCAATTTTCATGTCATCTGCAAACTTACTGATCATACCTCCTTTATTCATGTCTAAATCATTAATGTACACTACAAACAGCAAGGGTCCCAGCACCGATCCCTGTGGTACACCACTGGTCACAGGCTTCCAATCGCAAAAACAGCCCTCGACCATCACCCTCTGCCTCCTGCCACTAAGCCAATTTTGGATCCAATTTGCCAAATTGCCCTGGATCCCATGGGCTCTTCCCTTCTCAACTAATCTCCCATGTGGGACCTTATCAAAAGCCTTACTGAAGTCCATGTAGACTACATCAACTGCTTTACCCTCATCTACACATCTAGTCAACTCTTCGAAAAATTCAATCAAGTTAGTTAGACATGATCTCCCCATGACAAAGCCATGCTGTCTATCCCTGATTAATCCCTGCCTCTCCAAGTGGGGATTAATCCTGTCCCTCAGAATTTTTTCCAATAGTTTCCCAACCACTGATGTTGGACTCACCGACCTGTAATTACCTGGTTTATCCCGACTATCCTTCTTGAATAATGGTACCACATTCGCTGTCCTCCAGTCCTCTGGTACCTCTTCTGTGGTCAGAGAGGATTTGAAAATTTGTGTCAGAGGCCCTGCTATCTCCTCCCTTGCCTCACATAACAGCCTGGGATACATCTCATCTGGGCCTGGGGATTTATCCACTTTTATGCCTGCTACCACTTCCTCCCTTTCAATGTTAATTTGTTCAACTATATCACAATCCCCATCCCTGATCTCTAGACCTACATCGTCCTTCTCCATAGTGAACACAGATGAAAAGTAATCATTTAAAACCTTACCTATATCCTTCGGCTCCACACACAGATTGCCACTTTGATCCCTAATGGGCCCTACTCTTTCCCTGGTTATCCTCTTGCCCTTAATATACTTATAAAAATTTTTCTTTATCTTGCACGCCAATGTGTTTTCATGTCTCCTCTTCGCTCTCCTAATTACCTTTTTAAGTACCCCCCTATACTTTCTATATTCCTCTAGTGCCTCCGCTGTTTTCTGGGCTCTGAATCTGCCATAAGCCTCCTTTTTTTTCCTGATCCAATCCTCTATATCCCTTGACATCCAGCGTTCCCTGGACTTGTTGGTCCTACCGTTCACCTTCCCATGTTGGTTCTGAACCCTCACTATTTCCTCTTTGAATGACTCCCATTGGTCTGATGTAGACTTTCCTACAAGTAGCTGCTCCCAGTCCACTTTGGCCAGATTCTGTTTTATCAAATTGAAATCGGCCTTCCCCCAATTCAGTACTTTTATTTCCAGCCCGTCTTTGTCCTTTTCAATAACTACCATAAATATTAGAGTTATGGATACTCTCCCCGAAATGTTCCTCCACTGACACTTCTACCACTTGTCCGGCTTCATTCCCTAGGATTAGGTCCAGTACTGCCCCTTCTCTTGTAGGACTTTCTACGTACTGGCTCAAAAAGCTCTCCTGTATGCATTTTAAGAATTCCGCTCCCTTTAAACCTTTTGCACTAAGACTATCCCAGTTAATATTGGGGAAGTTGAAATCCTCTACTATTATTACCCTATTATTTTTACACATTTATTTTATTTATTTAGAGATACAGCACTGAAACAGGCCCTTCGGCCCACCAAGTCTGTGCTGACCATCAACCACCCATTTATACTAATCCTACATTAATCCCATATTCCTATCACATCCCCACAATTCCCCTACCACCTACCTATACGAGGGGCAATTTACAATGGCCAATTTACCTATCAACCTGCAAGTCTTTGGCTGTGGGAGGAAACCGGAGCACCCGGCGAAAACCCACGCAGTCACAGGGAGAACTTGCAAACTCCGCACAGGCAGTACCCAGAATTGAACCTGGGTCGCTGGAGCTGTGAGGCTGCGGTGCTAATCACTGCGCCACTGTGCTGCCCCATTTCTGAGATTTGCCTACATATCTGCTGCTCTATCTCTCTCTGACTGTTTGGAGGCCTGTAGTACACTCCCAGCCAAGTGATTGCCCCCTTTTTGTTTTTAAGTTCTACCCAAATGGCCTCATTTGAGGAACCTTCCAAGATATCACCCCTCCTTACTGCAGTAATTGAATCCTTGATCAACAGTGCAATGCCACCTCCTCTTTTACCCCCTGCCCTGTCGCACCTGAAGATTCTATACCCTGGAATATTGCATTGCCAGTCCTGCCCCTCCCTCAACCATGTGTCTGTGATATCAATAATATCATAATCCCATGTGTTAATCAACGTCCTCAATTCATCTGCTTTACTAGTAAGACTCCTTGCATTGAAATAGATGCAATCCAGCCTTGCATTTTCCCTTGTATCTTACAAGTTCTATATTTGCTCTGCCTTCCAGACTGACTCAGTTTCTCTTCTATATTTGACTGTGCATCACCCCCTACTGTACCTCCACTCTGTATCCCATTCCCCTGCCAAATTAGTTTAAACCCCCCCGTCCCCAACAGCACTAGCAAACCTCTCAACAAGGATGTTGTTCCCGTTCTGGTTCAGGTGCAACCCGTCCAACTTGTACAGGTCCCACCTTCGCCACGAACAGCCCCAGTGATCCAGGATACTAAAGCCCTCCCTCCTGCACCATCTCCTCAGCCACGCATTCATCTACTCTATTCCTCCTATTCCTATACTCACTAGCACGTGGCACTGGGAATAATCCAGAGATTGCAACCTTTGAGGTCCTGCTTTTGAAACTGCTACCTAGCTCCCTAAATTCTCGTTGCAGGACCTCCTCCTCTTTACCTATGTCGTTGGTACCAATGTGCACCACGACCTCTGACTGTTCACCCTCCCCCTTCAGAATGTCCTGCAGCTGCTCCGTGACATCCTTGACCCTAGCAGCAGGGAGGCAACATACCATCCTGGCGTCACGTTTGCGGTCACAGAAGCACCTATCTGCACCCCTTACAATAGAATCCCCTATCACTACAGCTCTTCCACTCCTTTTCCCCCCCTGATGTGCAGCAGAGCCCTCCGTGATGCCATGAACTTGGCTGTTGCTGCTTTCCCCTGGGAGGCTATCCCCCCAACAGTATCCAAAGTGGTATATCTGTTTGAGAGGGGGATGGCCACAGGGGACTCCTGCACTACCTGCCTGTGCCTACTACTCTGTCTGGTGGTCACCCATCTCTTTTCTGTCTGTGCAGCCATTACCTGCGGTGTGACCACCTCACTAAACGTGCTATCCACGACGTCCTCAGTATTGCGGATACTCCACAGTGAATCCACCCACAGCTCCAGCTCTGTAATGTGGGTAGTCAGTAGCTGCAGATGGATACACTTCCTGCACACATGGTTGTCAGGGACACTGGAAGCATCCCTGATTTCCCACATAGCGCAGGAGGAGCAGATCATGGGCTGAGCTCTCCTGTCATGACTTACCCTTCGATTGATTAGTTACTCCCAATAAAAAATACTAATTTCACTAGAGGCCTTGTTCTACTCCAAACACTGCCCACTACAATCTAAATTACACTAATTTAAAAAAAAACACTCACTCGTAGTACTCAATTTATCCCTGTATTTTTTTAAGCTATTTAAATTGAGTAACAATTGTTACTTACCCAACCGATCACCTTGCAGATTTCCTGTGATGTCACTAAGTCTTTTTTTCTTCTTTTGAGTCTCTGCGTTCTCCAGCACAGAGAGTGAGAGAGAGCCAGCCACCGCTCCGGATCAGCTTCCTCGCACATCCGCCAGTCGCTGCTCTGCTCCCAGGTCAGTCCTGCAAGATGAATTTAAGGAGTTTGGAGCTAAAATTAAAAAGCAGGACCTCAAAGGTAGTAATCTCAGGATTACTTCCTGTGCCACATGTTCGTGAGTATAGGAACAGGAGAATAGACCAGATGAATGCGTGGCTGGAGAAATGGTGCAGGAGGGAGGGATTTAGATCCCTGGGACATCGGGACCGGTTCTGGGAAGGTGGGACCTGTATAAGCGGGATGGTTTACACCCAGGCAGGACTGGAACCGATGTCCTCGCAGGGGCGTTTGCTAGTGCTGTTGGGGAGGATTTAAACTAGAATAGCAGGGGGATGGGAACCTGAGCGGGGAGACTGAGGAGGAGGAAACCAGGATAGAAACGAAAGACAGGAAACAAAAAGGCAAAAGTGGAAGGCAGAGAAATCAAGGGCAAGAAACAAATAGGATCATTGTGCGAAATAATGCTAAAATGACTAAGAATGTTGAAAAGATAAGCCAAAAGGCATTGTGTCACAATGCGCGGAGAAGACACAATAAGGTAGGCGAATTAACCATACAAATAGATGTAAATGGATACAATATAGTTGTGATTACAGAGACATGGCTGCAGGGGGACCAAGGATGGGAACTGAACATCCAGGGGTATTCAATATTTAGAAAGGACAGGCAAAAAGGGAAAGGAGGTGGAGTAGCGTTGTTAGTAAAAGAGGAAATCAATACAATAGTGAGGAAGGATATTAGCTCAGAGAATCCTGATGTGCAATCTGTATGGGTGGAGCTAAGAAACACCAAGGGGCAGAAAACGTTGGTGGGGCTGTATATAGACCCCCAAACAGCAGCGGTGATGTAGAGGATGGCATTAAACAGGAAATTAGAGCTGCATGCAATAAGGGTGCAACTTGAATCATGGGTGAGTTTAGTCTACATATAGATTGGGCAAACCAAATCAGCAATAATACTGTAGAAGAGGAATTCCTGGAGTGCGTACATGATGGGCTTTTGGACCAATACGTTGAGGAACCAACAAGAGACCAGGCCATCCGAGACTGGATATTGTGTAATGAGAAAGGATTAGTTAACAATCTTGTTGTGTGGGGTCCCTTGGGGAAGAGCGACCATAACATGATAGAATTCTTCACTAAGATGGAGAGTGAGAGAGTTGATTCTGAGACTAGGGTCCTGAATCTAAATAAAGGAAGTTATGAAAGTATGAGGCACGAGTTGGCTATGATAGATTGGGGAACGTTACTTCAAGGGTTGACAGTGTACAGGCAATGGCTAGCATTTACGGAGAGCATGGATGAATTGCAACAATTGTTCATTCCTGTCAGGTGCACAAATAAAACAGGAAGGGTGGTTCAACTGTGACTTACAAAAGAAATTAGGGATAGTATTAGATCCAAGGAGGAGAAATATAAAATGGCCAGAACAAGCAACAAACCTGAGGATTGGGAGCAGTTTAGAATTCAGCAAAGGAGGACCAAGGGATTATAGAGTTATAGTCATACAGCATAGAAACAGGCCCTTCGGCCCACCGCGTCTATGCTGACCATAATGCCTATCTATACTAATCCCACCTGCCTGCATTAATTCCATATCCCTCTATGCCTTTCTCATTCAAGTACCTGTCCAGATGCCTCTTAAATGTCGCTACTGTTCCTGCCTCCACCACCTCCTCAGGCAGCTCATTCCAGATACCCACTATACTTTGTGTGAAAAATTTACCCCTTTGATCCCCTTTAAACCTCCTCCCTCTCACCTTAAATCTATGCCCTCTAGTTTTACTCACCCCTACCATGGGAAACAGACTCTTGCTATCTACCCTATCTATGCCTCTCATAATTTTATATACCTCTATCATGTCCCCTCTCAGCCTCCTTCGCTCCAGGGATTGATTAAGAAGGAGAAAATAGAGTCTGAGAGTAAACTTGCAGAAAACATAAAAACTGACTATAAAAGCTTCTTTAGATATGTGAAGAGAAGAAGATTAGTGAAGACAAATGTGGATCCCTTACAGCCAGAAACGGGGGGATTTATAATGGGGAACAAAGAAATGGCTGACCAATTAAATACATACTGTGGTTCTGTCTTCACAAAGGAGGACACAAATTACCTCCCAGAAATGTTGGGGAACATTGGATCTCGTGAGAAGGAGGAACTGTATGAAATCAGTATGAATAGAGAAATGGTGTTAAGGAAATTGATGGGATTGAAGGCCGATAAATCCCCAGGGCCTGATAATCTACATCCCAGAGTACTTAAGGAAGTGGCCCTAGAAATAGTGGATGCATTGGTGGTCATTTTTCAAAATTCTATAGACTCTGGAACCGTTTCAACAGATTGGAGGGTAACTAATGTAACCCCACTATTTAAAAAAAATAGGTAGAGAGAAAATAGGTAATTATAGATTGGTTAGCCTGACATCAGTAGTGGGGAAAATGCTGGAGTCCATTATAAAAGATGTAATAGCAGAGCACGTGGAAAACAATGACAGGATCGGACAAAGTCAACATGGATTTACAAAAGAGAAATCATGCTTGACAAATCTACTGGAATTTTTTGAGGATGTAACTAGTAGAATAGATAATGGAGTACCAGTGGATGTGGTGTATTTGGACTTTCAGAAGGCTTTTGATAAGGTCCCACATTAGAGATTAGCGTGCAAAATTAAAACACATGGGATTGGGGGTAAGGTACTGACATGGATAGAGAACTGGTTGGCAGACAGGAAACAAAGAGTCGGAATAAACGGGTCTTTTTCCTAGTGGCAGGCAGTGACTAGAGGGGTACCTCTGGGATCAGTGCTCGGACCCCAGCTATTCACAATATATATTAATGATATAGATGAGGGAATTAAATGTAATATATCCAGGTTTGCAGACTACACAAAGCTGGGTGGGAGTGTGAGCTGTGAGGAAGATGCAGAGAAGCTCCAGTGTGATTTGGACAGGTTGAGTGAGTGGGCAAATACATGGCAGATGCAGTATAATGTGGATAAATGTGAGGTTATACACTGTGGTAGCAAAAACAGGAAGGCATATTATTATCTGAATGGTGATAGATTGGGAAAGGGGGAGGTGCAGCGAGACCTGGGTGTCCTTGTGCACCAGTCACTGAAAGTAAGCATGCAGGTGCAGCAGGCAGTTAAGAAGGCAAATGGTATGTTGGCCTTCATAGCGAGAGGATTCGAGTACAGGAGCAAGGATGTCTTGCTGCAATTATACATGGCCTTGGTGAGACCACATCTGGAGTATTGTGTGCAGTTTTGGTCTCCCTGTCTGAGGAAGGATGTTCTTGCTATGGAGGGAGTGCAGCAAAGGTTCTGATGTATGAAGAGAGATTGGGTCGATTAGGCTTGTATTTGCTAGAGTTTAGAAGAATGAGAGGGGATCTCATAGAAAACTACAAAATTCTAACAGGAATGGACAGACTAGATGCAGGAAGGATGTTCCCAATGGTGGGGGAGTCCAGGACCAGGGGTCACAGTCTAAGGATAAGGGGTAAGCCATTTAGGACTGAGATGAGGAGAGATTTCTTCACCCAGAGAGTGGTGAACCTGTGGAATTCTCTACCACAGAAAGCAGTTGAGGCCAAATCATTAAATATATTCAAGAAAGAGTTAGATATAGTTCTTGGGGCTAAAGGGATCAAGGGATACAGGCAGAAAGCGGGAACAGGTTACTGAGTTTGGATGATCAGCCATGATCGTATTGAATGGATTTGAAGGGCCGAATGGCCTACTCCTGCTCCTATTTTTCTATGTTTGTATGATTTAGATGTGAATATAGTAGGTATAATCAGTAAGTTCGCAGATAACAGGAAAATTGGTCGTGTTGTAAATAGTGAGGAGGAAAGCCTTAGATTACAGGACGATATAGATGGGCTGGTAAGATGGGCAGAGCAGTGGTAAATGGAATTTAATCTTGAGAAGTGTGAGGTAATGCATTTTGGGAGGACTAACAAGGCAAGGGAATATACAATGGATGGTAGGACCCTAGGAAATACAGAGTGTCAGAGAGACCTTGGTGTACTTGTCCATAGATCACTGAAGGCAGCAGCACAGGTAGATAAGGTGGTTAGGAAGGCATATGGGATACTTGCCTTTATTAGCCGAGGCATAGAATATAAGAGCAGGGAGGTTATGATGGAGCTGTATAAAACGCTAGTTAGGCCACAGCTGGAGTACTGTGTACAGTTCTGGTCACCACACTATAGGAAGGATGTGATTGCACTGGAGAGGGTGCAGAGGAGATTCACCAGGATGTTGCCTGGGCTGGAGCATTTCAGCTATGAAGAGAGACTGGAAAGGCTAGGGTTGTTTTCCTTGGAGCAGAGAAGGCTGAGGGGGGACATGATTGAGGTATACAAAATTATGAGAGGCATAGATAGGTTAGATAGGAAGAAATGTTTTTCCTTAGCGGAGGGGTCAATAACCAGGGGGCATAGATTAAAAGTAAGGGGCAGGAGGTTTGGAGGGGATTTGAGGAAAAATGTTTTCACCCAGAGGATGGTTGGAATCTGGAACACACTGCCTGAAGAGGTGGTAGAGGCAGGAACCCTCACAACATTTAAGAAGTATTTAGATGAGCACTTGAAACACCATAGCATAAAAGGCTACGGGCCAAGTGCTGGAAAATGGGATTAGAATAGTTAGGTGCTTGATGGCCGGCACAGACACGATGGGCTGAAGGGCCGGTTTCTGTGCTGTATGAATCTATGACTCTATGACAGTGTCCAACATTAGATGTGATTCTGCGATTGGAAAACATTTGGTACATAATCCTCAGTGTGCTAAGAATTACGCTGACAACCAGTTTAGGATTTTCATTTGGCCTCGCAGTGCAGGGCATACACAGGACCCTGTTCTTTGCGGACAGAAAGAACATGTACACACATTGCGCCTGTTTCAGCTGAACAAAATAAGTGACAGCGATTCGCTGCCTCATTCCTCAGGACAATGCCTTGACCAATCAGAGTCAATCCACCCTGTTTAAATTTCAAACAAAGCTTGACAGTTAACTGTCAGTCACTTTAAACTGGTGCATTCTCCATGGCAACGCCTGTACCAATCAGAGTTCACTTGCCAACCAATCAGCGCTCTCTTCTCCTGCAGTACAACTTGTTGTTTTCCCTTACATTGGTGTTCTTACGATTGTCCCGATGAGTGCAAGACTAAAAGCTTCGACAACATGTCTCTATTTTCAGCAATATTCAAGGATGAGCTGCATGGAAGATGGCAGTATCCCCAAGGACACATTGTACAGTGAGCTCATCACTGGTATCAGACCCACCGGCCGTCCATGTCTCCGCTTTAAAGACATCTGCAAATGCGACATGAAGTCCTGTAACATTGATCACAAGTCCTGGGAGTCAGTTGCCAGCGATCGCCAGAGCTGGCGGACAGCCATAAAGGCGGGGCTAAAGTGTGGCGAGTCGAAGAGACTTTGCAGTTGGCAGGAAAAAAGACAGAGGCGCAAGGGAAGAGCCAACTGTGTAACAGCCCCGACAAGCAAATTTTTCTGCAGCACCTGTGGAAGAGCCTGTCACTCTAGAATTGGCCTTTATAGCCACTCCAGGCGCTGCTTCACAAACCACTGACCACCTCCAGGCGCTTACCCATTGTCTCTCGAGATAAGGAGGCCAAAGAAGACTCAAGGATGTTGATATTTTAAAGGATATCGATAGGTTCAGTGAATGGGCAAAAATCTGGCAGATGGAGTTTAATGTGGATAAATATGAGGTTATCCACTTTGGCAGGAAGAATAGAAAAGCAAAATATTATTTAAGTGGAGAGAGACGACAGAATGTTGCAGTACAGAGGGATCTGGATGTCCTCATAGATGAGTCACAAAAAATCAGCAAGCAGGTACAGGAAGTAATTGGGAAGGTTAATGGAATGTTGGTATTTATTGCAAGTGGGCTGAAGTATAAAAGTAGGGAAGACTAACTACAGCTGTACAGGGTGTTGCTGAGACTCTGCCTTGAGTACTGCAGATAAAGTGGACAACCTCACATTTTTCCACATTAAACTCCATTTTCCAAATTTTTGCCTATTCTCTTAACCTATCTCGATCTCTTTGCAGATTCTTTGTGTCCTCCTCACAACTTGCTTTCCCACCTATCTTTGTATCATCAGCAAATTTGCCTGCAATACACTCAGTTCCTTCATCCAGGTCATTATTGTAAATAGTTAAGGCCCAGCACTGATCCCTGTACCACTCCACTAGTTACAGTTTGCTAACTTGAAAAGGACCCATTTCTCTCGACTCAGGTGCCATCTGGGTGCATTCCAGCAAGGGTGAAAGGTAAGGGAACCAAAGAACAAGGCTCCTTGGATGACAAAGGAGATGGAGAATGTGATGAAACAAATAAAGAGGGTGTATGATACATGTCAGGTGAATTCTTCAAGTGAGAATCAGGCCAAATACAATAAGTTGAGAGGGGAAGTGAAGAGGAAAATGAGACTGACAAAGAGAGAGTATGAGAATAGAATGACAGTTAACATAAAATGGAACCCAAAAATCTTCTATTGGCTTGTAAATAGTAAGCAGATAGTAAGAGGCAGAGTGGGTCCTATTAGGGACAAAGAGAATGATATATGTTTAGAGGCGCAGGGCAAGGCTAGAATACTCAATGAATACTTTGTAGCAGTGGTTACTAAGGAAGACGACGCTGACAAAGTATCGGTAGAAGTGGAAATGATGGAGTTAATGGATAGGGTCAAAATTGAGAGTGAGGAGGGTCTGGAAAGGCTGGCTGTGCTTAGAGTGGATAAGTCGCCTGTTCCAGATGGCTTGCATCCCTGTTTGCTAAAGGAAGTGGGGATGGAGATAGCGGAAGAGGTTGTCATAATTTTCCAATCTTCCCTAGATATGGGGGAGGTGCCAGAGGATTGGAGAGTGGCAAATGTGACACCCTTATTCAAGAAAGTGTGTAAGGACAGTCCTAGCAACTACAGGCCAGTTAGTTTAACATCAGTGGTGGGGAAGGTTTTAGAAACAATAATCAGAGAAAAAGATCAACAGACACTTGGAGAGTTTTAAGTTAATTAAAAAGAGCGAGCATGGATATGTAAAAGGCAATTGAATTTCCTGATGAAGTAACAGAGAAGGTTGATGAAGGGAATACGGTGGATGTTGTTTATGTAGACTTTAAGAAAGAATTTGACAAAGTCCCACATAAAAGACTGGTTACCAAAATTGAGGCTCATGGAATTGGAGGGTCCAATTGGATAAAAAATGGGCTGAAGGACAGAAAACAGCGAGTCGCAGTAAATGGTGGTTGTTCAGACTGGAGGATGGTAGACAGTGGTGTTCCCCAAGGGTCAGTGCTAGGACCATTCCTTTTTTTGCTATATATAAATGACTTGGATCTTGGAATACAGAGTAGAAATTCAAACTTTGCCAATGATACCAAACTTGGTTGTGTGGCAAACAGTGAGGATGATACAAATCACCTGCAACAGGACATAGATAGACTAGCAGAATGGGCAGACAAGTGGCAGATGAAAGTTAATACAGACAGGTGTGAGGTGATGCATTTGGGCAGAAGGGATGGGAAGAGGCAATGTAGAGTTCATGGCACAGTTCTAAAGTTGTGTACAGGAACACAGGGTCATAGATCTTTTCAAGGAGGCGGAACATATTGTGTGAGTAGCTAGTAAAGCATATAAGAACATAAGAAATAAAAGCAGAAGTAGGCCATTCATCCCCTCGATCCTGCTCCACCATTCAATAAGATCATGGCTGATCAGATTGGGCCCTCAACTCCACTGTCCTGTCTGCCCCCCATAACTCTCGACTCCCTTCTAAATCAAAAATCTGTCGAGCTCAGCCTGGAATATATTCAATGACCCAGCCTCCACTGCTCTCTGGGGAAGAGAATTCCAAAGATTAACAACCCTCAGAGAAGAAATTCCTCCTCATCTCTGTCTTAAATGGGAGACCCACTTATTCTGAAACTGTGCCCCCTAGTTCTAGATTCCCTGTTAAGGGAAGTATCTTCTCAGCATCTACCCTGTCAAGCCCCCTCAGAATCTGTTATGTTTCAATAAGATCACCTCTCATTCTTCTAAACTTCAATGAGAAAAGGCACAACCTGCCCAATCTTTCCTCATAAGACAATCCCTTCATACTAGGAATCCACCTAGTGAACCAAGTATATCTGAAAATAGAGACATGTTGTCGAAGCTTTTCGTCTTGCACTTTTCAGGACAATCCACAAGAATAGCAATGTAAGTGGAGGCAACAACTTTATGCTGTATGAGAAGAGAGTGCTGATTGGTTGGCAAGTGAACTCTGATTGGTAGAGTCGTTGCCATGGAGAATGCACCAGTTTATGGTGACAGACAGTTAACTGTCAAGCTTTGTTTGAAATTTAAACCAGGTAGCTTGACCCTGATTGGTCAAGGCATTGCCATGAGGAATGAACCCGTGAATTGCTGTCACTTATTTTGTTTAGCTGAAACAGACGCAATGTGTGTATGTGTTCTTTCTGTCTGCAAAGAACAGGACCCTGTGCATTAATATATGTCGCTTTCAGTACGTGAAAATGTGCCACACGGCGAGGCCGACTGAAAATCTTAAATTGGTTGTCAGCGTAATTCTGAGCACACTGAGGATTATTTAGCAAATGCTGTCCAATCACAGAACCACATCTGATGTTGGACACTGTGTTTTGAGTTTTGCAAGCATGGGCTGGTTGGGTATAGCCTGTACTTTTTGCCTCTTGCGAACAGCGGAAGGGACATGTTGTTTGATACGATCCGCCAGTCTTTGGGAAGTCCTACCTCCAAGAGCTGCTGGCCAATCAGCAGGCCAGCAGCTCCTCAGTCCCAGCAGTGTCACTGAAAGCAGTGACCTCCATAAAGGTTAGTGGGGTTTGGGCCTTGCCGGGGACAATCGGCTGGACCCCTGGTGAGGGGTGTGGGGGTTGTTCAGGAGAGCAGGGGGAGGTGCTCCAGTTGGCATGGCTTGTGCTGCTTGTGGGACCCTCTGTGAGGCACAGAATGCCGGTTCAGGAGGGCCCCCCCGCCCCCAAGGTGCGGAATGAGGCTGCCAGGTTTTACTGGGCAGCCTCCACTGTTGCTGAAGTTCCCAGTCTACCAGCAGTGGTGGGAGGAGGCCTTTAAGTAGCAGTTAATTGGCCACTAAACGCCTCAATTGGCCTGGGGCAGTCGGGCCATTCGCCACCTCCCCCGCCGCTCGTAAAATTTCAGCGGGGGTGGGAAGGTGATGGGAACGGCACCCCCCCCCCCCCACCGTCTTCCACACAATTGTCCTCCCATCCCCACCTCCAGCTCACTCGCACAGGGGGTGTAAAATTCTGGCCTCTGTTTCTTGTCTATCCATGCTAAAATATTAGCCCCAACACACTGAGCTCTTATCTTCTGCAGTAACGTCTTATGTGGCACATTATCGAATGCCTTTTGGAAATCCAAGTACATTACATCTACTGATTCTCCTTTACTGAAACTGAACTGGAGTAGCCATATAAATACTGTGGCTACAAGAGCAGGTCAGAGGCTAGGAATCCTGAGGCGAGTAACTCACCTCCTGTCTCCCCAAAGCCCGTCCACCATCTACAAGGCACAAGTCAGGAGTGTGATGGAATACTCTCCACTTGCCTGGATGGGTGCAGCTCCAACAACACTCAAGAAGCTCTACACCATCCAGGACAAAGCAGCCCGCTTGATTGGCACCCCATCTACAAACATTCACTCCCTCCACCACCGACGCACAGTGGCAGCAGTGTGTACCATCTACAAGATGCACTGCAGCAACTATCCAAGGCTCCTTTGACAGCACCTTCCAAACCTGCGACCTCTACCAACTAGAAGGACAAGGGCAGCAGATGTATGGGAACACCACCACCTGCAAGTTCCCCTCCAAGTCACACACCATCCTGACTTGGAACTATATCGCCGTTCCTTCACTGTTGCTGGGTCAAAATCCTAGAACTCCCTTCGTAACAGCACTGTGGGTGTACCTACCCCACATAGACTGCAGTGGTTCAAGAAGGCAACTCACCACCACCTTCTCAAGGGCAATTCGGGATGGTCAATAAATGCTGGCCTGGCCAGTGACTCTCACATTCTGCCCACAAGTGACAAAAAGCTAGTTGGTGTCTTTCCAGTCCTATGCAAAATCAAAGAGCAGCAATTTGCTGAGAGCTGGGATTACAAGGGCCATTGGCTAAATCCCAAGAGCCTGAAGATTAAGTGGAGCACAGTTTGGAGAAATGCAGCAATGTCCTCTGCACTTTAACGAGATTGTGTGATTAAAGCATTTCTGAAATTGCAGTTCTTGGGTCAGTGGGATATAGAGACAGATCTCAGTGTGGCCTCTGGAGATTTAACTGTCGGGCTGTTAATGTATGAGTCCTGCAGTGTACTGCAAGATTCCTACCTACTCCATCACATCAATCACAGATACAGCCTCTCTGATCACTTCCTTGATCATGACCAACCGCCTGCTTAAACCCTTCTCTGTCCCTTCCACCTTCACCTTCACCTCCAACAGTAAGTGCGAGGAGCTCATGGACTTCTTTATCATTAAGATTGAGACTATCCGATCAGCTGCCTTTGCCGTATTCCTCCCTTCCACTAGCTCACCGGGACAAACCTTCTGTAAAGTTTCCCCTGCCCTCGCCCTGAACTCAAATCTTTCTCTAGTTTCTCTCCTGTCTCCCCTCATGCCCTCTCTGAGCTCGTCTTGTCCATGAGACCAACCACCTGCTCCCTCGGCCCTGTTCCCACAAAACTACTGATCACCTAACTTTCCCACCTGGACCCCATGTTAGCTGATATTGTTAACAGTTCCCTCTCTTCAGGAGTTGTCCCTCTCTCCTTTCAATCTGCTGTCATCACCCGTCTCCTCAAAAAACACACCTTTGACCCCACCGTCCTTACAAACTACCATCCCACCTCCAAACTCCCTTTCCTCTCCAAAGTCCTTGAACATGTTGTAGCCTCTTAAATCTGTACCCATCTTTCCCGGAATTCCACATTTGAATCCCTCCAATTGCCCCTCTCACAGAACCGAAACAGTTCTTATCAAAGTCACAAATGACATCCTATGTGATTGTGACAAAGATAAACTTTCCCTCCTCGTCCTTCTTGATCTGTCTGCAGCCTTTGACACGGTTGACCACACTATCTTCTTCCAAGGCCTCTCCACTGTTGTCCAGCTGGGTGGGACTGCTCTCACCTGCTTCCATTCTCATCTATTTAATTATAGCCAGAGAATCATTTGAAATGACTTCTTTTCCTGCTTTTGCATCGTTATCTCTGGTGTTCCCCTAGGATCTATCCTTTGCTCCCACCTGTTTCTCATCTACATGCTGCCCCACGGCAACATCATCCAAAAGCACAGCGTTAGTTTTCACATGTACACTGATGACACTCAGCTCTACCTCACCACCACTTCTCTCAACCCCTTCACTGTTTCTGCACTGTTATCTCTGGTGGTCCCCGAGGATGAATTAGAATGTCTATGGATGTTATTTATATGAACTTCAAGAAGCCATTTGATAAAGTTCCTAATAAGAGACTGTTAATTAAAGTTGAAACTCATGGAATTGACACCAAATTATTGCCTGGTTTGGAAATTAACTGAGTGGCAGGGACAGGGTTAATGGGCAGGTACTCTCATGATCAGGATGTGAGCAGTGGTGTCCCACAAGGGTCTATATTTTTTAATGACTTAATGATACAATAGAAAGCCACATATCCAAGTTTGTTGATGATGACATAAAGATAGGTCAGCAGGTCATAAGAACTAGGAGCAGGAGTAGGCAATTCAACCCCTCGAGCCTGCTCCACCATTTAATACGATCATTGCTGATCTCATCTCGGCCTCAACTCCACTTTCCTGCCCGTTCTCCATAACCTTTCAACCCATTACTAATTAAAAATCTGTCTATCTCCTCCTTAAATTTACTCAATGTCCCGGCATCCACCGCACTCTGGGCGGTGAATTCCACAGATTCACGACCCTTTGAGAGAAATAATTTCTCCTCATCTCTGTTTTAGAATAAGGGGTAGCAGATTTAAAACAATGACCTCTCATTCTAGATTGCCCCACAAGAGGAAACATCCTCTTTACGTCTACTTTGTCAATCCCCTTAATCATCTTACATATCTCAATTAGATCTCCTCTCATTCTTCTAAACTCCAGAGAGTAAAGGCCTAAACTGCTCAATCTCTCTTCATAAGACAAACCCCTCATCTCTGGAATCAATCTAGTGAACCTCCTCTGAACTGCTTCCAATGCAACTACATCCCTGCTCAAGTAAGGGGACCAAAACTGTACGCAATACTCCAGGTGCGGTCTTACTATTGCATTGTCCAGTTGCAGGAACACTCCCCTACTTTTATACTCGGTTCCTTTAGCAATAAATGCCAAAATTCCATTTGCCTTCCTTATTACCTGCTGCACCTGCAAACTAGGCAGCATTGTAAGCAGTGTAGGTGGAAGCTTAAAATTACAGAGATATTGATAGAGTAAGTGAATGAGCAAAACTGTGGCAAATGGATTTCTGTGTGGGTAAATGTGAGGTCATCCACTTTGGATCTAAAAACAATAGAACCAGGTACTTTCTAAATAATGAAAAGCTGGAAACATTTGGTGATCCAAAGAGACTTGGGAATCCAGGTACATCTGGATCAAAATGTCATCAACATGTGCAGAATCAAAAAGGTTAATGGAACATGGTCTTTATATCCAGAGGACTAGAATACAAGGGGGTAGAGGTCATGTTTCAGTGACACAAAGCCCTGGTTAGACCACACCTGGAGTTACTGGGAGCAGTTCTAAACACCACACCTTAGGAAGCAGGGATTGGCAATGTGTCCGTACACGGACACCAGTGTCCGTGGTAAAAAATGTTGACGTCCATGAGTGGTAATTCCAAGGATGAGAAATTTCCCATCGGCTTCTTCTGCTGCTGCTGATGGTCCACAGCGCCTCATGGATGCCCAGTTTTGCATTGATAGATCTGTTCGAAATCTATCCCATTTAGCACAGTGATAGTGCCACACAACACGATGGTGGGTATCCTCAATGTGAAGGCGGGACTTCATCTCCACAACGACTGTGCGGTGGTCACTCCTACCAATACTGTCATGGACAGATGCATCTGCAGCAGGCAGATTGGTGAGGACGAGGTTAAGTGTGTTTTTCCCTCTTGTTGGTTCCCTCACCACCTGCTGCAGACCCAGTCGAGCAGCTATGTCCTTTAGTACTCGGCCAACTCGGTCAGTAGTGGTGCTATTGAGCCACTCTTGGTGATGGACATTGAAGTCCCCCACCCAGAGTACATTCTGTGCCCTTGCCACCCTCACTGCTTCCTCCAAGTGCTGTTTAACATGGAGGAGTACTGAGTCATCAGCTGAGGGAGGGCGGTAGGTGGTCATCAGCAAGAGGTTTCCTTGTCTATGTTTGACCTGATGCCATGAGACTTCATGGGGTCCAGAGTCGATGTTGAGGATTTCCACGGCCACCTCTGCTGGGTCTGTCCTGCCAGTGGGACAGGACATACCCGGGGATGGTGATGACAGTGTCTGGGACATTGTCTGTAAGGTATGATTCTGTGAGTATGACTATGTCAGGCTGTTGCTTGACTAGTCTGTGGGACAGCTCTCCCAACTTTGACACAGGCCCCCAAGGAGGACTTTGCAGGGTCGACAGGGCTGGGTTTGCCGTTGTCATTTCTGGTACCTAACTATTCTAATCCCATTTTCCAGCACTTGGTCCGTAGCCTTGTATGCTATGGCATTTCAAGTGCTTTTCTAAATACTTCTTAAATGTTGTGAGGGTTCCTGCCTCAACCACCTCTTCAGGCAGTGTGTTCCAGATACCAACCACCCTCTCAGTGACATTTTTTTTCCTCGAATCCCCTATAAAGCTCCTGCCCCTTACCTTAAATCTATGCCCCCTGGTTATTGACTCCTCCGCTGAGGGAAAAAGTTTCTTCCTATCTATCCTATCAATGCCCATCATAATTTTGTACACCTCAATCATGTCCCCCCTCAGCCTTCTCTGCTCTAAGGAAAACAACCCTTGCCTTTTCAGTCTCTCTTCATAACTGAAATGCTCCAGCCCAGGCAACATCCTGGTGAATCTCCTCTGCACCCTCTCCAGTGCAATCACATCCTTCCTATAGTGTGGTGACCAGAACTGTACACAGTACTCCAGCTGTGGCCTAACTAGTGTTTTATACAGCTCCATCATAACCTCCCTGCTCTTATATTCTGTGCCTCGGCTAATAAAGGCAAGTATCCCATATACCTTCCTAACCACCTTATCTACCTGTGCTGCTGCCTTCAGTGATCTATGGACAAGTACACCAAGGTCCCTCTGACCCTCTGTACTTCCTAGGGCCCTACCATCCATTGTATATTCCCTTGCCTTGTTAGTCCTCCCAAAATGCATTACCTCACTTCTCAGGATTAAACTTAATTTACCACTGCTCTGTCCATCTTACCAGCCCATCTATATCGTCCTGTAATCTCAGGTTTTCCTCCTCACTATTTACGACACCACCAATTTTCATGTCATCTGTGAACTTACTGATCATACCTCCTATATTCATGTCTAAATCATTAATGTACAAACAGCAAGGGTCCCAGCACCGATCCCTGTGGTACACCACTGGTCACAGGCTTCCACTCACAAAAACAACCCTCGACCATCACCCTCTGTCTCCTGCCACTAAGCCAATTTTGGATCCAATTTGCCAAATTGCCCTGGATCCCATGAGCTCTTACCTTCTTAACTCATCTCCCATGCAGGACCTTATCAATAGCCTTACTGAAATCCATGTAGACTACATCTACTGCTTTACCCTCATCTACACATCTAGTTACCTCCTCGAAAAATTCAATCAAGTTTGTTAGAAGCAGGTGGAGAAGTTGCACAAACTTTGACCATCGTGGGTTAAATTTAGTTTAGAGATACAGCACTGAAACAGGCTCTTCGGCCCACCGAGTCTGTGCCGACCATCAACCACCCATTTATACTAATCCTACCCTAATTCTGTATTCCTACCACATCCCCACCTGTCCCTATATTTCCCTACCACCTACCTATACTAGGATCAATTTATAATGGCCAATTAACCTATCAACCTGCAAGTCTTTGGCATGTGGGAGGAAACCGGAGCACCCGGAGAAAACCCACGCAGGCACAGGGAGAACTTGTCGTGTGACAATAGCAATGTGAGAAATGGTCCTTCTTCCTAGTGCTGATTTTTCGACTGTCTCACCTCAATAACAATAACAATCCTCTCCTTGAGTTTCCTGGTTTATTGGTTGAATTTTCATTCCTGACACAGTGCGAATGCACAGATGTCATTCGATACAGTCCATCTACCACCCTGTGACATGATGTAGCTAACTCTAGTCTGTCAGCAAAAGTAATTCACATTAGCATTGTATACTATTTTGCTAGCTAGCTGATACATTTGTGCTGCTCTCCATTGATGTTTGTATGATTAACTACTTTATTTATACGGAGAGATGTGGTTTAAATCAGACTGTGTTTTGATGGCATTACATTGACTAGACACTTTATACACAGATGAATTGCTCCAATGTCCATGGTGCAACATGTCAGTGCATATTCCTGTTTGGAAGGATATGTTGGTCTTTGGGAGAGTGCAGAATAGATTTACCAGAATGATACCTGGACTGCAAGTATTAAGTTTTGAGGAGAGATTAAATAAACTAGGGTTGTATTCCCTGGAATTTGGAAGATATTTTTGGATATTAAGGGGAACTGATAGTTTCTCTCTATCTACCCTATTTCTGCTGGTTGGGGAGTCCAGGATGACGGGCAGACTCTAAAAGTTAGAGCCAGACCTTTCAGGAGTGAAATTAGGAAACACAACAACACCTAGGGCGGTATGTGATGTAGGCGACGAGGGTCTTGGCCACCAGCTGAACAGCTGGCGAGATCCTCGCGTTGTTTCTTTGCGGGAAGGCCTGCCGCATCACCTGCCAATTAAGCACTGAGCTGGGCAGCAGCAGGCCTTCCCGGCATGAAGGATCCCGGCGCAGACCTTCCAGCCACTGAGCTGCCGGTCAATCAGAGAGCAGAGGCTCGTTTATTGAGCAATACCAATGGGGAGGCAGTGGCTGCTGCCGATAATGCACCTACCGGAGAGCTAGGAAGCTAGGATTGTCGAGGGACCAGGCCACAGGTGAGTCACGGCGGGAGGGGTTTCATGGGGTAGGGGTCTCAGAGGAGGGGGGGAAGGGGATCAGCAGCAAGGGCGGGGGGGGGGTGGCGGTGAGGTGACACTGAGTGGGCCTCCCCCCTTCCTAATGCTGGGTCCCTCGACCAGGCACTAAGTGCCTCTGAACGATGGAGAACCACCCCCCCCCCCGCCCCCCCCTTGAGTCGGAAAGCAACCCGTATGGGTTTGATTGCTGTGCTCCCCATGCAGCAACAGGCCTGCCCGCTGCTGGGCTAATACCAGCGGAGGCAGGAGGGGGACCTTAATTGGGCATTAATTGCTCACTTAAAGGGCCTCAGTTGGTGGCGGGGCAGGAGGGCTATCAACAGGCCTTCCCACCATGGACTTAATTGGGGTGGAGACGGGAAGGTGGCAGGAAACTCCCCTGGCCCCCTCCCCTCACTTGATTAAATGCTCTCCCTACTTCCAAACTCATCGAGGAGGTGAGCATAAAATACAGCCCAAAGCCTTAAATGGCAGTTGATGGTAAGATCAATTCGGAATTTTTAAATCTAAGATTGATAGATTTTTTTGAAGGTATTAAGGGATATGGGGCAAAGGTGGTAATATGGAGTTAGATCACGGGTCAGCCATAATCTCACTGAATGGTGAATCATCCTCAAGGGGCTGAATGGCCTTCTTCTAGTCTTTATCTACGGAATGTCCTCAGTAACATCACCCGAAAACACATCTCGAGGTTCCTCGTGTATGCTGATGCCTGTGGCTCTACTTCATCACCACTTCTATAGATTCCTTGTTGCCATAAACTCTGTGCCCTAGTTACTGCCTCCATCCCTCTCCCTGGCAACTGTCAGAGGCAGAACTACACTGTTTACACCTTGGTGTTCTTTTTGACCCCGAGATGAGCTTCCAACCAAATACCTGCATCATTATCAAGGCTGCCTATTTCCAGCTCCATAACATCACCTGACTTGGCCCTGTCTGGGCTGCTCTACTGCTGAAACCCTCATCCATGTCTTTGTTACCTCCAGATTGGACTATTTCAATACTCTCCTGGCCTGCCTCTCAACTTCAACCTTCTGTAAACTTCAGCTCGTCCATAACTCTGTCCTTCTCCTAACTTGCACCAAGTCTCGTTCACCCATCACCCCTGTGCTCGTGGATTGCCAATGTCTCAATCTTAAAATTCTCATCCTTGTTTTCAAATCACTGCAAGGCCTCGCCCCTCCCTATCTCTGTAATCTCCTCCAGCCCCTACA
Organism: Heterodontus francisci; assembly: GCF_036365525.1. Taxonomy (NCBI): domain Eukaryota; kingdom Metazoa; phylum Chordata; class Chondrichthyes; order Heterodontiformes; family Heterodontidae; genus Heterodontus; species Heterodontus francisci. The sequence continues at coordinate 2,085,385 of NC_090375.1, read as the reverse complement.
CTCCTCTCTATCTCTGTAATCTCCTCCAGCCCCACAACCCTCCCTATCTCTGTAATCTCCTCCAGCCCCATAACCCTCCCTATCTCTGTAATCTCCTCCAGCCCCTACACTCCTCTCTATCTCTGTAATCTCCTCCAGCCCCTACACTCCTCTCTATCTCTGTAATCTCCTCCAGCCCCTACACTCCTCTCTATCTCTGTAACCTCCTCCAGCCCCATAACCCTCCCCATCTCTGTAATCTCCTCCAGCCCCACAACCCTCCCTATCTCCGTAATCTCCTCCAGCCCCACAACCCTCCCTATCTCTGTAATCTCCTCCAGCCCCATAACCCTCCCTGTCTCTGTAATCTCCTCCAGCCCCACTACCCTCCCTATCTCTGTAATCTCCTCCAGCCCCATAACCCTCCCTGTCTCTGTAATCTCCTCCAGCCCCACTACCCTCCCTATCTCTGTAACCTCCTCCAGCCCCACAACCCTCTGAGATACCTGCACTCCTCTATTCTGGCCTCTTGATCATCCCCGATTTTAATCGTTCCACCATTGGTGGCTTTGCCTTCAGTTGCCTCGGCCCCAAACTCTGGAATTCCCTCCCTAAACCTCTCCTCTCCTTTATGACACTCTTTAAAAGCTTCCTCTTGACCAAGCTTTTGCTCACCTGTCCGAATATCTCATTATGTGACCTGGTGTCATACTTTGTTTTACATTGCTCCTGTGAAGCTCCTTGGGATGTTTTATTATGTTCAAGGTGCATAAATGCGGGGTTAAAGTGTGGCGAGTCGAAGAGACGTAGCAGTTGGCAGGAAAAAAGACAGAAGCGCAAGGGGAGAGCCAACTGTGTAACAGCCCCGACAAACACATTTTTCTGCAGTACCTGTGGAAGAGTCTGTCACTCCAGAATTGGCCTTAAAAGCCACTCCAGGTACTGCTCCACAAACCATTGACCACCTCCAGGCGCTTACCCATTGTCTCTCGAGACAAGGAGGCCAAAGAAAGGTGTTATATAAATCTAAGTTGTTGCTGTGGGATCACGTCATCCAGTAATGTGTCAGGTGAATGGGATTCTCAGATTGAACAGGCTGCACTCACTGACTGAAGACAGTCAGCACTCGAAGGGTTAATGGGCTCTGGTTCTGATCCTCCTCTCTCTATGTCTCGTGCTGTTACTGCTGCAGCTGTGTCTTTCACTCCTTCACTTATCCCCCTGATCCTTCTGATTGGTGTCTGCTTTGACTCAAGCTGTTTGTGTTTTGAGTTGAGTTGTTCCGTGTGTTGGCTTTCCTGTGATTTAACGGAACGTGTCTGTGAGCGAGTACTGAATGGAGTGGCTGGTGCTGAGGATTCCCCCTTACCTTGGCAACCACAAATAAACGGAGCTGAGAGGAGCCAGGAGTCACCATCAGAGGCTTTGTGAATTCTGGCAGTAAATGAGCTTCAGAGACAGGCCTTGGGCAGCATTCCGTCACTCCAACCATCTGCTACTTCCACAATGAGCTTTACTGAACTGTGTAGCTTTGAAAGTAGTGGGAGCTCCGGGAGATCGAGCAGCTTCTCCGGGAGATCAAGCAGGGATCAAACATCTTCTCTGGGAAATTGAGCTGGGATCGAGTGGCACCTCTGGGAGATCGAGTGGCTTCTCCAGGAGGTCAGGCTGGGATCGAGTGGCCATCTCAATCTTCACATATCAACTTCTTGGGAGATTGGCTTTTGTCCCGTTGCTGGCAGGTGGATTCTGGAGCGATTTTGTGATCTCAGGGAATTGATGAGACAGGACCCGAGGAGGAGAGAGTGATGTCGGTGAGCGGACGGGAGACTCAGTATCCAGATGGGTCACAGGGAGGTTCTGAGAGCCGGAGTGCGAGGCTTAAACGTGGGGTTCGGATCTCTAGCCTTGTGGCACATGAGGTATGTTTAAGAAGTTCATGTTAGGTTCGGGAGCACGAGGAGGAAGGGATTTCTCAAAAACCATGCATTTGGTGTTTGATAGAGATCAGGATATTCAGCTGATAGGATAGAATTCCTGCCATTAGCATTAGGTTCAGGGAGGGAATTCCAGAGCTTGGGGCCCAGGCAGCTGAAGGCAGGGCCACCAATGGTAGAGCGATTAAAATTGGGGAAACACAAGAGGCCAGAATTAGAGGAGCACAGATATCTCGGAGGGTTGTGGGGCTGGAGGAGATTACAGAGATAGGGAGGGGGCGATGCCATCGAGGGATGTGAAAACAAGGATGAGAATTTTGAAATTAAGATGTTGCTTATCCGGGAGCCAATATAGGTCAGTGAGTACAGGGGTGATAGGGGAACGGGACATGGTGTGTGTTAATGTAGGTCAGTGAGTACAGGGGTGATAGGGGAACGGGACATGGTGTGTGTTAATGTAGGTCATTGAGTACAGGGGTGATAGGGGAACGGGACTTGGTGTGTGTTAATGTAGGTCAGTGAGTACAGGGGTGATCGGGGAACGGGACTTGGTGTGTGTTAATGTAGGTCAGTGAGTACAGGGGTGATAGGGGAACGGGACATGGTGTGTGTTAATGTAGGTCAGTGAGTACAGGGGTGATAGGGGAACGGGACTTGGTGTGTGTTAATGTAGGTCAGTGAGTACAGGGGTGTTAGGGGAACAGGGCTTGGTGTGTGTTAATGTAGGTCAGTGAGTACAGGGGTGATAGGGGAACGGGACTTGGTGTGTGTTAATGTAGGTCAGTGAGTACAGGGGTGATCGGGGAACGGGACTTGGTGTGTGTTAATGTAGGTCAGTGAGTACAGGGGTGATAGGGGAACGGGACTTGGTGTGTGTTAATGTAGGTCAGTGAGCACAGGGGTGATAGAGGAACGGGACTTGGTGTGTGTTAATGTTTGTCAGTGAGTACAGGGGTGATAGGGAAACGGGACTTGGTGTGTGTTAATGTAGGTCAGTGAGTACAGAGGTGATAGAGGAACAGGACTTGGTGTGTGTTAATGTAGGTCAGTGAGTACAGAGGTGATAGAGGAACGGGACTTGGTGTGTGTTGATGTAGGTCAGTGAGTACAGGGGTGATAGGGAAACAGGACTCGGTGTGTGTTATTGTAGGTCAGTGAGCACAGGGGTGATAGGGGAACGGGACTCGGTGTGTGTTATTGTAGGTCAGTGAGTACAGGGGTGATAGGGGAACGGGACTTGGTGTGTGTTAATGTAGGTCAGTGAGTACAGGGGTGATGGGGGAATGGGACTTGGTGTGATTTAGGACACAGGCAGCAGAGTTTTGAATGACCCCAAGTTCACAGAGGTCAGAATGTGGGAGGCCAACCAGGAGAACACTGGAAGAGTCAAGTCTGGAGGTAACACAGGTATGAATGAGGGTTTCAACAGCAGATGAGCTGAGACAGAGATGGAGGCTGGTGATGTTACGGAGGTGGAAATAGGTGGATTTAATGCAGGCAAGGAGAGGGGTCACAGTATTAGCATTCTATTCTCACACCTGAACACACTAATTCTTTCCTTGTTTCACTGCACACATTTCACATTCATCACCTGCCCATCCCAGTATACTTTCCCCCTTCTCCAATTCAGAAAGGCACCACACTCATCCCATTAACTAGTACCCCAGCATTCCTACATTAACGATTCCTACATTCAGTGACTACACTTCAAAACTCATGATAGGCAAGTCTTTTTTTTTTTCCTTTTTTGATACAGGAACTCCCACCACTGTAAATATTTAGCTCACCCACTACATCAAGCTGCATTTTAGACTCTCGCACTGCTTATGTCCAGCCTGTTCATGCCCTCTGAACTCTTGATCCTTTCCCCTTTCCTTCAGGTCCTGTTCGGGAGGTTTGCGGAGATACGGTCATGCTGATCTCTCCCAGGCACAGTGCAGACACTGGCACACAGTGTAGACTAGTGAGTGAGGCACAGGGGTTACACCTGGTGGCAGGGTCAGCCCAGGATAGTTAGGAATTCCTTTTAAGCTCACATCTTACTGTCAGTGACACTCAAAAATGTATTCGTACTTGCCACTGATTCTCCAACCAAAGGAAAGTGTCTTTTGCTATTTGTCATTTCAAAACTTGTCATCAATCCCATTAATTCACCTTTAAGCCTCGTCTCCTACAGTGCAAGTTTCCCCAGAATCTCAATTCTCTGCAGATAATGAACCTTCACTCAATGCTACAGTTACAGTAAAGGCAGAGAGGGAGTTTTACTCTGTATCTCACCCCCTGTGTTTTTTTTCTTTTTTTCCCCCCAGTGTTTGATGGGGGACAGTGTAGAGGGAGTTTTAGATTAGATTAGATTAGATTAGAGATACAGCACTGAAACAGGCCCTTCGGCCCACCGAGTCTGTGCCGACCATCAGCCACCCATTTATACTAATCCTACACTAATCCCATATTCCTACCAAACATCCCCATCTGTCCCTATATTTCCCTACCACCTACCTATACTAGTGACAATTTATAATGGCCAATTTACCTACCAACCTGCAAGTCTTTTGGCTTGTGGGAGGAAACCGGAGCACCCGGAGAAAACCCACGCAGACACAGGGAGAACTTGCAAACTCCACACAGGCAGTACCCGGAATCGAACCCGGGTCCCTGGAGCTGTGAAGCTGCAGTGCTAACCACTGCGCCACTGTGCCGCCCAAACTGTATCTCACCCCCTGTGTTTTTTTTCTTGTTTTTTCCCCAGTGTTTGATGGGGGACAGTGTAGAGGGAGTTTTACTCTGTATCTCACCCCCTGTGTTTTTTTTCTTGTTTTTTCCCCAGTGTTTTTTGGGGGACAGTGTAGAGGGAGTTTTACTCTGTATCTCACCCCCTGTGTTTTTTTTCTTGTTTTTTCCCCAGTGTTTTTTGGGGGACAGTGTCGAGGGAGTTTTACTCTGTATCTCACCCCCTGTGTTTTTTTTCTTGTTTTTTCCCCAGTGTTTGATGGGGGACAGTGTAGAGGGAGCTTTGCTCTGTATCTCACCCCCTGTGTTTTTTTTCTTGTTTTTTCCCCAGTGTTTGATGGGGGACAGTGTAGAGGGAGTTTTACTCTGTATCTCACCCACTGTTTTTTTTCTTGTTTTTTCCCCAGTGTTTGATAGGGGACAGTGTAGAGGGAGTTTTACTCTGTATCTCACCCCGTGTGTTTTTTTTCTTTTTTTTCCCCCAGTGTTTGATGGGGGACAGTGTAGAGGGAGTTTTACTCTGTATCTCACCCCCTGTGTTTTTTTTCTTGTTTTTTCCCCAGCGTTCGATGGGGGACAGTGTAGAGGGAGCTTTACTCTGTATCTCACCCCCTGTGTTTTTTTTCGTGTTTTTTCCCCAGTGTTTGATGGGGGACAGTGTAGAGGGAGTTTTACTCTGTATCTCACCCTCTGTGTTTTTTTTCTTGTTTTTTCCCCAGTGTTTGATGGGGGACAGTGTAGAGGGAGTTTTACTCTGTATCTCACCCTCTGTTTTTTTTCTTGTTTTTTCCCCCCAGTGTTTGATGGGGGACAGTGTAGAGGGAGCTTTGCTCTGTATCTCACCCTCTGTGTTTTTCTTCTTGTTTTTTCCCCCCAGTGTTTGATGGGGGACAGTGTAGAGGGAGTTTTACTCTGTATCTCACCCACTGTTTTTTTTCTTGTTTTTTCCCCAGTGTTTGATAGGGGACAGTGTAGAGGGAGTTTTACTCTGTATCTCACCCCGTGTGTTTTTTTTCTTTTTTTTCCCCCAGTGTTTGATGGGGGACAGTGTAGAGGGAGTTTTACTCTGTATCTCACCCCCTGTGTTTTTTTTCTTGTTTTTTCCCCAGCGTTCGATGGGGGACAGTGTAGAGGGAGCTTTACTCTGTATCTCACCCCCTGTGTTTTTTTTCGTGTTTTTTCCCCAGTGTTTGATGGGGGACAGTGTAGAGGGAGTTTTACTCTGTATCTCACCCCGTGTGTTTTTTTTCTTTTTTTTCCCCCAGTGTTTGATGGGGGACAGTGTAGAGGGAGTTTTACTCTGTATCTCACCCCCTGTGTTTTTTTTCTTGTTTTTTCCCCAGCGTTCGATGGGGGACAGTGTAGAGGGAGTTTTACTCTGTATCTCACCCCCTGTGTTTTTTTTCTTGTTTTTTCCCCCCAGTGTTCGATGGGGGACAGTGTAGAGGGAGTTTTACTCTGTATCTCACCCCCTGTGTTTTTTTTCTTGTTTTTTCCCCCCAGTGTTCGATGGGGGACAGTGTAGAGGGAGTTTTACTCTGTATCTCACCCTCTGTGTTTTTTTTCTTGTTTTTTCCCCCCAGTGTTCGATGGGGGACAGTGTAGAGGGAGTTTTACTCTGTATCTCACCCCCTGTGTTTTTTTTCGTGTTTTTTCCCCAGTGTTTGATGGGGGACAGTGTAGAGGGAGTTTTACTCTGTATCTCACCCCCTGTGTTTTTTTTCTTGTTTTTTCCCCAGTGTTTGATGGGGTTCAGTGTAGAGGGAGTTTTACTCTGTATCTCACCCCCTGTGTTTTTCTTCTTGTTTTTTCCCCCAGTGTTTGATGGGGGACAGTGTAGAGGGAGCTTTACTCTGTATCTCACCCCCTGTGTTTTTTTTCGTGTTTTTTCCCCAGTGTTTGATGGGGGACAGTGTAGAGGGAGCTTTACTCTGTATCTCACCCCCTGTGTTTTTTTTATTGTTTTTTCCCCAGTGTTTGATGGGGGACAGTGTAGAGGGAGTTTTACTCTGTATCTCACCCCCTGTGTTTTTTTTCGTGTTTTTTCCCCAGTGTTTGATGGGGGACAGTGTAGAGGGAGCTTTACTCTGTATCTCACCCCCTGTGTTTTTTTTATTGTTTTTTCCCCAGTGTTTGATGGGGGACAGTGTAGAGGGAGTTTTACTCTGTATCTCACCCCCTGTGTTTTTTTTCGTGTTTTTTCCCCAGTGTTTGATGGGGGACAGTGTAGAGGGAGCTTTACTCTGTATCTCACCCCCTGTGTTTTTTTTATTGTTTTTTCCCCAGTGTTTGATGGGGGACAGTGTAGAGGGAGTTTTACTCTGTATCTCACCCCCTGTGTTTTTCTTCTTGTTTTTTCCCCAGTGTTTGATGGGGGACAGTGTAGAGGGAGTTTTACTCTGTATCTCACCCCCTGTGTTTTTCTTCTTGTTTTTTCCCCCAGTGTTTGATGGGGGACAGTGTAGAGGGAGTTTTACTCTGTATCTCACCCCCTGTGTTTTTCTTCTTGTTTTTTCCCCCAGTGTTTGATGGGGGACAGTGTAGAGGGAGCTTTACTCTGTATCTCACCCCCTGTGTTTTTCTTCTTGTTTTTTCCCCCAGTGTTTGATGGGGGACAGTGTAGAGGGAGCTTTACTCTGTATCTAACCCCGTTTTTTTTTATACCCCTGTTTTTTTTTCATGTCGAGGGGGCCTTTATTCCTCAGGCCCCCTTTATATACATATACATTTTTAAAATAACTTTATTAAAAACAGTTAAATAAACAAAAAACTCAAATTAAAATGCCATTCTCGGTGTCGACGATGCACTCCAGTCCCTGCGGTGCCCACCGGTCGCGGAAGGCCTCAAGCGTACGGGCGGACACTGCATGCTCCCTCTCCAGGAACACCCGGGCGCGAACGTAACCGCGGAAGAGGGGCAGGCAATCGGGGAGGACGGACCCCCCGATGGCCTCCGCAGCCTGGATCTGTGAATTGCCACCTTGGCCAGGCCCAGGAGCAGACCGACGAGGAGATCCTCCTCCCGGCCCAAGCCCCTCCGCACCGGGGGAAGGCAGCAGTAGCCAGGTTCATGGCACCGTGGCTGGCTCTGCTGTTCAGAAGGGCGGGAAAAAGAGTGGAAGGGCTATAGTCGTAGGGGATTCGATTGTAAGGGGAGTAGATAGGCGGTTCTGTGGTCGAAAACGAGGCTCCCGAATGGTATGTTGCCTCCCAGGTGCACGGGTCAGGGATGTCTCAGATCGGCTGCAGAACATTCTAAAGGGGGAGGGTGAACAGCCAGTTGTCGTTGTGCACATAGGCACCAATGATATAGGTAAAAAACGGGATGAGGTCCTACAAGCAGAGTTTAGGGAGTTAGGAGCCAAGTTAAAAAGTAGGACCTCAGAGGTAGTAATCTCAGGATTACTACCAGTGCCACGTGATAGTCAGAGTAGAAATGAAAGAATAGTCAGGATGAATGCGTGGCTTGAGAGATGGTGCAGGAAGGAGGGGTTCAGATTTTTGGGACATTGGGACCGGTTCTGGGGGAGGTGGGACTATTACAAATTAGACGGTCTACACCTGGGCCGGACTGGAACCAATGTCCTTGGGGGTGCTTTTGCTAACGCTGTTGGCGAGGGTTTAAACTAATGTGGCAGGGGGATGGGAACCAATTGAGGTCAGTTGACAGTAAGGAGGTAGTAACTAAAGCCTGTAAGGAACTAGATAATGAAGTCAGCGTGACTAAGGGGAAGAGCAGGCAGGGAGCAGATGATGAATATAAAGGGACTGGTGGTCTGAGGTGCATTTGTTTTAATGCAAGAAGTGTAGTAGGTAAGGCAGATGAACTTAGGGCCTGGATTAGTACCTGGGAGTATGATGTTATTGCTATTACTGAGACTTGGTTGAGGGAAGGGCATGATTGGCAACTAAATATCCCAGGATATCGATGCTTCAGGCGGGATAGAGAGGGAGGTAAAAGGGGTGGAGGAGTTGCATTACTGGTCAAAGAGGATATCACAGCTGTGCTGAAGGAGGGCACTATGGAGGACTCGAGCAGTAAGGCAATATGGACAGAACTCAGAAATAGGAAGGGTGCGGTAACAATGTTGGGGCTGTACTACAGGCCTCCCAACAGCGAGCGTGAGATAGAGGTACAAATATGTAAACAGATTATGGAAAGATGTAGGAGCAACAGGGTGGTGGTGATAGGAGATTTTAATTTTCCCAACATTGACTGGGATTCACTTTGTGTTAGAGGTCTAGATGGAGCAGAATTTGTAAGGAGCATCCAGGAGGGTTTTCTAGAGCAGTATGTAAATAGTCCAACTCGGGAAGGGGCCATACTGGACCTGGTGTTGGGGAATGAGCCCGGCCAGGTTGTTGAAGTTTCAGTAGGGGACTACTTTGGGAATAGTGATCACAATTCCGTAAGCTTTAAAATACTCATGGACAAAGACGAGAGTGGTCCTAAAGGAAGAGTGCTAAATTGGGGGAAGGCCAACTATACCAAAATTCGGCAGGAGCTGGGAAATGTAGATTGGGAGCAGCTGTTTGAAGGTAAATCCACATGTGATATGTGGGAGGCTTTTAAAGAGAGGTTGATTAGCGTGCAGGAGAGACATGTTCCTGTGAAAATGAGGGATAGAAATGGCAAGATTAGGGAACCATGGATGACAGGTGAAATTGTGAGACCAGCTAAGAGGAAAAAGGAAGCATACATAAGGTGTAGGCGGCTGATGAAAGACGAAGCTTTGAAAGAATATCAGGAATGTAGGACCAATCTGAAACGAGGAATTAAGAGGGCTAAAAGGGGTCATGAAATATCTTTAGCAAACAGGGTTAAGGAAAATCCCAAAGCCTTTTATTCATATATAAGGAGAAAGAGGGTAACTAGAGAAAGGATTGGCCCACTAAAGGACAAAGGAGGAATGTTATGCATGGAGTCAGAGAAAATGGGTGAGATTCTAAACGAGTACTTTGCATCGGTGTTCACCGAGGAGAGGGACATGACGGATGTTGAGGTTAGGAACAGATGTTTGATTACTCTGGGTCAAGTTGGCATAAGGAGGGAGGAAGTGTTGGGTATTCTAAAAGGCATTAAGGTGGACAAGTCCCCAGGTCCGGATGGGATCTATCCCAGGTTACTGAGGGAAGCGAGAGAGGAAATAGCTGGGGCCTTAACAGATATCTTTGCAGCATCCTTAAACACGGGTGAGGTCCCGGAGGACTGGAGAATTGCTAATGTTGTCCCCTTGTTTAAGAAGGGTAGCAGGGATAATCCAGGTAATTATAGACCGGTGAGCCTGACGTCAGTGGTAGGGAAGCTGCTGGAGAAGATACTGAGGGATAGGATCTATTCCCATTTGGAAGAAAATGGGCTCATCAGTGATAGGCAACATGGTTTTGTGCAGGGAAGTTCATGTCTTACCAACTTAATAGAATTCTTTGAGGAAGTGACAAAGTTGATTGATGAGGGAAGGGCTGTAGATGTCATATACATGGACTTCAGTAAGGCGTTTGATAAGATTCCCCATGGTAGGCTGATGGAGAAAGTGAAGTCGCATGGGGTCCAAGGTGTACTAGCTAGATGGATAAAGAACTGGCTGGGCAACAGGAGACAGAGAGTAGTAGTGGAAGGGAGTTTCTCAAAATGGAGATGTGTGACCAGTGGTGTTCCACAGGGATCCGTGCTGGGACCACTGTTGTTTGTGATATACATTAATGATTTGGAGGAAAGTATAGGTGGACTGATTAGCAAATTTGCAGACGACACTAAGATTGGTGGAGTAGCAGATAGTGAAGGGGACTGTCAGAGAATACAGCAGAATATAGATAGATTGGAGAGTTGGGCAGAGAAATGGCAGATGGAGTTCAATCAGGGCAAATGCGAGGTGATGCATTTTGGAAGATCCAATTCAAGAGTGAACTATACAGTAAATGGAAAAGTCCTGGGGAAAATTGATGTCCAGAGAGATTTGGGTGTTCAGGTCCACTGTTCCCTGAAGGTGGCAACGCAGGTAAATAGAGTGGTCAAGAAGGCATACGGCATGCTTTCCTTCATCGGACGGGGCATTGAGTACAAGAGTTGGCAGGTCATGTTACAGTTGTATAGGACTTTGGTTCGGCCACATTTGGAATACTGCGTACAGTTCTGGTCGCTACATTATCAAAAGGATGTGGATGCTTTGGAGAGGGTGCAGAGGAGGTTCACCAGGATGTTGCCTGGTATGGAGGGCGCTAGCTATGAAGAGAGGTTGAGTAGATTAGGATTATTTTCATTAGAAAGACGGAGGTTGAGGGGGGACCTGATTGAGGTGTACAAAATCATGAGAGGTATAGACAGGGTGGACAGCAAGAGGCTTTTTCCCAGAGTGGGGGTTTCAATTACTAGAGGACACGAGTTCAAAGTGAAAGGGGAAAAGTTTAGGGGGGATATGCGTGGAAAGTTCTTTACGCAGAGGGTGGTGGGCACCTGGAACGCGTTGCCAGCGGAGGTGGTAGACGCGGGCACGATGGAGTCTTTTAAGATGTATCTAGACAGATACATGAATGGGCAGGAAGAAAAGAGATACAGAACCTTAGAAAATAGGCGACATGTTTAGAGAGAGGATCTGGATCGGCGCAGGCTTGGAGGGCCGAAGGGCCTGTTCCTGTGCTGTAATTATCTTTGTTCTTTGTTCTTTGGGTGCCCAAAGATCAGGAGCGTGGGACTGAAGTGCAGCCAGAACTTGAGGAGCAGCCCCTTCAGATACCCAAAGAGGGGCTGCAACCTCTCACACTCCGTAAATATGTGAAACACGGACTCGTCCAGGCCGCAGAAAGTACAGGCGGCCTGGGAGTCCGTGAACCTACTTAAAAGTCTATTGAACGGGACTGCCCTGTGCAACACCCTCCACCCCAGGTCCCCGATGTGAAGGGGGAAGACTCCCGCTTAGAGAGACCTTCATCGGGGTTTCCCCTCGCCGCCAGATGGCAACACGGACCGCCAGGGTGTGTCCGGCCGGCTGACGAGGGCGAGGAAGTGGAGAGTGTGCAGGAGCAGCCCGTACAGGAAACCCCACCGTGCCGATTGGAATGGCATGGAGTGAATTTCCGAGAGGTGGCTCGGGTTGTGCGGGACCGGCTCCCAAGGAGGGTTTCGGGGCCTGGGTCCAATGAGCAGTTCCGGCCGAGAAGGGCTCGGCTCGGCTGGGAGCGCTCTGCACTCCCGAGCCCCCTCGCCACCCGCAGTGAGGGGCGTCCCGGGGGTTTCGGCTACTCCTCCGCCCGCCGGACCGTCCCCGGAGTTGGCCGTCCGGACAGCCGAGGCGCTCTCCTCTGCCGGCGGGGGAGCACCCTGACTGGAGGCGACCATGTTCCAGACTCGGAATAGATCCCGGTAAAAGACAGGCAACTCCCTCAGAGAAGCGCAGCTAACGGACTCCACAGGGAGCTGTGTGTCGTCTTGAAGAAAAAATACGTCGCCAGCACACACCATCTGGGAGGATGCTCGACGTACAGGTATCTCTGCAGGGTCCGAAGGCGGAGAGTCGCAGCCTGGGTGCAGACGCACACCAGCGACTGGCCGCCCTCCTCAATCGGGAGACTCAGAACTGCGGCAGAGACCCAGTGTTTCCTCTTGCCCCAGAAGAAATCGACGAGTTTCTTCTGGATCTTGGTGGCAAATGCAGGGGGCGGGGCCAAAGTGACCAACCGGTACCACAGCATGGAGGCCACCAGTTGGTTTATGACCAGCACTCGGTCCCTGTAGGAAAGCACTCGGAGCAGTCCTGTCCAATGCCCCAGCCGAGCGGTGACTTTTGCCTCCAACTCCTGCCCGTTTGCCGGCCAGGCTTCCTCAGCAGGGCTAAGGTGGACTCCCAGATAGAGGAGGTGCGTGGTGCTCCACACAAAAGATGTCAACTCCTCCGGCAAGGAGTCCACCCGCCACTGACCCCCCAGGAGTCCGGAACATTTCTCCCAATTGATCCTCGCAGAGGAAGCGGCAAAAAAGGTCTGCTGGCAGTCGCGTATCCTCCGCAAGTCAACGGGATCTGTGACCACGAGGAGCACGTCGTCGGCGTAAGTCGAGAGGACGACCCGCATGGCTGGCACGCGCAGAGCCAAACCCGTCAACCTCCTGCGAAGCAGGCACAGGAAGGACTCCACGCAGATGGTATACAATTGGCCGGACATGGGGCATCCCTGACGCACTCCTCTCCCAAATCGAAGGGGTGCCGTCAAGGACCCGTTAACCTTGACTGGACACTCTGCGGCAGCGTATAAAAGTTGGACCGAAAGCACGCAGAGTCCTGAAAAGGTAATCGTGATCCACCCTGTCGAAGGCCTTCTCCTGATCGAGGGAGAGAAAGGCGACCAACTGACCAGTCCTCTGGGAAAGATGGATCAGGTCCCGGACCAGGTGGATGTTGTCCTGGATGGACTGGCCTGCGACCGTGTAGGACTGGTCAGGGTGGATCATGTGGGCCAGCACGGAGCCCAGGCGGTTAGACATAGCTCGGGCAAAGATCTTATAATCCGTGCTGAGGAGGGAGACCGGACGCCAGTTTTTAAGCAGGCGGAGATCGCCCCTCTTCGGCAGCAGGACGATGACCGCCCTGCGCCACGAGAGGGGCATCTCCCCGGTCGCCAGGCTTTCCCCCAGGACCCGCGCATAATCGTCCCCCAGGACGTCCCAGAACGCCCTGAGGAACTCCACGGTCAACCCATCCAGCCCTGGGGATTTGCCCCTCGAGAGCTGGTGGAGGGCGCCAGTCAGCTCCGCCAACGTGAACGGAGCCTCCAATCCTTCGGCGCCCTCCGGGCTGACCTGCGGCAGGTCCTCCCACAAAACTCTGCGCGCATCCTCGCTGGGCGGATCCGGAGAGAACAACGCACTGTAATAAGTCCGGACCAGGAGGCCCATTCCCTCCGGATCCGTGATGGAGGATCCGTCGTCGGCCAGCAGCTCAATGAGCTGCTTACGGACCCCCCGCCATTTTTCCAGCGAGTAGAAGAAGGGTGAGGCGCGGTCCAAATCTTCCAGGATCTGGATCCGCGACCTCACGTACGCGCCTCAGGACCCTATGAGCTGCAGATCCCTCAGCGCACCCTTCTTGTCTTTATACGCCTGTCACAGGGCCGGGTCCGCGACGGCATGACCGAGGCGGGATTCCAAGTCGAGCACCTCCCTCTCAAGGCGTCCGATCTCAGCTTCCCGCCTCTTGGTCGACCCCCTTCGCGTACTCCTAACAGAAGACGCGGATGTGAGTCTTGCCCACATCCCATCATCGCCTCAAGGAGGGGAAGCCCCCCTGCTACCTTCTCCAGTCGGCCCAGAAACGACAGAACGAGTCCCGGAATCCCTCGTCCTCCAGCAGCCGGTTGTTTAAGTGCCAGTACGCAGACCCTGCCCGCGTGCGGAGCGGAGTGAACTCTTCCCACACCAGGTGGTGGTCCGAGCACAGCACCAGCCGCATGGAGGCCGCCGAGATGTGGGAGACGTATGTCTCAAAAAGTAGAGGCGGTCGATTCGCGACCCCCCTCCTCCAGACCTCCACGTGAAGGCGCTGGAGTCGGGATGGAGATTCCGCCAGACGTCCACCAAGTTAAGGGAGCTGATCAGTCCCCTCAACTTCTCCACCAACGCTTGGCCGCGCTGGGGACCGGAGCGATCCCCCACCTCGAGGGTGCAGTTAAAATCCCCCCCCGAGGATGATGCACTCGCCGCTATCGATGGAGTTCAAGAGAGCGGAAACTTCTTCAAAGAAGCCGCTTGCAACGTGCCGGGCCTGGGCACGTACACGTTCATACAGTGGAGCGGCACGCTACCCAGGCGAACGGCGAGGTGGAGCAAGCGGCCCGGCACTAGCTCCTTGACCCCCAAGATCTCCGGCTGAAAAGTTGGGGCCAACAATATAGCCACCCCACTAGAAATAGGGGTGAGGTGACTCATGTAGACCCCACCCTGCCACTCCAGGAGCCAGGTGGCTGCGGCTTCCGGAACGGTGTGGGGTTCCTGCAGAAAGCTCACCGCGTATCTCCCTTCCCTGAGGACTGAGAGATTGTGAAATCTGCAGTGAGACCCCCTGCTGCCGTTGAAGTTGAGGCTGGCTATGGTTATCTTCATGTCAAAGGTACTTAAAACCCGTCACCAACACCTCACTGTGAGGAGGGAGTGGGAGTGCACCTGGCCTTCCACTCCCCCAGCAACCCATTGAGGAACGCGTTAAAATGGCACCTCTCAACCAGTTCCACGCCCGTGCGCTTGCCCGCTTTCTTGAGGGCGGCACGGACGGACTGGATGATCAGCGCCAGACTCGACCAACGGCCGAGGGCCAGCTGAACTTTATCGTGGCAACCCCTGCAAGCCGCGAGGAAATCCCGGAGTTCCGCCATGAGGATGAGAGGAGATTCGGTGGGAGGCACGAGGGACTCCACCACCTCACTGGCGATGGAATCAAGATCATCCTCCGTGCCCCACACCGAATCCCCATTCTCCTCCGGGTCGTCACCGCCAGCGGCCGACACACCCAGCACACACTGTGGGGCGGGCGTCCTGGCCGTGCCAGCTGGTCCCGCCTCCGTCACGATCCCACCCCCAGGATCGATGGCGGAGGAGACCTCTCTGGGTTCTAAGATGGAACTGGAGCCTGTGGGTACCAGTGGTTCAGGACCCCCCCCTTCACCTCCGTCCCCAGGCCAATCAGCGGCCCAGGGGAGATGGAAGTGCCCGACTCCAGAAATCCAGCCGGAGCGGGGACCGGAGGCGGAGAGAGGAGGCCATCTCCTGCCCCGCCATCACCCACAGGCCCAGCAGATAGGGAATTACACAGATTGGCCTCTGGGTCGGGCACATCCCGGGCAGGAGCGTCAGGCCATTGGGAGGGCGGCCCCTCACAGGTCTCGCTGTCACTCAGGACACCCGACCCATCGGGCAAAGGAATGATTTCTCTCGTGGGGTCCACAGATTCCTCTACCAATGGCGGGCCCCCCACCTCAGGAGTTGAAAAGATCACAGGGACATCTCCCGCACCTCCGTTCCAAGGGGTGGAGGGTTCCCGCCCAGGGCTGGAGGCCCTGATTATCAGGGGGAGCCTGAGGATCCAGGCCAGGAGATGGACCCCGTGGTTCAGGGTCTTCTTCAGAGGAGGGACGTCTCCTCCTCTTATTTCGGGAGGGGCGCGGAGGCTCAGAGACCTCCATGTCATCAGGGGCCTCTGCCTCCGAACCCACCTTTTGCCTGGTCACCCTGGGCCTGAGCCCAGCCCTGGGGCAGGTGGATTCCCCGGGAGCGGGCCTTGGGCTGAGCTCAGGCTCGGGTTGTGACACGGTGTCCAGGGGACGCGCCACTCGATGTTTATTTTTCCTCCATGCCTTCCTTCCACTTGGACGGGCACCCCCCTCCTTGCTGGAGGCCGTAAAAACCACAGCCTCTGGCACCGACTGAACAGTATCTGGTGGAGGTGGAGTGGGAGGAGGTGCAGCGGTGCCACTCTGGGCTGCTGAGGTGGAGTTGGCAGCCGGGAGGTTGGGGCAGTTCTTACGAACATGCCCCACCCCCATGCAGACATGGCACCGTGCCCCGTCCTAGGTCCAGAAGACGCGATAGGCCGTCACCTGCAACTCTACATAAAAATGGCCCTCCGTGACCTCCTCCTGCGTCAGCTGCATAAATAACTGGCGGCGGAAGGAGTAGACATGTCGGAGGCTGTGTTCCCGAAGACCGAGCTGGACTGGGGTGATCCCCGACCTCATCTCCCCCAGATGGTGCAGCTGGGGGAGGAGGAGCTCACTGGGAATGAAGGGCAGGACATTTGATATTATCCGATGCGCAGTGGCCCCCAGAGGGTCCACTGGCAGGAAAGTTCCACCCACTGTGAGCCCCGTATTTAGGGCGAGGGACACCACCCGCTCGGTCTTCAGGAAGAACACAGCCTTCCCATACATCTTCGAGGCTGCCACAACGGCCGAGGGGCCGACAACCTCGGCCAATGCCTTAACACAAGCCTCGATAGTCATGGTAGGGTGGGTGTAACTCTTCACCCCATGCTTTGTTGTTCAGATTTTAAATGGTGACGGGGCCACAGGAGCGGCTGCCGCAGCTGCTGCAGCATAGGAGGGCCCCGCCACCGGAGAGGACTGAGAAGTCATGGGGTAGAAGAGTTACACGCACTGTGTGTTGAGAGCAAAAAAAAAGAGCAAATACAATAAATCAAAAATGCAAACACTTAAAGGATTGTAGCACAGGGGAAGAGGCTGAGGGAGAGGAAGGCCAAGAGGAATCAGTCTTTGTTGGTATTTTAAAAGAAGTCTTTTAGCTGGTCTTCCAGTTGGGAGGGTGGGGTGATGTCTTCACCTGGGTCAGCTGTAAGCTGCCCAGGCACACGCCTCCTTCGATGTTCAGATAAAAAGTCTCTTCACCTGGGCAGCTCCAGCTGTCCCAGGCTCGGTTGTCGGGGTGGGGAGGGAGCTCCCTATCCAAAGATGTTAAACACAGGAGCTCCCTATTGAACAATACAGCCCCACCCAAGGTCTTCAGGTCTCTTCTTTCCCCACCCCCAACAATCAATGAAAAAGACTTCAATATGCAACAAACTGACAGAAGAGCTTCCAGTTCTCTGCCTTCCTTTGTTGTCAATGTGGAAAAACCTTTGTTTCAATCTCAGTCTCTCCCTCTTGGAACACTCACACAGCCTGGAACCTCCAGTCTCTGCACACAGCAACAGTCAGCTACACCTCGTTGATGCACTCAGCACCTCCAATTAGCCAGCAGCCAACCCCAGTCCTGTACCTGTTCTGGGAGTGTTTGATCCTGATATTGGATGCCTTTTCATAATTCCATACTCTGTGTGTGTCTGCGTGTGCGTGCGCGTGTGTGTGCGTGTGCGTGCGTGTGCGTGTGCGTGTGCGTGTGCGTGCGTGTGTGTGTGTGCGTGTGTGTGCGTGTGTGCTTGTGTGTGCGTGTGCGTGCGTCAATACAGCTCCATGATTCACAGTTATTCCATTGATACACTGCTGAGTTAAGGAAGTTGAGAGTGTTGAAGGATTGAGGGAGACAATGAAAGGTTGGATAGCTGGGGTTGAAGTAAAGATATTGGATGGGTCTGACTGGGCTGACATTGATTTCCTGTCCCCAGACACTGTTGTGTTCTCACTATATGTGCTGCAGTGAATACTAACTCTTGCCTCCCTTTCTGATACCACTCCAGCAAACCTACGCTGTGTCCTTTCCACTCTGCTGTAACCTTCCCGAAATGCAATGGTGCAAACTGGACTGCCATGGGCTCAGGCTCAGGGTGAGACTCAATCTCCTTGTGTCAGCCGCTGGCTTTTTATCAGGGTGTTTGTGAGCTCGAGATGAATTGTGGAGGAGTCAGTGAAGATTGATTGCTTGGGATTATTATTGTACACAGAGGAATGTGACTGGGGTGAATGTGACGCAAGATGGGAATCAGCTGCTTCAGCTTCATTCCGCCAAATCAGAGTGTAATTAAAGGGATAAGAAACATCTGGAGTCTTGCCAGCTGTTACCACACAAAGCAATATAACATTCCAGACCCTGTCACTGCACATCAGCTTATACTTGGTCAATAATCCTGGGTGAGCAGGCGAAACAGCACATGGTATATTCCAACCAATCGGATCATTATCACTATCTGGGAGCTGGGATAAGAGCCGGAAATTCTCGGGTGAAACATTGCTCCAAGCTGTATCATTGCACATAACAGTAGCGTTGTCCAGGCTCAGCCTGCTCTCCGGGGTCCGGTCTCCAGGTGGTTCCCCCCTCCCTCCGTCCCTGCTGGACTCCGGTCTCTGGGCTATACCCCCGGAGTGTCAGCCATGGCTCAGTTGAGTCAGAGCTGGGTTCAAGTACAAAAATCAAAGCCAAAACTTCAGTGCAATACTGGGGGAGTGCTGCACTGCCATAGGTGCCATCTTTCAGGTGAGACATTAAACTGAAGCCCAGTCTGGCCTGTCAGGTGATTGTAAAAGAACCTATGGCACTATTTCAGAGAAGAGCAGGGGGTTATTCTTTGATTCCAATATTTATCGCTCAATCTGTTGTATATTGTTGCTAACTTTTCAGATGTTAGGTTGAGCTTAGTTTGCAGAGATTTCAGAGTCATTGTAAATCTAAACAGTAACTCATTTATTATATTTACATGCACTATATACACTTTCCATAAGCCTGTCCAGCTCCTGCTCGACATGATGTTTTTTGCTTCTCCCCAAGCCCATTACACATGCGATCTCTTAGATCATTATCACAATGGGAGGTGTTACTCTCACTGTCCAAAACATTAGCCCTTTCAGACCCTTACGCTACATAATCAACATCACAAAAACAGATTATCTGGTAGAGTGTGGCTACCCGACCGGAATGTGACACGACCTGACGACGTGTGTCAGGTTCGCGTTGGGTTTGGTTGCTCTTCTGGGTCTGACATTCGGGCTTGGATTGGGTAAGGCCGGTTCGGACACACTTTATCACCACCGCCGATACATGGCTCCAATGTTAATGCACGTTTTGGACTTAGAGTCATAGAGACTCAGTTATACAGCACAGAAACAGGCCCTTCAGCCCATCATGTCTGTGCTGGCCATCAAGCACCTATCTATTCCAATCCCATTTTCCAGCAATAGAGTCATAGAGGTGGTTTAGTTACAGTTTTTTTAAGCTTGTGCAGATAAGTAACAAAGTGAACAACAGAAGATAGGTTAACTGATGGTCGGGCCGGGCCGGGCTTGGGTCGAATGTGGTTCTGTCGGGCTTGGGTCAGGTTTCATTTGCATACCCGAGCCGGTCTTTATTATCTGGTCATTATGATGTTGCTGTTTGTGGGCCCTTACTATGTGCAACACCCCCAGCTGATCCAATCATTCCTCATAGCTAAAATTACCAGCCATCTCCTTTGTACCCTCTCTAGTGTGATCACATCCTTCCTGTAACACAGTGATCACAACTACTGGCATACCAACATACCAATTAGGAGCAGGAGTAGGCCATTCGGCCCCTCGAGCCTGCTCCACCATTCAGTAAGATCATGGCTGATCTGATTGTAATCTCAACTCCACATTTCCACCTACCCCCAATAACCTTTCACCCCCTTGCTTATCAAGAATCTATCTACCTCCGCCTTAAAAATATTCAAAGACTCTGCTTCCACTGCCTTTTGAGGAAGAGAATTCCAAAGACTCACAACCCTCAGAGAAAACATTTCTCCTCATCTCTGTCTTAAATGGTTGACCCCTTATTTTTAAACAGTGACCCCTAGTTCTAGATTCTCCCACAAGGGGAAACATCCTTTCCACATCCACCCGGTCAACACCCCTCAGGATCTTATATTTTTCAATCAAGTCACCTCTTACTCTTCTAAACTCCAGCGATACAAGCCGAGCCTGTCCAATCTTACCTCACAAGACAATTTTCCCATTCCAGGAATTAGTCTAGTAAACCTTCTCTGAACTGTTTCCAATGCATTTACATCCTTCCTTAAATAAAAAAAAATACTGTACACAGTATTCCAGATGTGGTCTCACCAATTGCCCTGTATAACTGAAGCCTAGAAGCACAGAACTATTCTAATCCCATTTTCCAGCACTTGGCCCGTAGCCTTGTATGCTATGGTGTTTCAAGTGCTCATCTAAATACTTCTTAAATGTTGTGAGGGTTCCTGCCTCTATCACCCCTTCAGGCAGTGTGTTCCAGATTCCAAACACCCTCTGGGTGAAAATATTTATCCTCAAATCATAGAGTCATAGAGTCGTACAGCACAGAAACAGGCCCTTCGGCCCACCGCGTCCATGCCGACCATAATGCTTGTCTATACTAATCCCACCTGCCTGCATTAATTCCATATCCCTCTATGCCTTGCTCATTCAAGTACCTGTCCAGATGCCTCTTAAATGTCGCTACTGTTCCTACCTCCACCACCTCCTCTGGCAGCTCATTCCAGATACCCACTATTCTTTGTGTGAAAAATTTACCCCTTTGATCCCCTTTAAACCTCCTCCCTCTCACCTTAAATCTATGCCCTCTAGTTTTACTCACTCCTACCATGGGAAACAGACTCTGGCTATCTACCCTATCTATGCCTCTCATAATTTTATATACCTCTATCATGTCCTCTCTCAGCCTCCTTCGCTCCAGGGAAAACAGACCCAGCCTATCCAATCTCTCTTTATAACTCAAGCCCTCCAAACCAGGCAACATCCTTGTGAATCTTTTCTGCACCCTCTCTAGCTTAATTACATCTTTCCTGTAGTGCGGCGACCAGAACTACACACAGTACTCCAAATGCGGCCTAACCAACGTTATGTATAACCGTAACATGACGTCCCAACTCTTGTACTCAATGCCTCGGCCGATGAAGGCAAATCCCCTCTAAACCTCCTTCCCCTTATCTTAAATCTATGCCCCTGGTTATTGACGCCTCCGCTAAGGGAAAAAAAGTCTCTTCCTATCTAACCTATCAATGCCCCTCATAATTTTGTATACCTCAATCATGTCTCCCCTCAGCCTTCTCTGCTCTAAGGAAAACAACCCTAACCTTTTCAGTCTCTCTTCATAGCTGAAATGCTCCAGCCCAGGCAACATCCTGGTGAATCTCCTCTGCACCCTCTCCAGTGCAGTCACATCCTTCCTATAGTGTGGTGACCAGAACTGTACACAGTACTCCAGCTGTGGCCTAACTAGCGTTTTATACAGCTCCATCATAACCTCCCTGCTCTTATATTCTATGCCTCGGCTAATAAAGGCAAGTATCCCATATGCCTTCCTCACCACCTTATCTACCTGTGCTGCTGCCTTCAGTGATCTATGGACAAGTACACCAAGGTCTCTCTGACCCTCTGTACTTCCTAGGGTCCTACCATCCATTGTATATTCCCTTGCCTTGTTAGTCCTCCCAAAATGCATCACCTCACACTTCTCAGGATTAAATTCCATTTGCCACTGCTCCGCCCATCTTACCAGCCCATCTATATCGTCCTGTAATCTAAGGCTTTCCTCCTCACTATTTACGACACCACCAATTTTCATGTCATCTGCGAATTTACTGATCATACCTCCTATATTCACGTCTAAATCATTAATGTACACTACAAACAGCAAGGGTCCCAGCACCGATCCCTGTGGTACACCACTGGTCACAGGCTTCCACTCGCATAACCTCCCTACTTTTGTATTCAATTCTCCTCGCAATGAACAAAAACATTCTATTAGCTTTCCTAATTACATGCTGTACCTAAATACTAACCTTTTGCAATTCATGCACTAGGACACCCAGATCCCTCTGCATCTCAGAGCTCTGCAATCTTTCACCATTTAGACAATGTGCTTTTTTATTCTTCCTGCCAAAATGGACAATTTCCCACTTTCCCACATTCCCACATTATATTCCATTTGCCAGGTCTTTGCCCACTCACTTTAACCTATCTATATCCCTTTGTAGCCTCCATATGTCCTCTTCACAACTTACTTTCTTACTTATAGAAGAATTTGCAGGGTTATGGGGAGAAGGCAGGGAAATGGAAATGAGGGAATTGCTCTTTCAGAGAGCCAGTGCGAACACGATGGGCCAAATGGCCTCCTTCTGCACTGTAACAATTCTGCGATTCTGTGATTCTATCTTTGTCATCAGCAAATTGAGCAACCATACCTTCAGTCCCTTCATCCAAGTCATTTATATAAATTGTGGGAAAAATGGGGAGGCGTGGGCGTAGTGTTATTGTCACTGGGCTAGTAACCCAGAGACCCAGGGTATTTCTCTGGGGACATGGGTTCGAATCCCACCACAGCAGAAGGTGGAATTTGAATTTAATGAATAAACCTGGAATTAAAAGCTAGTCTAATGATGGCCATGAAACCATTGTCGATCGTTGTAAAAACCCATCTGGTTCACTAATGTCCTTTAGGGAAGGAAATCTGCTGTCCTTACCTGGTCTGGCCTACATGTGACTCCAGACCCATTAACTCTTACATGCCCTCTGAAATGGCCTAGCAAGCCACTCAGTTGTACCTAACCGCTACAAAGTCAGTAAAAAAGAATGAAACCAAATGGATCCCCCCCAGCATCGACCTAGGCACCGGAAACAACAACGGTAAACCCAGCCCTGTCGACCCTACAAAGTCCTCCTGACTAACATCTGGGGGCTCGTGCCAAAGTTGGGAGATCTGTCCCACAGACTAGTCAAGCAACAGCCTGACATAGTCATACTCACTGAATAATACCTTACAATGTCCCAGACACTGCCATCACTATCCCCGGGTATGTCCTGTCCCACTGGCACTTGGAGATGACCATCTCCAACAAGAGAGAATCTAACCATCTACCCTTGACATTCAATGGCATTACCATCGCTGAATCCCCCACTATCAACATCCTGGGGGTTGCTTTTGACCAGAAACTGAACAGGAGTAGCTATATAAATACCATGACTACAAGAGCAGGTCAGTGGCTCGGAATCCTGCTGCGAGTAACTCACTTCCTGACTCCCCAAAGCCTGTCCACCATCTACAAGGCACAAGTCAGGAGTGTGATAGAATACTGTTACGACCAGGTGAGAGAGGTGTCTAGGGGTCCTCACCTGGTCTTATTGTAACAGGGTTTAATTTTATACTCACTGTTTTGAGCTCCCCCTTTGTGATTCCTTGCTCACAGCTTTCCAATTATAAGGCAAAGAAATGAGCACAGCAGGTTTTCTTTAGGTTTAAAGAAGAAAAGTGAAATTTATTAAACCTTAAACGTAAACTCTAATTCGGTTAATGTTTACGGGTACACGCTGAACCCACACTCGCATGCACATGCAAATAGAGACAGAAAAGAGAAGAAAAAATAAAATGGAGCAGTTTGAAGCAATCGCTGAAGAGGTTTTTTTTTTACTGTGCTTCAAGCTGGCTGTAGGGTCCTTGATTGTAGGTAGATCCTGCTTTTCATTGGGGCCCCGTATTATTCTTAAACCTTGTTCACTGTTGGAGACTTTTCTCCCTTGGGGTTCATATGTCTTCAATGGTTTCCAAAACTGGTTAGAGTGAGATGAGAGCAGACAGGAGAGAGGTGTTCTCAGTCCAGGAGCTAACAACCTTCTGATTTCAAATTACTTGTTGAAAACTCAAATTCAAAAAACTCCAACAGTCATGTGACAAACTTGTCCGACCACATCTGTTTGTGTATTCAGCCTTCTTAGTAGTTAACCTGGAATGCTTAAATGTCTGGTAATCAAAAGTCCATTGTGGATTAAATTGGAGCAGGGAATAGCTTCTTTGTCCTTTGAAGTACTGTATGTTGATCTGTGAATGTCTCTCTCCAGCCAAAGTCTCCAATTATTTTTTAAAGCAAGTTCTTTCTTCATCAGTTTAAAATCAATGTACAAGTTGCAAAATTAATATTCCTCATTCTTGGCAGGTGGGGGGGCTTACCTGACAAATACTTTCCACTTGCCTGGATGGGTGCAGCTCCAACAACACTCAAGAGGCTCGACACCATCCAGGACAAAGCAGCCCACTTGATTGGCATCCCATCCACAAACATTCACTCCCTCCACCACCGACACACAGTGGCAGCAGTGTGTACCATCTACAAGATGCACTGCAGCAATGCACCAAGGCTCCTTAGACAGCACCTTCCAAACTTGCAACCTCTACCAACTAGAAGGACAAGGGCAGCAGATGCATGGGAACACCACCACCTGCAAATTCCCCTCCAAGTCACACACCATCCTGACTTGGAACTATATCACCGTTCCTTCACTGTCGCTGGGTCAAAATCCTGGAACTCCCTTCCTAACAGCACTGTGGGTGTACCTACCCCACATGGACTGCAGCGGTTCAAGAAGGCAGCTCACCACCACCTTCTCAAGGGCAATTAGGGATGGGTAATAAATGCTGGGCTCGCCAGATCCCATGAACGAATAAAGAAAAGAAACAATAAGGCAGTAATTGTGGGGGAATTTCAACAACCCTAATATTAACTGGGATAATTTCAACATAAAGGTTAGAGGGCACGGAATTCTTAAAATGCATTCAGGAGAACACAAGAGCACAAGAACATAAGAAATAGGCGCAGAGTAGACCATATGGCCCATCAAGTCTGCTGTGTCATTCACAGAATTGTTACAATGTAGAAGGAGGCCATTTGGCCCATCGTGTCTGCACTGGCTCTCTGAAAGTTCCATTCCCCCACCTTCTCCCCGTAACCCTGCACATTCTTCCTTTTCATATAACTGTCTAATTCCCTTTTGAATGCTTCAATTGAACAAGTTGAGTGAGTGGGCTAATGCATGGTAGATGCAGTATAATGTGGATAAATGTGAGGTTATCCACTTTGGTAGCAAAAGCAGGAAGGCAGATTATTATCTGAACGGCTATAAACTGAGAGAGGGGAATATGCAGCGAGACCTGGGTGTTCTCGTACACCAGTCACTGAAGGTAAGCATGCAGGTGCAACAGGCAGTAAAAAAGGCAAATGGTATGTTGGCCTTCATAGCGAGAGGATTCGAGTACAGGAGCAGGGATGTCTTGCTGCAATTATACAGGGCCTTGGTGAGGCCACACCTGGAATATTTTGTGCAGTTTTGGTCTCCTTATCTGAGGAAGGATGTTCTTGCTTTAGAGGGAGTGCAGCGAAGGTTTACCAGACTGATTCCTGGGATGGTGGGACTGATGTATGAGGAGAGATTGAGTCGGTTCGGATTATATTCGCTGGAGTTCAGAACAGTGAGGGGGGATCTCATAGAAACCTATAAAATTCTAACAGGGCTTGACAGGGTAGATGCAGGAAGGATGTTCCCGATGGTGGGGGAGTCCAGAACCAGGGGTCATAGTCTAAGGATACGGGGTAAACCTTTCAGGACTGAGATGAGGAGAAATTTCTTCACCCAGAGAGTGGTGAGCCTGTGGAATTCACTACCACAGAAAGCAGTTGAGACCAAAACATTGTATGTTTTCAAGAAGGAGTTAGATATAGCTCTTGGGATGAAAGGGATCAACGGATATGGGGGGAAAGCGGGAACAGGTTACTGAGTTGGATGATCATCACTGATCATAATGAGTGGCGGAGCAGGCTCGAAGGGCCGAATGGCCTACTCCTGCTCCTATTTTCCATGTTTCTATTCACAACCCTCTGGGGTAGAGAATTCCAAAGATTTACAACCCTTTAAGTGAAGTAATTTCTCCTCATCTCAGTCCTATATGATCGGTCCCTTATCCTGAGACTGTGTCCCCGTGTTCCAGATTCCCCGACCAATGGGAACAATCTCTCAGCTTCTACCCTATCAAACCCTTTCAGAATCTTGTATATCTCAATTAGATCACCTCTCATTCTTCTAAACTCCAGAGAATATAGTCCCAATTTACTCAGCCTCTCATCATAGGGCAACCCCCTCATCCCAGGGAACAATTTAGTAAATCGTCGCTGCACTGCCTCCAGTGCAAGTGTATCCTTTCTTAAATGTGGAGACTAAAACTGCACACAGTATTCCAGGTGTGGTCTCACCAAAGCGCTGTCCAATTTTAGTCAGTACGTAGCAAACCCAAGAAGAGAAGGGACAGCTCTGGCTTCATTTTTTCTAAAATGAAGCTGGGCAGGTGGAAGGTGTGTTATTCGGAGAGCATTTTGGTGCTTGTGATCATAATGCAGTTAGATTTAGACTCTTTCTGGAAAAAGATAAAGATAGACCAATTTGGAAAAGGCTGAAATGTGATTTAACAAAAGTGGACTGGAATTAGCTACTTGAAGGTAAATCAATGTCAGAGCAGTGGGAGGCATTCAAAGGGGATATAGAAAGGGTTCAGAATGAATCTGTTCCCACAAAGGGAAAGGGTGGCACTCCCAAAGCGAGACCCGTCCCCCTGGATGTTTAAGTGCAACAGAGTCGGATCAGGCAGAAAAAAGAATGTGTATGTCAGATGCTAAGGGCTCAATTCTGCAGAAAGCCTGGAGGAGTATAGGAAGTGCAGGGGAAAAATTAAAAAGGATATTAGGAAAGCAAAGAGAGGGCAGGACCAAATATTGGCAAGTAAAATCAAGGGAAACTCAAAGATGTTTTAAAAATACGTAAAGAACAACAGGATAACTAAGGAAGGAGTAGGGCCAATTAGAGACCAAAAAGTTAACTTTTCTGTGGAACTGGTAGATGTGGGTATGGTTTTTGATCAATACTTGACATCGATTTTCACAAAAGAGAGGGACGCACCAGTCATAGTGGTTAAGAAGAAAGAGTGTGAAATATTGGATGGCTTAAACATAGTTTGGGAGGAAATATTAAGTTGTTTTGCATCCTTGAAAGTGGATAAGTATCCAGGCCCAGATGAAATGTATCCCAGGCTGCGAACGGAAGCAAAGGAAGAAATAGCGGAGGCTCTGACCATCATCTTCCATTCCTGTTTAGCTACGGGTGTGGTGTCAGAGGACTGAAGGACTGCTTACGTTACACCATTGTTTAAAAAGGGAGAGAGGGCTAGACCGAGTAATTATAGGCCGGTTAGGCTAATCTCAGTGGTGGGTAAATTATGCGAAGAAATTCTGACAATATAAATCATCTTCATCATGCGGTTTGTTTGGGTTGGAGTTGATGGGCGGGTTGGGGATGGGGTTGGTTTGGGTGGGTTGGAGTTGGCGTTGGTTTGGGGATGGGGTTGGTTTGGGTGGGTTGGGGTTGGTTTGGGGATGGGGTTGGTTTGGGTGGGATGGGGTTGGTTTGGGTGGGTTGGGGTTGGTTTGGGGATGGGGTTGGTTTGGGTGGGTTGGGGTTGGTTTGGGGATGGGGTTGGTTTGGGTGGGTTGGGGTTGGTTTGGGGATGGGGCTGGTTTGGGTGGGATGGGGTTGGTTTGGGTAGGTTGGGGTTGGTTTGGGGATGGGGTTGGTTTGGGTGGGTTGGGGTTGGTTTGGGGATGGGGTTGGTTTGGGTGGGATGGGGTTGGTTTGGGTGGGTTGGGGTTGGTTTGGGGATGGGGTTGGTTTGGGTGGGATGGGGTTGGTTTGGGTGGGGTGGGGTTGGTTTGGGGATGGGGTTGGTTTGGGTGGGCTGGGGTTGGTTTGGGGATGGGGTTGGTTTGGGTGGGTTGGGGTTGGTTTGGGGATGGGGTTGGGTTGGGGTTGGTTTGGGGATGGGGTTGGTTTGGGTGGGTTGGGGTTGGTTTGGGGATGGGGTTGGTTTGGGGATGGGGTTGGTTTGGGTGGGATGGGGTTGGTTTGGGTGGGTTGGGGTTGGTTTGGGGATGGGGTTGGTTTGGGTGGGTTGGGGTTGGTGTGTTGGATGGTTTAGTTGTTTTTGGAACATATGAACATCGGAAATAGGAGCAGGCTTAGGCCATTCGGCCCCTCAGGCCTGCTCAACTAGATCACAGCTGATCTATCTCAACACCATTTTCCCACATTATCCCCATATCCCTTGATATCTTTAATATCTAGAAATCTATCAATCTCTGTCCTGAACATACTCAATGACAGAACCTCCACAACCCTCTGGGGTAGAAAATTCCAAAGATTGACCACACTCTGAGTGAAGACATTCCTCCTCAGCTCAGTCCTGAATGGCCTGCCGCTTACTCTGAGACTGTGTCTCCTGGTTCTAGACCCCCCAGCCAGGGGAAACATCCTTCCTGCATCTACCCTGTCGAGCCCTGTAAGAATTTTATATTTTTCAATGAGATCACCTCTCATTCTTCTAAACTCCAGAGAATACAGGCCAAGTCTGCTCAATCTCTCCTCATAGGACAATCCTGCCATCTCAGGGATTAGTCTGGTGAACCTCTGTTGCACTCCCTGTATGGTAAGTATATCTTTCCTTAGGTAAGGAGACCAAAACTGTACACAATACTCCAGGTACGGTTTCACCAAGGCTTTATATAATTGCTGCAAGACTCCTGTACTCAAATCCCCTTGCAATGAAGACCAACATGCCATTTGTTTTCGTAATTGCTTGCTGCACCTGCATGTTAGCTTTCAGTGATTTATGAACAAGGACACCCAGGTCCCTTTGTACATCTACACTTTCTAATCTCTCACCATTTAAGAAATACTCTGCACATCTATTCCTCCTACCAAAGTGGATAACCTCACATTTTTCCACATTATATTCCATCTGCCATGTTCTTGCCCACTCACTAAATCTGTCCAAATCCCCTTGAAGCCGCTTTGCATCTTCCTCACAACACACATTCCCACCTAGTTTTGTGTCATCTGCGAACTTGGAAATATTACATTTGGTCCCCACATCCAAATCTTTGATGCAGATTGTGAACAGCTGGGGCCCAAGCACTGATCCCTGCGGTACCCCATTAGTCACAGCCTGCCAACACAAGAATGACCCGTTTGTTCCTACTCTCTGTTTATGTCCATTAAGCAATTTCCTATCCATGCCAATATATTACCCCCAAATGCACGTAGTTTAATTTTGTTTACTAACCTCTTATGATTTCTGGGTTTGATGGGTTGGGTTGGGATTGAAGGGGTTGATTTGTGGTTGGGCTTGGGTGGGTGGGATGGGGTTGGTTTGAGTTGGGATTGAATGGGTGGGTTGGGGTGAGGGGGGTTGAGTGTTGGGGTTGGGTTGTGATTGGGTGGGTGGGCTGGGGTAGGGTGGGTTTAGTGTTAGGGCTGAGTTGGGGTTGAGTGCGTGGGATGGGGTGGGGGTTGAGTGGGTTGGGGTTCAGTGTGTGGGATGGGGTGGGGGTTGAGTGTTAAGTTTGAGTTGGGGTTGAGTGGGTGGGTTGGGGTGAGGGGTTTGAGTGTTGGGGTTGAGTTGGGATGGAGTGGGTGGGTTGGGGTGAGGGGGGGGGTTGAGTGTTGAGGTTGAGTTCGGTTTGAGTGTGTGAGATGGGGTGGGGGGGGTTGAGTGTTGGGGTTGAGAGGCTGGAATGGGGTTGGGTTGAGGGGTAGGGTTGAGTTGAGGTTGAGTGGGTGTGTAAGGGTGAGGGGGATTGTGTGTTGGGGTTGAGTGGCTGGAATGGGGTGGGGGGTTGAGTGTTGGGATTGAGTGTGTGGGATGGGGTGGGGGGTTGCGTTTAGGGTTGAATGTTGGGGTTGAGGGTTGTAGTTGAGTTAGGATTGAGGGTTGGGGTTAGGGTTGGGGTTGAGTTAGGTTTGAGTGTGGGATAGGGTGAGGGGTTGAGTTTAGGGTTGAGGGTTGGGGTTGAGTTAGGATTGGGTGTGTGGGATAGGGTGGGGGGGTTGATTGTTGGGGTTGAGGGTTGGGGTTGAGTTAGGATTGAGTATGTGGGATAGGGTGAGGGGTTGAGTTTAGGGTTGAGGGTTGGGGCTAAGTGATGGCATTGAGGGTTGGGGTTGAGTTAGGATTGAGTGTGTGGGATAGGGTGAGAGGTTGAGTTGAGGATTGAGTGTGTGGGGTAGGGTGAGGGGTTGAGAGTTGGGATTGAGGGTTGGAGTTGAGTTAGGATTGAGTATGTGGGATAGGGTGAGGGGTTGAGTGTTGGTGTTGAGGGTGAGGGGTTGAGAGTTGGGGTTGAGTTAGGATTCAGTGTGTTGGGTAGGGTGAGGGGTTGAGTTTAGGGTTGGGGTTGAGGGTTGGAGTTGCCTTAGAATTGAGTGTGGGGGATAGGGTGAGGGGTTGGGGTTGAGGGTTGGGGTTGAGTTAGGGCTCAGTGTGTTGGGGTTGAGGGTTGGGGTTGAGTTAGGATTGTGTGAGGGGAATAGGGTGAGGGGTTGAGTTCAGGGTTGGGGTTGAGTTAGGATTGAGTGTGTGGGATAGGGTGAGGGGTTGAGGGTTGGGGTTGAGTTAGGATTGAGTGTGGGGGATAGGGTGAGGGGTTGAGGGTTGGGGTTGAGTTAGGATTGAGTGTGGGGGATAGGGTGAGGGGTTGAGTTAGGATTGAGTCTGGGGGAGAGGGTGAGGGGTTGAGTTAGGGTTGAGTGTGGGGGATAGGGTGAGGGGTTGAGTGTTTGGGTTCAGTCTGGGTTTGAGGTTTGGGGTTGAGTTAGGATTGAGTGTGGGGGATAGGGTGAGGGGTTGAGTTTGGGTTGAGTGTGGGGGATAGGGTGAGGGGTTGAGTTAGGGTTGAGTGTTTGGGGATAGGGTGAGGGGTTGAGTTAGGGTTGAGTGTGGGGGATAGGGTGAGGGGTTGAGTGTGGGGGATAGGGTGAGGGTTTGAGTTAGGGTTGAGTGTGTGGGATAGGGTGAGGGGTTGAGTTAAGGTTGAGTGTGGGGGATAGGGTGAGGGGTTGAATGTAGGGTTGAGGATTGGGGTTGAGTTAGGATTGAGTCTGGGGGATAGGGTGAGCGGTTGAGTGTGGGGGATAGGGTGAGGGGTTGAGTGTTTGGGTTGAGTCTGGGTTTGAGGTTTGGGGTTGAGTTAGGATTGAGTGTGGGGGATAGGGTGAGGGGTTGAGTTCGGGTTGAGTGTTGGGGTTGAGTTAGGGTTTGAGGGCTGGGGTTGAGTGTTCGGATTGAGTGTGGGGGATAGGGTGAGGGGTTGAGTTAGGGTTGAGTGTGGGGATAGGGTCAGGGGTTGAGTGTGGGGGATAGGGTAAGGGATTGAGTTAGTGTTGAGTGTGGGGGATAGGGTGAGGGGTTGAGTTAGGGTTGAGTGTGGGGGATAGGGTGAGGGCTTGAGATAGGGTTGGGTGAGGGGTTGAGTTAGGATTGAGTCTGGGGGATAGGGTGAGCGGTTGAGTGTGGGGGATAGGGTGAGGGGTTGAGTGTTTGGGTTGAGTCTGGGTTTGAGGTTTGGGGTTGAGTTAGGATTGTGTGTGGGGGATAGGGTGAGGGGTTGAGTTCGGGTTGAGTGTTGTGGTTGAGTTAGGGTTTGAGGGTTGGGGTTGAGTGTTCGGATTGTGTGTGGGGGACAGGGTGAGAGATTGAGTTAGTGTTGAGTGTGGGGGATAGGGTGAGGGGTTGAGTTAGGGTTGAGTGTGGGGGATAGGGTGAGGGTTTGAGTTAGGGTTGGGTGAGGGGTTGAGTTAGGATTGAGTGTGGGGGACAGGGTGAGGGGTTGAGTGTTGGGGTTGAGTCTGGGTTTGAAGGTTGTGGTTGAGTGTTAGGATTGAGTTTGGGGGATAGAGTGAGGGGTTGAGTGTGGGGGATAGGGTGAGGGGCTGAGTTAGGGTTGGGTGAGGGGTTGAGTTAGGATTGAGTGTGGGGGTTGAGGGTTGGGGTTGAGTCTGGGTTTGAAGGTTGTGGTTGAGTGTTAGGGTTGAGTGTGGGGGATAGGGTGAGGGGTTGAGTTAGGGTTGAGTGTGGGGGATAGGGTGAGGGGTTGAGTTTAAGGTTGAGGGTTGGGGTTGAGTTAGGATTGATTGTGGGGGAGAGGGTGAGTGGTTGAGTTTAGGGCTGAGGGTTGGGGTTGAGTGTTCGGATTGAGTGTGGGGGATGGGGTGAGGGGTTGAGTTCGGGTTGAGTGTGGGGGATAGGGTGAGGGGTTGAGTTAGGGTTGAGTGTGGGGGATAGGGTGAGGGGTTGAGTGTGGGGGATAGAGTAAGGGATTGAGTTAGTGTTGAGTGTGGGGGATAGGGTGAGGGGTTGAGTTAGTGCTGAGTGTGGGGGATAGGGTGAGGGGTTGAGTTAGGGTTGGGTGAGGGGTTGAGTTAGGATTGAGTGTGGGGGACAGGGTGAGGGGTTGAGTGTTGGGGTTGAGTCTGGGTTTGAAGGTTGTGGTTGAGTGTTAGGATTGAGTTTGGGGGATAGAGTGAGGGGTTGAGTGTGGGGGATAGGGTGAGGGGCTGAGTTAGGGTTGGGTGAGGGGTTGAGTTAGGATTGAGTGTGGGGGTTGAGGGTTGGGGTTGAGTCAGGGTTTGAAGGTTGTGGTTGAGTGTTAGGGTTGAGTCTGGGGGAACGGGTGAGGGCTTGAGTTAGGGTTGAGTGTGGGGGATAGGGTGAGGGGTTGAGTTTAGGGTTGAGTCTGGGTTTGAAGGTTGTGGTTGAGTGTGAGGATTGAGTGTGGGGGAACGGGTGAGGGCTTGAGTTAGGGTTGAGTGTGGGGGATAGGGTGAGGGGTTGAGTTTAGGGTTGAGTGTGGGGGATAGGGTGAGGGGTTGAATTTAGGGTTGAGGATTGGGGTTGAGTTAGGATTGAGTCTGGGGGATAGGGTGAGGGGTTGAGTGTGGGGGATCGGGTGAGCGGTTGAGTGTGGAGGATAGGGTGAGGGGTTGAGTTTAGGGTTGAGTGTGGGGGATAGGGTGAGGGGTTGAATTTAGGGTTGAGGATTGGGGTTGAGTTAGGATTGAGTCTGGGGGATAGGGTGAGGGGTTGAGTGTGGGGGATCGGGTGAGCGGTTGAGTGTGGGGGATAGGGTGAGGGGTTGAGTGTTTGGGTTGAGTCTGGGTTTGAGGTTTGGGGTTGAGTTAGGATTGTGTGTGGGGGATAGGGTGAGGGGTTGAGTTAGGGTTGAGTGTGGGGGATAGGGTGAGGGGTTGAGTGTGGGGGATCGGGTGAGTGGTTGAGTGTGGGGGATAGGGTGAGGGGTTGAGTGTTTGGGTTGAGTCTGGGTTTGAGGTTTGGGGTTGAGTTAGGATTGAGTGTGGGGGATAGGGTGAGGGGTTGAGTTCGGGTTGAGTGTTGGGGTTGAGTTAGGGTTTGAGGGTTGAGGTTGAGTGTTCGGATTGAGTGTGGGGGATAGGGTGAGGGGTTGAGTTAGGGTTGAGTGTGGGGATAGGGTGAGGGGTTGAGTGTGGGGGATAGGGTAAGGGATTGAGTTAGTGTTGAGTGTGGGGGATAGGGTGAGGGGTTGAGTTAGGGTTGAGTGTGGGGGATAGGGTGAGGGCTTGAGTTAGGGTTGGGTGAGGGGTTGAGTTAGGATTGAGTGTGGGGGACAGGGTGAGGGGTTGAGTGTTGGGGTTGAGTCTGGGTTTGAAGGTTGTGGTTGAGTGTTAGGATTGAGTTTGGGGGATAGAGTGAGGGGTTGAGTGTGGGGGATAGGGTGAGGGGCTGAGTTAGGGTTGAGTGAGGGGTTGAGTTAGGATTGAGTTTGGGGGACAGGGTGAGGGGTTGAGTGTTGGGGTTGAGTCTGGGTTTGAAGGTTGTGGTTGAGTGTGAGGATTGAGTGTGGGGGAACGGGTGAGGGCTTCAGTTAGGGTTGAGTGTGGGGGATAGGGTGAGGGGTTGAGTTTAGGGTTGAGTGTGGGGGATAGGGTGAGGGGTTGAATGTAGGGTTGAGGATTGGGGTTGAGTTAGGATTGAGTCTGGGGGACAGGGTGAGCGGTTGAGTGTGGGGGATCGGGTGAGCGGTTGAGTGTGGGGGATAGGGTGAGGGGTTGAGTGTTTGGGTTGAGTCTGGGTTTGAGGTTTGGGGTTGAGTTAGGATTGTGTGGGGGGGATAGGGTGAGGGGTTGAGTTCGGGTTGAGTGTTGTGGTTGAGTTAGGGTTTGAGGGTTGGGGTTGAGTGTTCGGATTGAGTGTGGGGGACAGGGTGAGGTATTGAGTTAGTGTTGAGTGTGGGGGATAGGGTGAGGGGTTGAGTTAGGGTTGAGTGTGGGGGATAGGGTGAGGGTTTGAGTTAGGGTTGAGTGTGTGGGATAGGGTGAGGGGTTGAGTTAAGGTTGAGTGTGGGGGATAGGGTGAGGGGTTGAGTGTTTGGATTGAGTTTAGGGTTGAGGGTTGGGGTTGGGTTAGGATTGAGTGTGGGGGATAGGGTGAGGGGTTGAGTTTAGGGTTGAGTGTGGGGGATAGGGTGAGGGGTTGAATGTAGGGTTGAGGATTGGGGTTGAGTTAGGATTGAGTCTGGGGGATAGGGTGAGCGGTTGAGTGTGGGGGATAGGGTGAGGGGTTGAGTGTTTGGGTTGAGTCTGGGTTTGAGGTTTGGGGTTGAGTTAGGATTGAGTGTGGGGGATAGGGTGAGGGGTTGAGTTCGGGTTGAGTGTTGGGGTTGAGTTAGGGTTTGAGGGCTGGGGTTGAGTGTTCGGATTGAGTGTGGGGGATAGGGTGAGGGGTTGAGTTAGGGTTGAGTGTGGGGATAGGGTGAGGGGTTGAGTGTGGGGGATAGGGTAAGGGATTGAGTTAGTGTTGAGTGTGGGGGATAGAGTGAGGGGTTGAGTTAGGGTTGAGTGTGGGGGATAGGGTGAGGGCTTGAGTTAGGGTTGGGTGAGGGGTTGAGTTAGGATTGAGTCTGGGGGATAGGGTGAGCGGTTGAGTGTGGGGGATAGGGTGAGGGGTTGAGTGTTTGGGTTGAGTCTGGGTTTGAGGTTTGGGGTTGAGTTAGGATTGTGTGTGGGGGATAGGGTGAGGGGTTGAGTTCGGGTTGAGTGTTGTGGTTGAGTTAGGGTTTGAGGGTTGGGGTTGAGTGTTCGGATTGAGTGTGGGGGACAGGGTGAGAGATTGAGTTAGTGTTGAGTGTGGGGGATAGGGTGAGGGGTTGAGTTAGGGTTGAGTGTGGGGGATAGGGTGAGGGTTTGAGTTAGGGTTGGGTGAGGGGTTGAGTTAGGATTGAGTGTGGGGGACAGGGTGAGGGGTTGAGTGTTGGGGTTGAGTCTGGGTTTGAAGGTTGTGGTTGAGTGTTAGGATTGAGTTTGGGGGATAGAGTGAGGGGTTGAGTGTGGGGGATAGGGTGAGGGGCTGAGTTAGGGTTGGGTGAGGGTTTGAGTTAGGATTGAGTGTGGGGGTTGAGGGTTGGGGTTGAGTCTGGGTTTGAAGGTTGTGGTTGAGTGTTAGGGTTGAGTGTGGGGGATAGGGTGAGGGGTTGAGTTAGGGTTGAGTGTGGGGGATAGGGTGAGGGGTTGAGTTTAAGGTTGAGGGTTGGGGTTGAGTTAGGATTGATTGTGGGGGAGAGGGTGAGTGGTTGCGTTTAGGGCTGATGGTTGGGGTTGAGTGTTCGGATTGAGTGTGGGGGATGGGGTTAGGGGTTGATTTCGGGTTCAGTGTGGGGGATAGGGTGAGGGTTTGAGTTCGGGTTGAATGTGGGGGATAAGGTGAGGGGTTGAGTTCGGGTTGAGTGTGGGGGATAGGGTGAGGGGTTGAGTTAGGGTTGAGTGTGGGGGATAGGGTGAGGGGTTGAGTGTGGGGGATAGAGTAAAGGATTGAGTTAGTGTTGAGTGTGGGGGATAGGGTGAGGGGTTGAGTGTTGGGGTTGAGTCTGGGTTTGAAGGTTGTGGTTGAGTGTTAGGATTGAGTTTGGGGGATAGAGTGAGGGGTTGAGTGTGGGGGATAGGGTGAGGGGCTGAGTTAGGGTTGGGTGAGGGGTTGAGTTAGGATTGAGTGTGGGGGTTGAGGGTTGGGGTTGAGTCTGGGTTTGAAGGTTGTGGTTGAGTGTTAGGGTTGAGTGTGGGGGATAGGGTGAGGGGTTGAGTTAGGGTTGAGTGTGGGGGATAGGGTGAGGGGTTGAGTTTAAGGTTGAGGGTTGGGGTTGAGTTAGGATTGATTGTGGGGGAGAGGGTGAGTGGTTGAGTTTAGGGCTGAGGGTTGGGGTTGAGTGTTCGGATTGAGTGTGGGGGATGGGGTTAGGGGTTGATTTCGGGTTCAGTGTGGGGGATAGGGTGAGGGTTTGAGTTCGGGTTGAGTGTGGGGGATAGGGTGAGGGGTTGAGTTCGGATTGAGTGTGGGGGATAGGGTGAGGGGTTGAGTTAGGGTTGAGTGTGGGGGATAGGGTGAGGGGTTGAGTGTGGGGGATAGAGTAAGGGATTGAGTTAGTGTTGAGTGTGGGGGATAGGGTGAGGGGTTGAGTTAGTGTTGAGTGTGGGGGATAGGGTGAGGGGTTGAGTTAGGGTTGGGTGAGGGGTTGAGTTAGGATTGAGTGTGGGGGACAGGGTGAGGGGTTGAGTGTTGGGGTTGAGTCTGGGTTTGAAGGTTGTGGTTGAGTGTTAGGATTGAGTTTGGGGGATAGAGTGAGGGGTTGAGTGTGGGGGATAGGGTGAGGGGCTGAGTTAGGGTTGGGTGAGGGGTTGAGTTAGGATTGAGTGTGGGGGTTGAGGGTTGGGGTTGAGTCAGGGTTTGAAGGTTGTGGTTGAGTGTTAGGGTTGAGTGTGGGGGAACGGGTGAGGGCTTGAGTTAGGGTTGAGTGTGGGGGATAGGGTGAGGGGTTGAGTTTAGGGTTGAGTCTGGGTTTGAAGGTTGTGGTTGAGTGTGAGGATTGAGTGTGGGGGAACGGGTGAGGGCTTGAGTTAGGGTTGAGTGTGGGGGATAGGGTGAGGGGTTGAGTTTAGGGTTGAGTGTGGGGGATAGGATGAGGGGTTGAATTTAGGGTTGAGGATTGGGGTTGAGTTAGGATTGAGTCTGGGGGATAGGGTGAGGGGTTGAGTGTGGGGGATCGGGTGAGCGGTTGAGTGTGGGGGATAGGGTGAGGGGTTGAGTTTAGGGTTGAGTGTGGGGGATAGGGTGAGGGGTTGAATTTAGGGTTGAGGATTGGGGTTGAGTTAGGATTGAGTCTGGGGGATAGGGTGAGGGGTTGAGTGTGGGGGATCGGGTGAGCGGTTGAGTGTGGGGGATAGGGTGAGGGGTTGAGTGTTTGGGTTGAGTCTGGGTTTGAGGTTTGGAGTTGAGTTAGGATTGTGTGTGGGGGATAGGGTGAGGGGTTGAGTTAGGGTTGAGTGTGGGGGATAGGGTGAGGGGTTGAGTGTGGGGGATCGGGTGAGCGGTTGAGTGTGGGGGATAGGGTGAGGGGTTGAGTGTTTGGGTTGAGTCTGGGTTTGAGGTTTGGGGTTGAGTTAGGATTGAGTGTGGGGGATAGGGTGAGGGGTTGAGTTCGGGTTGAGTGTTGGGGTTGAGTTAGGGTTTGAGGGTTGAGGTTGAGTGTTCGGATTGAGTGTGGGGGATAGGGTGAGGGGTTGAGTTAGGGTTGAGTGTGGGGATAGGGTGAGGGGTTGAGTGTGGGGGATAGGGTAAGGGATTGAGTTAGTGTTGAGTGTGGGGGATAGGGTGAGGGGTTGAGTTAGGGTTGAGTGTGGGGGATAGGGTGAGGGCTTGAGTTAGGGTTGGGTGAGGGGTTGAGTTAGGATTGAGTGTGGGGGACAGGGTGAGGGGTTGAGTGTTGGGGTTGAGTCTGGGTTTGAAGGTTGTGGTTGAGTGTTAGGATTGAGTTTGGGGGATAGAGTGAGGGGTTGAGTGTGGGGGATAGGGTGAGTGGCTGAGTTAGGGTTGGGTGAGGGGTTGAGTTAGGATTGAGTTTGGGGGACAGGGTGAGGGGTTGAGTGTTGGGGTTGAGTCTGGGTTTGAAGGTTGTGGTTGAGTGTGAGGATTGAGTGTGGGGGAACGGGTGAGGGCTTCAGTTAGGGTTGAGTGTGGGGGATAGGGTGAGGGGTTGAGTTTAGGGTTGAGTGTGGGGGATAGGGTGAGGGGTTGAATGTAGGGTT
This sequence comes from Heterodontus francisci, assembly GCF_036365525.1. NCBI lineage: Eukaryota > Metazoa > Chordata > Chondrichthyes > Heterodontiformes > Heterodontidae > Heterodontus > Heterodontus francisci. Next base: position 2,047,541 of record NC_090375.1, on the reverse strand, counting down.
GAGGATTGGGGTTGAGTTAGGATTGAGTCTGGGGGACAGGGTGAGCGGTTGAGTGTGGGGGATCGGGTGAGCGGTTGAGTGTGGGGGATAGGGTGAGGGGTTGAGTGTTTGGGTTGAGTCTGGGTTTGAGGTTTGGGGTTGAGTTAGGATTGTGTGTGGGGGATAGGGTGAGGGGTTGAGTTCGGGTTGAGTGTTGTGGTTGAGTTAGGGTTTGAGGGTTGGGGTTGAGTGTTCGGATTGAGTGTGGGGGACAGGGTGAGGGATTGAGTTAGTGTTGAGTGTGGGGGATAGGGTGAGGGGTTGAGTTAGGGTTGAGTGTGGGGGATAGGGTGAGGGTTTGAGTTAGGGTTGGGTGAGGGGTTGAGTTAGGATTGAGTGTGGGGGACAGGGTGAGGGGTTGAGTGTTGGGGTTGAGTCTGGGTTTGAAGGTTGTGGTTGAGTGTTAGGATTGAGTTTGGGGGATAGAGTGAGGGGTTGAGTGTGGGGGATAGGGTGAGGGGCTGAGTTAGGGTTGGGTGAGGGGTTGAGTCAGGATTGAGTGTGGGGGTTGAGGGTTGGGGTTGAGTCTGGGTTTGAACGTTGTGGTTGAGTGTTAGGGTTGAGTGTGGGGGATAGGGTGAGGGGTTGAGTTAGGGTTGAGTGTGGGGGATAGGGTGAGGGGTTGAGTTTAAGGTTGAGGGTTGGGGTTGAGTTAGGATTGATTGTGGGGGAGAGGGTGAGTGGTTGAGTTTAGGGCTGAGGGTTGGGGTTGAGTGTTCGGATTGAGTGTGGGGGATGGGGTTAGGGGTTGATTTCGGGTTCAGTGTGGGGGATAGGGTGAGGGTTTGAGTTCGGGTTGAGTGTGGGGGATAGGGTGAGGGGTTGAGTTCGGGTTGAGTGTGGGGGATAGGGTGAGGGGTTGAGTTAGGGTTGAGTGTGGGGGATAGGGTGAGGGGTTGAGTGTGGGGGATAGAGTAAGGGATTGAGTTAGTGTTGAGTGTGGGGGATAGGGTGAGGGGTTGAGTTAGTGTTGAGTGTGGGGGATAGGGTGAGGGGTTGAGTTAGGGTTGGGTGAGGGGTTGAGTTAGGATTGAGTGTGGGGGATAGGGTGAGGGGTTGAGTGTTGGGGTTGAGTCTGGGTTTGAAGGTTGTGGTTGAGTGTTAGGATTGAGTTTGGGGGATAGAGTGAGGGGTTGAGTGTGGGGGATAGGGTGAGGGGCTGAGTTAGGGTTGGGTGAGGGGTTGAGTTAGGATTGAGTGTGGGGGTTGAGGGTTGGGGTTGAGTCTGGGTTTGAAGGTTGTGGTTGAGTGTTAGGGTTGAGTGTGGGGGAACGGGTGAGGGCTTGAGTTAGGGTTGAGTGTGGGGGATAGGGTGAGGGGTTGAGTTTAGGGTTGAGTCTGGGTTTGAAGGTTGTGGTTGAGTGTGAGGATTGAGTGTGGGGGAACGGGTGAGGGCTTGAGTTAGGGTTGAGTGTGGGGGATAGGGTGAGGGGTTGAGTTTAGGGTTGAGTGTGGGGGATAGGGTGAGGGGTTGAATTTAGGGTTGAGGATTGGGGTTGAGTTAGGATTGAGTCTGGGGGATAGGGTGAGGGGTTGAGTGTGGGGGATCGGGTGAGCGGTTGAGTCTGGGGGATAGGGTGAGGGGTTGAGTGTTTGGGTTGAGTCTGCGTTTGAGGTTTGGGGTTGAGTTAGGATTGTGTGTGGGGGATAGGGTGAGGGGTTGAGTTCGGGTTGAGTTAGGGTTTGAGGGTTGGGGATGAGTGTTCGGATTGAGTGTGGGGGACAGGGTGAGGGATTGAGTTAGTGTTGAGTGTGGGGGATAGGGTGAGGGGTTGAGTTAGGGTTGAGTGTGGGGGATAGGGTGAGGGTTTGAGTTAGGGTTGGGTGAGGGGTTGAGTTAGGATTGAGTGTGGGGGACAGGGTGAGGGCTTGAGTGTTGGGGTTGAGTCTGGGTTTGAAGGTTGTGGTTGAGTGTTAGGATTGAGTTTGGGGGATAGAGTGAGGGGTTGAGTGTGGGGGATAGGGTGAGGGGCTGAGTTAGGGTTGGGTGAGGGATTGAGTTAGGATTGAGTGTGGGGGTTGAGGGTTGGGGTTGAGTCTGGGTTTGAAGGTTGTGGTTGAGTGTTAGGGTTGAGTGTGGGGGATAGGGTGAGGGGTTGAGTTAGGGTTGAGTGTGGGGGATAGGGTGAGGGGTTGAGGGTTGGGGTTGAGTTAGGATTGATTGTGGGGGAGAGGGTGAGTGGTTGAGTTTAGGGCTGAGGGTTGGGGTTGAGTGTTCGGATTGAGTGTGGGGGATGGGGTTAGGGGTTGATTTCGGGTTCAGTGTGGGGGATAGGGTGAGGGTTTGAGTTCGGGTTGAGTGTGGGGGATAGGGTGAGGGGTTGAGTTCGGGTTGAGTGTGGGGGATAGGGTGAGGGGTTGAGTTAGGGTTGAGTGTGGGGGATAGGGTGAGGGGTTGAGTGGGGGGGATAGAGTAAGGGATTGAGTTAGTGTTGAGTGTGGGGGATAGGGTGACGGTTTGAGTTAGTGTTGAGTGTGGGGGATAGGGTGAGGGGTTGAGTTAGGGTTGGGTGAGGGGTTGAGTTAGGATTGAGTGTGGGGGACAGGGTGAGGGGTTGAGTGTTGGGGTTGAGTCTGGGTTTGAAGGTTGTGGTTGAGTGTTAGGATTGAGTTTGGGGGATAGAGTGAGGGGTTGAGTGTGGGGGATAGGGTGAGGGGCTGAGTTAGGGTTGGGTGAGGGGTTGAGTTAGGATTGAGTGTGGGGGTTGAGGGTTGGGGTTGAAGGTTGTGGTTGAGTGTTAGGGTTGAGTGTGGGGGATAGGGTGAGGGGTTGAGTTAGGGTTGAGTGTGGGGGTTAGGGTGAGTGGTTGAGTTTAGGGCTGAGGGTTGGGGTTGAGTGTTCGGATTGAGTGTGGGGGATGGGGTTAGGGGTTGATTTCGGGTTCAGTGTGGGGGATAGGGTGAGGGTTTGCGTTCGGGTTGAGTGTGGGGGATAGGGTGAGGGGTTGAGTTCGGGTTGAGTGTGGGGGATAGGGTGAGGGGTTGAGTTAGGGTTGAGTGTGGGGGATAGGGTGAGGGGTTGAGTGTTTGGGTTGAGTTTAGGGTTGAGGGTTGGGGTTGAGTTAGGATTGAGTGTGGGGGATAGGGTGAGGGGTTGAGTTTAGGGTTGAGTGTGGGGGATAGGGTGAGGGGTTGAATTTAGGGTTGAGAATTGGGGTTGAGTTAGGATTGAGTCTGGGGGATAGGGTGAGGGGTTGAGTATGGGGGATCGGGTGAGCGGTTGAGTGTGGGGGATAGGGTGAGGGGTTGAGTGTTTGGGTTGAGTCTGGGTTTGAGGTTTGGGGTTGAGTTAGGATTGAGTGTGGGGGATAGGGTGAGGGGTTGAGTTCGGTTTGAGTGTTGGGGTTGAGTTAGGGTTTGAGGGTTGGGGTTAAGTGTTCGGATTGAGTGTGGGGGATAGGGTGAGGGGTTGAGGTAGGGTTGTGTGTGGGGATAGGGTGAGGGGTTGAGTGTGGGGGATAGGGTAAGGGATTGAGTTAGTGTTGAGTGTGGGGGATAGGGTGAGGGGTTGAGTTAGGGTTGAGTGCGGGGGATAGGGTGAGGGTTTGAGTTAGGGTTGGGTGAGGGGTTGAGTTAGGATTGAGTGTGGGGGACAGGGTGAGGGGTTGAGTGTTGGGGTTGAGTCTGGGTTTGAAGGTTGTGGTTGAGTGTTAGGATTGAGTTTGGGGGATAGAGTGAGGGGTTGAGTGTGGGGGATAGGGTGAGGGGCTGAGTTAGGGTTGGGTGAGGGGTTGAGTTAGGATTGAGTGTGGGGGTTGAGGGTTGGGGTTGAGTCTGGGTTTGAAGGTTGTGGTTGAGTGTTAGGGTTGAGTGTGGAGGATAGGGTGAGGGGTTGAGTTAGGGTTGAGTGTGGGTGATAGGGTGAGGGGTTGAGTTTAGGGTTGAGGGTTGGGGTTGAGGGTTGGGGTTGAGTTAGGATTGATTGTGGGCGAGAGGGTGAGTGGTTGAGTTTAGGGCTGAGGGTTGGGGTTGAGTGTTCGGATTGAGTGTGGGGGATGGGGTTAGGGGTTGATTTCGGGTTTAGTGTGGGGGATAGGGTGAGGGTTTGAGTTCGGGTTGAGTGTGGGGGATAGGGTGAGGGGTTGAGTGTTTGGGTTGAGTCTGGGTTTGAGGTTTGGGGTTGAGTTAGGATTGTGTGTGGGGGATAGAGTGAGGGGTTGAGTTCGGGTTGAGTGTTGTGGTTGAGTTAGGGTTTGAGGGTTGGGGTTGAGTGTTCGGATTGAGTGTGGGGGACAGGGTGAGGGATTGAGTTAGTGTTGAGTGTGGGGGATAGGGTGAGGGGTTGAGTTAGGGTTGAGTGTGGGGGATAGGGTGAGGGTTTGAGTTAGGGTTGGGTGAGGGGTTGAGTTAGGATTGAGTGTGGGGGACAGGGTGAGGGGTTGAGTGTTGGGGTTGAGTCTGGGTTTGAAGGTTGTGGTTGAGTGTTAGGATTGAGTTTGGGGGATAGAGTGAGGGGTTGAGTGTGGGGGATAGGGTGAGGGGCTGAGTTAGGGTTGGGTGAGGGGTTGAGTTAGGATTGAGTGTGGGGGTTGAGGGTTGGGGTTGAGTCTGGGTTTGAAGGTTGTGGTTGAGTGTTAGGGTTGAGTGTGGGGGATAGGGTGAGGGGTTGAGTTAGGGTTGAGTGTGGGGGATAGGGTGAGCGGTTGAGGGTTGGGGTTGAGTTAGGATTGATTGTGGGGGAGAGGGTGAGTGGTTGAGTTTAGGGCTGAGGGTTGGGGTTGAGTGTTCGGATTGAGTGTGGGGGATGGGGATAGGGGTTGATTTCGGGTTCAGTGTGGGGGATAGGGTGAGGGTTTGAGTTGGGGTTGAGTGTGGGGGATAGGGTGAGGGGTTGAGTTCGGGTTGAGTGTGGGGGATAGGGTGAGGGGTTGAGTTAGGGTTGAGTGTGGGGGATAGGGTGAGGGGTTGAGTGTGGGGGATAGAGTAAGGGATTGAGTTAGTGTTGAGTGTGGGGGATAGGGTGAGGGGTTGAGTTAGTGTTGAGTGTGGGGGATAGGGTGAGGGGTTGAGTTAGGGTTGGGTGAGGGGTTGAGTTAGGATTGAGTGTGGGGGACAGGGTGAGGGGTTGAGTGTTGGGGTTGAGTCTGGGTTTGAAGGTTGTGGTTGAGTGTTAGGATTGAGTTTGGGGGATAGAGTGAGGGGTTGAGTGTGGGGGATAGGGTGAGGGGCTGAGTTAGGGTTGGGTGAGGGGTTGAGTTAGGATTGAGTGTGGGGGACAGGGTGAGGGGTTGAGTGTTGGGGTTGAGTCTGGGTTTGAAGGTTGTGGTTGAGTGTTAGGATTCAGTTTGGGGGATAGAGTGAGGGGTTGAGTGTGGGGGATAGCGTGAGGGGTTGAGTTAGGATTGAGTGTGGGGGTTGAGGGTTGGGGTTGAGTCTGGGTTTGAAGGTTGTGGTTGAGTGTTAGGGTTGAGTGTGGGGGAACGGGTGAGGGCTTGAGTTAGGGTTGAGTGTGGGGGATAGGGTGAGGGGTTGAGTTTAGGGTTGAGTGTGGGGGATAGGGTGAGGGGTTGAATTTAGGGTTGAGGATTGGGGTTGAGTTAGGATTGAGTCTGGGGGATAGGGTGAGGGGTTGAGTGTGGGGGATCGGGTGAGCGGTTGAGTGTGGGGGATCGGGTGAGGGGTTGAGTGTTTGGGTTGAGTCTGGGTTTGAGGTTTGGGGTTGAGTTAGGATTGTGTGTGGGGGATAGGGTGAGGGGTTGAGTTCGGGTTGAGTGTTGTGGTTGAGTTAGGGTTTGAGGGTTGGGGTTGAGTGTTCGGATTGAGTGTGGGGGACAGGGTGAGGGATTTAGTTAGTGTTGAGTGTGGGGGATAGGGTGAGGGGTTGAGTTAGGATTGAGTGTGGGGGATAGGGTGAGGGTTTGAGTTAGGGTTGGGTGAGGGGTTGAGTTAGGATTGAGTGTGGGGGACAGGGTGAGGGGTTGAGTGTTGGGGTTGAGTCTGGGTTTGAAGGTTGTGGTTGAGTGTTAGGATTGAGTTTGGGGGATAGAGTGAGGGGTTGAGTGTGGGGGATAGGGTGAGGGGCTGAGTTAGGGTTGGGTGAGGGGTTGAGTTAGGATTGAGTGTGGGGGTTGAGGGTTGGGGTTGAGTCTGGGTTTGAAGGTTGTGGTTGAGTGTTAGGGTTGAGTGTGGGGGATAGGGTGAGGGGTTGAGTTAGGGTTGAGTGTGGGGGATAGGGTGAGCGGTTGAGGGTTGGGGTTGAGTTAGGATTGATTGTGGGGGAGAGGGTGAGTGGTTGAGTTTAGGGCTGAGGGTTGGGGTTGAGTGTTCGGATTGAGTGTGGGGGATGGGGATAGGGGTTGATTTCGGGTTCAGTGTGGGGGATAGGGTGAGGGTTTGAGTTGGGGTTGAGTGTGGGGGATAGGGTGAGGGGTTGAGTTCGGGTTGAGTGTGGGGGATAGGGTGAGGGGTTGAGTTAGGGTTGAGTGTGGGGGATAGGGTGAGGGGTTGAGTGCGGGGGATAGAGTAAGGGATTGAGTTAGTGTTGAGTGTGGGGGATAGGGTGAGGGGTTGAGTTAGTGTTGAGTGTGGGGGATAGGGTGAGGGGTTGAGTTAGGGTTGGGTGAGGGGTTGAGTTAGGATTGAGTGTGGGGGACAGGGTGAGGGGTTGAGTGTTGGGGTTGAGTCTGGGTTTGAAGGTTGTGGTTGAGTGTTAGGATTGAGTTTGGGGGATAGAGTGAGGGGTTGAGTGTGGGGGATAGGGTGAGGGGCTGAGTTAGGGTTGGGTGAGGGGTTGAGTTAGGATTGAGTGTGGGGGACAGGGTGAGGGGTTGAGTGTTGGGGTTGAGTCTGGGTTTGAAGGTTGTGGTTGAGTGTTAGGATTCAGTTTGGGGGATAGAGTGAGGGGTTGAGTGTGGGGGATAGCGTGAGGGGTTGAGTTAGGATTGAGTGTGGGGGTTGAGGGTTGGGGTTGAGTCTGGGTTTGAAGGTTGTGGTTGAGTGTTAGGGTTGAGTGTGGGGGAACGGGTGAGGGCTTGAGTTAGGGTTGAGTGTGGGGGATAGGGTGAGGGGTTGAGTTTAGGGTTGAGTGTGGGGGATAGGGTGAGGGGTTGAATTTAGGGTTGAGGATTGGGGTTGAGTTAGGATTGAGTCTGGGGGATAGGGTGAGGGGTTGAGTGTGGGGGATCGGGTGAGCGGTTGAGTGTGGGGGATCGGGTGAGGGGTTGAGTGTTTGGGTTGAGTCTGGGTTTGAGGTTTGGGGTTGAGTTAGGATTGTGTGTGGGGGATAGGGTGAGGGGTTGAGTTCGGGTTGAGTGTTGTGGTTGAGTTAGGGTTTGAGGGTTGGGGTTGAGTGTTCGGATTGAGTGTGGGGGACAGGGTGAGGGATTTAGTTAGTGTTGAGTGTGGGGGATAGGGTGAGGGGTTGAGTTAGGATTGAGTGTGGGGGATAGGGTGAGGGTTTGAGTTAGGGTTGGGTGAGGGGTTGAGTTAGGATTGAGTGTGGGGGACAGGGTGAGGGGTTGAGTGTTGGGGTTGAGTCTGGGTTTGAAGGTTGTGGTTGAGTGTTAGGATTGAGTTTGGGGGATAGAGTGAGGGGTTGAGTGTGGGGGATAGGGTGAGGGGCTGAGTTAGGGTTGGGTGAGGGGTTGAGTTAGGATTGAGTGTGGGGGTTGAGGGTTGGGGTTGAGTCTGGGTTTGAAGGTTGTGGTTGAGTGTTAGGGTTGAGTGTGGGGGATAGGGTGAGGGGTTGAGTTAGGGTTGAGTGTGGGGGATAGGGTGAGGGGTTGAGGGTTGGGGTTGAGTTAGGATTGATTGTGGGGGAGAGGGTGAGTGGTTGAGTTTAGGGCTGAGGGTTGGGGTTGAGTGTTCGGATTGAGTGTGGGGGATGGGGTTCGGGGTTGATTTCGGGTTCAGTGTGGGGGATAGGGTGAGGGTTTGAGTTCGGGTTGAGTGTGGGGGATAGGGTGAGGGGTTGAGTTCGGGTTGAGTGTGGGGGATAGGGTGAGGGGTTGAGTTAGTGTTGAGTGTGGGGGATAGGGTGAGGGGTTGAGTTAGGGTTGGGTGAGGGGTTGAGTTAGGATTGAGTGTGGGGGACAGGGTGAGGGGTTGAGTGTTGGGGTTGAGTCTGGGTTTGAAGGTTGTGGTTGAGTGTTAGGATTGAGTTTGGGGGATAGAGTGAGGGGTTGAGTGTGGGGGATAGGGTGAGGGGCTGAGTTAGGGTTGGGTGAGGGGTTGAGTTAGGATTGAGTGTGGGGGTCGAGGGTTGGGGTTGAGTCTGGGTTTGAAGGTTGTGGTTGAGTGTTAGGGTTGAGTGTGGGGGATAGGGTGAGGGGTTGAGTTAGGGTTGAGTGTGGGGGATAGGGTGAGGGGTTGAGTTTAGGGTTCAGTGTGGGGGATAGGGTGAGGGTTTGAGTTCGGGTTGAGTGTGGGGGATAGGGAGAGGGGTTGAGTTCGGGTTGAGTGTGGGGGATAGGGTGAGGGGTTGAGTTAGGGTTGAGTGTGGGGGATAGGGTGAGGGGTTGAGTGTGGGGGATAGAGTAAGGGATTGAGTTAGTGTTGAGTGTGGGGGATAGGGTGAGGGGTTGAGTTAGTGTTGAGTGTGGGGGATAGGGTGAGGGGTTGAGTTAGGGTTGGGTGAGGGGTTGAGTTAGGATTGAGTGTGGGGGACAGGGTGAGGGGTTGAGTGTTGGGGTTGAGTCTGGGTTTGAAGGTTGTGGTTGAGTGTTAGGATTGAGTTTGGGGGATAGAGTGAGGGGTTGAGTGTGGGGGATAGGGTGAGGGGCTGAGTTAGGGTTGGGTGAGGGGTTGAGTTATGATTGAGTGTGGGGGTTGAGGGTTGGGGTTGAGTCTGGGTTTGAAGGTTGTGGTTGAGTGTTAGGGTTGAGTGTGGGGGATAGGGTGAGGGGTTGAGTTAGGGTTGAGTGTGGGGGATAGGGTGAGGGGTTGAGTTTAGGGTTGAGGGTTGGGGTTGAGTTAGGATTGATTGTGGGGGAGAGGGTGAATGGTTGAGTTTAGGGCTGAGGGTTGGGGTTGAGTGTTCGGATTGAGTGTGGGGGATGGGGTTAGGGGTTGATTTCGGGTTCAGTGTGGGGGATAGGGTGAGGGTTTGAGTTCGGGTTGAGTGTGGGGGATAGGGTGAGGGGTTGAGTTCGGGTTAAGTGTGGGCGATAGGGTGAGGGGTTGAGTTAGGGTTGAGTGTGGGGGATAGGGTGAGGGGTTGAGTGTTTGGGTTGAGTTTAGGGTTGAGGGTTGGGGTTGAGTTAGGATTGAATGTGGGGGATAGGGTGAGGGGTTGAGTTTAGGGTTGAGTGTGGGGGATAGGGTGAGGGGTTGAATTTAGGGTTGAGGATTGGGTTTGAGTTAGGATTGAGTCTGGGGGATAGGGTGAGGGGTTGAGTGTGGGGGATCGGGTGAGCGGTTGAGTGTGCGGGATAGGGTGAGGGGTTGAGTGTTTGGGTTGAGTCTGGGTTTGAGGTTTGGGGTTGAGTTAGGATTGAGTGTGGGGGATAGGGTGAGGGGTTGAGTTCGGTTTGAGTGTTGGGGTTGAGTTAGGGTTTGAGGGTTGGGGTTAAGTGTTCGGATTGAGTGTGGGGGATAGGGTGAGGGGTTGAGGTAGGGTTGTGTGTGGGGATAGGGTGAGGGGTTGAGTGTGGGGGATAGGGTAAGGGATTGAGTTAGTGTTGAGTGTGGGGGATAGGGTGAGGGGTTGAGTTAGGGTTGAGTGTGGGGGATAGGGTGAGGGTTTGAGTTAGGGTTGGGTGAGGGGTTGAGTTAGGATTGAGTCTGGGGGACAGGGTGAGGGGTTGAGTGTTGGGGTTGAGTCTGGGTTTGAAGGTTGTGGTTGAGTGTTAGGATTGAGTTTGGGGGATAGAGTGAGTGGTTGAGTGTGGGGGATAGGGTGAGGGGCTGAGTTAGGGTTGGGTGAGGGGTTGAGTTAGGATTGAGTGTGGGGGTTGAGGGTTGGGGTTGAGTCTGGGTTTGAAGGTTGTGGTTGAGTGTTAGGGTTGAGTGTGGAGGATAGGGTGAGGGGTTGAGTTAGGGTTGAGTGTGGGTGATAGGGTGAGGGGTTGAGTTTAGGGTTGAGGGTTGGGGTTGAGGGTTGGGGTTGAGTTAGGATTGATTGTGGGGGAGAGGGTGATTGGTTGAGTTTAGGGCTGAGGGTTGGGGTTGAGTGTTCGGATTGAGTGTGGGGGATGGGGTTAGGGGTTGATTTCGGGTTTAGTGTGGGGGATAGGGTGATGGTTTGAGTTCGGGTTGAGTGTGGGGGATAGGGTGAGGGGTTGAGTGTTTGGGTTGAGTCTGGGTTTGAGGTTTGGGGTTGAGTTAGGATTGTGTGTGGGGGATAGAGTGAGGGGTTGAGTTCGGGTTGAGTGTTGTGGTTGAGTTAGGGTTTGAGGGTTGGGGTTGAGTGTTCGGATTGAGTGTGGGGGACAGGGTGAGGGATTGAGTTAGTGTTGAGTGTGGGGGATAGGGTGAGGGGTTGAGTTAGGGTTGAGTGTGGGGGATAGGGTGAGGGGTTGAGTTCGGGTTGAGTGTGGGGGATAGGGTGAGGGGTTGAGTTAGGGTTGAGTGTGGGGGATAGGGTGAGGGGTTGAGTGATTGGGTTGAGTTTAGGGTTGAGGGTTGGGGTTGAGTTAGGATTGAGTGTGGGGGATCGGGTGAGCGGTTGAGTGTGGGGTATAGGGTGAGGGGTTGAGTTCGGTTTGAGTGTTTGGGTTGAGTCTGGGTTTGAGGTTTGGGGTTGAGATAGGATTGAGTGTGGGGGATAGGGTGAGGGGTTGAGTTCGGTTTGAGTGTTGGGGTTGAGTTAGGGTTTGAGGGTTGGGGTTAAGTGTTCGGATTGAGTGTGGGGGATAGGGTGAGGGGTTGAGGTAGGGTTGTGTGTGGGGATAGGGTGAGGGGTTGAGTGTGGGGGATAGGGTGAGGGATTGAGTTAGTGTTGAGTGTGGGGGATAGGGTGAGGGGTTGAGTTCTGGTTGAGTGTGGGGGATAGGGTGAGGGGTTGAGTTAGGGTTGAGTGTGGGGGATAGGGTGAGGGGTTGAGTGTGGGGGATAGAGTAAGGGATTGAGTTAGTGTTGAGTGTGGGGGATAGGGTGAGGGGTTGAGTTAGTGTTGAGTGTGGGGGATAGGGTGAGGGGTTGAGTTAGGGTTGGGTGAGGGGTTGAGTTAGGATTGAGTGTGGGGGACAGGGTGAGGGGTTGAGTGTTGGGGTTGAGTCTGGGTTTGAAGGTTGTGGTTGAGTGTTAGGATTGAGTTTGGGGGATAGAGTGAGGGGTTGAGTGTGGGGGACAGGGTGAGGGGCTGAGTTAGGGTTGGGTGAGGGGTTGAGTTAGGATTGAGTGTGGGGGTTGAGGGTTGGGGTTGAGTCTGGGTTTGAAGGTTGTGGTTGAGTGTTAGGGTTGAGTGTGGGGGATAGGGTGAGGGGTTGAGTTAGGGTTGAGTGTGGGTGATAGGGTGAGGGGTTGAGTTTAGGGTTGAGGGTTGGGGTTGAGTTAGGATTGATTGTGGGGGAGAGGGTGAGTGGTTGAGTTTAGGGCTGAGGGTTGGGGTTGAGTGTTCGGATTGAGTGTGGGGGATGGGGTTAGGGGTTGATTTCCGGTTTAGTGTGGGGGATAGGGTGAGGGTTTGAGTTGGGGTTGAGTGTGGGGGATAGGGTGAGGGGTTGAGTTCGGGTTGAGTGTGGGGGATAGGGTGAGGGGTTGAGTTAGGGTTGAGTGTGGGGGATAGGGTGAGGGGTTGTTAGGGTTGAGTGTGGGGGATAGGGTGAGGGGTTGGGTTTAGGGTTGAGTGTGGGGAAAAGGGTAAGGGGTTGAGTTAGGGTTGAGTGTGGGGGATAGGGTGAGGGGTTGAGTTTAGGGTTGAGTGTGGGGGATAGGGTGAGGGGTTGCGTTTAGGCTTGAGTGTGGGGGTAGGGTAAGGGGTTGAGTTAGGGTTGAATGTGGGGTAAAGGTTTATGGTTGAGTGTGGGGGATAAGGTGAGGGGTTGAGTTAGGGTTGAGTGTGGGGGATAGGGTGAAGGGTTGAGTTAGGGTTGAGTGTGGGGGATAGGGTAAGTGGTTGATTAGGGTTGAGTGTGGGGGATAGGGTGAGGGGTTGGGTTTAGGGTTGAGTGTGGGGGAAAGGGTAAGGGGTTGAGTTAGGGTTGAGTGTGGGGGATAGGGTGAGGGGTTGAGTTTAGGGTTGAGTGTGGGGGATAGGGTGAGGGGTTGAGTTAGGGTTGAGTGTGGGGGATAGGGTGAGGGGTTGAGTTAGGGTTGGGTGAGGGGTTGAGTTTAGGGTTGAGTGTGGGGGATAGGGTGAGGCGAGGAGTTTAGGTTGAGTGTGGAGGTTAGGGTGAGTGGTTGAGTTAGGGTTGAGTTGTGGGGTTGAGTGTGTGTTTCAGTTCGGGTTGAGTGTGGGGGATAGGGTGAGGGGTTGAGTTAGGGTTGAGGGTTGGGGTTGAGTTCGTGTTGAGTGGGGGATAGGGCGAGGGTTTGAGTTCGGGTTGAGTGTGGGGTAGGGTGAGGAGGGGTTGAGTTCGGGTTGAGTTTTGGGGATACGGTGAGGGGTTGAGTTAGGGTTGAGTGTTGGGGTTGAGGGTTTTGGTTGAGTTCGGGTTGAGTGTGGTGGATAGGGTGAGGGATTGAGTTCAGGTTGAGTTTTGGGGATACGGTGAGGGGTTGAGTTAGGATTGTGTTTTGTGGTGGAGGGTTGGGGTTGAGGTCGGGTTGACTGGGGGATAGGGTGAGGGGTTGAGTTTAGGGTTGAGTGTGGGGTTGAGGATTGGGGTTGAGTTAGGGTTGAGTGTGGGTGATAGGGTGAGGGGTTGAGTGTGGGGGATAGGGGGAGGGGTTGTGTTAGGGTTGAGTGTGTGGTTGAGTTCGGGTCGAGTGTGGGGATAGGGTGACTGGTTTAGTTAGGATTGAGTGTTGGGGTTGAGTGTGTGGTTAAGGGTTGGGGTTGTGTTGGAGTTGAATGTGGGGGATAGGGTGAGGGGCTGAGTGTGGGGGATAGGGTGAGCGGTTGAGTTAGGGTTGAGTGTGGGCCTGAGGGTTGGGGTTGAGTTCGGGTTGAGTGTGGGGATAGGGTGAGGGGTTGAGTTAGGGTTGAGTGTGGGGGTAAGGTGAGGGGTTGAGTTAGGGTTGAGTGTGTGGGATAGGGTGAGGGGTTGAGTTTGGGTTGACTGTGGGGGATAGGGTAAGGGGTTGAGTTCGGGTTGAGTGTGCGGTAGGGTGAGGGGTTGAGTTAGGGTTGAGTGTGGGGGATAGGGTGAGGGGTTGAGTTTAGGGTTGAGTGTGGGGGATAGCGTTGGGGTTGAGTTCAGGTTGAGTGGGGGGGTTAGGGTGAGTGGTGGAGTTTAGGGTTGAGGGTTGGGGTTGAGTTAGGATTGAGTGTGGGGGATAGGGTGAGGGGTTGAGTGTGGGGTTGAGGGTTGGGGTTGAGTTCGGGTTGATTGTGGGGGATAGGGTGAGGGGTTGAGTGTTGGGGTTGTGGGTTAGGGTTGAGTTCGGGTTGAGTGTGGGGGATAGGGTGAGGGGTGGAGTTTAGGGTTGAGTGTGGGGTTGAGGGTTGGGGTTGAGTTAGGGTTGAGTGTGGGGTTGAGTTAGGGTTGAGTGTGGGGGATAGAGTGAGGGGTTGTGTTAGGGTTGAGTGTGGGGGATAGGGGGAGGGGTTGAGTGTGGGGTTGAGTTAGGGTTGAGTGTGGGGATGGGGTGAGGGGTTGAGTTAGAGTTGAGTGTTGGGGTTGAGTGTGGGTTTAAGGGTTGGGGTTGAATTTCGACTTGAGTGTGGGGGATAGGGTGAGGGGTTCAGTTACGGTTGAGTGTGGGGGATAGGGATAGGGGTTGAGTTAGGGTTGAGTGTGGGGTTGAGTAAGGGTTGAGGGTGGGGATAGGGTGAGGGGTTGAGTTAGGGTTGAGAGTGGGGGATAGGGTGAGGGGTTGAGTTAGTGTTCAGTGTGGGGGTAGGGTGAGGGGTTGAGTTAGGGTTGAGTGTGGGGTTAAGGGTTGGGGTTGAGTTCGAGTTGAGTGTGGGGGATAGGGTGAGGGGTTGAGTGTGGGGTTCGGGTGAGGGGTTGAGTTAGGGTTCAGTGTGGGGGTACAGTGAGGGGTTGAGTTAGGGTTGAGTGTGGGGGATAGGGTGAGGGGTTGAGTTCGGGTTAACTGTGGGAGATAGGGTAAGGGGTTGAGTTCGGGTTGAGTGTGGGGGATAGGGTGAGGGTTGAGTATGGGGGATAGGGTGAGGGGTTGAGTTCAGGTTGAGAGTGGGGTAGGGTGAGGGGTTGAGTTCGGGTTACGTTTGGGCGATCGGGTGAGGGGTTGAGTTAGGGTTGAGTGTGGGGGATCGGGTGAGGGGTTGATTTAGGGTTGAGTGTGGGGGATAGGGTGAGGGGTTGAGTTAGTATTGAGTGTGGGTTTGAGTGTTGGAGTTGAGTTAGGATTGAGTGTTGGGGTTGAATGTGAGGGATAGGGTGAGGGGTTGAGGGTTGGGGTTGAGTTCGGGTTGATTGTGGGGGATAGGGTGAGGGGTTGAGTTTGGGTGATAGGGTGAGGGGTTGAGTGTGGGGGATAGGGTGAGGGGTTGAGTTCAGGTTGAGAGTGGGGTAGGGTGAGGGGTTGAGTTCGGGTTACGTTTGGGCGATAGGGTGAGGGGTTGAGTTAGGGTTGAGTGTGGGGGATCGGGTGAGGGGTTGATTTAGGGTTGAGTGTGGGGTCAGGCTGAGGCGTTGAGTTAGTATTGAGTGTGGGGTTGAGTGTTGGAGTTGAGTTAGGTTTGAGTGTTGGGGTTGAATGTGGGGGATAGTGTGAGGGGTTGAGGGTTGGGGTTGAGTTCGGGTTGATTGTGGGGGATAGGGTGAGGGGTTGAGTTTGGGCGATTGGGTGAGGGGTTGAGTGTGGGGGATAGGGTGAGGGGTTGAGTTAGGGTTGAGTGTGGGGGATAGGGTGAGGGGTTGAGTGTGGGGGATAGGGTGAGGGGTTGAGTTCGGGTTGAGTGTTGGGGTTGAGGGTTAGGGTTGAGTTCGGGTTGAGTTTGGGCGATAGGGTGAGTTGAGTGTGGGGGATAGGGTGAGGGGTTGAGTTCGGGTTGAGTGTGGGGGATAGGTTGAGGGGTTGAGTTCGGGGTGAGTGTGGGGAAAAGGGTGAGGGGTTGAGTTAGGGTTGAGTGTTGGGGATAGGGTGATGGGTTGAGTGTGGGGGATAGGGTGAGGGGTTGAGTTTGGGTTTGGTAGTGGGGGATAGGGGGAGGGATTGAGTTAGGGTTGAGTGTGGGGGATAGGGTGAGGTGTTGAGTTTGGGTTGAGTGTGGGGGATTGGGTGAGGGGTTGAGTCTAGGGTTGAGTGAGGGGGATAGAATGAGGTGTTGAGTTTGGGTTGAGTGTGGAGGATAGGGTGAGGGGTTGAGTTTTGGTTGAGTGTGGGGGATAGGGTGAGGGGTTGAGTTTAGGGTTTGTGGGGGATAGTGTGATGGGTTGAGTTTGGGTTGAGTGTGGGGGATAGGGTGCGGGGTTGAGTTTAGGGGTGAGTGTGGGGGATGGGGTGAGGGGTTGAGTTCGGGTTGAGTGTGGGGGATAGGGTGAGGGGTTGAGTTTGGGTTGAGTGTGGGGGATAGGGTGAGGTGTTGAGTTTGGGTTGAGTGTGGGGGATAGGGTGAGGGGTTGAGTTCGGGTTGAGTGTGGGGGATAGGGTGAGGGGTTGAGTTTGGGTTACGTTTGGGCGATAGGGTGAGGGGTTGAGTTAGGGTTGAGTGTGGGGGATCGGGTGAGGGGTTGATTTAGGGTTGAGTGTGGGGGACAGGCTGAGGGGTTGAGTTTGGGATGAGTGTGGGAGATGGGGTGAGGGGTTGAGTTCGGGTTGAGTGTGGGGGATAGGGTGAGGGGTTGAGTTCGGGTTGAGTGTGGGGGATAGGGTGAGGGGTTGAGTTTGGGTTGAGTGTGGGGGATAGGGTGAGGGGTTGAATTTCGGTTGAGTGTGGGGGATAGGGTGAGGGGTTGAGTTTGGGTTGAGTGTGGGGGATAGGGTGAGGGGTTGAGTTTGGGTTGAGTGTGGGGGATAGGGTGAGGGGTTGAGTTTGGGTTGAGTGTGGGGGATTGGGTGAGGGGTTAGGTTCGGGTTGAGTTTGGACGATAGGGTGAGAGGTTGAGTTTGGGTTGAGTGTGGCGGATAGGGTGAGGGGTTGAGTTAGTGTTCAGTGTGGGGGTAGGGTGAGGGGTTGAGTTAGGGTTGAGGATTGGGGTTGAGTTCGGGTTGAGTATGGGGGTAAGGTGAGGGGTTGAGTTCGGGTTAACTGTGGGGGATAGGGTAAGGGGTTGATTTCAGGATGAGTGTGGGGGATGGGGTGAGGGGTTGAGTTCGGGTTGAGTGTGGGGGATGGGGTGAGGGGTTGAGTTTGGGTTGAGTGTGGGGGATGGGGTGAGGGGTTGAGTTTGGGATGAGTGTGGGGGATGGGGCGAGGGGTTGAGTTTGGGTTGAGTGTGGGGGATAGGGTGAGGGGTTGAGTTTGGGTTGAGTGTGGGGGATAGGGTGAGGGGTCGAGATTGGGTTGAGTGTGGGGGACACGGTGAGGGGTTGAGTTCGGGTTGAGTGTGGGGGATAGGGTGAGGGGTTGAGTTTGGGTTGAGTGTGGGGGATGGGGTGAGGGGTTGAGTTTGGGTTGAGTGTGGGGGACACGGTAAGGGGTTGAGTTTGGGTTGAGAGTGGGGGATAGGGTGAGGGGTTGAGTTTGGGTTGAGTGTGGGGGATGGGGTGAGGGGTTGAGTTAGGGTTGAGTGTGGGGGACACGGTGAGGGGTTGAGTTTGGGTTGAGTGTGTGGGATAGGTTGAGGGGTTGAGTTTGGGTTGAGTGTGGGGGACACGGTAAGGGGTTGAGTTTGGGTTGAGAGTGGGGGGATAGGGTGAGGGGTTGAGTTTGGGTTGAGTGTGGGGGATGGGGTGAGGGGTTGAGTTAGGGTTGAGTGTGGGGGACACGGTGAGGGGTTGAGTTTGGGTTGAGTGTGTGGGATAGGTTGAGGGGTTGAGTTTGGGTTGAGTGTGGGGGATAGGGATAGGGGTTGAGTTAGAGTTGAGTGTTGGGGTTGAGTGTGGGTTTAAGGGTTGGGGTTGAGTTCGACTTGAGTGTGGGGGATAGGGTGAGGGGTTCAGTTACGGTTGAGTGTGGGGGATAGGGATAGGGGTTGAGTTAGGGTTGAGTAAGGGTTGAGGGTGGGGATAGGGTGAGGGGTTGAGTTAGGGTTGAGAGTGGGGGATAGGGTGAGGGGTTGAGTTAGTGTTGAGTGTGGGGTTAAGGGTTGGGGTTGAGTTCGAGTTGAGTGTGGGGGATAGGGTGAGGGGTTGAGTGTGGGGTTAGGGTGAGGGGTTGAGTTAGGGTTCAGTGTGGGGGTACAGTGAGGGGTTGAGTTAGGGTTGAGAGTGGGGGATAGGGTGAGGGGTTGAGTTAGTTTTGAGTGTGGGGTTAAGGGTTGGGGTTGAGTTCGAGTTGAGTGTGGGGGATAGGGTGAGGGGTTGAGTGTGGGGTTAGGGTGAGGGGTTGAGTTAGGGTTCAGTGTGGGGGTACAGTGAGGGGTTGAGTTAGGGTTGAGTGTGGGGGATAGGGTGAGGGGTTGAGTTCGGGTTAACTGTGGGAGATAGGGTAAGGGGTTGAGTTCGGGTTGAGTGTGGGGGATAGGGTGAGGGGTTGAGTTCGGGTTGAGTATGGGGGATAGGGTGAGGGGTTGAGTTCGGGTTACGTTTGGGGGATAGGGTGAGGGGTTGAGTTAGGGTTGAGTGTGGGGGATCGGGTGAGGGGTTGATTTAGGGTTGAGTGTGGGGGATAGGGTGAGGGGTTGAGTTAGTATTGAGTGTGGGTTTGAGTGTTGGAGTTGAGTTAGGATTGAGTGTTGGGGTTGAATGTGGGGGATAGGGTGAGGGGTTGAGGGTTGGGGTTGAGTTCGGGTTGATTGTGGGGGATAGGGTGAGGGGTTGAGTTTGGGTGATAGGGTGAGGGGTTGAGTGTGGGGGATAGGGTGAGGGGTTGAGTTTGGGTTGAGTGTGGGGGATAGGGTGAGGGGTTGAGTTTGGGTTACGTTTGGGCGATAGGGTGAGGGGTTGAGTTAGGGTTGAGTGTGGGGGATCGGGTGAGGGGTTGATTTAGGGTTGAGTGTGGGGGACAGGCTGAGGCGTTGAGTTAGTATTGAGTGTGGGGTTGAGTGTTGGAGTTGAGTTCGGATTGAGTGTTGGGGTTGAATGTGGGGGATAGGGTGAGGGGTTGAGGGTTGGGGTTGAGTTCGGGTTGTTTGTGGGGGATAGGGTGAGGGGTTGAGTTTGGGCGATAGGGTGAGGGGTTGAGTGTGGGGGATAGGGTGAGGGGTTGAGTTAGGGTTGAGTGTGGGGGATCGGGTGAGGGGTTGAGTGTGGGGGATAGGGTGAGGGGTTGAGTTCGGGTTGAGTGTTGGGGTTGAGGGTTAGGGTTGAGTTCGGGTTGAGTTTGGGTGATAGGGTGAGTTGAGTGTGGGAGATAGGGTGAGGGGTTGAGTTCGGGTTGAGTGTGGGGGATAGGTTGAGGGGTTGAGTTCGGGGTGAGTTTGGGGAAAAGGGTGAGGGGTTGAGTTCGGTTTGAGTGTTGGGGATAGGGTGATGGGTTGAGTGTGGGGGATAGGGTGAGGGGTTGAGTTTGGGTTTGGTAGTGGGGGATAGGGGGAGGGATTGAGTTAGGGTTGAGTGTGGGGGATAGGGTGAGGTGTTGAGTTTGGGTTGAGTGTGGGGGATTGGGTGAGGGGTTGAGTCTAGGGTTGAGTGAGGGGGATAGAATGAGGTGTTGAGTTTGGGTTGAGTGTGGAGGATAGGGTGAGGGGTTGAGTTTTGGTTGAGTGTGGGGGATAGGGTGCGGGGTTGAGTTTAGGGGTGAGTGTGGGGGATGGGGTGAGGGGTTGAGTTCGGGTTGAGTGTGGGGGATAGGGTGAGGGGTTGAGTTTGGGTTGAGTGTGGGGGATAGGGTGAGGGGTTGAGTTTGGGTTGAGTGTGGGGGATAAGGTGAGGGGTTGAGTTAGGGTTGAGTGTGGGGGATAGGGTGAGGGGTTGAGTTTGGGTTGAGTGTGGGGGATAGGGTGAGGGGTTGAGTTTGGGTTGAGTGTGAGGGATAGGGCGAGGGGTTGAGTTTGGGTTGAGTGTGGGGGATAGGGTGAGCCGTTGAGTTTGGGTTGAGTGTGGGGGATAGGGTGAGGGGTTGAGTTCGGGTTGAGTGTGGGGGATAGGGTGAGGGGTTGAGTTCGGGTTGAGTGTGGGGGATAGGGTGAGGGGTTGAGTTTGGGTTGAGTGTGGGGGATAGGGTGAGGGTTTGAGTTTGGGTTGAGTGTGGGGGATAGGGTGAGGGGTTGAGTTGGGGTTGAGAGTGGGGGATAGGGTGAGGGGTTGAGTTCGGGTTGAGTGTGGGGGATAGGGTGAGGGGTTGAGTTCGGGTTGAGTGTGGGGGATAGGGTGAGGGGTTGAGTTTGGGTTGAGTGTGGGGGATAGGGTGAGGGGTTGAATTTCGGTTGAGTGTGGGGGATAGGGTGAGGGGTTGAGTTTGGGTTGAGTGTGGGGGATAGGGTGAGGGGTTGAGTTTGGGTTGAGTGTGGGGGATTGGGTGAGGGGTTAGGTTCGGGTTGAGTTTGGACGATAGGGTGAGAGGTTGAGTTTGGGTTGAGTGTGGGGGATAGGGTGAGGGATTGAGTTTGGGTTGAGTGTGGGGGATGGGGTGAGGGGTTGAGTTAGGGGTGAGGATTGGGATTGAGTTCGGGTTGAGTATGAGGGTAAGGTGAGGGGTTGAGTTCGGGTTGACTGTGGGGGATAGGGTAAGGGGTTGATTTCGGGATGAGTGTGGGGGATAGGGTGAGGGGTTGAGTTCGGGTTGAGTGTGGGGGATGGGGTGAGAGGTTGAGTTTGGGTTGAGTGTGGGGGATGGGGTGAGGGGTTGAGTTTGGGATGAGTGTGGGAGATGGGGTGAGGGGTTGAGTTTGGGTTGAGTGTGGGGGATAGGGTGAGGGGTTGAGTTTGGTTTGAGTGTGGGGGATGGGGTGAGGGGTTGAGTTTGGGTTGAGTGTGGGGGATAGGGTGAGGGGTTGAGTTTGGGTTGAGTGTGGGGAATAGGGTGAGGGGTCGAGATTGGGTTGAGTGTGGGGGACACGGTGAGGGGTTGAGTTCGGGTTGAGTGTGGGGGACACGGTGAGGGGTTGAGTTTGGGTTGAGTGTGGGGGATAGGGTGAGGGGTTGAGTTTGGGTTGAGTGTGGGGGTTAGGGTGAGAGGTTGAGTTTGGGTTGAGTGTGGGGGATGGGGTGAGTTTGGGTTGAGTGTGGGGGACACGGTAAGGGGTTGAGTTTGGGTTGAGTGTGGGGGACACGGTGAGGGGTTGAGTTTGGGTTGAGTGTGGGGGATGGGGTGAGGGGTTGAGTTAGGGTTGAGTGTGGGGGACACGGTGAGGGGTTGAGTTTGGGTTGAGTGTGGGGGATAGGGTGAGGGGTTGAGTTTGGGTTGAGTGTGGGGGATAGGGATAGGGGTTGAGTTAGAGTTGAGTGTTGGGGTTGAGTGTGGGTTTAAGGGTTGGGGTTGAGTTCGACTTGAGTGTGGGGGATAGGGTGAGGGGTTCAGTTACGGTTGAGTGTGGGGGATAGGGGTTGAGTTCGGGTTGAGTGTGGGGTTGAGTAAGGGTTGAGGGTGGGGATAGGGTGAGGGGTTGAGTTAGGGTTGAGAGTGGGGGATAGGGTGAGGGGTTGAGTTAGTGTTCAGTGTGGGGGTAGGGTGAGGGGTTGAGTTAGGGTTGAGTGTGGGGTTAAGGGTTGGGGTTGAGTTCGAGTTGAGTGTGGGGGATAGGGTGAGGGGTTGAGTGTGGGGTTAGGGTGAGGGGTTGAGTTAGGGTTCAGTGTGGGGGTACAGTGAGGGGTTGAGTTAGGGTTGAGTGTGGGGGATAGGGTGAGGGGTTGAGTCCGGGTTAACTGTGGGAGATAGGTTAAGGATTTGAGTTCGGGTTGCGTGTGGGGGATAGGGTGAGGGGTTGAGTTCGGGTTGAGTATGGGGGATAGGGTGAGGGGTTGAGTTCAGGTTGAGAGTGGTGTAGGGTGAGGGGTTGAGTTCGGGTTACGTTTGGGCGATAGGGTGAGGGGTTGAGTTAGGGTTGAGTGTGGGGGATCGGGTGAGGGGTTGAGTTAGTATTGAGTGTGGTTTTGAGTGTTGGGGTTGAGTTAGGATTGAGTGTTGGGGTTGAATGTGGGGGATAGGGTGAGGGGTTGAGGGTTGGGGTTGAGTTCGGGTTGATTGTGGGGGATAGGGTGAGGGGTTGAGTTTGGGCGATAGGGTGAGGGGTTGAGTGTGGGGGATAGGGTGAGGGGTTGAGTTCAGGTTGAGAGTGGGGTAGGGTGAGGGGTTGAGTTCGGGTTACGTTTGGGCGATAGGGTGAGGAGTTGAGTTAGGGTTGAGTGTGGGGGATCGGGTGAGGGGTTGATTTAGGGTTGAGTGTGGGGGACAGGCTGAGGCGTTGAGTTAGTATTGAGTGTGGGGTTGAGTGTTGGAGTTGAGTTCGGATTGAGTGTTGGGGTTGAATGTGGGGGATAGGGTGAGGGGTTGAGGGTTGGGGTTGAGTTCGGGTTGTTTGTGGGGAATAGGGTGAGGTGTTGAGTTTGGGCGATAGGGTGAGGGGTTGAGTGTGGGGGATAGGGTGAGGGGTTGAGTTCGGGTTGAGTGTGGGGGATAGGTTGAGAGGTTGAGTTCGGGTTGACTGTGGGGGATAGGGTAAGGGGTTGATTTCGGGATGAGTGTGGGGGATAGGGTGAGGGGTTGAGTTCGGGTTGAGTGTGGGGGATGGGGTGAGGGGTTGAGTTTGGGTTGAGTGTGGAGGATGGGGTGAGGGGTTGAGTTTGGGATGAGTGTGGGGGATGGGGTGAGGGGTTGAGTTTGGGTTGTGTGTGGGGGATAGGGTGAGGGGTTGAGTTTGGGTTGAGTGTGGGGGATGGGGTGAGGGGTTGAGTTTGGGTTGAGTGTGGGGGATAGGGTGAGGGGTTGAGTTTGGGTTGAGTGTGGGGGATAGGGTGAGGGGTCGAGATTGGGTTGAGTGTGGGGGACACGGTGAGGGGTTGAGTTTGGGTTGAGTGTGGGCGATAGGGTGAGGGGTTGAGTTTGGGTTGAGTGTGGGGGATAGGGTGAGGGGTTGAGTTTGGGTTGAGTGTGGGGGATAGGGTGAGGGGTTGAGTTCGGGTTGAGTGTGGGGGATGGGATGAGGGGTTGAGTTTAGGGTTGACTGTGGGGGATAGGGTGAGGGGTTGAGTTTGGGTTGAGTGTGGGGGACACGGTGAGGGGTTGAGTTTAGGGTTGAGTGTGGGGGATAGGGTGAGGGGTTGAGTTTAGGGTTGACTGTGGGGGATAGGGTGAGGGGTTGAGTTCGGGTTGAGTGCAGGGGACACGGTGAGCGGTTGAGTTTAGGGTTGAGTGTGGGGGATAGGGTGAGGGGTTGTGTTTGGGTTGAGTGTGCGGGATGGGGTGAGGGGTTGAGTTTGGGTTGAGTGTGGGGGACACGGTGAGGGGTTGAGTTTGGGTTGAGTGTGGGGGATACGGTGAGGGGTTGAGTTTGGGTTGAGTGTGGGGGTTAGGGTGAGGGGTTGAGTTTGGGTTGAGTGGGGGGGTTAGGGTGAGGGGTTGAGTTTGGGTTGAGTGTGGGGGTTAGGGTGAGGGGTTGAGTTTGGGTTGAGTGTGGGGGATGGGGTGAGGGGTTGAGTGTGGGGGATGGGGTGAGGGGTTGAGTGTGGGGGTTAGGGTGAGGGGTTGAGTTTGGGTTGAGTGTGGGGGATGGGGTGAGGGGTTGAGTGTGGGGGATGGGGTGAGGGGTTGAGTGTGGGGGTTAGGGTGAGGGGTTGAGTTTGGGTTGAGTGTGGGGGATGGGGTTAGGGGTTGAGTGTGGGGGATTGGGTGAGGGGTTGAGTGTGGGGGTTAGGGTGAGGGGTTGAGTGTGGGAGATGGGGTGAGGGGTTGAGTGTGGGGGATGGGGTGAGGGGCTGAGTGTGGGGGTTAGGGTGAGGGGTTGAGTGTGGGGGATGGGGTGAGGGGTTGAGTGTGGGGGATGGTGTGAGGGGTTGAGTGTGGGGGTTAGGGTGAGGGGTTGAGTGTGGGGGATGGGGTGAGGGTTTGAGTGTGGGGGATGGGGTGAGGGGTTGAGTGTGGGGGTTAGGGTGAGGGGTTGAGTGTGGGGGTTAGGGTGAGGGGTTGAGTTTGGGTTGAGTGTGGGGGATGGGGTGAGGGGTTGAGTGTGGGGGTTAGGGTGCGGTGTTGAGTTTGGGTTGTGTGTGGGGGATGGGGTGAGGGGTTGAGTGTGGGGGATGGGGTGAGGGGTTGAGTGTGGGGGATGGGGTGAGGGGTTGAGTTTGGGTTGAGTGTGGGGGATGGGGTGAGGGGTTGAGTGTGGGGGATGGGGTGAGGGGTTGAGTGTGGGGGTTAGGGTGAGGGGTTGAGTGTGGGGGATGAGGTGAGGGGTTGAGTGTGGGGGATGAGGTGAGGGGTTGAGTGTGGGGGATGAGGTGAGGGGTTGTGTCTGGGGGATGGGGTGAGGGGTTGAGTGTGGGGGATGAGGTGAGGGGTTGAGTGTGGGGGATGAGGTGAGGGGTTGAGTGTGGGGGATGGGGTGAGGGGTTGAGTGTGGGGGTTAGGGTGAGGGGTTGAGTGTGGGGGATGGGGTGAGGGGTTGAGTGTGGGAGTTAGGGTGAGGGGTTGAGTTTAGGGTTTGAGTGTGGGGGATAGGGTGAGGGGTTGTGTTTGGGTTGAGTGTGGGGGTTAGGGTGAGGGGTTGAGTTTGGGTTGAGTGTGGGGGATGGGGTGAGGTGTTGAGTGTGGGGGTTAGGGTGAGGGGTTGAGTTTGGGTTGAGTGTGGGGGATGGGGTGAGGGGTTGAGTGTGGGGGTTAGGGTGAGGGGTTGAGTGTGGGGGTTTGGGTGAGGGGTTGAGTGTGGGGGTTAGGGTGAGGGGTTGAGTGTGGGGGTTAGGGTGAGGGGCTGAGTTTGGGTTGAGTGTGGGGGTTAGGGTGAGGGGTTGAGTGTGGGGGATGGGGTGAGGGGTTGAGTGTGGGAGTTAGGGTGAGGGGTTGAGTTTGGGTTGAGTGTGGGGGTTAGGGTGAGGGGTTGAGTTTGGGTTGAGTGTGGGGGTTAGGGTGAGGGGTTGAGTGTGGGGGATGGGGTGAGGGGTTGAGTGTGGGGGAATGGTGTGAGGGGTTGAGTGTGGGGGTTAGGGTGAGGGGTTGAGTGTGGGGGATGGGGTGAGGGTTTGAGTGTGGGGGATGGGGTGAGGGGTTGAGTGTGGGGGTTAGGGTGAGGGGTTGAATGTGGGGGTTAGGGTGAGGGGTTGAGTGTCGGGGATGAGGTGAGGGGTTGAGTGTGTGGGTTAGGGTGAGGGGTTGAGTTTGGGTTGAGTGTGGGAGTTAGGGTGAGGGGTTGAGTTTGGGTTGAGTGTCGGGGATGAGGTGAGGGGTTGAGTGTGTGGGTTAGGGTGAGGGGTTGAGTTTGGGTTGAGTGTGGGAGTTAGGGTGAGGGGTTGAGTTTGGGTTGAGTGTGGGGGTTAGGGTGAGGGGTTGAGTGTGGGGGATGGGGTGAGGGGTTGAGTGTGGGGGTTAGGGTGAGGGGTTGAGTGTGGGGGTTAGGGTGAGGGGTTGAGTGTGGGGGTTAGGGTGAGGGGTTGAGTGTGGGGGTTAGGGTGAGGGGTTGAGTGTCGGGGATGGGGTGAGGGGTTGAGTGTGGGGGTTAGGGTGAGGGGTTGAGTTTGGGTTGAGTGTGGGGGTTAGGGTGAGGGGTTGAGTTTGGGTTGAGTGTGGGGGTTAGGGTGAGGGGTTGAGTGTGGGGGATGGGGTGAGGGGTTGAGTGTGGGGGAATGGTGTGAGGGGTTGAGTGTGGCGGTTAGGGTGAGGGGTTGAGTGTGGGGGATGGGGTGAGGGTTTGAGTGTGGGGGATGGGATGAGGGGTTGAGTGTGGGGGTTAGGGTGAGGGTTTGAGTGTGGGGGTTAGGGTGAGGGGTTGAGTGTCGGGGATGAGGTGAGGGGTTGAGTGTGTGGGTTAGGGTGAGGGGTTGAGTTTGGGTTGAGTGTGGGAGTTAGGGTGAGGGGTTGAGTTTGGGTTGAGTGTCGGGGATGAGGTGAGGGGTTGAGTGTGTGGGTTAGGGTGAGGGGTTGAGTTTGGGTTGAGTGTGGGAGTTAGGGTGAGGGGTTGAGTTTGGGTTGAGTGTGGGGGTTAGGGTGAGGGGTTGAGTGTGGGGGATGGGGTGAGGGGTTGAGTGTGGGGGTTAGGGTGAGGGGTTGAGTGTGGGGGTTTGGGTGAGGGGTTGAGTGTGGGGGTTAGGGTGAGGGGTTGAGTGTGGGGGTTAGGGTGAGGGGTTGAGTGTCGGGGATGGGGTGAGGGGTTGAGTGTGGGGGTTAGGGTGAGGAGTTGAGTTTGGGTTGAGTGTGGGGGTTCGGGTGAGGGGTTGAGGGTGGGGGTTAGGGTGAGGGGTTGAGTGTGGGGGTTAGGGTGAGGGGTTGAGTGTGGGGGATGGGGTGAGGGGTTGAGTATGGGGGATAGGGTGAGGGGTTGAGTTCAGGTTGAGAGTGGTGTAGGGTGAGGGGTTGAGTTCGGGTTACGTTTGGGCGATAGGGTGAGGGGTTGAGTTAGGGTTGAGTGTGGGGGATCGGGTGAGGGGTTGAGTTAGTATTGAGTGTGGGTTTGAGTGTTGGGGTTGAGTTAGGATTGAGTGTTGGGGTTGAATGTGGGGGATAGGGTGAGGGGTTGAGGGTTGGGGTTGAGTTCGGGTTGATTGTGGGGGATAGGGTGAGGGGTTGAGTTTGGGCGATTGGGTGAGGGGTTGAGTGTGGGGGATAGGGTGAGGGGTTGAGTTCAGGTTGAGAGTGGGGTAGGGTGAGGGGTTGAGTTCGGGTTACGTTTGGGCGATAGGGTGAGGAGTTGAGTTAGGGTTGAGTGTGGGGGATCGGGTGAGGGGTTGATTTAGGGTTGAGTGTGGGGGACAGGCTGAGGCGTTGAGTTAGTATTGAGTGTGGGGTTGAGTGTTGGAGTTGAGTTCGGATTGAGTGTTGGGGTTGAATGTGGGGGACAGGGTGAGGGGTTGAGGGTTGGGGTTGAGTTCGGGTTGTTTGTGGGGGATAGGGTGAGGGGTTGAGTTTGGGCGATAGGGTGAGGGGTTGAGTGTTGGGGATAGGGTGAGGGGTTGAGTTCGGGTTGAGTGTGGGGGATAGGTTGAGAGGTTGAGTTCGGGTTGACTGTGGGGGATAGGGTAAGGGGTTGATTTCGGGATGAGTGTGGGGGATAGGGTGAGGGGTTGAGTTCGGGTTGAGTGTGGGGGATGGGGTGAGGGGTTGAGTTTGGGTTGAGTGTGGAGGATGGGGTGAGGGGTTGAGTTTGGGATGAGTGTGGGGGATGGGGTGAGGGGTTGAGTTTGGGTTGAGTGTGGGGGATAGGGTGAGGGGTTGAGTTTGGGTTGAGTGTGGGGGATGGGGTGAGGGGTTGAGTTTGGGTTGAGTGTGGGGGATAGGGTGAGGGGTTGAGTTTGGGTTGAGTGTGGGGGATAGGGTGAGGGGTCGAGATTGGGTTGAGTGTGGGGGACACGGTGAGGGGTTGAGTTTGGGTTGAGTGTGGGCGATAGGGTGAGGGGTTGAGTTTGGGTTGAGTGTGGGGGATAGGGTGAGGGGTTGAGTTTGGGTTGAGTGTGGGGGATAGGGTGAGGGGTTGAGTTCGGGTTGAGTGTGGGGGTTGGGATGAGGGGTTGAGTTTAGGGTTGACTGTGGGGGATAGGGTGAGGGGTTGAGTTTGGGTTGAGTGTGGGGGACACGGTGAGGGGTTGAGTTTAGGGTTGAGTGTGGGGGATAGGGTGAGGGGTTGAGTTCGGGTTGAGTGGGGGGGACACGGTGAGCGGTTGAGTTTAGGGTTGAGTGTGGGGGATAGGGTGAGGGGTTGAGTTTGGGTTGAGTGTGCGGGATGGGGTGAGGGGTTGAGTTTGGGTTGAGTGTGGGGGACACGGTGAGGGGTTGAGTTTGGGTTGAGTGTGGGGGATACGGTGAGGGGTTGAGTTTGGGTTGAGTGTGGGGGTTAGGGTGAGGGGTTGAGTTTGGGTTGAGTGTGGGGGTTAGGGTGAGGGGTTGAGTTTGGGTTGAGTGTGGGGGATGGGGTGAGGGGTTGAGTGTGGGGGATGGGGTGAGGGGTTGAGTGTGGGGGTTAGGGTGAGGGGTTGAGTTTGGGTTGAGTGTGGGGGATGGGGTGAGGGGTTGAGTGTGGGGGATGGGGTGAGGGGTTGAGTGTGGGGGTTAGGGTGAGGGGTTGAGTTTGGGTTGAGTGTGGGGGATGGGGTGAGGGGTTGAGTGTGGGGGATGGGGTGAGGGGTTGAGTGTGGGGGTTAGGGTGAGGGGTTGAGTTTGGGTTGAGTGTGGGGGATGGGGTGAGGGGTTGAGTGTGGGGGATGGGGTGAGGGGTTGAGTGTGGGGGATGGGGTGAGGGGTTGAGTGTGGGGGATGGGGTGAGGGGTTGAGTGTGGGGGTTAGGGTGAGGGGTTGAGTGTGGGGGATGGGGTG
This sequence comes from Heterodontus francisci, assembly GCF_036365525.1. NCBI lineage: Eukaryota > Metazoa > Chordata > Chondrichthyes > Heterodontiformes > Heterodontidae > Heterodontus > Heterodontus francisci. The sequence goes on along the minus strand of NC_090375.1, from coordinate 2,020,057 downwards.
AGGGGTTGAGTGTGGGGGATGGTGTGAGGGGTTGAGTGTGGGGGTTAGGGTGAGGGGTTGAGTGTGGGGGATGGGGTGAGGGTTTGAGTGTGAGGGATGGGGTGAGGGTTTGAGTGTGGGGGATGGGGTGAGGGGTTGAGTGTGGGGGTTAGGGTGAGGGGTTGAGTGTGGGGGTTAGGGTGAGGGGTTGAGTTTGGGTTGAGTGTGGGGGATGGGGTGAGGGGTTGAGTGTGGGGGTTAGGGTGCGGTGTTGAGTTTGGGTTGTGTGTGGGGGATGGGGTGAGGGGTTGAGTGTGGGGGATGGGGTGAGGGGTTGAGTGTGGGGGATGGGGTGAGGGGTTGAGTTTGGGTTGAGTGTGGGGGATGGGGTGAGGGGTTGAGTGTGGGGGATGGGGTGAGGGGTTGAGTGTGGGGGTTAGGGTGAGGGGTTGAGTGTGGGGGATGAGGTGAGGGGTTGAGTGTGGGGGATGAGGTGAGGGGTTGTGTCTGGGGGATGAGGTGAGGGGTTGTGTCTGGGGGATGGGGTGAGGGGTTGAGTGTGGGGGATGAGGTGAGGGGTTGAGTGTGGGGGATGAGGTGAGGGGTTGAGTGTGGGGGATGGAGTGAGGGGTTGAGTGTGGGGGTTAGGGTGAGGGGTTGAGTGTGGGGGATGGGGTGAGGGGTTGAGTGTGGGAGTTAGGGTGAGGGGTTGAGTTTAGGGTTTGAGTGTGGGGGATAGGGTGAGGGGTTGTGTTTGGGTAGAGTGTGGGGGTTAGGGTGAGGGGTTGAGTTTGGGTTGAGTGTGGGGGATGGGGTGAGGGGTTGAGTGTGGGGGTTAGGGTGAGGGGTTGAGTGTGGGGGTTTGGGTGAGGGGTTGAGAGTGGGGGTTAGGGTGAGGGGTTGAGTGTGGGGGTTAGGCTGAGGGGTTGAGTTTGGGTTGAGTGTGGGGGTTAGGGTGAGGGTTTGAGTGTGGGGGATGGGGTGAGGGGTTGAGTGTGGGAGTTAGGGTGAGGGGTTGAGTTTGGGTTGAGTGTGGGGGTTAGGGTGAGGGGTTGAGTTTGGGTTGAGTGTGGGGGTTAGGGTGAGGGGTTGAGTGTGGGGGATGGGGTGAGGGGTTGAGTGTGGGGGATGGTGTGAGGGGTTGAGTGTGGGGGTTAGGGTGAGGGGTTGAGTGTGGGGGATGGGGTGAGGGTTTGAGTGTGGGGGATGGGGTGAGGGGTTGAGTGTGGGGGTTAGGGTGAGGGGTTGAGTGTGGGGGTTAGGGTGAGGGGTTGAGTGTCGGGGATGAGGTGAGGGGTTGAGTGTGGGGGTTAGGGTGAGGGGTTGAGTTTGGGTTGAGTGTGGGAGTTAGGGTGAGGGGTTGAGTTTGGGTTGAGTGTGGGGGTTAGGGTGAGGGGTTGAGTGTGGGGGATGGGGTGAGGGGTTGAGTGTGGGGGTTAGGGTGAGGGGTTGAGTGTGGGGGTTAGGGTGAGGGGTTGAGTGTGGGGGTTAGGGTGAGGGGTTGAGTGTCGGGGATGGGGTGAGGGGTTGAGTGTGGGGGTTAGGGTGAGGGGTTGAGTTTGGGTTGAGTGTGGGGGTTCGGGTGAGGGGTTGAGTGTGGGGGTTAGGGTGAGGGGTTGAGTGTGGGGGTTAGGGTGAGGGGTTGAGTGTGGGGGTTAGGGTGAGGGGTTGAGTGTGGGGGATGGGGTGAGGGGTTGAGTGTGGGGGTTAGGGTGAGGGGTTGAGTGTGGGGGTTAGGGTGAGGGGTTGAGAGTGGGGGATGAGGTGAGGGGTTGAGTGTGGGGGTTAGGGTGAGGGGTTGAGTTTGGGTTGAGTGTGGGGGTTAGGGTGAGGGGTTGAGTGTGGGGGTTAGGGTGAGGGGTTGAGTTTGGGGGTTAGGGTGAGGGGTTGAGTGTGGGGGTTAGGGTGAGGAGTTGAGTTTGGGGGTTAGGGTGAGGGGTTGAGTGTGGGGGTTAGGGTGAGGGGTTGAGTGTGGGTTGAGTGTGGGAGTTAGGGTGAGGGGTTGAGTGTGGGGGTTAGGGTGAGGGGTTGAGTTTGGGGGTTAGGGTGAGGGGTTGAGTGTGGGGGTTAGGGTGAGGGGTTGAGTGTGGGGGATGAGGTGAGGGGTTGAGTGTGGGGGTTAGGGTGAGGGGTTGAGTTTGGGTTGAGTGTGGGGGTTAGGGTGAGGGGTTGAGTGTGGGGGTTAGGGTGAGGGGTTGAGTGTGGGGGATGAGGTGAGGGGTTGAGTGTGGGGGTTAGGGTGAGGGGTTGAGTGTGGGGGTTAGGGTGAGGGGTTGAGTGTGGGGGATGAGGTGAGGGGTTGAGTGTGGGGGTTAGGGTGAGGGGTTGAGTGTGGGGGATGGGGTGAGGGGTTGAGTGTCGGGGATGGGGTGAGGGGTTGAGTGTCGGGGATGGGGTGAGGGGTTGAGTGTGGGGGTTAGGGTGAGGGGTTGAGTGTGGGGGTTAGGGTGAGGGGTTGTGTGTCGGGGATGGGGTGAGGGGTTGAGTGTCGGGGATGGGGTGAGGGGTTGAGTGTGGGGGTAGGGTGAGGGGTTGAGTGTGGGGGTTAGGGTGAGGGGTAGAGTGTGGGGGTTAGGGTGAGGGGTAGAGTGTGGGGGTTAGGGTGAGGGGTTGAGTCTGGGGGACGGGGTGAGGGGTTGAGTGTGGGGGTTAGGGTGAGGGGTTGAGTGTGGGGGTTAGGGTGAGGGGTTGAGTTTGGGTTGAGTGTGGGGGTTAGGGTGAGGGGTTGAGTGTGGGGGTTAGGGTGAGGGGTTGAGTGTGGGGGTTAGGGTGAGGGGTTGAGTGTGGGGGATGGGGTGAGGGGTTGAGTGTGGGGGTTGGGGTGAGGGGTTGAGTGTGGGGGTTAGGGTGAGGGGTTGAGTGTGGGGGTTAGGGTGAGGGGTTGAGTGTGGGGGTTAGGGTGAGGGGTTGAGTGTGGGGGTTAGGGTGAGGGGTTGAGTGTCGGGGATGAGGTGAGGGGTTGAGTGTGGGGGATGAGGTGAGGGGTTGAGTGTGGGGGATGGGGTGAGGGGTTGAGTGTGGGGGATGAGGTGAGGGGTTGAGTGTGGGGGTTAGGGTGAGGGGTTGAGTGTGGGGGTTAGGGTGTGGGGTTGAGTGTCGGGGATGGGGTGAGGGGTTGAGTGTCGGGGATGGGGTGAGGGGTTGAGTGTGGGGGTTAGGGTGAGGGGTTGAGTGTGGGGGTTAGGGTGAGGGGTTGAGTGTGGGGGTTAGGGTGAGGGGTTGAGTGTGGGGGTTAGGGTGAGGGGTTGAGTGTGGGGGATGGGGTGAGGGGTTGAGTGTGGGGGTTAGGGTGAGGGGTTGAGTGTGGGGGTTAGGGTGAGGGGTTGAGTGTGGGGGTTAGGGTGAGGGGTTGAGTTTGGGTTGAGTGTGGGGGTTAGGGTGAGGGGTTGGGTGTGGGGGTTAGGGTGAGGGGTTGAGTGTGGGGGTTAGGGTGAGGGGTTGAGTGTCGGGGTTAGGGTGAGGGGTTGAGTGTGGGGGTTAGGGTGAGGGGTTGAGTGTGGGGGATGGGGTGAGGGGTTGAGTGTGGGGGTTGGGGTGAGGGGTTGAGTGTGGGGGTTAGGGTGAGGGGTTGAGTGTGGGGGTTAGGGTGAGGGGTTGAGTGTGGGGGTTATGGTGAGGGGTTGAGTGTGGGGGTTAGGGTGAGGGGTTGAGTGTGGGGGATGAGGTGAGGGTTTGAGTGTGGGGGTTAGGGTGAGGGGTTGAGTGTGGGGGTTAGGGTGAGGGGTTGAGTGTGGGGGTTAGGGTGAGGGGTTGAGTGTGGGGGTTAGGGTGAGGGGTTGAGTGTGGGGGATGAGGTGAGGGGTTGAGTGTGGGGGATGGGGTGAGGGGTTGAGTGTGGGGGATGAGGTGAGGGGTTGAGTGTGGGGGTTAGGGTGAGGGGTTGAGTGTGGGGGTTAGGGTGAGGGGTTGAGTGTGGGGGATGAGGTGAGGGGTTGAGTGTGGGGGATGAGGTGAGGGGTTGAGTGTGGGGGTTAGGGTGAGGGGTTGAGTGTGTGGGTTAGGGTGAGGGGTTGAGTGTGGGGGATGGGGTGAGGGGTTGAGTGTGGGGGATGAGGTGAGGGGTTGAGTGTGGGGGTTAGGGTGAGGGGTTGAGTGTGGGGGTTAGGGTGAGGGGTTGAGTGTGGGTGTTAGGGTGAGGGGTTGAGTGGGGGTTAGGGTGAGGGGTTGAGTGGGGGTTAGGGTGAGGGGTTGAGTGTGGGGGTTAGGGTGAGGGGTTGAGTGTGGGGGTTAGGGTGAGGGGTTGAGTGGGGGTTAGGGTGAGGGGTTGAGTGTGGGGGTTAGGGTGAGGGGTTGAGTGTGGGGGTTAGGGTGAGGGGTTGAGTGTGGGGGTTAGGGTGAGGGGTTGAGTGTGGGGGTTAGGGTGAGGGGTTGAGTGGGGGTTAGGGTGAGGGGTTGAGTGGGGGTTAGGGTGAGGGGTTGAGTGTGGGGGTTAGGGTGAGGGGTTGAGTGGGGGTTAGGGTGAGGGGTTGAGTGTGGGGGTTAGGGTGAGGGGTTGAGTGTGGGGGTTAGGGTGAGGGGTTGAGTGTGGGGGTTAGGGTGAGGGGTTGAGTGTGGGGGTTAGGGTGAGGGGTTGAGTGGGGGTTAGGGTGAGGGGTTGAGTGTGGGGGTTAGGGTGAGGGGTTGAGTGGGGGTTAGGGTGAGGGGTTGAGTGTGGGGGTTAGGGTGAGGGGTTGAGTGTGGGGGTTAGGGTGAGGGGTTGAGTGTGGGGGTTAGGGTGAGGGGTTGAGTGTGGGGGTTAGGGTGAGGGGTTGAGTGGGGGTTAGGGTGAGGGGTTGAGTGGGGGTTAGGGTGAGGGGTTGAGTGTGGGGGTTAGGGTGAGGGGTTGAGTGTGGGGGTTAGGGTGAGGGGTTGAGTGTGGGGGTTAGGGTGAGGGGTTGAGTGGGGGTTAGGGTGAGGGGTTGAGTGGGGGTTAGGGTGAGGGGTTGAGTGTGGGGGTTAGGGTGAGGGGTTGAGTGGGGGTTAGGGTGAGGGGTTGAGTGTGGGGGTTAGGGTGAGGGGTTGAGTGTGGGGGTTAGGGTGAGGGGTTGAGTGTGGGGGTTAGGGTGAGGGGTTGAGTGGGGGTTAGGGTGAGGGATTGAGTGGGGGTTAGGGTGAGGGGTTGAGTGGGGGTTAGGGTGAGGGGTTGAGTGGGGGTTAGGGTGAGGGGTTGAGTGTGGGGGTTAGGGTGAGGGGTTGAGTGGGGGTTAGGGTGAGGGGTTGAGTGTGGGGGTTAGGGTGAGGGGTTGAGTGGGGGTTAGGGTGAGGGGTTGAGTGGGGGTTAGGGTGAGGGGTTGAGTGTGGGGGATGAGGTGAGGGGTTGAGTGGGTTTGATTTCGGGATAATGTTGTGCTGCTATTTACTGAAATGAATTGATTTACTCAGTGTCTTGGAGCTCTGTAATGACAGTAACATTATATGATTGGTGGAGAATCGGAGGATGCTGCACCTCTGGCTGTAGTTCATTGAATAAGTTGCACATATTTTATACACAGGTCCTGTCACTTGGAGCTGATGTTCTGCCCGAATATAAACTGCAGGCCCCACGAATTCACAAATGGACCATTCTTCACTACAGCCCCTTCAAGGCAGTGTGGGATTGGTTAATCTTGCTCCTCGTTATCTACACTGCAATCTTCACCCCATATTCAGCAGCTTTCCTACTGAATGACCAGGAGGAGGTGAAACGTCGAGATTGTGGTTACTCCTGCAACCCCCTCAATGTGGTGGATCTGATTGTGGACATTATGTTTATTATTGACATTCTCATCAACTTCCGCACTACCTACGTGAACAGTAATGATGAGGTGGTCAGCCATCCAGGCAAAATTGCCATCCATTACTTTAAGGGCTGGTTCCTAATTGATATGGTGGCTGCAATTCCATTCGATCTGCTCATTTTTCGTTCTGGCTCTGATGAGGTGAGAATTAACGCGAGTAGTTTCCAGGATTTTGGGCCTTTAGTCACAACGATGCAAACTACCTCTATTCAAACTGACTTATTATGTGATTGAGGAACCCACAGAGCTCTCAGTGTAACAAGAGTTTGAAGAACCAGTCAGAATGTGTGATGGTCAGTGTCCTGGGCCCTCCTGGTCACTGTGTGTGATGGTCAGTGTCCTGGACCCTCCTGGTCACTGTGTGTGATGGTCAGTGTCCTGGGCCCTCCTGGTCAGAGTGTGTGATGGTCAGTGTCCTGGACCCTCCCAGTCAGAGTGTGTGATGGTCAGTGTCCTGGACCCTCCCAGTCAGAATGTGTGATGGTCAGTGTCCTGGACCCTCCTGGTCACTGTGTGTGATGGTCAGTGTCATGGACCCTCCCAGTCAGAGTGTGTGATGGTCAGTGTCCTGGACCCTCCTGGTCACTGTGTGTGATGGTCAGTGTCCTGGACCCTCCCGGTCGGATTGTGTGATGGTCAGTGTCCTGGACCCTTCCGGTCGGAGTGTGTGATGGTCAGTGTCCTGGGCCCTCCTGGTCACTGTGTGTGATGGTCAGTGTCCTGGACCCTCCCGGTCGGATTGTGTGATGGTCAGTGTCCTGGGCCCTCCTGGTCACTGTGTGTGATGGTCAGTGTCATGGACCCTCCCAGTCAGAGTGTGTGATGGTCAGTGTCCTGGGCCCTCCTGGTCACTGTGTGTGATGGTCAGTGTCATGGACCCTCGCAGTCAGAGTGTGTGATGGTCAGTGTCCTGGACCCTCCTGGTCACTGTGTGTGATGGTCAGTGTCATGGACCCTCCCAGTCAGAATGTGTGATGGTCAGTGTCCTGGACCCTCCCAGTCAGAATGTGTGATGGTCAATGTCCTGGACCCTCCTGGTCACTGTGTGTGATGGTCAGTGTCCTGGACCCTCCCGGTCGGAGTATGTGATGGTCAGTGTCCTGGACCCTCCCGGTCGGAGTGTGTGATGGTCAGTGTCCTGGACCCTCCCGGTCGGATTGTGTGATGGTCAGTGTCCTGGGCCCTCCTGGTCACTGTGTGTGATGGTCAGTGTCCTGGACCCTCCCGGTCGGATTGTGTGATGGTCAGTGTCCTGGGCCCTCCCAGTCAGAGTGTGTGATGGTCAGTGTCCTGGGCCCTCCTGGTCACTGTGTGTGATGGTCAGTGTCCTGGACCCTCCCGGTCGGAGTGTGTGATGGTCAGTGTCCTGGGCCCTCCCGGTCGGAGTGTGTGATGGTCAGTGTCATGGACCCTCCCGGTCGGAGTATGTGATGGTCAGTGTCCTGGACCCTCCCGGTCGGAATGTGTGATGGTCAGTGTCCTGGGCCCTCCTGGTCACTGTGTGTGATGGTCAGTGTCCTGGACCCTCCCGGTCGGAATGTGTGATGGTCAGTGTCCTGGGCCCTCCTGGTCACTGTGTGTGATGGTCAGTGTCCTGGAGCCTCCCGGTCGGAGTGTGTGATGGTCAGTGTCCTGGGCCCTCCCGGTCGGAGTGTATGATGGTCAGTGTCCTGGGCCCTCCTGGTCACTGTGTGTGATGGTCAGTGTCCTGGACCCTCCCGGTCGGAGTGTGTGATGGTCAGTGTCCTGGGCCCTCCCGGTCGGAGTGTGTGATGGTCAGTGTCATGGACCCTCCCGGTCGGAGTATGTGATGGTCAGTGTCCTGGACCCTCCCGGTCGGAATGTGTGATGGTCAGTGTCCTGGGCCCTCCTGGTCACTGTGTGTGATGGTCAGTGTCCTGGACCGTCCCGGTCAGAGTATGCGATGGTCAGTGTCCTGGACCCTCCCAGTCAGAGTGTGTGATGGTCAGTGTCCTGGGCCCTCCCAGTCAGAGTGTGTGATGGTCAGTGTCCTGGGCCCTCCTGGTCACTGTGTGTGATGGTCAGTGTCCTGGACCCTCCCGGTCGGAGTATGTGATGGTCAGTGTCCTGGGCCCTCCCAGTCAGAGTGTGTGATGGTCAGTGTCCTGGACCCTCCCGGTCGGAGTGTGTGATGGTCAGTGTCCTGGACCCTCCCGGTCGGATTGTGTGATGGTCAATGTCCTGGACCCTTCCGGTCAGAGTGTGTGATGGTCAGTGTCCTGGACCTTCCCGGTCGGAGTATGTGATGGTCAGTGTCCTGGACCCTCCCAGTCAGAATGTGTGATGGTCAGTGTCCTGGGCCCTCCTGGTCACTGTGTGTGATGGTCAGTGTCCTGGACCCTCCCGGTCGGATTGTGTGATGGTCAGTGTCCTGGACCCTTCCGGTCGGAGTGTGTGATGGTCAGTGTCCTGGGCCCTCCTGGTCACTGTGTGTGATGGTCAGTGTCCTGGACTCTCCCGGTCGGATTGTGTGATGGTCAGTGTCCTGGGCCCTCCTGGTCACTGTGTGTGATGGTCAGTGTCCTGGACCCTCCCAGTCAGAGTGTGTGATGGTCAGTGTCCTGGGCCCTCCTGGTCAGTGTGTGATGGTCAGTGTCCTGGACCCTCCCAGTCAGAGTGTGTGATGGTCAGTGTCCTGGGCCCTCCTGGTCACTGTGTGTGATGGTCAGTGTCCTGGACCCTCCCAGTCAGAGTGTGTGATGGTCAGTGTCCTGGGCCCTCCTGGTCAGTGTGTGATGGTCAGTGTCCTGGACCCTCCCAGTCAGAGTGTGTGATGGTCAGTGTCCTGGGCCCTCCTGGTCACTGTGTGTGATGGTCAGTGTCTTGGACCCTCCCAGTCAGAGTGTGTGATGGTCAGTGTCCTGGGCCCTCCTGGTCACTGTGTGTGATGGTCAGTGTCCTGGACCCTCCCAGTCAGAGTGTGTGATGGTCAGTGTCCTGGACCCTCCCGGTCAGTGTGTGATGGTCAGTGTCCTGGACCCTCCCGGTCGGAGTGTATGATGGTCAGTGTCCTGGACCCTCCCGTTCGGAATGTGTGATGGTCAGTGTCCTGGACCCTCCCAGTCAGAATGTGTGATGGTCAGTGTCCTGGACCCTCCCGGTCGGAGTGTGTGATGGTCAGTGTCCTGGACCCTCCTGGTCACTGTGTGTGATGGTCAGTGTCCTGGGCCCTCCTGGTCACTGTGTGTGATGGTCAGTGTCCTGGACCCTCCCGGTCTGAGTATGTGATGGTCAGTGTCCTGGGCCCTCCTGGTCACTGTGTGTGATGGTCAGTGTCCTGGGCCCTCCTGGTCACTGTGTGTGATGGTCAGTGTCATGGACTCTCCTGGTCACTGTGTGTGATGGTCAGTGTCATGGACCCTCCCAGTCAGAGTGTGTGATGGTCAGTGTCCTGGACCCTCCTGGTCACTGTGTGTGATGGTCAGTGTCATGGACCCTCCCAGTCAGAATGTGTGATGGTCAGTGTCCTGGACCCTCCCAGTCAGAATGTGTGATGGTCAATGTCCTGGACCCTCCTGGTCACTGTGTGTGATGGTCAGTGTCCTGGACCCTCCCGGTCGGAGTATGTGATGGTCAGTGTCCTGGACCCTCCCGGTCGGAGTGTGTGATGGTCAGTGTCCTGGACCCTCCCGGTCAGATTGTGTGATGGTCAGTGTCCTGGGCCCTCCTGGACACTGTGTGTGATGGTCAGTGTCCTGGACCCTCCCGGTCGGATTGTGTGATGGTCAGTGTCCTGGGCCCTCCCAGTCAGAGTGTGTGATGGTCAGTGTCCTGGGCCCTCCCAGTCAGAGTGTGTGATGGTCAGTGTCCTGGGCCCTCCTGGTCACTGTGTGTGATGGTCAGTGTCCTGGACCCTCCCGGTCGGATTGTGTGATGGTCAGTGTCCTGGGCCCTCCTGGTCACTGTGTGTGATGGTCAGTGTCCTGGACCCTCCCGGTCGGAGTTTGTGATGGTCAGTGTCCTGGGCCCTCCCAGTCAGAGTGTGTGATGGTCAGTGTCCTGGGCCCTCCTGGTCACTGTGTGTGATGGTCAGTGTCATGGACCCTCCCAGTCAGAGTGTGTGATGGTCAGTGTCCTGGGCCCTCCCAGTCAGAGTGTGTGATGGTCAGTGTCCTGGACCCTCCCGGTCGGATTGTGTGATGGTCAGTGTCCTGGGCCCTCCCAGTCAGAGTTTGTGATGGTCAGTGTCCTGGGCCCTCCCAGTCAGAGTGTATGATGGTCAGTGCCCTGGGCCCTCCTGGTCACTGTGTGTGATGGTCAGTGTCCTGGACCCTCCCGGTCGGAGTGTGTGATGGTCAGTGTCCTGGGCCCTCCCGGTCGGAGTGTATGATGGTCAGTGTCCTGGGCCCTCCTGGTCACTGTGTGTGATGGTCAGTGTCCTGGACCCTCCCGGTCGGAGTTTGTGATGGTCAGTGTCCTGGGCCCTCCTGGTCACTGTGTGTGATGGTCAGTGTCCTGGGCCCTCCTGGTCACTGTGTGTGATGGTCAGTGTCATGGACCCTCCCAGTCAGAGTGTGTGATGGTCAGTGTCCTGGGCCCTCCTGGTCACTGTGTGTGATGGTCAGTGTCATGGACCCTCCCAGTCAGAGTGTGTGATGGTCAGTGTCCTGGACCCTCCTGGTCACTGTGTGTGATGGTCAGTGTCATGGACCCTCCCAGTCAGAATGTGTGATGGTCAGTGTCCTGGACCCTCCCAGTCAGAATGTGTGATGGTCAATGTCCTGGACCCTCCTGGTCACTGTGTGTGATGGTCAGTGTCCAGGACCCTCCCGGTCGGAGTATGTGATGGTCAGTGTCCTGGACCCTCCCGGTTGGAGTGTGTGATGGTCAGTGTCCTGGACCCTCCCGGTCGGATTGTGTGATGGTCAGTGTCCTGGGCCCTCCTGGTCACTGTGTGATGGTCAGTGTCCTGTACCCTCCCGGTCGGATTGTGTAATGGTCAGTGTCCTGGGCCCTCCCAGTCAGAGTGTGTGATGGTCAGTGTCCTGGGCCCTCCTGGTCACTGTGTGTGATGGTCAGTGTCCTGGACCCTCCCGGTCGGAGTGTGTGATGGTCAGTGTCCTGGGCCCTCCCGGTCGGAATGTGTGATGGTCAGTGTCCTGGGCCCTCCTGGTCACTGTGTGTGATGGTCAGTGTCCTGGACCGTCCCGGTCAGAGTATGCGATGGTCAGTGTCCTGGACCCTCCCAGTCAGAGTGTGTGATGGTCAGTGTCCTGGGCCCTCCCAGTCAGAGTGTGTGATGGTCAGTGTCCTGGGCCCTCCTGGTCACTGTGTGTGATGGTCAGTGTCCTGGACCCTCCCGGTCGGAGTATGTGATGGTCAGTGTCCTGGGCCCTCCCAGTCAGAGTGTGTGATGGTCAGTGTCCTGGACCCTCCCGGTCGGAGTGTGTGATGGTCAGTGTCCTGGACCCTCCCGGTCGGATTGTGTGATGGTCAATGTCCTGGACCCTTCCGGTCAGAGTGTGTGATGGTCAGTGTCCTGGACCTTCCCGGTCGGAGTATGTGATGGTCAGTGTCCTGGACCCTCCCAGTCAGAATGTGTGATGGTCAGTGTCCTGGGCCCTCCTGGTCACTGTGTGTGATGGTCAGTGTCCTGGACCCTCCCGGTCGGATTGTGTGATGGTCAGTGTCCTGGACCCTTCCGGTCGGAGTGTGTGATGGTCAGTGTCCTGGGCCCTCCTGGTCACTGTGTGTGATGGTCAGTGTCCTGGACTCTCCCGGTCGGATTGTGTGATGGTCAGTGTCCTGGGCCCTCCTGGTCACTGTGTGTGATGGTCAGTGTCCTGGACCCTCCCAGTCAGAGTGTGTGATGGTCAGTGTCCTGGGCCCTCCTGGTCAGTGTGTGATGGTCAGTGTCCTGGACCCTCCCAGTCAGAGTGTGTGATGGTCAGTGTCCTGGGCCCTCCTGGTCACTGTGTGTGATGGTCAGTGTCCTGGACCCTCCCAGTCAGAGTGTGTGATGGTCAGTGTCCTGGGCCCTCCTGGTCAGTGTGTGATGGTCAGTGTCCTGGACCCTCCCAGTCAGAGTGTGTGATGGTCAGTGTCCTGGGCCCTCCTGGTCACTGTGTGTGATGGTCAGTGTCTTGGACCCTCCCAGTCAGAGTGTGTGATGGTCAGTGTCCTGGGCCCTCCTGGTCACTGTGTGTGATGGTCAGTGTCCTGGACCCTCCCAGTCAGAGTGTGTGATGGTCAGTGTCCTGGACCCTCCCGGTCAGTGTGTGATGGTCAGTGTCCTGGACCCTCCCGGTCGGAGTGTATGATGGTCAGTGTCCTGGACCCTCCCGTTCGGAATGTGTGATGGTCAGTGTCCTGGACCCTCCCAGTCAGAATGTGTGATGGTCAGTGTCCTGGACCCTCCCGGTCGGAGTGTGTGATGGTCAGTGTCCTGGACCCTCCTGGTCACTGTGTGTGATGGTCAGTGTCCTGGGCCCTCCTGGTCACTGTGTGTGATGGTCAGTGTCCTGGACCCTCCCGGTCTGAGTATGTGATGGTCAGTGTCCTGGGCCCTCCTGGTCACTGTGTGTGATGGTCAGTGTCCTGGGCCCTCCTGGTCACTGTGTGTGATGGTCAGTGTCATGGACTCTCCCAGTCAGAGTGTGTGATGGTCAGTGTCCTGGGCCCTCCTGGTCACTGTGTGTGATGGTCAGTGTCATGGACACTCCCAGTCAGAGTGTGTGATGGTCAGTGTCCTGGACCCTCCTGGTCACTGTGTGTGATGGTCAGTGTCATGGACCCTCCCAGTCAGAATGTGTGATGGTCAGTGTCCTGGACCCTCCCAGTCAGAATGTGTGATGGTCAATGTCCTGGACCCTCCTGGTCACTGTGTGTGATGGTCAGTGTCCTGGACCCTCCCGGTCGGAGTATGTGATGGTCAGTGTCCTGGACCCTCCCGGTCGGAGTTTGTGATGGTCAGTGTCCTGGGCCCTCCTGGTCACTGTGTGTGATGGTCAGTGTCCTGGGCCCTCCTGGTCACTGTGTGTGATGGTCAGTGTCATGGACCCTCCCAGTCAGAGTGTGTGATGGTCAGTGTCCTGGGCCCTCCTGGTCACTGTGTGTGATGGTCAGTGTCATGGACCCTCCCAGTCAGAGTGTGTGATGGTCAGTGTCCTGGACCCTCCTGGTCACTGTGTGTGATGGTCAGTGTCATGGACCCTCCCAGTCAGAATGTGTGATGGTCAGTGTCCTGGACCCTCCCAGTCAGAATGTGTGATGGTCAATGTCCTGGACCCTCCTGGTCACTGTGTGTGATGGTCAGTGTCCAGGACCCTCCCGGTCGGAGTATGTGATGGTCAGTGTCCTGGACCCTCCCGGTCGGAGTGTGTGATGGTCAGTGTCCTGGACCCTCCCGGTCGGATTGTGTGATGGTCAGTGTCCTGGGCCCTCCTGGTCACTGTGTGATGGTCAGTGTCCTGTACCCTCCCGGTCGGATTGTGTGATGGTCAGTGTCCTGGGCCCTCCCAGTCAGAGTGTGTGATGGTCAGTGTCCTGGGCCCTCCTGGTCACTGTGTGTGATGGTCAGTGTCCTGGACCCTCCCGGTCGGAGTGTGTGATGGTCAGTGTCCTGGGCCCTCCCGGTCGGAGTGTGTGATGGTCAGTGTCATGGACCCTCCCGGTCGGAGTATGTGATGGTCAGTGTCCTGGACCCTCCCGGTCGGAATGTGTGATGGTCAGTGTCCTGGACCCTCCTGGTCACTGTGTGTGATGGTCAGTGTCCTGGACCCTCCCGGTCGGAATGTGTGATGGTCAGTGTCCTGGGCCCTCCTGGTCACTGTGTGTGATGGTCAGTGTCCTGGACCCTCCCGGTCGGATTGTGTGATGGTCAGTGTCCTGGGCCCTCCCAGTCAGAGTCTGTGGTGGTCAGTGTCCTGGGCCCTCCTGGTCACTGTGTGTGATGGTCAGTGTCCTGTACCCTCCCGGTCGGAGTGTGTGATGGTCAGTGTCCTGGGTCCTCCCGGTCGGAGTGTATGATGGTCAGTGTCCTGGGCCCTCCTGGTCACTGTGTGTGATGGTCAGTGTCCTGGACCCTCCCGGTCGGAGTGTGTGATGGTCAGTGTCCTGGACCCTCCCGGTCAGAGTGTGTGATGGTCAGTGTCATGGACCCTCCCGGTCAGAGTATGTGATGGTCAGTGTCCTGGACCCTCCCGGTCGGAATGTGTGATGGTCAGTGTCCTGGGCCCTCCTGGTCACTGTGTGTGATGGTCAGTGTCCTGGACCGTCCCGGTCAGAGTATGTGATGGTCAGTGTCCTGGACCCTCCCAGTCAGAGTGTGTGATGGTCAGTGTCCTGGGCCCTCCCAGTCAGAGTGTGTGATGGTCAGTGTCCTGGGCCCTCCTGGTCACTGTGTGTGATGGTCAGTGTCCTGGACCCTCCCGGTCGGAGTATGTGATGGTCAGTGTCCTGGGCCCTCCCAGTCAGAGTGTGTGATGGTCAGTGTCCTGGGCCCTCCTGGTCACTGTGTGTGATGGTCAGTGTCCTGGACCCTCCCGGTCGGATTGTGTGATGGTCAATGTCCTGGACCCTTCCGGTCAGAGTGTGTGATGGTCAGTGTCCTGGACCCTCCCGGTCGGATTGTGTGATGGTCAGTGTCCTGGGCCCTCCTGGTCACTGTGTGTGATGGTCAGTGTCCTGGACCCTCCCAGTCAGAATGTGTGATGGTCAGTGTCCTGGGCCCTCCTGGTCACTGTGTGTGATGGTCAGTGTCCTGGACCCTCCCGGTCGGATTGTGTGATGGTCAGTGTCCTGGACCCTTCCGGTCGGAGTGTGTGATGGTCAGTGTCCTGGGCCCTCCTGGTCACTGTGTGTGATGGTCAGTGTCCTGGACCCTCCCGGTCGGATTGTGTAATGGTCAGTGTCCTGGGCCCTCCTGGTCACTGTGTGTGATGGTCAGTGTCCTGGGCCCTCCTGGTCACTGTGTGTGATGGTCAGTGTCCTGGGCCCTCCCGGTCGGATTGTGTGATGGTCAGTGTCCTGGGCCCTCCTGGTCACTGTGTGTGATGGTCAGTGTCCTGGACCCTCCCGGTCGGAGTGTGTGATGGTCAGTGTCCTGGGTCCTCCCGGTCGGAGTGTATGATGGTCAGTGTCCTGGGCCCTCCTGGTCACTGTGTGTGATGGTCAGTGTCCTGGACCCTCCCGGTCGGAGTGTGTGATGGTCAGTGTCCTGGGCCCTCCCGGTCGGAGTGTGTGATGGTCAGTGTCATGGACCCTCCCGGTCAGAGTATGTGATGGTCAGTGTCCTGGACCCTCCCGGTCGGAATGTGTGATGGTCAGTGTCCTGGGCCCTCCTGGTCACTGTGTGTGATGGTCAGTGTCCTGGACCGTCCCGGTCAGAGTATGTGATGGTCAGTGTCCTGGACCCTCCCAGTCAGAGTGTGTGATGGTCAGTGTCCTGGGCCCTCCCAGTCAGAGTGTGTGATGGTCAGTGTCCTGGGCCCTCCTGGTCACTGTGTGTGATGGTCAGTGTCCTGGACCCTCGCGGTCGGAGTATGTGATGGTCAGTGTCCTGGGCCCTCCCAGTCAGAGTGTGTGATGGTCAGTGTCCTGGGCCCTCCTGGTCACTGTGTGTGATGGTCAGTGTCCTGGACCCTCCCGGTCGGATTGTGTGATGGTCAATGTCCTGGACCCTTCCGGTCAGAGTGTGTGATGGTCAGTGTCCTGGAACCTCCCGGTCGGATTGTGTGATGGTCAGTGTCCTGGGCCCTCCTGGTCACTGTGTGTGATGGTCAGTGTCCTGGACCCTCCCAGTCAGAATGTGTGATGGTCAGTGTCCTGGGCCCTCCTGGTCACTGTGTGTGATGGTCAGTGTCCTGGACCCTCCCGGTCGGATTGTGTGATGGTCAGTGTCCTGGACCCTTCCGGTCGGAGTGTGTGATGGTCAGTGTCCTGGGCCCTCCTGGTCACTGTGTGTGATGGTCAGTGTCCTGGACCCTCCCGGTCGGATTGTGTAATGGTCAGTGTCCTGGGCCCTCCTGGTCACTGTGTGTGATGGTCAGTGTCCTGGACCCTCCTGGTCAGAGTGTGTGATGGTCAGTGTCCTGGGCCCTCCTGGTCAGTGTGTGATGGTCAGTGTCCTGGACCCTCCCAGTCAGAGTGTGTGATGGTCAGTGTCCTGGGCCCTCCTGGTCACTGTGTGTGATGGTCAGTGTACTGGACCCTCCCAGTCAGAGTGTGTGATGGTCAGTGTCCTGGGCCCTCCTGGTCAGTGTGTGATGGTCAGTGTCCTGGACCCTCCCAGTCAGAGTGTGTGATGGTCAGTGTCCTGGGCCCTCCTGGTCACTGTGTGTGATGGTCAGTGTACTGGACCCTCCCAGTCAGAGTGTGTGATGGTCAGTGTCCTGGGCCCTGCTGGTCACTGTGTGTGATGGTCAGTGTCCTGGACCCTCCCGGTCGGATTGTGTAATGGTCAGTGTCCTGGGCCCTCCTGGTCACTGTGTGTGATGGTCAGTGTCCTGGACCCTCCCGGTCGGATTGTGTGATGGTCAGTGTCCTGGACCCTTCCGGTCGGAGTGTGTGATGGTCAGTGTCCTGGGCCCTCCTGGTCACTGTGTGTGATGGTCAGTGTCCTGGACCCTCCCGGTCGGATTGTGTAATGGTCAGTGTCCTGGGCCCTCCTGGTCACTGTGTGTGATGGTCAGTGTCCTGGACCCTCCCAGTCAGAGTGTGTGATGGTCAGTGTCCTGGGCCCTCCTGGTCAGTGTGTGATGGTCAGTGTCCTGGACCCTCCCAGTCAGAGTGTGTGATGGTCAGTGTCCTGGGCCCTCCTGGTCACTGTGTGTGATGGTCAGTGTCCTGGACCCTCCCGGTCGGATTGTGTAATGGTCAGTGTCCTGGGCCCTCCTGGTCACTGTGTGTGATGGTCAGTGTCCTGGACCCTCCCAGTCAGAGTGTGTGATGGTCAGTGTCCTGGGCCCTCCTGGTCAGTGTGTGATGGTCAGTGTCCTGGACCCTCCCAGTCAGAGTGTGTGATGGTCAGTGTCCTGGGCCCTCCTGGTCAATGTGTGATGGTCAGTGTCCTGGACCCTCCCAGTCAGAGTGTGTGATGGTCAGTGTCCTGGACCCTCCTGGTCGGAATGTGTGATGGTCAGTGTCCTGGGCCCTCCTGGTCACTGTGTGTGATGGTCAGTGTCCTGGACCCTCCCGGTCGGATTGTGTGATGGTCAGTGTCCTGGGCCCTCCCAGTCAGAGTTTGTGATGGTCAGTGTCCTGGGCCCTCCCAGTCAGAGTGTGTGATGGTCAGTGTCCTGGGCCCTCCTGGTCACTGTGTGTGATGGTCAGTGTCCTGGACCCTCCCGGTCGGAGTGTGTGATGGTCAGTGTCCTGGGCCCTCCCGGTCGGAGTGTATGATGGTCAGTGTCCTGGGCCCTCCTGGTCACTGTGTGTGATGGTCAGTGTCCTGGACCCTCCCGGTCGGAGTGTGTGATGGTCAGTGTCCTGGGCCCTCCTGGTCACTGTGTGTGATGGTCAGTGTCCTGGGCCCTCCTGGTCACTGTGTGTGATGGTCAGTGTCATGGACCCTCCCAGTCAGAGTGTGTGATGGTCAGTGTCCTGGGCCCTCCTGGTCACTGTGTGTGATGGTCAGTGTCATGGACCCTCGCAGTCAGAGTGTGTGATGGTCAGTGTCCTGGACCCTCCTGGTCACTGTGTGTGATGGTCAGTGTCATGGACCCTCCCAGTCAGAATGTGTGATGGTCAGTGTCCTGGACCCTCCCAGTCAGAATGTGTGATGGTCAATGTCCTGGACCCTCCTGGTCACTGTGTGTGATGGTCAGTGTCCAGGACCCTCCCGGTCGGAGTATGTGATGGTCAGTGTCCTGGACCCTCCCGGTCGGAGTGTGTGATGGTCAGTGTCCTGGACCCTCCCGGTCGGATTGTGTGATGGTCAGTGTCCTGGGCCCTCCTGGTCACTGTGTGTGATGGTCAGTGTCCTGTACCCTCCCGGTCGGATTGTGTGATGGTCAGTGTCCTGGGCCCTCCCAGTCAGAGTGTGTGATGGTCAGTGTCCTGGGCCCTCCTGGTCACTGTGTGTGATGGTCAGTGTCCTGGACCCTCCCGGTCGGAGTGTGTGATGGTCAGTGTCCTGGGCCCTCCCGGTCGGAGTGTGTGATGGTCAGTGTCATGGACCCTCTCGGTCGGAGTATGTGATGGTCAGTGTCCTGGACCCTCCTGGTCACTGTGTGTGATGGTCAGTGTCCTGGACCCTCCCGGTCGGAATGTGTGATGGTCAGTGTCCTGGGCCCTCCTGGTCACTGTGTGTGATGGTCAGTGTCCTGGACCCTCCCGGTCGGATTGTGTGATGGTCAGTGTCCTGGGCCCTCCCAGTCAGAGTCTGTGATGGTCAGTGTCCTGGGCCCTCCTGATCACTGTGTGTGATGATCAGTGTCCTGGACCCTCCCGGTCGGAGTGTGTGATGGTCAGTGTCCTGGGTCCTCCCGGTCGGAGTGTATGATGGTCAGTGTCCTGGGCCCTCCTGGTCACTGTGTGTGATGGTCAGTGTCCTGGACCCTCCCGGTCAGTGTGTGATGGTCAGTGTCCTGGGCCCTCCCGGTCAGTGTGTGATGGTCAGTGTCCTGGACCCTCCTGGTCCGTGTGTGATGGTCAGTGTCCTGGACCCTCCTGGACCGTGTGTGATGGTCAGTGTCCTGGACCCTCCCGGTCAGTGTGTGATGGTCAGTGTCCTGGGCCCTCCCAGTCAGTGTGTGATGGTCAGTGCCCTGGACCCTCCCGGTGAGTGTGTGATGGTCAGTGTCCTGGACCCTCCCGGTCAGTGTGTGATGGTCAGTGCCCTGGACCCTCCCGGTGAGTGTGTGATGGTCAGTGTCCTGGACCCTCCCGGTCAGTGTGTGATGGTCAGTGGGTGATGATAACCTGTGCTCCCTGATTGCTCTGTAGTGATGTCCATTGTCTATTCCTGTCTGTTTAACTGTGTCTCACTTTCTGCAGACAACCACACTGATTGGACTGTTGAAGACGGCGCGCCTGTTGCGTTTGGTGCGTGTGGCTCGCAAGCTGGACCGTTACTCAGAGTATGGAGCAGCTGTACTTTTCCTGCTCATGTGTACATTTGCCCTGATTGCCCATTGGCTGGCTTGTATCTGGTATGCCATTGGGAATGTGGAGAGAACATTCCTTCAACCAAAGATCGGCTGGCTGGACTCGCTAGGTGACCAGATTGATAAACCTTACCATGAAAATGATACTTCGTCAGGTCCCACCATCAAGGATAAATATGTCACTGCCCTTTATTTCACCTTCAGCAGTTTAACAAGTGTAGGTTTTGGGAATGTTTCTCCCAACACTAACTCCGAGAAAATCTTCTCCATCTGTGTGATGCTCATTGGCTGTAAGTACCTTGCTTCATTCTGGACACTGCAGCAACAAGTTGGGAGATAACAGTATTTTTAATGAAAAAATACAACTCCTCACATTTCCTGTCTGTTATCTCTCTCTTCCTGTGATGCACTTAATTATCAGCAAAATCCTGAGCACATTTTGATCACTTTAACCCAACAGGTCTGGCAGTATCTGTGGAGAGAGAAACAGAGTTAACGTTTCAGGTCAGTGACCCTTCATCAGAACTGGTAAAGGTGAGAAATGTAATCGACTTTGAGCAAGTGAAGGTGTGGGGGAAGAGAAGAAAAGGGAAGGTGTGTGATAGTGCAGAGGGCAGGAGAGATTAAATGACAAAGATGTCACAAAACAAAGGAAAAGGAAGTGCTAATAGTTGTATTAAAAGACAAAGCATTAGCCCAGAGTGTTAATCACAGATTGATGAACAGTCATCCGCCATTTTCGCCACCTCCAGCGTGATGCCACTACCAGTCGCATCTTCCCCTCCCTTCCCCTGTCAGCATTCCGAAGGGATCGTTCCCTCCGTGAAACCCTGGTCCACTCCTCCATTACCCCCACCACCTCATCCCCTTCCCACGGCACCTTCCCCTGCCATCGCAGGAGGTGTAATACCTGCCCATTTACCTCCTCTCTCCTCACTATCCCAGGCCCCAAACACTCCTTTCAGGAGAAGCAGCGATTTACTTGTACTTCTTTCAATGTAGTATACTGTATTCGCTGCTCACAATGTGGTCTCCTCTACATTGGGGAGACCAAACGCAGACTGGGTGACCGCTCTGCCGAACACCTCCACTCAGTCCGAAAGCAGGACCCCAAGCTTCCGGTTGCTGGCCATTTCAACACATCCCCCTGCTCTCATGTTCACATCTCTGTCCTGGGATTTCTGCAGTGTTCCAGTGAACATCAACGCAAGCTCGAGGAACAGTATCTCATCTACCGATTAGGCACACTACAGCCTGCCAGACTCAATATTGAGTTTGATAATTTCAGAGCATGACTACCTTTTAAAAAATTTTTTATTTGTAGTTCTTTTATTTATTTTTAACCATGTTCCTGTCTTTAACTTATTTTTCATGGTTTTACTTTCAGACAGAGCTGTTTATTTTTCTGCCATTAACACACTATCTAGACGAATGCTTTGTCTTGTAACACAACTGTCAGCACTCCTTTGCCTTCGTCCCATGACATCTTTGGTATCTAATTTCTCCTGCCCTCTGTCTTATAACACCGTCCCTTTCGTTCTTCTTCCCCCCCTCCCCCCTTTCACTTGCTCAGAGCCAATTACATTTCTTTGCCAGTTCTGAGTAAAGGCCACTGACCTGAAACGTTAACTCTGCTTCTCTCTCCACTGATGCTGCCTGACTTATTGAGGATTTCCAACATTTCTTGTTTTTATTACAGATTTCCAGCATCTGCAGTATTTTGCTTTTATTTCTCACTCTTACACCTGATTGGCTGCAATATCATGGTGAACATTTTAGTCTTCAGTGTTGGGGCAGCAATCAGACAATTGTCTGTTTGGACAACACCTGATTTTCATTCGGTACTCTAGAACTGAAGATGTGATTTTTTATTCATTTCCAGGATATGTGCAGTCAGTCTGTCTGTCTGTGTATGCGTGCGTGTGTGTCTATATGTGTGTGTCTGTGTCTGCGTCTCTGGTGTGTGTCTGCATCTCTGGTGTGTGTCTGCGTCGGTCTGTGTCTGTGTCTGCGTTGGTCTGTGTCTGTGTCTGCGTCGGTCTGTGTCTGCGTCGGTCTGTGTCTGTGTCTGTGTCTGCTTCGGTCTGTGTCTGTGTCTGCGTCGGTCTGTGTCTGTGTCTGCTTCGATCTGTGTCTGTGTCTGCGTCGGTCTGTGTCTGCGTCGGTCTGTGTCTGTGTCTGCGTCGGTCTGTGTCTGCGTCGGTCTGTGTCTGTGTCTGTGTCTGCTTCGGTCTGTGTCTGTGTCTGCGTCGGTCTGTGTCTGTGTCGGTCTGTGTCTGTGTCTGTGTCTGCTTCGATCTGTGTCTGTGTCTGCGTCGGTCTGTGTCTGCGTCGGTCTGTGTCTGTGTCTGCGTCGGTCTGTGTCTGCGTCGGTCTGTGTCTGTGTCTGTGTCTGCTTCGGTCTGTGTCTGTGTCTGCGTCGGTCTGTGTCTGTGTCTGTTTCGGTCTGTGTCTGTGTTTGCGTCGGTCTGTGTCTGTGTCTGTGTCTGCGTCGGTCTGTGTCTGTGTCTGTGTCTGCTTCGGTCTGTGTCTGTGTCTGCGTCGGTCTGTGTCTGTGTCTGTGTCTGTGTCTGCTTCGGTCTGTGTCTGTGTCTGCGTCGGTCTGTGTCTGTGTCTGTGTCTGCTTCGATCTGTGTCTGTGTCTGCGTTGGTCTGTGTCTGTGTCTGTGTCTGCTTCGGTCTGTGTCTGTGTCTGCGTCGGTCTGTGTCTGTGTCTGTGTCTGTGTCTGCTTCGATCTGTGTTTGTGTCTGCGTCGGTCTGTGTCTGCGTCGGTCTGTGTCTGCGTCGGTCTGTGTCTGTGTCGGTCTGTGTCAGCGTCTGTGTGCCTTTGGAAGGGTGTGATTGGTAAGGAAGGTGTTGGAAGGGCAAACTCCAGTGGTGTCCTTCTTCTGATGAAATGCCTTGAACACTCTATTTCGTCAGAGAGACAAATACAAGACCTCCTGGCAGCAGACTCACTCCAGGGATTGGCATTTGCTTGACGATATTATCATCTGAGCAAAAGACTGCGAGGATGTTCACATCCCCCTTGCCATGATCGGAGCCGATGATTGCAGGACCGATCATCGTCTGATCGGAGCGACTTTCTCCATAAACCCAGTCCAAAAACAGCAACAACAGCAAAAGCAGTGCTGCAGGAAAATCTATATCGATGGTATAAAGACTCTGTGAAGGAAGACTGACTCAGGCAGCGTCTTACAAGCAAGTTGGCCACACTCAACGAACAGGAACCACAGAATGTCCATGATGCCTGGTCTGCCCTCAAAGCTAACTCAATCAGCACTTGCTTTCTCGAGCAGGAAATATCAAGACTGGTTTGACGAGAACAACCAGGTGATTCAGGAGCTACCAAATCACAAGTGCAGACGTTCGTAAACTGGAAGCATCACCAAAATTCGAGGGAAGGAGAGCAGGTATACAGATAATTGAAGGCCGAGGTCCAGAAAAAAACCCGTGACCTAAAGAACAGCTGGTGGGCTGAAAGTGCATAGGATGTACAGAAACTCACTGACAGCCACCACATGTGTGGAGTCTTCAGTGCAGTCAAGACCATTTACGGCCCAAGTACCCAAGGACCTACCCCACTGAGAGCAAAGAATGGAGTGACACTGATCAAGGACAGAGAGGCAGTCAGTGCTCATTGGAAGGAGCACTTCGAAGATCTTCTCAATTGCGACTCAGTCCTTGAGGCGAATGCCCTCGACCACATTCCACAGCATGCTACCCACCACGACCTCAGCACAACCCCAGCCCGACATGAGATTGAAAAGGCCATCCGACAGCTAAAAGACAATAAAGCCACCGGCATAGATGGAATTCCCACTGATATTTTAAAATACGGTGGACAGGCACTCTTAACACAAATACATGGTCTCATCTGCAAGGAGGAGAGCTTGCCAGGGGATTCCCGAGACATCGGAATTGTGACCATTTTCAAAAAAGGTGACAAGACCGACTGTGATAACTACAGAGAGGTATCCCTGCTGTCCACCACGGGGAAGGTCATTGCAAGAGTCCCTCTCCACTGCCTCCTGCCCATAGCTGAAGAGCTCCTACTGGAATCATAATATGGATTCTGTACAAGAGGCACAGTGGACATGATCTTCACAGCAAGACAACTCCAAGGAAAATGTAGGGAGCAGCAGTATCCTTTACACATGGTCTTCTCTGACCTGTAATCCTTGCCAACGGATCTGCCACTGACCCAACCCGAGTGTAAACTAGGGTGAATCAAGGCTGTGTCATCGCACCAATGCTCTTTTCCATCTTACTCACTGCAACACTCCACCTCATCTCCATGAAGCTCCCTGCCGGAGTAGATCCACTCTACAGCAAACTATTTAACCTACATCACCTCCAGTCCAGAACCAAGGTCACTCCAACCTTGGCCATCGAGCTGCAGGACACTGATGACACACGCGTGTGTGCACACTCAGAGTCCGAGCTTCAAACCATCATTGATGCATTCACGGAGGTGTATGAAAGAATGGACCTCAAGCTAAACATCTGGAAGACAAAGGTCCTGTACCAGCCTGCTCCCACAGTGCAACACTGCCCCCACCCCCCCCCCCCCAACTCTACCCCGAGTATCGAGATCCACGATGGACCACTGGACAATGTGGATCACTTCTCATAACTTGGGAACCTCCTCTCAGTAAAGGGTAGACAATAACGATGAAACTCAGCATCGCCTCCGTGTGTCAGCGCAGCCTTCAGTCGTTTGCGGAAAAGAGTTTTTGACGACAAAGACCTCAAACCTGGCACTAAGCTCATGGTCTACAAGGCTGCAGTGTTACCTGCTCTCCTGTATGTCAGAAACATGGACACTGTACAACAGACATCTCAAAGTCCTGGAGAGATATCACCAGTGGTGTGTCCACAAGATGCTGCAAATTGAGTGGACAGGACAGGTGCTCCAATATCAGTGTCCTCTCTCAGACCATCATCTCCAGTATCGAGACATTGGTCATGGCTAGTCAGTTACATTGTCAGGCCACATCATCCGCATGCTTGACACAAGACTCCCAAAACAAGCTTTCTACTCCGAGCTCCATCACAGCAAGAGGTTACCAGGAGGGCAGAGGAAACGCTACAAGGATGTCCTCAAAGCCTCCCTGCAAAAATGTGACAATCTGCACCAATTCGTGGGAATCTCTTGCCCGAGATCGCCTAAAATGGAAAAGCAGCATCTGTGAAGGTGCCAGCCAGTTCGAACAATCTCCACATGCCCAGGCAGCAACCAAGAGCAAACTGCAGAAAGAGCGTTTGGACATGCAAGTATCCCATTCACTTGCCTCACCAAACACCACCTGCCACGCCTGCAGATCCAGAATTGGAATATTCAGTCACCTAAAGACCCACAACCCTGGAGTGGAAGAAAGTCATCGTCATTCCCGAGGGACTGCATAAGACGAAGATGTGTCTGTGTGTGTGAGTGTGTGTGTAAATCACAGATTTGTTACAGCACAGAAGGAGGTCATTCGGCCCATCGTCTCTGCACTGGTTCTCGGAATGAGCAATTCCCTCAGTTCCATTCCCCTGCCTTCTCCCCATAACTCTGCATGTTTTTCCTTTTCCTAGAACTGTCTAATTCCCTTTTCAATGCTTCAGTTGAACCTGCCTCCAATAATTTCTTAGGCAGCACATTCCAGACCTTAACCACTCGCTGCGTGAAAATGTACTGAACCACAATCTGTCACCTCATGGCCTGGCATATCCCCCACTCTACCATTACCATCAAGCCAGGAGACCAACCCTGGTTCAATGAAGAGTTCAGGAGAGCATGCCAGGAGCTGCACCAGGCATACCTCAAAATGAGGTGTCAACCTGGTGAAGCTACAACCCAGGACTATCTGCATGTCAAACTGTGTAAGCAGCATGCGATAGACAGAGCTAAGCGATCCCATAACCAATGGATCAGATTTAAGCTCTGCAGTCCTGCCACATCCAGCCGTGAATGGTGGTGGACAATTAAACAACTAACAAGAGGAGGTGGCTCCACAAATATCCCCATCCTCAATGATGGGGCAGCCCAGAATATCAGTGCGAAAGATAAGGCTGAAGCATTTGCAACAATCTTCAGCCAGAAGTGCCGAATTGATGATCCATCTCGGCCCCCTCCTGAAGTCCCCAGCATCACAGATGCTAGTCTTCAACCAATTCGATTCACTCCACATCATATCAAGAAACGACTGAAGACACTGGATACTACAAAAGCTATGGGCCCTGACAATATTCCGGCAATAGTACTGAAGACCTGTGCTCCAGAACTTGCCGCGCCCCTAGCCAAGCTGTTCCAGTACAGCTACAACACTGGCATCTACCCTGCAATGTGGAAAATTGCCCAGGTATGTCCTGTACACAAAAAGCAGGACAAGTCCAACCCGGCCAATTACCGCCCCATCAGCCTACTCTCAATCATCAGTAAAGTGATGGAAGGTGTCATCAACAGTGCCATCAAGCGGCACTTGCTGAGCAATAACCTGCTCAGTGACACTCAGTTTGGGTTCTGCCAGGGCCAATCAGCTCCTGACCTCATACCTGGAGCAGGAGTAGGCCATTCAGCCACTCGAGCCTGCTCCAGCATTCAATAAGATCATGGCTGATCTGTTAGTGTTTTGAATTCCACACTCACATCTACCCCCAATAAACTTTGATTCCCTTGCCTAACAAGAATCTATCTTACCCCACCTTAAAAATATGACCCCATCTCCACCACCTTCTGAGGCAGAGAGTTCCAAAGTTGCACAACCTCTGAGAAAAAAAAATTCTCCTCATCACTGAGATGTGGAATCTGTATGGGTAGAGCTGAGAGGCACTAAGGGGCAAAACACGTGAGTGGAGGTTGTATATAGACCCCCAAACTGTAGTGGTGATGTTGGGAATTGCATTAAACAGGAAATTAGAGACACATGCGATAAAGAAACATCTGTAATTATGGGTGACACTAATCTGCATATAGATTGGGCAAATCAAATTAGTCACAATACAGTAGAGGAGAAATTCATGGAGTGTATACGGGATGGTTTTCTGGACCAATACGTTGAAGAACCAACTAGAGAACAGGCCATCCTAGTCTGGGTATTGTGTAATGAGAGAGGAATAATTGACAATCTAGTTGTGCGAGACCCCTTGGGGATGAGAAACCACAATATGATATCCCTGTCTGGCGCAAAAGTAGAATGGGAAAGGGAGCCAAACCATGGCTTACAAGGGAAATTAGAGATAGCATTAGATCCAAGGAAGAGGTAAAAAATTTGCCAGGAGAAAGAACAGACCTGAGGATTGGGAGCAGTTTAGAATTCAGCAAAGGAGGACCAAGGGATTGATTAAGAAGGGGAAAATAGAGTACGAGAGCAAGCTTGCGGGGAACATAAAAACTGACTGTAAAAGTTTCTATAGGTATGTGAAGAGAAAAAGATTGGTGAAGACAAATGCAGGTCCCTTACAGTCAGAAACAGGGGAATTTATTCTGGGGAATAAAGAAATGGCTGACCAACTAAATTCATACTTTGGTTCTGTCTTCACAAAGGAGGACACAAATATCATACCAGAAATGTTGAGGAACACAGGGCTTAGTGAGAGAGAGGAACTGGAAGAAATCAGTATTAGTAGAGAAATGGTGTTGGGGAAATTGATGGGATTGAAGGCTGATAAATCCCCAGGGCCTGATAATCTACATCCCAGAGTACTTAAGGAACTGGCCCTAGAAATAGTGAATATATTGGTGGTCATCTTCCAAGATTCTATAGACTCTGGAACAGTTCCTACAGATTGGAGGGTAGCTAAAGTAACCCCACTATTTAAAAAGGGAGGGAGAGCGAAAACAGGGAATTATAGACCAGTCAGCCTGACGTCGGTAGTGGGGAAAATTCTAGAGTCCATTATCAAAGATTTTATAGCAGAGCATTTGGAGAACAGTGATAGAATCGGACAGAGTCAGCATGGATTTACAAAAGGGAAATCATGCTTGACAAATTTAATAAAATTCTTCGAAGATGTAACTAGTAAAGTTGATGAGGGGGAGCCAGTGGATGTGGTTTATTTGGACTTTTAGCAGGCTTTCGATAAAGTCTCACATTAAGAGATTAGCGTGTAAAATTAAAGCGCATGGGATTGGGGGCAGTGTATTGTGATGGATAGAAAATTGATTGGCAGACAGGAAACAAAGAGTAGGAATAAATGGGTCTTTTTCTGAATGTCAGGCAGTGAATAGTGGGGTACCGCAGGGATCGGTGCTAGGACCCCAGCTATTCACAATATATATTAATGATTTAGATGAGGGAACTAAATGTAATATCTCCAAATTTGCAGATGACACAAAACTGGGTGGGAGGGTGAGTTGTGAGGAGGATGCAGAGAGGCTTCAGGGTGATTTAGACAAGTTGAGTGAGTGGGCTAATGCATGGCAGATGCAGTATAATGTGGATAAATGTGAGGTTTTCCACTTTGATAGCGAAAACAGGAAGGCAAATTATTATCTGAACGGCTATAAACTGAGAGAGGGGAATATGCAGCGAGACCTGGGTGTTCTCGTACACCAGTCGCTGAAGGTAAGCATGCAGGTCCAACAGGCGGTAAAAAAGGCAACTGGTATGTTGGCCTTCATAGCGAGAGGATTCGAGTACAGGAGCAGGGATGTCTTGCTGCAATTATACAGGGCCTTGGTGAGGCCACACCTGGAATATTGTGTACAGTTTTGGTCTCCTTATCTGAGGAAGGATGTTCTTGCTATCGAGGAAATGCAGCAAAGGATTACCGGACTAATTCCTGGGATGGCGGGATTGACGTATGAGGAGAGATTGAGTCAGTTAGGATTATATTTGCTGGAGTTCTGAAGAGCGAGGGGGGATCTCATAGAAACCTATAAAATTCTAAGAGGACTTGACAGGGTAGATGCAGGAAGGATGTTCCCGATGGTGGGGGAGTTCAGAACCAGGGGTCATGGTCTAAGCATACGGGGTAAACCTTTCAGGACTGAGATGAGGAGAAATGTCTTCACCCAGAGAGTGGTGAGCCTGTGGAATTCACTACCACAGAAAGCAGTTGAGGCCAAAACATTGTATGTTTTTAAGAAGGAGTTAGATATCGCTCTTCAGTCTAAAGAGATCAAAGGGTATGGGGCGAAAGCGGGAACAGGTTACTGAGTTGGATGATCAACCATGACCATAATGAATGGTGGAGCAGTCTCGAAGGGCTGAATGGCCTACTCCTGCTCCTATTTTCTATGTTTCTTTGACCTAAAAGGGCGACCCCTAATTTTAAAACAGTGCCTCCTAGTTCTGGACTCTCTCACAAGAGTCAACCGTGGATAACAAAGGGAGTTAAGGATTGTATAAGATCAAAAGAAAAGGTCAATAAAGTTGCCAGAAATAGTAAACCTGAGGATTGGGAGGATTTTAGAATACAGCAAAGGAGGACCAAGAAACTGATAAGGAAATGGAGAATCAAATATGAATGTAAGCTAGAAAATAATATAAAAACGGACTGTTTAGCATCTACATTTACGTAAAAAGGAAACGTTTGGCGAAGATAAATGTGGGTCTATTACAGGCAGAGTCAGGAGAATTTATAATGGGGAATAGAGAAATGGCAGAGAAGCTAAATGATTACTTGGTGTCTGTCTTCACTGAGGAAGATACAAGAAATCTCCCAGAATTACAGATCCAAGGGATTAGAGAGAATGAGGAATTGAAGGAAATTATATCAATAGGAAGGTTGTATTGGAAAGATTAACAGGGCTGAAGGTTGATAAGTCCCCAGGACCTGATATTCTACATCCCAGAGTGTTGAAAGAGGTAGCTATGGAGATAGTGGATGCATTGGTGACCATCTTCCAAAATTCTATAGATTCTGGAACGGTTCCTGCAGATTGGAAGGTAACAAATGTCACCTCACTATTTAAGAAAGGGAGGGAGAGAGAAAACAGGGAATTACAGACCTGTTAGCATTACACTGGTTGTTGGGAAAATCTATTTTCTAAAATCTATCGAATCTATTCTAAAAGATGTGATAAATGGACACTTAGATAATAATGATCTGATTGGGCATAGTCAACATGGATTTATGAATGGGAAATCATGTTTGACGAACCTGTTGGAGTTTTTTGAGGATGTTACTAACAGAATTGATAAAGGGGAGTCGGTGGACATGGTATACTTGGATTTTCAGAATGAATGGTGGGGCAGGCTCAATTGGCTGTATGGCCTACTCCTGCTCCTATGTTCCTGTGTTCCTAAGAGGAAACATTCTTTCCACATTCACCCAGTCTTGACCGTTCACGATCTTATATACTTCAATCAAGTCTCCCCTCACTCTTCTAAACTCCAGTGAAAACAAGCCCAGTCTGTCCACCTTTCCTCACAAGACAACCCACTCATTCCAGGTATCAATCTAGTAAATCTCCTCTGAACCGCCTCCAGTGCATTCACATTCTTCCTTAAATAAGGAGACCAAAACTGCACACAGTATTCCAGATGTGGTCTCAGCAATGCCCTGTATAACTGTAGCATAACATCCTTACTTTTATTATCAGTTCCTATCCTAATAAAGGATAGCCTTCTTTATTAACCACTGTACCTGGATACTGACTTTTTGTGACTCATGCACTAGAATACTTAGATCCCGCTGTACCTCGGAATTCTGCAGTCATTCTCCATTTAAGTAATACTCTGCTTTTTTATTCTTCCTGCCAAAGTGAACAACTTCATATTTTCCCACATTATACTCTCTCTGCCAGATTTTTGGCCTCTCACTCAACCTATCTATATCCGTCTGCAACCGGCTTATGTCCTCTTCACAACATACTTTCCTACCTATCTTTGTGTCATCTGAAAATTTAGCTACCATGCCATCGCTCCCCTCATCTAAATCATTGATATAAATTGTTAAAAGTTGATGCCCCAACACAGACCCCTGCGGGTCTCCACTCATCACATCCTGCCAATCAGAAAAGGACCCATTTATGCATACTGTCTGTTTTCTGCCAGCCAGCCAATCTTCTATCCATGCTAATATGTTACCTCCGATACCAAGAGAGAATCTAACCATCTCCCCTTGATGTCAATGGCATTACTATCACTGAGTCCCCACTGTCAACATCCTGGTGGTTACCATTGAACCAGAAACTGTACAGGAGTAACCATATAAATACCGTGGCTACAAGAGCAGGTCAGAGGCTGGGAATTCTGCGGTGAGTAACTCACCTCCTGACTCCCCAAAGCCTGTCCACCATCTACAAGGCACAAGGTTTTTTTTATTCATTCATGGGATGTGGGCATCGCTGGCTAGGCCAGCATTTATTGCCCATCCCTAATTGCTCTTGAGAAGGTGGTCATGAGCCATATTTCAGCAACAGGAGTCGGGAGTTGGTGGACATGCTATACTTGGATTTTCAGAAGGCTTTTGATAAAGTCCCCCACAGGAGGTTGGTGGGAAAAAGTAAAGCACATGGGATAGGAGGTAATATACTGGCATGGATTAAAGATTGGTTAACAGGCAGAAAGTAGAGAGTAGGGATAATCGGGTTATTCTCACATTGGCAAGCTGTGACGAGTGGGGTACCGCAGGGATCAGTGCTTGGGCCCCAGCTGTTTACAATATGTGTCAATGATTTGGATGTGGGGACGAAATGTAATATTTCCAAGTTTGCGGATGACACAAAACTAGGTGGGAATGTGTGTTGTGAGGAAGATGCAAAGCGGTTTCAAGGGGATTTGGACAGATTTAGTGAGTGGGCAAGAACATGGCAGATGGAATATAATGTGGAAAAATGTGAGGTTATCCATTTTGGTAGGAGGAATAGATGTGCAGAGTATTTCTTAAATAGTGAGAGATTACAAAGTGTAGATGTACAAAGGGACCTGGGTGTCCTGGTGAATAAGTCACTGAAAGCTAACATGCAGGTGCAGCAAGCAATTAGGAAGGTTAATGGTATGTTAGCCTTTATCGCAAGAGGATTTGAGTACAGGAGTAGTGAAGTCTTGCTTCAATTGTATAGAACCTTGGTTAGACCGCACCTGGAATACTGTGTGCAGTTTTTGTCCCCTTACCTTAGGAAGGATATTATTGCCATAGAGGGAGTGCGATGAAGGTTCACCAGACTTGTTCCCGGGATGTTGGGACTGTCCTATGAAGAGAGATTGGGGAAACTGGGCCTTTATTAGAGTCATAGAGTTATACAGCACAGAAACATGCCCTTCGGCCCATCATCTCTATGACGGGAATCCAGCACCCAACTAATTCTAATCCCATATTCCTGCACTTGGCCCGTAGCCTTGTATGCTATGGCGTTTCAAGTGCTCATCTAAATACTTCTTAAATGTTGTGAGGGTTCCTGCCTCACCCACCTCTTCAGGCAGTGTGTTCCAGATTCCAACCACCCGCTGGGTGAAATTTTTTTTCCCCAAATCCCCTCTAAACCTCCTGCCCCTTACCCTAAATCTATGCCCCCTGGTTATTGACCCCTCCACTAAGGGAAAAAGTTTCTTCCTATCTAACCTAACAATGCCCCTCATAATTTTGTATACCTCAATCAGGTCCCCCCTCAGCCTTCGCTGCTCCAAGGAAAACAACCCTAGCCTTTTCAGTCTCTCTTCATAGCTGAAATGTTCCAGCCCAGGCAATATCCTGGTGAATCTCCTCTGCACCCTCTCCAGTGCAATCACATCCTTCCTATAGTGTGGTGCCCAGAACTGTACACAGTACTCCAGCTGTGGCCTAACTAGTGTTTTATACAGCTCCATCATAACCTCCCTGCTCTTATATTCTGTGCCTTGGCTAATAAAGGCAAGTATCCCATATGCCTTCCTAACCACCTTAACTACCTGTGCTACTGCCTTCAGTGACCAATGGACAAGTACACCAAGGTCCCTCTGAATCTCTGTACTTCCTAGGGTCCTACCATCCATTGTACATTCCCTTGCCTTGTTAGTCCTCCCAAAATGCATCACCTTACACGTCTCAGGATTAAATTCCATTTGTCACTGCTCCGCCCATCTTACCAGCCTGTCTATATCTCCCTGTAATCTAAGGCTTTCCTCCTCACTATTTACACCACCACCAATTTCCATGTCATCTGCGAATTTACTGATCATACCTCCTATATTCACACCTAAATCATTAATGTACACATATTCTCTGGAGTTCTAAGAATGAGAGGTGATCTCATTGAAACCTACTCAATACTTTAGGGGATAGACAGGGTAGATGCAGGTGAGATGTTTCCCCTGGTTGGGGAGTCTCGAACCAGGGGACACAATTTCAAAATAAGGGGGAAGCCACTTGGGACAGAGATGAGGAGAAATTTCTTTACTGAGAGGGTTGTGAAATTTGGCAATTCTGTACCCCAGAGGGCTGTGGAAGCTCAGTCATTGAGTATGTTTAAGGCAGAGAGTAACAGATTTCTAAATACACATGATGTAAGGGGATATGACGATAGTGTGGGAAAAGAACAAGTGGATGATCAGCCATGATTGAGCTGAATGGCGGAGCAGGTTCGATGGGCTGAATGACCTACTCCTGCTCCTATGTTCCAAACATCTCATCCAAAAGATGGCAGCTCCGACAGTGCGGCACTCCCTCAGTACTGACCCTCTGACAGTGCGGCACTCCCTCAGTACTGACCCTCCGACAGTGCGGCACTCCCTCAGTACTGACCCTCCAACAGTGCGGCACTCCATCAGTATTGAATCTCTGGCATGGACTGCTTCAGTATCTGAGGAGTCACGAATGGTGCTGAACATTGTACAATCATCAGTGAACATCCCCACTTCTGACCTTATGATTGAAGGAAGGTCATTGATGAAGCAGCTGAAGATGGTTGGGCCCAGGACACTACCCTGAGGAACTCCTGCAGTGATGTCCTGGAGCTCAGATGATTGACCTCCAACAACCACAACCATCTTCCTTTGCGCTAGGTATGACTCCAACCAGCGAAGGATTTTCCCCTTGATTCCCATTGACCCCAGTTTTGCTCGGGCTCCTTGATGCCATACTCGGTCAAATGCTGCCTTGATGTCAAGGGCAGTCACTCTCACCTCAC
The DNA here is from genome assembly GCF_036365525.1 of Heterodontus francisci. Classification (NCBI taxonomy): domain Eukaryota; kingdom Metazoa; phylum Chordata; class Chondrichthyes; order Heterodontiformes; family Heterodontidae; genus Heterodontus; species Heterodontus francisci. The sequence goes on along the minus strand of NC_090375.1, from coordinate 1,987,213 downwards.
CTCTTGAGTTCAGCTCTTTTGTCCATGTTTGAACCAAGGCTGTAATGAGGTCAGGAGCTGAGTGGCCCTGGCGGAACCCAAACTGAGCATCACTGAGCAGGTTATTGCTAAGCAAGTGCCGCTTGATGGCACTGTTGATGACACCTTCCATCACTTTACTGGTGATTGAGAGTAGGCTGATGGGGCAGTAATTGGTAATTGTGTATGTGTGTCTTGTGTCTGTGTGTGTGTGAGTCTGTGTGTGTGTGTGTGTGGGTCTGTGTGTGTGTGTGTCTTGTGTCTGTGTGTGTGTGGGTCTGTGTGTGTGTGTGTCTTGTGTCTGTGTGTGTGTGGGTCTGTGTGTGTGTGTGTCTTGTGTCTGTGTGTGTGTGCGTCTGTGTGTGTGTGTGTGGGTCTGTGTGTGTGTGTCTTGTGTCTGTGTGTGTGTGCGTCTGTGTGTCTGTATCTCTGTATCTTGTGTGTTTATCTGTTTGTCTGTGTCTGTGTATGCAGTCAGTATGTTGTAGAATTACTGTCACTGATCTCTGTTTCTGCAGCTCTCATGTATGCCAGTATTTTTGGGAATGTGTCTGCGATAATCCAGCGGTTATACTCTGGCACAGCCAGATACCATACCCAGATGCTCCGAGTCCGGGAATTTATCCGCTTCCATCAGATTCCAAACCCTCTGCGACAGCGACTGGAGGAATATTTCCAGCATGCCTGGTCCTACACAAATGGAATCGATATGAATGCAGTGAGTCAGAGACAGCGCAGGGTTACAACCTGACAACTTCACTGAGCCGACAAGCTCGCCTCGTCGTTTGCTGTAGTTTTTGGTTTATTTGATGCATTTAATATTCTGCAATCCAGTATAAAAGTAATTGGAGAGATGATGTGTGGTGAGTGCAGCACACTCAGGAGGAACAGGTCACTTTACCAGGGATCTCAAATCTCTCCAACCTGGGGTTTTTCCTCACCACCTGATTAATGGATGCTTTTTGGGCTGGAGGAAGGTTTGTCGGGGAGATTCCCAGGGATCAGTGTTGGGACCCTTGCTTTTCCTGATATATATTAATGACCTAGACCTTGCTGTACAGGGCACAATTTCAAAGTTTGCAGATGCTACAAAACTTGGAAACATTGTGAACTGTGAGGAGGATAGTGTAGAACTTCAAAAGGACATAGACAAGTTGGTGGAATGGGCAGACAGGTGGCAGATGAAGTTCAATGCAGAGAAATGTGAAGTGATTCATTTTGGTATGAAGAACATGGAGAGACAATATAAAATAAAGGGTACAATTCTAAAGGGGATGCAGGAGCAGAGGGACCTGGGTGTATATGTGCATAAGTCATTGAAGGTGGCAGGACAGGTTGAGAGAGCGGTTAATAAAGCATACAGTATCCTGGGCTTTATTAATAAGGGCATAGAGTACAAGAGCAAGGAAGTTATGTTGAACTTGTATAAGACACTAGTTCAGCCTCAGCTGGAATATTGAGTCCAGTTCTGGGCGCCACACTCGAGGAAAGATGTGAGGACATTGGAGAGAGTACAGAAAAGATTCACAAGAATGGTTCCAGGGATGAGGAATTTCAGTTCTGAAGATAGATTGGAGAAGTTGGGACTGTTTTCCTTGGAGAAGAGAAGGCTGAGAGGTGATTTAATAGAGGTATTCAAAATCATGAGCGGTCTGGACAGAGTAGATAGAGAAAGGATCGAGAACGAGAGGGCACAGATTTAAAGTACTTGCTAAGAGAAGCAAAAATGACATGAGGAAAAACTTTTTCACGCAGTGAGTGGTTAAGATCTGGAATGCACTACCTGAGAATGTGGTGGAGGCAGGTTCATAGAAACATAGAAAATAGGAGCAGGAGTAGGCCATTCGGCCCTTCGGGCCTGCTCCGCCATTCAAAATAGATCATGTCTGATTGTCTAATTCAGTTCCCTGTTCCCGCTTTCTCCCCATATCCCTTGATCCCTTTGGCATTAAGAAATATATCTATCTCCTTCTTGAATATATTTAATGATTTTGCCTCCACTGCCTTCTGCGGTAGAGAATTCCACAGGTTCACCACCCTCTGAGTGAAGAAATTTCTCCTCATCTCAGTTCTAAATGGCACACCCGTATTCTGAGACTGTGACCCCTGGTTCTGGACTCCCCAACCATCGGGAACATCCTTCCTGCATCTAGACTGTTTAGTCCTGTTAGAATTTTATAGGTTTCTATGAGATCCCCTGTTATTCTTCTAAACTCGAGTGAATATCGGCCTAGTCGACCCAATCTCTCCTCATACGTCAATCCTGCCATCCCAGAAATCAGCCTAGTAAATCTTCTTTGCACTCCCTCCATGGCAAGAACATCCTTCCTCAGATAAAGAGACCAAAACTGCACACAATACTCCAGATGTGGTCTCACCAAGGCCCTGTATAACTGCAGTAAGACATCCTTGCTCCTGTACTCAAATCCTGTTGCAATGAAGGCCAACATACCATTCACCTTCCTAACTGCTTGCTGCACCTGACTGCTTGCTTTCAGCGACTGGTGTACAAGGACACCCAGGTCTCGTTGCACCTCCCCCTTTCCCAATCTATCACCATTCAGATAATCTGTTTTTTGTTTTTACAACCAAAGTGGATAACCTCACATATATCCACATTATACTGCATCTGCCATGTGTTTGCTCACTCACCCAACTTGTCCAAGTCACATTGGAGCCTCTTTGCATCCTCCTCACAGCTCACATTCCCCCCCAGCTTTGTGTCGTCTGCAAACTTGGAAATGTTACATTTAGTTCCCTCACCCAAGTCATTAATATATATTGTGAATAGCTGGGGCCCACGCCTGCCACCCAGAAAAAGACCCATTTATTCCTACTCTCTGTTTCCTGTCTGTCAACCAATTCACAATCCAAAGAACAAAGAAAATTACAGCACAGCAACAGGCCCTTCGGCCCTCCAAGCCTGTGCCGATCCAGATCCTCTATCTAAACATGACGCCTATTTTCTAAGGGTCTGTATCTCTTTGCTTCCTGCCCATTCATGTATCTGTCTAGATACATCTTAAAAGACGCTATCGTGCCCGCGTCTACCACCTCTGCTGGCAACGCGTTCCAGGCACCCACCACCCTCTGCGTAAAGAACTTTCCACGCATATCCCCCCCTAAACTTTTCCCCTCTCACTTTGAACTCGTGACCCCTAGTAATTGAATCCCCCACTCTGGGAAAAAGCTTCTTGCTATCCACCCTGTCTATACCTCTCATGATTTTGTACACCTCAATCAGGTCTCCCCTCAACCTCCGTCTTTCTAATGAAAATAATCCTAATCTACTCAACCTCTCTTCATAGCTAGCGCCCTCCATACCAGGCAACATCCTGGTGAACCTCCTCTGCACCCTCTCCAAAGCATCTACATCCTTTTGGGAATGTGGCGACCAGAACTGCACGCAGTATTCCAAATGTGGCCGAACCAAAGTCTTATACAACTGTAACATGACCTGCCAACTCTTGTACTCAATACCCCGTCCGATGAAGGAAAGCATGCCGTATGCCTTCTTGACCACTCTATTGACCTGCGTTGCCACCTTCAGGGAACAATGGACCTGAACACCCAAATCTCTCTGTACATCAATTTTCCCCAGGACTTTTCCATTTACTGTATAGTTCACTTTTGAATTGAATCTTCCAAAATGCATCACCTCGCATTTGCCCTGATTGAACTCCATCTGGCATTTCTCTGCCCAACTCTCCAATCTATCTATATTCTGCTGTATTCTCTGACAGTCCCCTTCACTATCTGCTACTCCACCAATCTTAGTGTCGTCTGCAAACTTGCTAATCAGACCACCTATACTTTCCTCCAAATCATTAATGTATATCACAAACAACAGTGGTCCCAGCACGGATCCCTGTGGAACACCACTGGTCACACGTCTCCATTTTGAGAAACTCCCTTCCACTGCTACTCTCTGTCTCCTGTTGCCCAGCCAGTTCTTTATCCATCTAGCTAGTACACCCTGGACCCCATGCAACTTCACTTTCTCCTTCAGCCTACCATGGGGAACCTTATCAAACGCCTTACTGAAGTCCATGTATATGACATCTACAGCCCTTCCCTCATCAATCAACTTTGTCACTTCCTCAAAGAATTCTATTAAGTTGGTAAGACATGACCTTCCCTGCACAAAACCATGTTGCCTATCACTGATAAGCCCATTTTCTTCCAAATGGGAATAGATCCTATCCCTCAGTATCTTCTCCAGCAGCTTCCCTACCACTGACGTCAGGCTCACCGGTCTATAATTACCTGGATTATCCCTGCTACCCTTCTTAAACAAGGGGACAACATTAGCAATTCTCCAGTCCTCCGGGACCTCACCCGTGTTTAAGGATGCTGCAAAGATATCTGTTAAGGCCCCAGCTATTTCCTCTCTCGCTTCCCACAGTAACCTGGGATAGATCCCATCCGGACCTGGGGACTTGTCCACCTTAATGCCTTTTAGAATACCCAACACTTCCTCCCTCCTTATGCCGACTTATCCATGCCAGTATATTACCCCCAATCCCATGCGCTTTAATTTTACACGCTAATCTCTTCTGTGGGACTTTGTCAAAAGCCTTCTGAAAGTCCAAATAAACCACATCCACTGGCTCCCCCTCATCAACTCTACTAGTTACATCCTCGAAGAATTCTAGTAGATTTGTCAAGCATGATTTCCCTTTCGTAAATCCATGCTAACTCTGTCCGAATCTACCACTGTTCTCCAAGTGCTCTGCTATAAAATCTTTGATAATGGACTCTAGAATTTTCCCCACTACCGACATCAGGCTGACTGGTCTATAATTCCCTGCTTTCTCTCTACCTCCCTTTTTAAATGGTAGGGTTACATTAGCTACGCTCCAATCTGTAGGATTGTTTGCCATTGCCTATCCACCGTCATCCCTTTCAGTAACGTTTCCCAATCCGTCATGGCCTACTCGCGCCTCATACCTTCGTAGTTTCCTTCACTGAGATTCAGGACCCTTGTCTCAGAATCAACTATGTCACTCTCCATCTTGATGAAGAATTCTATCATATTATGATCACTCATCCCCAAGGGGTCTCGCACCACTAGATTGTCAATTATTCCTCTCTCATTACACAATACCTTGTCTAGGATGGCCTGTTCTCTAGTTGGTTCCTCAACGTATTGGTCCAGAAAACCATCCCGTATACACTCCAAGAATTCCTCCTCTACGGTATTGTGACTAATTTGATTTGCCCAATCTATATACAGATTAATGTCACCCATAATTTTTCACTGTGTCCCTGTTTGATTCTGGCCCTTGATTTCTCTGTCTATCACTTTTCTTATTCCCCTTACTGTCTTTTGTTCTTGTCTTTGATCCCCCCCTCCTCTGACTCCTTGCAAAGGTTCCCATCCTCCTGCCATTTTAGTTTAAATTCTCCCCAATCACTCTAGCAAATACTCCCCCTAGGACATCAGTCCCAGTCCTGCCCAGGTATAACCCGTCCAGTTTGTACTGGTCCCACCTCCCCCAGAACCGGTCCCAATATCCCAGGAATCTAAAACCCTCCCCCTCACACCATCTCTTCAGCCACGTATTCATCTGATATATCCTGCTATTTCTACTCTGACTAACACGTGACACTGGTAGTAATCCTGAGATCACTATCTTTGAGGTCCTACTTTTCAACTTATTTACTAACTCCCTATATTCTGCTTTTCGGACCTCTTCCTTTTTTTTTAAACCCACGTCGTTTGTACCAATGTGTACCACGACCACTGGCTGTTCACCCTCCCCCTTCAGAATGTCCTGTAACCGCTCTGAGACATCCTTGACCCTAGCACCAGGGAGGCAACATACCATCCTGGAGTCTCTTTTGCGGCCACAGAAATGCCTATCTATTCCCCTTACAATTGAATCCCCTATAACTATTGCATTCCCACATTTCTTACCCCTCCCCTGTACAGCAGAGCCAACCGTTGTGCAACAAATTGGGCTGTTGCTGCTTTCCCCTGAGAGGCCATTCCCCCCAACATATCCAAAGCAGTATATCTGTTTTGCAGGGGAATAGCCACAGGAGATTCCTGCACTGCCTGCCTAGACCTCTTGCTCTGCCTGGTGGTCACCCATTCCTCTCCTGCCTGTGGGGTCTGAGCCTGCGGTGTGACCACCTCTCTATACGTGCTATCCACGATACTCTCTGCCTCGTGGATGCTCCACAGTGTCCCCAGCTGCCGCTCCAGCTCTGAAACCCGGGCTTCCAGGAGCTGCAGCTGGAGACACTTCCTGCACACATGCCGGTCCCGGGCACTGGAATTGTTCCCGGCTTCCGACATGGAGCACGAGGAGCACACCACGACTTTACGCTCTCCTGCCATGACTTAACCCTTTAAATTAAACCTTTTGGAAGGTGCTTCATATCAAATAATATCAATTACTCTCAGGCCCTTCTTCCCTGGTCCCCGTTACTACAGAACTCCCTGAAAAACACTACTCACCATATATGAAAGTAAACTGTAGACCTTTCTTACCTTAGTTACTAAGCCAGCTATTTAGAGCTCGTCCCTAACAGCAGTTACTCACCAACCAATCACCTTGCAACTTTCCTGTGATGTTACTGTTGATGTTTTGTTCAAACACTCCGGACTGTGTCTGTGTTTATCCTCTCCTTGGTCAGTGATTCTCCCCGCAGGTCCACTCCACTCCGCTCGGCTCCCGCAAGGTAAGTCTGTCAGAGAGGAATACTTCTTTTGGCAACTGCACAGTCACACTGTTTCCCTTCTTGGCAATAGCTGCGTATGGCTTGGGATAATATGGTGTATCCATCTTACTCAGACTCTCCCGTCTCAGCAATAGTTCATCAGCAGGCATCACATCAGACTGTCTAGCTCCCCTTCTGTGGTCTACATAAAACTTTGCAATCCCATTTTTCTCAGCATCATAATCTTGGACCACTTGATCAACTTTAATGTCCCTCAGCTCTGGTATCTTGGTGTGTATTTTGCATCCAAATAACAACTCAGCTGAGCTCTTCTCCATCGTGTGTAGTTGCTTTATACATGGCCACATATGACAACATCTCCTTCTAGTCTTTACCCTCAGCCCATTTCTCTCAGGATTGTTTTTTCTTTCCACTTCCCTATTTGCCTGTGGTCATTCAGGAGTTACTCTGCGATGATGAATACCTGTGACTTGCAATCTGCAAAGGTCTTTGAGATGAATTCTGGCCAACTGTTTGAATGCAAAGTGATTGGTAGACCACGTCTTGCAAATATTTCAGTCAATGCAAACACTGTATTCTCTGTCATTACCGTCTTCATTACCACATACTCATAATAATGGCTGTAATAGTCTACCACCACTAGTATGGACTCTCCTAATGGAAATGGACCTAAGAAGTCAACTGCTACATCCTCCCACAGTCCAGCTGGTAACAGTGTACTGTGTACTGCTTCTGGTGGATTGGTCTACTGACAAGTTGACATCCATGACATGTTTTGACAAACTGCTCCACATCTTTTGCATCCCTGGCCACCATACTCTGGTTCATATGTTTTGCTTCGTACCAGCCACTCCTAAGCGACCCTCATGAGCTAGCATCACTATTCTCGACCTAAGCTTTTATGGCACGATAAGTCTGTTACCTCTAAGAATACAGTTCCCAGTTGTGCACAGTTCATCTCGTATACCAATGTACACTCTGAAGGCCAATTCTCCCAGTTTCCAGCTTGGATTCTCTGTCTGATGTCATTCAATTCTGGATCTTTGTCTGACTCTCTATCAATCTCTCTAGTTGTCATTTCTCTGGGTGTAGCATGAACTGTCACAAACCACACGAATGATTCAGCTTCCTTCTCTAGTGAAGATCAGTGGGCAGCACAGTGGCACAGTGGTTAGCACCGCAGCCTCACAGCTCCAGCGACCTGGATTCAATTCTGGGTACTGCCTGTGTGGAGTTTGCAAGTTCTCCCTGTGACTGCCTGTGGGTTTTCACCTAAATAAATCAAATAAATCTGTGTGTTTGTCCTTCAGCTGACTCTATAATGTCTTGGTCAACCAGTTCCTTGATCTTTGCCTCAACATTCCCTCTCAGAGCAAAAGGTGTTCTGTGTCCAGGCTGAGCTACCGGCTTCACGTTCTCGTCAATGGTTTCTCTCACTTGCCAGTTGTGCAACTTCCCAATTCCTTGAAACCCTGACCCAAACTCCTCGTGAAACTCCGCATAGGATTTCACAGAATTCCCTTTCAATCCAATGTGTAGCCCCCCCAAGGCTTGGCCGGTTTCTCTGCTCAGAAGAGGCTCACCATCCTCCTCAATCACTACAAACTCTGCCTCCACACTCCGATCTCCAGCTCTCACACTCGCAGTGAAGTATCCAACAGTTTGAAGTGGGGTTTTAGAAATGTAAGGATAAATCTTTTTGACACCTTTTCGAGATGTGCACTTGATTCTCTTTCTCTTCAGTTCCTCTCACAGTGTTTTGCTGCTGACATTACTGTCACTGCCCGAATCTACAATAATGCTCACTTTAACACCCCCAACAATCACTGGAACTTTCTCATGGTTTCTTCCATTGACAGTAAACATGTATCCATGATTGCTATTCGTGTCCTCACTCACTGCATCTTCAACTCGTTTCACCGTTGTACCACTTCCATCTCTCTTTCCTTTACATGGTTTCCCAGGCTTCCCACTCTGTTCAAATTTGCTTCTGTACTTCTTGGCAAAATAGTCTCTGCCCCCACATTTTCTGCATGTCTTTCTCTTGGCAGGGCAGCAATCATCTCTTCCATAGTGCCCCAAGCTGCTACATCTGAAACACTCTGTCTCTCAGACTTTTGCTGTTTACAGTTACACGTACCTCGATTCTGTCCTGTCATTCGATTTTGTCGTGCCGATGATGGAAATGGGACCAAGTTTCATTCTGTGACCTTGTCCATCCACTACTTCCAATGCAGCCGCTAGCTTCAAAGTGTCATCCAACGGAAGTCCCCTCCTCTTCCCAGCAGCCTGCGTCTCAACTTATTCGACTTGCAATGTTGGACCACCTGACCCATTAATCCGATCCGTCGCAAGATAATTGTATCCATCTGACGCCTGCCTCAAATGAGTCACAAATTGGGCGACTGTTTCCCCGCTTTCTGTCTCATTTGATGGAAAACCTGCCTTTGGAATGAGACATTTGGCGTCACCAATGGTCCTTCAAAGCTTTCACTACATGTTCAGAATCCGCCTTTTCTCCCGTCTCAGGCAACATCTTGAAAGTCTCCCTCACTGACACGCCCACATTGAACAGCAGTAACAGCACTGTGCTTTCTGCACCTCCGTCACCCCATCCAAAAACAAAGCACAACTATCAGCACACACTTCAAACTCCTCCAGCCACACTTTCCATTTCACACTGACCGAACTGGTATCACCCGTCAGATCAAACGGCTCAATTTCCCAGACCACAGACATATCCGCTCCAGCAAATGCCATTACACAATCACGATGGGCCGAAGGGCCTGTTTCTGTGTTGTATAACTCTCCGACTCTATAAATAGCTCTGAATTTACCTCATTACCAATGTCACATCTCAGGCTGAAATGAATCACACTTTATTAGACGTCTGTAGAGTTCTGGTCACTGTTCTCACTACAGCAGCAGAAGCTTATCTGACCTAACAACAACCCCCAGGTCAGGTGTTTTCCCCAAAGCACAAAGCTACTTTCAGTTTCCCTTCCAATACTCAATACTCTAATACTCAAGCCCACACATACAATCATGACACCTCTCTGTCTCTGTTTCTCTCTCTGTGAGGCACTCACTCACATTCTGTCTCTCCTCTTCTTCCCCATTGCAGGTTTTAAAGGGATTTCCTGATTGTCTACAAGCAGATATCTGCCTGCACCTGAATCGCAGTCTTTTGCAACACTGCAAAGCTTTCAAAGGGGCCACGAAAGGCTGTCTGCGAGCCCTCGCAATGAAATTCAAAACCACACATGCCCCTCCAGGTGACACCCTGGTACATTCTGGAGATGTTCTCACTGCCCTTTACTTCACCTCTCGGGGTTCCATTGAGATCCTGCGAGCAGACATGGTGGTCGCCATTCTAGGTAAATGTTGCACACTTCTGCTGGAACTGGCTTGTATGTGTGTGTTTCTGCTGGGACTAGCTGGGGTGTGTGTGTCTGTTTCTGCTGGAGTTCTGAAACTGCCTGGTTTTGTGTGTGTATGCCTGTCTGTGGTTCTGCTGGTACTGGCTGAGGTCTGTGTGTATGTTTCTGCTGGAACTGGCTGCTGTGTCTGACTGCACATCTGTGTGTTTCTGCTGGAGTTCTGCTAGGGCGGGCTGGGGTGTATGTGTGTTTCTGCTGGAGTTCTGGAACTGCTGGTTGTGTGTGTGTCCATCTGTTTGTGGTTCTGCTGGGACTGGCTGAGGGTCTGGTGTATGTTTCTGCTGGGACTGGCTGCTGTGCATGTCTGTGTGTGTTTCTGCTGGAGTTCTGCTGAGACTGGCTGGGGTGTGTGTGTGTGTTTCTGCTGGAGTTCTGGAACTGCCTGGTTGTGTGTGTGTCTGTCTGTTTGTGGTTCTGCTGGGACTGGCTGAGGGTCTGGTGTATGTTTCTGCTGGAACTGGCTGCTGTGTCTGACTGCACATCTGTGTGTTTCTGCTGGAGTTCTGCTAGGGCGGGCTGGGGTGTATGTGTGTTTCTGCTGGAGTTCTGGAACTGCTGGTTGTGTGTGTGTCTGTCTGTTTGTGGTTCTGCTGGGACTGGCTGAGGGTCTGGTGTATGTTTCTGCTGGGACTGGCTGCTGTGCATGTCTGTGTGTGTTTCTGCTGGAGTTCTGCTGAGACTGGCTGGGGTGTGTGTGTGTGTTTCTGCTGGAGTTCTGGAACTGCTTGGTTGTGTGTGTGTCTGTCTGTTTGTGGTTCTGCTGGGACTGGCTGAGGGTCTGGTGTATGTTTCTGCTGGGACTGGCTGCTGTGCATGTCTGTGTGTGTTTCTGCTGAGACTGGCTGGGGTGTGTGTGTGTGTGTTTCTGCTGGGATTGGCTGGGGGTATGTGTGTTTCTCTGCTGGGGTTGTGGGACTGGCTGGTTGTGTGACTGTGTGCATTTCTACTGAGACTAGATTTAGCAGATATTGATTGAGTATTGCTGAAAATCGAGACATTTTGTTGAAGCTTTTCGACTTGCACTCAGCAGGACAATCCACAAGAATAACCAATGTAAGGAAAAGCAACTAAAATTGTATGAGAAGAGTGTATTGGTTGGCAAGTGGACTCTGATTGGTAGAGGCGTTGCCATGGAGAATGCACCAGTTTACATTGACTGACAGCTGCCAAACTTTGTTTGAAATTTAAACCAGGCAGCTTGACTGTGATTGGTCAAGGCATTGCACTGAGGAATGAGCCAGCGAATGGCTGTCACTTATTTTGTTTCGCTGAAACAAGCGCAATGTTTATACATATTCTTTCTGTCTGCAAAGAACAGGGCCCCTGTGTATTAATATATGTAGTTTTCAGTACGTGCAAATGTGCCACACTGCGAGCCCGACTGAAAATCTTAAATTGGTTGTCAACATAATTCTTAGCACATTGAGGATTATTTAGCAAATGCTGTCCAATCACAGAATTACATCTGATGTTGGACATTGTGTTGGGTATGGCCTGTACCTTTTGCTCATTGTGAACAGCAGAAGGACATGTTGTTTGATATGATCCTCCGGTCTTGGGATGTGCAGCCGATGTACTGAGCCTCACACTGACACTGAAACTCAAAGATCACATTATTCATGGCAGATACTAAACTTTCCTGCTCAAGTCCTGCAATGGGATTTGAACCTGGAACCTTGTGACTCAGGGGAGAGAATGCTGCCCACTGAGCCACGGCTGACAGGCGGACTGCTCCTGATTTACCCCATGGCCTCTGACCACTGACTGACTGCTCAACCATCCTGCCCATCCCCCAGGCCCCCCCTATCAGGACTGCTTTCAGTTACCCCCCTCCCGCACTTCCCCCTCCCCCACAGGCTTAAAGTGCGTACTCAGCCATAATGCCCTCTATGGCCGAATAGCCATTGGTATTCATCAAGTTGCACAAGTGGCTGCAGCTCATTGCCAAAAGCTCACTCTCCTTGCCAGAAAGATTTATGTGACTTCTGTTTCCTATTCATTTCCAGGTAAGAATGACATCTTTGGGGAACCAATCAACTTGTATGCACGGCCGGGGAAGTCGAACGCGGATGTGCGAGCGTTAACCTACTGTGACCTGCACAAAATCCAGCGAGAGGACCTACTGGAGGTGCTGGACATGTACCCAGAATTCTCTGACCACTTCTGGTCCAACCTGGAGATCACGTTTAACCTCCGCGATGTGAGTACTGAGTGTGTAAAATCAACAGCGTGCAGTTAGTGAGCAACGAGAGTCAGCAGTTAATCCATGGGATGTGTGGACCAAATGCACCTTAACTTGGTTGCCCAAAGTGTAACTCAATAGTGGAACAGGTGAATAGATGGTTTACAGACGGGTCAACCGATAATCAACTTTCTTTCACCTTCCAGATCGTCCCAAGCAGGTGCTGTAATTTACAGACTGATGGACGAATCAGATAGGCAGAATAACACAGATGCAACATTCATTATTCATTCATGTGATGTGGGTGTCACTGGCCAGGCCAGCATTTATTGCCCATCCCTAATTGCCCTTGAGAAGGTGGTGGTGAGCTGCCTTCTTGAACCGCTGCAGTCCATTTGGGGTAGGTACACCCACAGTGCTGTTAGGAAGGGAGTTCCAGGATTTTGACCCAGTGACAGTGAAGGAACGGCGATATAGTTCCAAGTCAGGATGGTGTGTGACTTGGATGGGAACTTGCAGGTGGTGGTGTTCCCATGCATCTATTTGTTTATTTTTAAAATTATATTTAGAGATACAGCACTGAAACAGGCCCTTTGGCCCACCGAGTCTGTGCCGACCAACAACCACCCATTTATACGAATCTGATGTTGATCCCATATTCCCTACCACATCCCCACAATTCTCCTACCTACACTAGGGGCAATTTACAATGGCCAATTTACCTATCAACCTGCAAGTCTTTGGCTGTGGGAGGAAACTGGAACACCCGGCAGAAACCCGCACGGTCACAGGGAGAACTTACAAACTCCGCAGAGGCAGTACCCAGAACTGAACCCGGGTCGCTGGAGCTGTGAGGCTGCGGTGCTAACCACTGTGCTGCCAACCACTGTGCTGCCCTTGTCTTTCTAGGTGGTAGAGGTTGCAGGTTTGGAAGGTGCTGTCGAAGGAGCCTTGGTGCATTGCTGCAGTGCATCTTGTAGATGGTACACACTGCTGCCACTGTGCGTCGGTGGTGGAGGGAGTGAATGTTTGTTGATGGGGTGTCAATCAAGCGGGCTGCTTTGTCCTGGATGGTGTCGAGCTTCTTGAGTGTTCTTGGAGCTGCACCCATCCAGGCAAGTGGAGAGTATTCCATCACACTCCTGACTTGTGCCTTGTAGATGGTGGACAGGCTTTGGGGAGTCAGGAGGTGAGTTACTCGCCTCAGGATTCCTAGCCTCTGACCTGCTCTTGTAGCCACTGTATTTATATGGCTACTCCAGTTCAGTTTCTGGTCAATGGTAGCCCCTAGGATGCTGATAGTGGGGGATTCAGTGATGGTAATGTCGTTGAATGTCAAGGGGAGACGTTAGATTCTCTCTTGTTGGAGATGGTCATTGCCTGGCACTTGTGTGGCACGAATGTTAGTTGCCACTTATCAGCCCAAGCCTGAATATTGTCCAAGTCGACATGGAAAACTTCGGTATCTGAGGAGCCATGAATGGTGCTGAACATTGTACAATCATCAGTGAGCATCCCCACTTAGGATATTATGATTGAAAGAAGGTCATTGATGAAGCAGCTGAAGATAGTTGGGCCTGAGGAACTCCTGCAGTGATGTCCTGGATCTGAGATGATTGACCTCCAACAACCACAATCATTTTCCTTTGTGCTTTCATTGACTCCAGTTTTGCTCGGGCTCCTTGATGCCACACTTCGTCAAATGCTGCCTTGATGTCAAGGGCAGTGTAGGGTGGTACTTAAAAAGTAATGAGGAGAGCGAAGGGGGACATGAAAAAACAATGGCGGGCAAGATAAAGGAAAATCCTAAGGTGTTTTACAGGTATATTAAGGGTAAGAGGATAACCAGGGAAAGAGTAGGGCCCATTAGGGACCAAAGTGGCAATCTGTGTGTGGAGCTGGAGGATATAGGTGAGGTTTTAAATGCTTACTTTTCATCTGTGTTCACGATGGAGAAGGTACAATGTAGGTGTAGAGATCAGGGAGGGGGAATGTGATATACTTGAATGTATTAGCATTGAAAGGGAGGAAATATTAGATGTTTTAGTGGGTTTAAAAGTGGATAAATCCCCAGGCCCAGATGAGATGTATCCCAGGCTGTTATGTGAGGCAAGGGAGGAGATAGCAGGGGCTCTGACACAAATTTTCAAATCCTCTCTGACCACAGGAGAGGTACCAGAGGACTGGAGGACAGCAAATGTGGTACCATTATTCAAGAAGGGTAGCAGGGATAAACCAGGTGATTACAGGCCGGTAAGTCTAACATCAGTGGTTGGGAAACTATTGGAAAAAATTCTGAGGGACAGGATTAATCTCCACTTGGAGAGGTAGGGATTAATCAAAGATAGTCAGCATGGCTTTGTCAGGAGGAGATCGTGTCTAACTAACTTGACTGAATTTTTCGAGGAGGTGACTAAATGTGTAGTTGAGGGTAAAGCAGTAGATGTAGTCTACATGGACTTCAGTCAGGCTTTTGATAAGATCCTGCATGGGAGATTGGCTAAGAAGGTAGGTAGATGGGTTACCGTCAGGGGAAGGAGAGGGAACCAGCAGGCAGTGCAGGGATCCCCTGTGGCCGTTTCCCTCAACAACAGGTATACCGTTTTGGATACTGTTGCGGGGGACGACTTACCAGGGGTAAGCAATGGGATACAGGTCTCTGGCACAGAGTCTGTCCCTGTTGCTCAGAAGGGAAGGGGGAAGAGGGGCAGAGCATTAGTCATTGGGGACTCCATAGTTAGGGGAACAGATAGGAGGTTCTGTGGGAACGAGAGAGACTCACGGTTGGTGTTTTGCCTCCCAGGTGCCAGGGTTCGTGATGTCTCGGATCGTGTTTTTGGGATCCTTAAGGGGGAGGGGGAGCAGCCCCAAGTCGTGGTCCACATAGGCACCAACGACCTAGGTAGGAAGAGAGATGGGGATTTAAGGCAGAAATTCAGGGAGCTAGGGTGGAAGCTTAGAGCGAGAATAAACAGAGTTGTTATCTCTGGGTTGTTGCCCGTGCCACGTGCTAGCGAAGCGAGGAATAGGGAGAGAGAGGAGTTGAACACGTGGCTGCAGGGATGGTGTAGGAGGGAGGGTTTTGGTTTCCTGGATAATTGGGGCTCTTTCTGGGGTAGGTGGGACCTCTACAAACAGGATGGTCTTCACCTGAACCAGAGGGGTACCAATATCCTGGGGGGGGAGATTTGCTGGTGCTCTTCAGGGGGGTTTATACTAATTCAGCAGGGTAATGGGAACCTAAATTGTAGTTCCAGTGTACAGGATGTTGAGAGTAGTGAGGTCAGGGATAAGGTTACAAGGACGCAAGAGGGCACTGGCAAGCAAGAACTTGGTTTAAAGTGTGTCTACTTCAACGCCAGGAGCATCCGGAATAAGGTGGGTGAGCTTGCAGCATGGGTTGGTACCTGGGATCTCGATGTAGTGGCCATTTCGGAGACATGGGTAGAGCAGGGGCAGGAATGGATGTTGCAGGTTCCGGGATTTAGATGTTTCAGTAAGAACAGAGAAGAGGGTAAAAGAGAGGGGGGTGTGGCATTGTTAATCAAGGAGAGTATTACAGCGACAGAAAGGACGTTTGAGGACTCGTCTACTGAGGTAGTATGGGCCGAGGTTAGAAACAGGAGAGGTGAGGTCACCCTGTTGGGAGTTTTCTATAGACCTCCGAATAGTTCCAGAGATGTAGAGGAAAGGATAGCGAAGATGATTCTCGACAGGAGCGAGAGTAACAGGGTAGTGGTTATGGGGGACTTTAACTTTCCAAATATTGACTGGAGTACTTTAGATGGGTCAGTTTTTGTCCAGTGTGTGCAGGAGGGTTTTCTGACACAGTATGTAGACAGGCCAACCAGGGGCGATGCCACATTGGATTTGGTACTGGGAAATGAACCCGGCCAGGTGTTAGATTTAGATGTAGGTGAGCACTTTGGCGATAGTGATCACAATTCGGTTAAGTTTACCTTAGCGATGGGGAGGGACAGGTATATACTGCAGGGCAAGAATTATAGCTGGGGGAAAGGAAATTATGATGCGAGTAGGCAAGATTTAGGATGCATAGGATGGGGAAGGAAACTGCAGGGGATGGGCACAATCGAAATGTGGAGCTTATTCAAGGAGCAGCTACTGCGTGTCCTTGATGAGTATGTACCTGTCAGGCAGGGAGGAAGTTGTCGAGCGAGGGAGCCGTGGTTTACTAAAGAAGTTGAAGCGCTTGTCAAGAGGAAGAAGAAGGCTTATGTTAGGATGAGACGTGAAGGCTCAGTTAGGGCGCTTGAGAGTTACAAGCTAGCCAGGAAAGATCTAAAGGGAGAGCTGAGAAGAGCAAGGAGAGGACACGAGAAGTCATTGGCGGATAGGATCAAGGAAAGCCCGAAGGCTTTCTATAGGTATATCAGGAATAAAAGAATGACTAGAGTTAGATTAGGGCCAATCAAGGATAGTAGTGGGAAGTTGTGTGTGGAATCAGAGGAGATAGGGGAAGCGTTAAATGAATATTTTTCGTCAGTATTTACAGTAGAGAAAGAAAATGTTGTCGCGGAGAACACTGAGATTCAGACTACTAGGCTAGATGGGATTGAGGTTCACAAGGAGGAGGTGTTAGCAATTTTGGAAAGTGTGAAAATAGATAAGTCCCCTGGGCCAGATGGGATATATCCCAAGATTCTCTGGGAAGCCAGGGAGGAGATTGCAGAGCCTTTGTCCTTGATCTTTATGTCGTCTATGTCGACAGGAATAGTGCCGGAAGACTGGAGGATAGCAAATGTTGTCCCCTTGTTCAAGAAGGGGAGTAGAGACAGCCCTGGTAATTATAGACCTGTGAGCCTTACTTCGGTTGTGGGTAAAATGTTGGAAAAGGTTATAAGAGATAGGATTTATAATCATCTTGAAAAGAATAAGTTCATTAGAGATAGTCAGCACGGTTTTGTGAAGGGTAGGTCATGCCTCACAAACCTTATTGAGTTTTTCGAGAAGGTGACCAAACAGGTGGATGAGGGTAAAGCAGTGGATGTGGTGTATCTGGATTTCAGTAAGGCGTTTGATAAGGTTCCCCACGGTAGGCTATTGCAGAAAATATGGAAGTATGGGGTTGAAGGTGATTTAGAGCTTTGGATCAGAAATTGGCTAGCTGAAAGAAGACAGAGGGTGGTGGTTGATGGCAAATGTTCATCCTGGAGTTTAGTTACTAGTGGTGTACCGCAAGGATCTGTTTTGGGGCCACTGCTGTTTGTCATTTTTATAAATGACCTGGATGAGGGTGGGTTAGTAAATTTGCGGATGACACGAAGGTCGGTGGAGTTGTGGATAGTGCCGAAGGATGTTGTAGGGTACAGAGGGACATAGATAGGCTACAGAGCTGGGCTGAGAGATGGCAAATGGAGTTTAATGCGGAAAGGTGTGAGGTGATTCACTTTGGAAGGAGTAACAGGATTGCAGAGTACTGGGCTAATGGGAAGATTCTTGGTCGTGTAGATGAACAGAGAGATCTTGGTGTCCAGGTACATAAATCCCTGAAAGTTGCTAACCAGGTTAATAGGGCTGTAAAGAAGGCATATGGTGTGTTAGCTTTTACTAGTAGGGGGATCGAGTTTCGGAGCCACGAGGTCATGCTGCAGCTGTACAAAACTCTGGTGCGGCCGCACCTGGAGTATTGCGTGCAGTTCTGGTCACCGCATTTTAGGAAGGATGTGGAAGCTTTGGAAAGGGTGCAGAGGAGATTTACTAGGATGTTGCCTGGTATGGAGGGAAGGTCTTACGAGGAAAGGCTGAGGGACTTGAGGTTGTTTTCGTTAGAGAGAAGGAGGAGGAGAGGTGACTTAATAGAGACATATAAGATAATCAGAGGGTTAGATAGGGTGGATAGTGAGAGTCTTTTTCCTCGGATGGTGATGGCAAACACGAGGGGACATAGCTTTAAGTTGAGGGGTGATAGATATAGGACAGATGTGAGAGGTAGTTTCTTTACTCAGAGAGTAGTAGGGGTGTGGAATGCCCTGCCTGCAACAGTAGTAGACTCGCTAACTTTAAGGGCATTTAAGTGGTCATTGGATAGACATATGGATGAAAATGGAATAGTGTAGGTCAGATGGTTTCACAGGTCGGCGCAACATCGAGGGCCGAAGGGCCTGTACTGCGCTGTAATGTTCTAATTCTAATTCTAAGGTAAGAGCCCACGGGATCCAGGGCAATTTGGCAAATTGGATCCAAAATTGGCTTCGTGGTCGGAGGCAGAGGGTG
Source organism: Heterodontus francisci (assembly GCF_036365525.1). Taxonomy (NCBI): domain Eukaryota; kingdom Metazoa; phylum Chordata; class Chondrichthyes; order Heterodontiformes; family Heterodontidae; genus Heterodontus; species Heterodontus francisci. The sequence continues at coordinate 1,968,649 of NC_090375.1, read as the reverse complement.
ATGGTCGAGGGCTGTTTTTGCGATTGGAAGCCTGTGACCAGTGGTGTACCACAGGGATTGGTGCTGGGACCCTTTCTGTTTGTAGTGTATATTAATGATTTAGGCATGAATATAGGAGGTATGATCAGTAAGTTTGCAGATGACATGAAAATTGGTGGTGGTGTAAATAGTGAGGAGGAAAGCCTTAGATTACAGGATGATATAGATGGGCTGGTAAGATGGGCGGAGCTGTGGCAAATGGAATTTAATCCTCAGAAGTGTGAGGTGATGCATTTTGGGAGGACTAACAAGACAAGGGAATATACAATGGATGGTCGGACCCTAGGAAGTACTGAAGGTCAGAGGGATCTTGGTGAACTTGTCCATCGATCACTGAAGGCAGCAGCACAGGTAGATAAGGTGGTTAGGAAGGCATCTGGGATACTTGTCTTTATTAGCTGAGGCATAGAATATAAGAGCAGGGAGGTTATGATGGAGCTGTATAAAATGCTAATTAGGCCACAGCTGGAGTACTGTGTACAGTTCTGGGCACCACACTATAGGAAGGATGTGATTGCACTGGAGAGGGTGCAGAGGAGATTCACTGTGATGTTGCCTGGGCTGGAGCATTTCAGCTATGAAGAGAGACTGAAAAGGCTAAGGTTGTTTTCCTTAGAGCAGAGAAGGCTGAGGGGGGGACCTGATTGAGGTATACAAAATTATGAGGGGCATTGTTAGGTTAGATAGGAAGAAACTTTTTCCCTTAGCAGAGGGGTCAATAACCAGGGGGCATAGATTTAAGGTGAGGGGTTGGAGGTTTAGAGGGAAAAAATTTTCGCCCAGAGGGTGGTTGGAATCTGGTACACACTGCCTGAAGAGGTGGTAGAGGCAGGAACCCTCACAACATTTAAGAAGTATTTAGATGAGCACTTGAAACACCATAGCATACAAGGCTACTGGCCAAGTGCTGGAAAATGGGATTAGAATGGTTGGGTGCTGGATGACCGGCACAGACACGATGGGCCGAAGGGCCTGTTTCTGTGCTGTATAACTCTATGACTATGACTTTATGATTCTCACCTCACCTCTTGAGTTCAGCTCTTTTTCCCATGTTTGAACCAAGTCTGTAATGAGGTCAGGAGCTGAGTGGCCCTGGTGGAACCTAAACTGATCGTCACTGAGCAGGTTATTGCTAAGCAGGTGTCGCTTGATAGCACTGTCGACAACACCTTCCATCACTTTACTGATGATCTGTTGGGGTGGTAATTGGCCGGGTTGGACTTGTCCTGCTTTGTGTGTACAGGACATACCTGGGCAATTTTCCACATTGCCGGGTAGATGCCAGTGTTGTAGCTGTGCTGGAACAGCTTGGTTAGGGACGCGGCAAGTTCTGGAACACAGGTCTTCAGTACTATTGCTGGAATATTGTCAGGGCCCATAGCCTTTGCAGTATCCTGTGCCTTCAGTCGTTTCTTGATATCACATGAAATGAATCGAATTGGCTGAAGTCTGGCATCTGTGATGCTGGGGACTTCAGGAGGAGGCCAAGATGGATCATCAACTCGGCACTTCTGGCTGAAGACGAATAAACAAAGAACAAAGAACAGTACAGCACAGCAACAGTCCATTCGCCCCTCTAAGCCTGCGCCGATCTTGATGCCTGCCTAACCTAAAACTTACTGCTCTTCCAGGGTCTGTATGCAAATGTCCGTCTGAATGCAAATGCTTCAGCTTTATCTTTTGCACTGATGTACTGGGCTCCCCCATCATTGAGGATGGGGATATTTGTGGAGCCACCTCCTCCAGTTAGTTGTTTAATTGTCCACCACCATTCACGGTTGGATGTGGCAGGACTGCAGAGCTTCGATCTGATCCGTTGGTTATGGGATCGCTTAGCTCTGTCTATCGCATGCTGCTTATGCAGTTTGGCACGCATCTGTATGGGTGGAGCTATGAATCTCTTCTCATCTCAGTCCTAAATGGCTTACCCCTTATCCTTAGACTGTGACCCCTGGTCCTGGACTCACCCAGCCATCGGGAACATCCTTCCTACATCTAGTCTGTCCAGTCCTGTTAGGATTTTGTAGGTTTCGATAAGATCCCCTCTCATTCTTCTAGACTCTAGTGAATACAAGCCTAATCGACCCAATCTCTCTTCATACGTCAGTCCTGCCATCCCAGGAATCAGTCTGGTGAACCTTCGCTGCACTCCCTCCATAGCAAGAACATCCTTCTTCAGATAAGGAGACCAAAACTGCACACAATGCTCAAGGTGTGGCCTCACCAAGACCTTGTATAATGGCAGCAAGACATCCCTGCTCCTGTACTCGAATCCTCTCGCTATGAAGACCAACATACCATTTGCCTTCTTAACTGCCTGATGCACCTGCATGCTTACTTTCAGTGACTGGTGCACAAGATAATATTCTGCCTTTCTGTTTTTCTGTTTTTGCCACCAAAATGGATAACCTCACATTTATCTACATTATACTGCATCTGCCATGTATTTGCCCACTCACTGAACTTGTCCAAATCACACTGGAGCTTCTCTGCATCCTCCTCACAGCTCACACTCCCACCCAGCTTTGTGTTGTCTGCAAACTTGGATATATTACATTTAATTCCCTCATCTATATCATTAATATATATTGTAAATAGCTGGGGTCCTAGCACTGATCCCTGTGGTACCCCACTAGTCACTGCCTGTCACTTGGAAAAATACCCGTTTATTCCTACTCTCTGTTTCCTGTCTGCCAACCAGTTCTCTATCCATGTCAGTACCTTACCCCCAATCCCATGTGCTTTAATTTTGCTAATCTCTTCTGTGGGACCTTATTGAAAGCTTCTGAAAGTCCAAATACACCACATCCACTGGTTCTCCATTATCTATTATACTAGTTACATACTCGGAAAATTCCAGTAGATTTGTCAAGCATGATTTCCCTTTCGTAAATCCATGTTGACTTTGTCCAATCATGTCACTGTTTTCCATGTGCTCTGCTATTACATCTTTTATAACAGACTCTTGCATTTTCCCCACTACTGATGTCAGGCTAACCAATCTATAATTCCCTGTTTTCTCTCTACCTCCTTTTTTAAATAGTGGGGTTACATTAGCTACCTTCCAATCTGTAAGAACTGTTCCAGAGTCTATAGAATTTTGAAAAATGACCAGCAATGCATCTGCTATTTCAAGGACCACTTCCTTAAGTACTCTGGGATGCAGATTATCAGGCCCTGGGGATTTATCGGTCTTCAATCCCATCAATTTCCCTAACACCATTTCTCTACTAATACTGATTTCATACAGTTCCTCCTTCTCACTAGACACTGTGTTCCCCAACATTTCTGGGAGATAATTTGTGTCCTCCTTTGTGAAGACAGAACCAAAGTATGTGTTTAATTGGTCTGCCATTTCTTTGTTCCCCATTATAAATCCCCCCGTTTCTGACTGTAAGGGATCCACATTTGTCTTCACTAATCTTTTTCTCTTCAATATCTATAGAGGCTTTTATAGTCAGTTTTTATGTTCTCTGCAAGCTTACTCTCAGACTCTATTTTCCCCTACCTAATCAATCCCTTTGTCCTCCTTTGCTGAATTCTAAACTGCTCCCAATCCTCAGGTTTGCTGCTTGTTCTGGCCATTTTATATTTCTCCTCCTTGGATCTAATACTATCCCTAATTTCTTTTGTAAGTCACGGTTGAGCCACCCTTCCTGATTTATTTTTGCACCAGACAAGAATGAACAATTGTTGTAATTCATCCATGCTCTCTTTAAATGCTAGCCATTGCCTACCCACTACGTTCCCCAATCTATTATAGCCAACTCACTCCTCATACCTTCATAGTTTCCTTTATTTAGATTCAGGCCCCTGGTGGACAGAGTAGATAGAGAAAAACTGTTCCCACTCATGAAAGGGTCGAGAATGAGAGGGCACAAATTTAAAGTAATGGGTAAGAGAAGCAAAAGTGACATGAGGAAAAACTTTTTCACGCAGCGAGTGGTTAAGGTCTGGAATGCGCTGCCTGAGAACGTGGTGGAGGCAGGTTCAATTGAAGCATTCAAAAGGGAATTAGACAGTTATATGAAAAGGTAGAATGTGCAGGGTTACGGGGAGAAGGCGGGGGTATAGCGCTAAGTGAATTGTTCTTTCGGAGAGCCAGGGCAGAAACAATGGGCTGAATGGCCTCCTTCTGCACTGTAATGATTCTGTGCATCCATCCATGTAACTAAGTTCCCTCATCCTTCACATCTGTTCTGAAGTCTGCTGTCCAAAATTGGACACAATGCTCCAGTTGAGGCTGAACCAGTGTTTTGTACTAGTTTGTTATAATTTCCTTGTTTTTGTTCTCTCTGCTTTGTTAGGAGAGTACTTCTATTTTTTGTCAATTATGTTTTGAAGACTTATCGTTGAATTATGGACATTGATTCATCTGGAAGTTTGAAGAGATACCGAACGTTATATTTTTAAAAAGAACTCACTAGAAGGTTCCTGGACTTGGCTAGTAAACAAGTCTTACTGGAAGGCACCTGTTGTGGATAACCACCCAGCAGGGGTTGTTTTTGACTTTGGGAGATGTTTACCAAGAAATGACAGGTCAAGATTTATAGAGGTCAGGAGACTGGACTTCTGGAATGTTTTTAGTTCCAATTTGAACTGTTACAAAAGACTGCTTGCCAGAAGAAGACCCAGCTTGCTCGCTCTCTCTCGAAAAGGAACCCTGCATACAGTGTGTCAGTTTTCTATTTCCAGCTGTATTTGAAGAAACGCTGCGTATCAAATTTGTGGGAACTGAAACCTTGCTGCTGCATTTCTCCTGTAAGATCTATCTGAAGCCTCTGTAGCTACAATTCTTGGAAAGCCTACCCAAACTGATCTTCAACAATGCCTGGAAAGAACTGTCCTAGGAAGATCCAGTGAAAGCTGTCTATACACATTTTGGACGCCAAACCAAAACCAGGGACAAGTGTTTTTTTTTTGTTTTCTTTGTAACAGTGATATAAATAGAACAAAGAACAGTACAGCACAGGAACAGGCCATTCGGCCCTCCAAGCCAGATTGGTTTTTACGACAATCGACAATGGTTTCATGGTCACCATTAGACTAGCTTTTTAATCCCAAATTTATTATTTGAATTCCCATATGCAGTGGTGGGATTCGAACCCATGTCCCCAGAGTATTAGCCTGGGCCCTGGATTACAAGTCCAGTGATGCCACCACACCACCTCCACCCCACGCCTGTTTCCATGTTGTAGCCTCTGTGTATTTCTGTGTTTGTTACACACTTAGCAGGGATAGTATGACAGAGCGATGGGGATGATGGAGATTGATTTGTGTCTTTATCCTCTCACATAGACGGGGAGATGGGAAGCTGGAGGATGGTTGAAGCTCAGTTTGTTCTGGGCTGTTTGCTGCTGACTGTGGAAATTGGCCTGGGGACAGCCCACTCCTTGGGTGAGTCTTCAAGATGTGGTCATATCAGGAAAACAGCCTCTTTCCACCCATTGGTACGAAAAGTCTTTGCTAAACATGCCAGTTGTGCAGAGAGTAAAGTTGTGTGATGGAAAGATCCATGTTTATACACTTGTTTCTCCCACAGACAAACATGATCCCGGAATCTCTCTCCAGTGACGAGTCCGATTGCGGTTTCAGCCGCTCACGGAGGAGGAAGTTATCATTTCGAAGAAGGACAGAACACGGTAAGAAATGGGATAATGATTCCTGACCCCTGACCCACATGTCTCATAGTACAATCAGCCAGCAACTTTATTGAGAGGTTAGGATGTGAGCTACACAGATTATCAAAGAGTGAGGTAAGTGTGCAGAAATCGTTACAATTCGAGAATGAGCCAACTCTCCCACTGCTCTTTCTCCATAGATTTTAATTCTTTCCCCTTCAAGTTTCTCCTCAAAAAAACCCTTCATGATTTTGAACACCGATTAAATCTCCCCTTAACCTTCTCGGCTCGAAGGAGAACAATCCCAACTTCTCCAGTCTCTCCACTTTACTCTTTGCCTGGGGCTTTTCCAGCAAATCTCCACCCCAGCTCTCCCTGCTCCTGCAGCCTCTTTAAAATTGTACCATTTCATTCAGATTGCTTCTCCTCATTCTCCCTTCCAAAATGCATCACTACACACTTCTCTGCATTAGATGCCACGTGTCTGTCCATTTCACCAGTCTGTCTATGTCCTCTTGAAGTCTGCTACTATCCTCCTCACTGTTCACTGCATTTCTGAGTTTCACATTATCTGTAAATTTTGAAATTATTCCCTGTATACCCAAATCCAGGTTTTTTTTATTCCTTCCTGGGATGTGGGCATCGCTGGCCAGGCCAGCATTTATTGTCCATCCCTAAAAGCCCTTGAGAAGGTGCTGGTGAGCTGCCTTCTTGAACCGCTGCAGTCCATGTGGGGTAGGTACACCCACAGTGCTGTCAGGAAGGGAGTTCCAGGATTTTGACCCAGCGACAGTGAAGGAACGGCGATATAGTTCCAAGTCAGGATGGTGTGTGACTTGGAGGGGAACTTGCAGGTGGTGATGTTCCCATGTATTTGCTGCCCTTGTCCTTCTAGTTGGTAGAGGTCGTGGGTTTGGAAGGTGCTGTCGAAGGAGCCTTGGTGCATTGCTGCAGTGCATCTTGTAGATGGTACACACTGCTGCCACTGTGCGTCGGTGGTGGAGGGAGTGACCATTTGGGGATGGGGTGCCAATCAAGCGGGCTGCTTTGTCCTGGATGGTGTCGAGTTTCTTAAGTGTTGTCGGAGCTGCACCCATCCAGGCAAGTGGAGAGTATTCCATCACACTCCTGACTTGTGCCTTGTAAATGGTGGACAGGCTTTGGGGAGTCAGGAGGTGAGTTACTCACCACAGGATTCCGAGCCTCTGACCTGCTCTTGTAGCCATGGTATTTATATGGCTACTCCAGTTCAGTTTCTGGTCAATGGTAGCCCCCAGGATGTTGATAGTGGGGAATTCAGCGATGGTAATGCCATTGAATGTCAAGGGGAGATGGTTAGATTCTCTCTTGTTGGAGATGGTCATTGCCTGGCACTTGTGTGGCATGAATGTTCTTTCTTTTTCTTCTCATTGGCCTCCTTATCTTGAGAGACAATGGGTAAGCGCCTGGAGGTGGTCAGTGGTGTGTGGAGCAGCGCCTGGAGTGGCTATAAAGGCTAATTCTAGAGTGACAGGCTCTTCCACAGGTGCTGCAGAAAAATTTGTTTGTCGGGGCTGTTACACAGTTGGCTCTCCCCTTGCGCTTCTGTCTTTTTTCCTGCCAACTGCTAAGTCTCTTCGACTCGCCACACTTTAGCCCCGCCTTTATGGCTGTCCGCCAGCTCTGGTGAACGCTGGCAACTGACTCCCACGACTTGTGATCAATGTCACAGGACTTTATGTCGCGTTTGCAGACGTCTTTAAAGGGGAGACATGGACGGCCGGTGGGTCTGATACCAGTGATGAGCTCGCTGTACAATGTGTCCTTGGGGATCCTGCCATCTTCCATGCGGCTCACATGGCCAAGCCATCTCAAGCGCCGCTGGCTCAGTAGGGTGTATAAGCTGGGGATGTTGGCCGCCTCGAGGACTTCTGCGTTGGAGATACGGTCCGCCACCTGATGCCAAGTATTCTCCGGAGGCAGCGAAGATGGAATGAATTGAGACGTCGCTCTTGGCTGACATACGTTGTCCAGGCCTCGCTGCCGTAGAGCAAGGTACTGAGGACACAGGCTTGATACACTCGGACTTTTGTGTTCCGTGTCAGTGCGCCATTTTCCCACACTCTCTTGGCCAGTCTGGACATAGCAGTGGAAGCCTTTCCCATGCGCTTGTTGATTTCTGCATCTAGAGACAGGTTACTGGTGATAGTTGAGCCGAGGTAGGTGAACTCTTGAACCACTTCCAGAGCGTGGTCACCGATATTGATGGATGGAGCATTTGTGACGTCCTGTCCCATGATGTTCGTTTTCTTGAGGCTGATGGTTAGGCCAAATTCATTGCAGGCAGCCGCAAACCTGTCGATGAGTCTCTGCAGAAACTCTTCAGTGTGAGATGTTAATGCAGCATCGTCAGCAAAGAGGAGTTCCCTGATGAGGACTTTCCGTACTTTGGTCTTCGCTCTTAGATGGGAAAGGTTGAACAACCTGCCATCTGATCTTGTGTGGAGGAAAATTCCTTCTTCTGAAGACTTGAACGCATGTGAGAGCAGCAGGGAGAAGAAAATCCCAAACAGTGTATGTGCGAGAACACAGCCCTGTTTCACACCACTCAGGGTAGGAAAGGGGTCTGATGAGGTGCCGCTATGCTGAATTGTGCCTTTCATATTGTCATGGAATGAGGTGATGATACTTAGTAGCTTTGGTGGACATCCGATCTTTTCTAGTAGTCTGAAGAGACCACGTCTGCTGATGAGGTCAAAGGCTTTGGTGAGATCAATGAAAGCAATGTAGAGGGGCATCTGTTGTTCACGGCATTTCTCCTGTATCTGACGAAGGAAGAACAGCATGTCAATGGTCGATCTCTCTGCACGAAAGCCACACTGTGCCTCAGGGTAGACACGCTCGGCCAGCTTCTGGAGCCTGTAAAGAGTGACTCGAGCAAAGACTTTCCCCACTATGCTGAGCACGGAGATTCCATGGCAGTTGTTGCAGTCACCGCGGTCACCTTTGTTTTTATAGACAACACAGCACAGGCAACACAGTTCATGTAGTGCTGAGAGTATAGCAGGCTTGGCACTCTTGATTATTTCAGGGGTAATGCTGTCCTTCCCAGGGGCTTTTCCACTGGCTAGAGAATCAATGGCATCACTGAGTTCCGATTTTGTTGGCACGAATGTTACTTGCCACTTATCAGCCCAAGCCTGGATGTTGTCCAGGTCTTGCTGATTTCCACACGGACTGCTTCAGTATCTGAGGAGTCACGAATGGTGCTGAACATTGTGCAATCATCAGCGAACATCCCCACTTCTGACCTTATGATTGAAGGAAGGTCATTGATAAAACAGCTAAAGATGGTTGGGCCTCGGACACTACCTTGAGGAACTCCTGTCGTGATGTCCTGGAGCTCAGATGATTGATCTCCAACAACCACAACTATCTTCCTTTGCGCTAGGTATGACTCCAGCCAGCAGAGGTTTTTCCCTTTGATTCCCATTGACCTCAGTTTTGCTCGGGCTCCCTGATGCAATATTCAGTCAAATACTGCCTTGATGTCAAGGGCAGTCACTCTCACCTCACCTCAGCTCTTTTGTCCATGTTTGAACCAAGGCTGTAATGAGGTCAGGATCTGAGTGGCCCTGGCGGAACCCAAACTGTGCATCACTGAGCAGGTTATTGCTAAGCAAGTGCCACTTGATAGCACTGTTGATGACACCTTCCATCACTTTACTGATGATTGAGAGTAGACTGATGGGGCAGTAATTGGCCGGATTGGATTTGTCCTGCTTTTTGTGTACAGGACATACCTGGGCTATTTTCCACATTGCAGGGTAGATGCCAGTGTTGTAGCTGTACTGGAACAGCTTGTCTAGGAGCGCGGCATGTTCTGGAGCACAGGTCTTCAGTACTATTGCCGGAATATTGTCAGGGCCCATAGTCTTTGCAGTATCCAGTGCCTTCAGTCGTTTCTTGATATCACACAGAGTGAATCGAATTGGCTGAAGTCTGGCATCTGTAATGTTGGGGACTTCAGGAGGAGGCCGAGATGGATCATCAACTTGGTAATTCTGGCTGAAGATTGTTGCAAATGCTTCAGCCTTATCTGGTCTCCCCCATTGTCGAGGATGGGTATATCTGTGAAGACTGTTAGTTGTTTCATTGTCCATCACCATTCACGACTGGATGTGGCAGGACTGCAGAGCTTAGAACTGATCCTTTGGTTATGGGATCACTTAGCTCTGTCTATCGCATGCTGCTTACGCAGTTTGGCACGCAGATAGTCCTGTGTTGTAGCTTCACCAGGTTGACACCTCATTTTGAGGTATGCCTGGTGCTGCTCCTGACATGCCCTCCTGCACTCTTCATTGAACCAGGTTTGGTCTCCTGTCTTGATGGTAATGGTAGAGTGGGGGATATGCCGGGCCATGAGGTTACAGATTGTGGTTGAGTACAATTCTGCTGCTGCTGATGGCCCACAGCACCTCATGGATGGCCAGTTTTGCATTGCTAGATCTGTTCGATATCTATCCTATTTAGCACGGTGGTAGTGCCACACAACACGATGGAGGGTATCCTCGATGTGAAGGCGGGACTTCGTCTCCACAAGGACTGTGCGGTGGTCACTCCTACCAATACTGTCATGGACAGATGCATCTGCGGCAGGCAGATTGGTGAGGACGAGGTCAAGTATGTTTTTCCCTCGTGTTAGTTCCCTCACCACCTGCCGCAGACCTGGCCATAAGGTCATAAGAACGAGGAGCAGGAGTAGGCAATTCAGCCCCTCGAGCCTGCTCCGCCATTCAATACGATCATGGCTCATCTCATCTCGGCTTCAACTCCATTTTCCTGCCCGTTCTCCATAACCCTTCAACCCATTACTAATTAAAAATCTGTCTATCTCCTCCTCAAATTTACTCAATGTCCCGGCATCCACCGCACTCTTTGGTAGTGAATTCCACAGATTCACGACCCTTTGAGAGAAGTAGTTTCTCCTCATCTTTGTTTTAAATCTGCTACCCCTTATCCTAAAACTATGACCTCTCGTTCTAGATTTAGATAATAATTTGCCTTTCTATTCTTCCGACCAAAATGTACAACCTCACACTTATCCACATTAAACTCCAGCTGCCAAATTTTGGCCCATTCACCTAACCTATCCATATCCATTTGTAAATTTCTTATTTCTTTATTGCAACTTACGATCCCACCTATTTTAGTGTCATCTACAAATTTGGCTATAGTACCTTCTATCCCTGCATCCAAGTCATTAATATAGATTGTAAATAGTTGGGGCCCGAGGACCGAACCCTGTGGCAACCCCACTAGTTACATCTTGCCAACCAGAAAAGACCCATTTATCCCATTATCTAGCAGATATGTCCTTTAGTACTCGGCCAGCTCGGTCAGTAGTGGTGCTACCGAGCCACTCTTGGTGATGGACATTGAAGTCCCCCACCCAGAGTACATTTTGTGTCCTTGCCACCCTCAGTGCTTCCTCCAAATGGTGTTCAACATGGTGGAGTACTGAGTCATCAGCTGAGGGAGGGCGGTAGGTGGTAATCAGTAGGAGGTTTCCTTGCCCATGTTTGACCTGATGCCATGAGACTTCATGGGGTCCAGAGTCGATGTTGAGGACTCCCAGGGCAACTCCCTCCCTCCTGTATACCCTCTGCTGGGTCTGTCCTGCCGGTGGGACAGGACATACCCGGGGATGGTGATGGCAGTGTCTGGGACATTGTCTGTAAGGTATGATTCTGTGAGTATGACTATGTCAGTCTGTTGCTTGACTAGTCTGTGGGACAGCTCTCCCAACTTTGGCACAAGCCCCCAGATGTTAGTAAGGAGGACTTTGCAGGGTCGATAGGGCTGGTGTTGTCATTGTCATTTCTGGTGCCCAGGTCGATGCCGGGTGGTCCATCCGTTTTATTACTTCTTGACTTTGTCGTGGTTAGATACAACTGAGTGGCTTGCTCAGCCATTTTAGTGAGCATCCAGGTCATTAATGTATATCAATGAGAGCAGTGGTCCTAATCCTGACCCTTGGTGTACATCACTGTATATTTCCCTCCAGCATCCACTATATTTTGCTTTTTTATTGTCATATTTTATCAATAAACCGTTTAAAAGTGCAGATAAACAATATGAACCACACTTCCCCCTATTGACAGACAAACTGACAGCCTTGCATTTGTGTAGAGCTTTTCACAATCTCAGGATGTCTCAAAGTGATTTCTAGATAATGAAGTCCTTTTGAAGTGTCACTGTTGTTAGGACTGTTTTCCTTGGAGAAGAGAAGACTGAGAGGTGATTTGATAGAGATATTCAAAATCATGAGGGGTCTGGACAGAGTAGATAGGGAGAAACTGTTCCCACTCGTGAAAGGATCGAGAACGAGAGGACACAGATTTAAAGTATTTGGTAAAGAAGCAAAAGTGACATGAGGAAAAACTTTTTCACACAGCGAGTGGTAAAGGTCTGGAATGTGCAGCCTGGGAATGTGGTGGAGGTAGGTTCAATTGAAGCATTCAAAAGGGAATTAGACTGTTATATGAAAAGGAAGAATATGCAGGGTTACGGAGAGAAGGCAGTGGGAATGGAACTGAGTGAATTGCTCTTTCAGAGAGCCAGTGAGGACACGATGGGCTGAATGGCCTCCTTTTGCACTGTAACAATTCTGTGATTGTAATGTAGGAAACATTCTCTGTCACTCCCTGACGAACTCAGTCATGTTAGTCACATACGATTTGCCTTTATTCACCAATACTTTTCCAACTGCCAATCCATTTGTCCCAGATTATTGTCTCCCAAAGTTTCCTCACCTCAGAGTTTAAGCTGATAGACCTGTTTTTGCTGGGTTTATGCTTTCCCCCTTTTTTGAACAGGGTGTAACATTTCCAATTCTCCAGTTCTCTGGCACCAACCCTGTATCTTATGACCAGAACCTCCACAATTTTTACCCTTCCTTCCTCAGCAATCGAGAATGTATCTGATCCAGACTGGGTGATTTTTCTTCTTTGAGCATTGCCAACCTTTTCATTCGCTCCTGTTTATCTGTTTTATCCTATCGATTTTCTCTACTGCCTCCAGTTTTACTGCTACACTGGCAGCTCTCTCTTCTCTTGTGAAGACAGATGCAAAGTACTCATTTAGTGCCTCAGCTATGTCCTCAGCCTCCACAAGGTGATCTCCTTTTGGTCCCTAATGGATCCCACCCTTCCTTTAACTACCCTTTTACTATTTACATAGTTATCAAATACTTTGCTTTCCCTTTTATGCTACTTGTTAATCTATTCTCATACTCTCTCTTTGTCCCTCTTATTCTCTTTGTTTGACCTCCCAAATTGCCACCTCCTGTGCTGTAAGATTGCGTGAAAGCGATGGGTTAAGTGTTTGATATTAGAACATAGAACATAGAACAGCACAGCACAGTACAGGCCCTTCGGCCCACGATGTTGTGCCGACCCTTTAACCTACTCTAAGATCAAACTAACTACCTACCCTTCATTCTACTATCATCCATGTACCTATCCAAGAGTCGCTTAAATGTCCCTAATGTATCTGCTTCTACTACCACCACTGGCAGTGCATTCCACGCACCCACCACTCTCTGTGTAAAGAACCTACCTCTGACATCTCCCCGAAACCTTCCTCCAATCACCTTAAAATTATGCCCCCTGGTGATAGCCCTTTCCACCCTGGGGAAAAAGTCTCTGACTATCCACTCTATCTATGCCTCTCATCATCTTGTACCCCTCTATCAAGTCACCTCTCATCCTTCTTCGCTCAAATGAGAAAAGCCCAAGCTGTGAGGGTGGCATAGTGGCGCAGTGGTTAGCACCGCAGCCTCACAGCTCCAGGGACCCGGGTTCGATTCCGGGTACTGCCTGTGTGGAGTTTGCAAGTTCTCCCTGTGTCTGCGTGGGTTTTCTCCGGGTGCTCCGGTTTCCTCCCACAAGCCAAAGGACTTGCAGGTTGATAGGCAAATTGGCCATTATAAATTGTCACTAGTATAGGTAGGTGGTAGGGAAATCTCGGGACAGGTGGGGATGTTTGGTAGGAATATGGGATTAGTGTAGGATTAGTATAAATGGGTGGTTGATGGTCGGCACAGACTCGGTGGGCCGAAGGGCCTGTTTCAGTGCTGTATTTCTAATCTAATCCCTCAATCTTTCTTCGTAGGAGATGCCCTCCAGTCCAGGCAGCATCCTGGTAAATCTCCTCTGCACCCTCTCTAAAGCTTCCACATCCTTCCTATAATGAGGTGACCAGAACTGAACACAATATTCCAAGTGTGGTCGAATCAGGGCTTTATAGAGCTGCAGCATAACCTCACGGCTCTTAAACTCAATCCCTCTGTTAATGAAAGCCAACACACCATACGCCTTCTTAACAACCCTATCGACTTGGGTGGCAACTTTGAGGGATCTATGGATATGGACACCAAGATCCCTCTGTTCCTCCACACTACCAAGAATCCTGTCTTTAAGCCTGTATTCTGCATTCAAATTCGACCTTCCAAAATGAATCACTTCACACTTTTCCAGGTTGAACTCCATCTGCCACTTCTCAGCCCAGTTCTGCATCCTGTCAATGTCCCGTTGCAACCTACAACAGCCTTCCACACTATCCACAACTCCAGCAATCTTAGTGTCATCGGCAAACTTGCTAACCCAACCTTCCACTTCCTCATCCAAGTCATTTATAAAAATCACAAAGAGCAGAGGTCCCAGAACAGATCCCTGCGGAACACCACTGGTCACCGAGCTCCATGCTGAATACTTTCCATCTACTACCATCCTCTGACTTCTATGGGCCAGCCAATTTTGTATCCAGACAGCCACCTTTCCCTGTATCCCATGCCTCCTTACTTTCTGAATGAGCCGACCATGGGGAACCTTATCAAACGCCTTGCTAAAATCCAGAGACACCACATCCACTGCTCTTCCTTCATCAATGTGTTTTGTCACGTCTTCAAAGAATTGAATAAGGCTGGTGAGGCATGACCTGCCCCTCACAAAGCCATGCTGACTGTCTCTAATCAAACCATGCTTTTCCAAATAATCATAAATCCTGTCTCTCAGAATCCTCTCCAATAATTTGCCCACTACCAACGTAAGACTGACTGGTCTATAATTCCCAGGGTTATCCATATTCCCTTTCTTGAACAAGGGAACAACATTTGCCACCCTCCAATCATCCGGTACTACTCCAGTGGACAGTGAAGACTCAAAGATCATCGCCAAAGGCGCAGCAATCTCTTCCCTCGCTTCCCGTAATATCCTTGGGTATATCCCGTCTGGCCCCGGGGACTTATCTGTCCTCATATCATTCAAAATTTCCAGCACATCCTCCCTCTTAACCTCAACCTGTTCGAGCATATCAGCCTGTTCCACGCTGTCCTCACAAACGACCAGGTCCCTCTCACTAGTGAATACTGAAGCAAAGTATTCATTTAGGACCTCCCCTACCTCCTCCGACTCCAGGCACAAGTTCCCTCCACTATCCCTGCTCGGCCCTACCCTCACTCTGGCCATCCTCTTGTCCCTCACATAAGTGTAGAACGCCTTGGGACTTTCCTTAATCCTACCCGCCAAGACTTTTTCATGTCCCCTTCTAGCTCTCCTAAGTCCATTCTTCAGTTCCTTCATGGCTACCTTGTAACCCTCTAGAGCCCTGTCTGATCCTTGCTTCCTCAACCTTAAGTAAGCTTCCTTCTTCCTCTTGACCAGCTGTTCCACATCTCTTGTCATCCAAGGTTCCTTCACCCTACCATCCCTTCCTTGCCTCATTGGGACAAACCTATCCAGCAGTCGCAACAACCTCCACATTTCTGTCGTGCATTTCCCTGAGAACATCTGTTCCCAATTTAAGCTCCCCAGTTCCTGCCTAATAGCATTGTAATTCCCCCTCCCCCAATTAAATATTTTCCCATCCCGTCTGCTCCTGTCCCTCTCCATGACTATAGTAAAGGTCAGGGAGTTGTGATCACTATCACCGAAATGCTCTCCCACCGAGAGATCTGCCACCTGGCCTGGTTCGTTGCCAAGCACCAAGTCCAACATCGTCTCCCCTCTAGTCAGCCTATCTACATATTGAGTCAGGAAACCTTCCTGGACACACCTGACAAAAACTGCTCCATCCAAACTATTTGCACTAAGGAGGTTCCAATCAATATTAGGAAAGTTGAAGTCACCCATGACAACAACCCTGTTACTTCTGCACCTTTCCAAAATCTGCCTCCCAATCTGTTCCTCCGTGTCTCTGTTGCTATTGGGGGGTCTATAGAAAACTCCCAACAAAGTGACTGCTCCTTTCCTGTTTCTGACTTCCACCCATAATGACTCAGTAGACAAACCCTCCTCGACGACCTCCCTTTCTGCAGCTGTGATACTATCCCTGATTAGCAATGTCACTCCCCCACCTCTTTTACCTCCCTCCCTATTCCTTTTGAAACATCTAAACCCCGGAACATCCAACATCCATTCCTGCCCCTGTGATACCCACGTCTCCGTAATGGCCACAACATCGTAGCTCCAAGTACTGATCCATGCTCTAAGTTCATCACCCTTATTCCTGACACTTCTTGCGTTAAAATAGACACACTTCAACCCATCATACTGGCTGCAACTTTGCCCTGTCAACTGTCTAACCTTCCTCACAGACTCTCTGCACTCTGTATCTGCCTGTTCCACAACTACCCCATCCACTGATCCGTAGCTCCGGTTCCCATCCCCCTGCCAAACTAGTTTAAACCCTCCCGAAGAGCTCTAGCAAACCTCCCGCCCAGGATATTGGTGCCCCTCCAGTTCAGATGCAACCCGTCCTTCTTGTACAGATCCCACCTTCCCCAGAAGGTATCCCAATGATCTACATATCTGAAGCCCTCCCTCCTACACCAGCTCTGTAGCCACGTGTTCAGCTGCACTCGCTCCCTGTTTCTAGCCTCACTAGCACGTGGCACCGGTATCAATCCTGAGATTACTATCCTGCTCGTCCTGCCTTTCAGCTTCCAACCTAACTCCCTATATTCGCTTTTCAGGTCCTCATCCCTTTTCCTAGCTATGTCATTGGTACCGATGTGTACCACGACCTCTGGCTGCTCCCCCTCCCCCTTAAGAATCCTGTAGACTCGATCCGAGACATCCCTGACCCTGGCACCCGGGAGGCAACATACCATCCGGAATTGGAAAGGGAAAGGTGGATAAGAGATGTAGAGAGGGAGAGGGAAGCATGGGACATATTCAGAGAAAATATCTCACAATCAGAACATGTCTGGTTCATTAATGCATCCTCAGACTGTTTGAAATTCTTGCTTTTGACCCAGTGGAAGACTCCCACTGAATTATTGAGTTGATCCATTGTTGTCCAGCATTCTCAGCGTTTCTAGAACTTTCTATTTGTGTTTTTGTGTTTCAGATGATAACAGGGAGGGTGCGATCTCACAGGGCCTCAAACCCTCTCAGACAGGGGACAATATACGCCTGGTGGACCTACTTGGACAGGGAGAGGACAAAGACCACAGTGTGTTGTCCTCACTTTCCTGCTTGAGTAGCAGGGACCACAGGCCGGTCTCTCCCAACACCATCGAACTATCAGCAGCCAAGGCGACCACCGTAAACACAGACTTTCTAATCGTGCACGGAACTGAGTCGGAGAGAGATGGTAAAAGAGGCAAATCATGTAACCCAGTCACAGGTACACACCCACCAGGTAACCCAGTCACAGGTACACACCAACCAGGTAACCCAGTCACAGGTACACACCCACCAGGTAACCCAGTCACAGGTACACGCCCATCAGGTAACCCAGTCTCAGGTACATACCCACCAGGTAACCCAGTCACAGGTACACGCCCATCAGGTAACTCAGTCTCAGGTACATACCCACCAGGTAACCCAGTCACAGGTACACACCCACCAGGTAACTCAGTCTCAGGTACACACCCACCAGGTAACTCAGTCTCAGGTACACACCCACCAGGTAACCCAGTCACAGGTATACACCCACCAGGTAACTCAGTCTCAGGTACACACCAACCAGGTAACCCAGTCACAGGTACACACCCACCAGGTAACCCAGCCTCAAGTACACACCCACCAGGTAACTCAGTCTCAGGTACACACCCACCAGGTAACCCAGTCACAGGGAAACACCCACCAGGTAACTCAGTCTCAGGTACACACCAACCAGGTAACCCAGTCACAGGTACACACCCACCAGGTAACGCAGCCTCAAGTACACACCCACCAGGTAACTCAGTCTCAGGTACACACCCACCAGGTAACCCAGTCACAGGTACACGCCCATCAGGTAACCCAGTCTCAGGTACATACCCACCAGGTAACCCAGTCACAGGTACACGCCCATCAGGTAACCCAGTCTCAGGTACACACCCACCATGTAACCCAGTCACAGGTCCACACCCATCAGGTAACTCAGTCTCAGGTACACAGCCACCAGGTAACCCAGTCACAGGTACACGCCCACCAGGTAACCCAGTGTCAGGTACATACCAACCAGGTAACCCAGTCTCAGGTACACACCTACCAGGTAACCAAGTCACAGGTACACGCCCACCAGGTAACTCAGTCTCAGGTACACACCGACCAGGTTACCCAGTCTCAGGTACACACCCACCAGGTAACACAGTCTCAGGTACACACCCACCAGGTAACACAGTCTCAGGTACACGCCCACCAGGTAACCCATTCACAAGTACACAGCCACCAGGTAACCCAGTCTCAGGTACACACCGACCAGGTTACCCAGTCTCAGGTACACACCCACCAGGTAACACAGTCTCAGGTACACGCCCACCAGGTAACCCAGTCACAAGCACACAGCCACCAGGTAACCCAGTCTCAGGTACACACCCACCAGGTAACCCAGTCTCAGGTACACACCGACCAGGTTACCCAGTCTCAGGTACACACCCACCAGGTAACCCAGTCACAAGTACACAGCCACCAGGTAACCCAGTCTCAGGTACACACCCACCAGGTAACTCAGTCTCAGGTACACACCCACCAGGTAACTCAGTCTCAGGTACACGCCCACCAGGTAACTCAGTCTCAGGTACGCGCCCACCAGGTAACCCAGTCTCAGGTACGCACCCACCAGGTAACCCAGTCACAGGTACACACCCACCAGGTAACCCAGCCTCAAGTACACACCCACCAGGTAACTCAGTCTCAGGTACACACCCACCAGGTAACCCAGTCACAGGTACACGCCCATCAGGTAACCCAGTCTCAGGTACATACCCACCAGGTAACCCAGTCTCAGGTACACACCCACCATGAAACCCAGTCACAGGTACACACCCATCAGGTAACTCAGTCTCAGGTACACAGCCACCAGGTAACCCAGTCACAGGTACACGCCCACCAGGTAACCCAGTGTCAGGTACATACCCACCAGGTAACCCAGTCTCAGGTACACACCCACCAGGTAACCAAGTCACAGGTACACGCCCACCAGGTAACTCAGTCTCAGGTACACACCGACCAGGTTACCCAGTCTCAGGTACACACCCACCAGGTAACACAGTCTCAGGTACACACCCACCAGGTAACACAGTCTCTGGTACACGCCCACCAGGTAACCCAGTCACAAGTACACAGCCACCAGGTAACCCAGTCTCAGGTACACACCGACCAGGTTACCCAGTCTCAGGTACACACCCACCAGGTAACCCAGTCTCAGGTACACGCCCACCAGGTAACCCAGTCACAAGCACACAGCCACCAGGTAACCCAGTCTCAGGTACACACCCACCAGGTAACCCAGTCTCAGGTACACACCCACCAGGTAACTCAGTCTCAGGTACACACCCACCAGGTAACCCAGTCTCAGGTACACACCGACCAGGTTACCCAGTCTCAGGTACACACCCACCAGGTAACCCAGTCACAAGTACACAGCCACCAGGTAACCCAGTCTCAGGTACACACCCACCAGGTAACCCAGTCTCAGGTACACACCCACCAGGTTACTCAGTCTCAGGTACACACCCACCAGGTAACTCAGTCTCAGGTACACGCCCACCAGGTAACGCAGTCTCAGGTACGCGCCCACCAGGTAACCCAGTCTCAGGTATGCGCCCACCAGGTAACCCAGTCTCAGGTACGCACCCACCAGGTAACCCAGTCTCAGGTACGCGCCCACCAGGTAACCCAGTCTCAGGTACACGCCCACCAGGTAACCCAGTCACAGGTACACACCCACCAGGTAACCCAGTCTCAGGTACACGCCCCCCAGGTAACCCAGTCTCAGGTACACACCCACCAGGTAACTCAGTCTCAGGTACACACCCACCAGGTAACTCAGTCTCAGGTACAAAGCATTAAGGTAGATAAGTCCCCAGGGCCTGATGGGATCTACCCTAGAATACTGAGGGAGGCAAGGGAAGAAATTGCTGGGGCCTTGACAGAAATCTTTGCATCCTCATTGGCTACAGGTGAGGTCCCGGAGGACTGGAGAATAGCCAATGTTGTTCCTTTGTTTAAGAAGGGTAGCAAGGATAATCCAGGATATTTTAGGCCGGTGAGCCTTACGTCAGTGGTAGGGAAATTATTAGAGAGGATTCTTCAGGACAGGATTTACTCCCATTTGGAAACAAATGGACTTATTAGCGAGAGACAGCATGGTTTTGTGAAGGGGAGGTCGTGTCTCATTAATTTGATTGAGTTTTTTGAGGAAGTGACGAAGATGATTGATGAAGGAAGGGCAGTGGATGTTATCTATATGGACTTCAGTAAAGCCTTTGACAAGGTCCCTCATGGCAGACTGGTACAAAAGGTGAAGTTACATGGGATCAGAGGTGAGCTGGCAAGATGGATACAGAACTGGCTCGGTCACAGAAGACAGAGGGTAGCAGTGAAAGGGTGCTTTTCTGAATGGAGGGATGTGACTAGTGGTGTTCCGCAGGGATCAGTGCTGGGACCTTTGCTGTTTGTAGTATATATAAATGATTTGGAGGAAAATGTAGCTGGTCTGATTAGTAAGTTTACGGGCAACACATAGGTTGGTGGAGTTGCGGACAGTGATGAGGATTGTCAGAGGATACAGCAGGATATAGATCGGTTGGAGACTTGGGCGGAGAAATGGCAGATGGAGTTTAATTCGGACAAATGTGAGGTAATGCATTTTGGAAGATCTAGTGCAGGTGGGAAGTATACAGTAAATGGCGGAACCCTTAGGAGTATTGACAGGCAGAGAGATCTGGGCGTACAGGTCCACAGGTCACTGAAAGTGGCCACACAGGTGGATAAGGTAGTCAAGAAGGCATACGGCATGCTTGCCTTCATCGGTCGGGGCACAGAGTATAAAAATTGGCAAGTCATGTTGCAGCTGCACAGAACCTTAATTAGGCCACACTTAGAATATTGCGTGCAATTTTGGTCGCCACACTACCAGAAGGATGTGGAGGCTTTGGAGAGGGTACAGAAGAGGTTTACCAGGATGTTGCCTGGTCTGGAGGGCATTAGCTATGAGGAGAGGTTGGATAAACTCGGATTGTTTTCACTGGAACGACAGAGGTGGAGGGGCGACATGATAGAGGTTTACAAAGTTCTAAGCGGCATGGACAGAGTGGATAGTCAGAAGCTTTTTCCCAGGGTGGAAGAGTCAGTTACGAGGGGACATAGGTTTAAGGTGAGAGGGGCAACGTTTAGAGGGGATGTGCGAGACAAGTTCTTTACACAGAGGGTGGTGAGTGCCTGGAACTTGTTGCCGGGGGAGGTGGTGGAAGCAGGTACCATAGAGACGTTTAAAAGGCATCTTGACAAATACATGAATAGGATGGGAATAGAGGGATACGGACCCCGGAAGTGCAGAAGGTTTTAGTTTCGGCAGGCATCAAGATCGGCGCAGACTTGGTGGGCCGAATGCCCTGTTCCTGTGCTGAACTGTTCTTTGTTCTTTGTTTACACACCCACCAGGTAACCCAGTCACAGGTACACATCCACCAGGTAACCCAGTCTCAGGTACGCACCCGTCAGGTCACCCAGTCACAGGTACACATCTTCCAGGTAACCCAGTCACAGGAACGCACCCACCAAGTAACCCAGTCTCAGGTAAACATCCCACCAGGTAACCCAGTCACAGGTACACACCCACAAGATAACCCAGTCCCAGGTACACACCAACAAGGTAACCCAGTCACAGGCACACACCCACCAAGTAAACCAGTCTCAGGTACATACCCACCAGGTAACCCAGTCTCAGGGACACACCCATCAGGTAACCCAGTCTCAGGTACACACCAACCAGGTAACCCAGTCACAGGTACACACCCACCAAGTAAACCAGTCTCCGGTACACACCCACCAGGTAACCCAGTCACAGGTACACACCCACCAAGTAACCCAGTCACAGGTAACACACCCACCAGGTAACCCAGTCTCAGCTACGCACCCATCAGGTAACCCAGTCTCAGGTACACATCCAGCAGGTAACCCGGTCACAGGTACACAGCCACCAGGTCACCCGGTCTCAGGTACGCACCCACCAGGTAACCCAGTCACAGGTAACACATCCACCAGGTAACCCAGTCTTAGGTACACAGCCACCAGCTCGTCCAGTCTCAGGTACACACCCACCAGGTAATCTCGTCACATGTACACATCATCCAGGTAACGCAGTCTGAGGTACACACCCACCAGGTAACCCAATCTGAGGTACACACACACCAGGTAACCCGGTCACAGGTACAGACCAACCAGTTAACCCGGTCTCAGGTACGCAGCCATCAGGTAAGCCAGTCACAGGTACACATCCTCTAGCTAGCCCAGTCTCAGGTACACACACACCAGGTAATCTAGTCACATGTACACATCATCCAGGTAATGCAGTCTGAGGTATACACCCACCAGGTAACCCAATCTGAGGTACACACACACCAGGTAACCCGGTCACAGGTACACACCAACCAGGTAACCCAGTCTCAGGTACACACCCACCAGGTAACCCAATCTGAGGTACACACACACCAGGTAACCCGGTCACAGGTACACACCCACCAGGTAACCCAGTCACAGGTAACAAACCCACCAGGTAACCCAGTGTCAGGTATGCACCCATCAGGTAACCCAGTCACAGGTACACATCCAGCAGGTAACCCAGTCACAGGTACACAGCCACCAGGTGACCCAGTCTCAGGTACGCACCCATCAGGTAACCCAGTCACAGGTACGCACCCATCAGGTAATCCAGTCACAGGTACGCACCAACCAGGTAACCCAGTCACAGGTACGCACCCTCCAGGTAACCCAGTCTCAGGTACGCACCCATCAGGTAACCCAGTCACAGGTAACACACCCACCAGGTAACCCAGTCTCAGGTACGCACCCATCAGGTAACCCAGTCACAGGTACACACCCTGCAGGTAAGCCAGTCACAGGTACACACCCATCAGGTAACTCAGTCACAGGTACGCACCCACCAGGGAACCCAATCTCAGGTACACACCCATTAGGTAACCCAGTCTGAGGTACACACCCACCAGGTAACCCAGTCACAGGTACACACCCACCAGGTAACCCAATCTCAGGTACACACCCATCAGGTAACCCAGTCACAGGTACACATCCACCAGGTAACCCAGTCACAGGTACACACCCACCAGGTAACCCAGTCACAGGTAACACATCAACCAGGTAACCCAGTCACAGGTACGCACCCTCCAGGTAACCCAGTCTGAGGTACACACCCACCAGGTAACCCAGTCACAGGTAACACACCCACCAGGTAACCCAGTCACAGGTAACACACCCACCAGGTAACCCAGTCTCAGGTACGCACCCATCAGGTAACCCAGTCACAGGTACACATGCACCAGGTAACCCAGTCTCGGGTACACACCCATCAGGTAACCCAGTCACAGGTACACATCCACCAGGTAACCCAGTCACAGGTACACACCCACCAGGTAACCCAGTCACAGGTAACACATCCACCAGGTAACCCAGTCACAGGTGCACACCCACCAGGTAACCCAATCTCAGGTACACACCCATCAGGTAACCCAGTCACAGGTACACATCCACCAGGTAACCCAGTCAGAGGTACACACCGACCATGTAACCCAGTCTCAGGTCCACACCCACCAGGTAACCCAGTCTCGGGTATGCACCCATCAGGTAACCCAGTCACAGGTACACATCCCCCCAGGTAACCCAGGCACAGGTACACACCCACCAGGTAATCCAGGCACAGGTACACACCCACCAGGTAACCCAGTCCCAGGTAGACACCAACAAGGTAACCCAGTCACAGGCACACACCCACCAAGTAAACCAGTCTCAGGTACACACCAACCAGGTAACCCAGTCTCAGGGACACACCCATCAGGTAACCCAGTCTCAGGTACACACCAACCAGGTAACCCAGTCACAGGTACACACCCACCAAGTAAACCAGTCTCCGGTACACACCCACCAGGTAACCCAGTCACAGGTACACACCCACCAAGTAACCCAGTCACAGGTAACACACCCATCAGGTCACCCAGTCACAGATACACATCCCCCCAGGTAACCCAGTCACAGGTAACACACCCACCAGGTAACCCAGTCTCAGGTACGCACCCACCAGGGAACCCAATCTCAGGTACACACCCATTAGGTAACCCAGTCACAGGTACACATCCACCAGGTAACCCAGTCACAGGTACACACCCACCAGGTAACCCAATCTCGGGTATGCACCCATCAGGTAATCCAGTCACAGGTACACATCCCCCCAGGTAACCCAGGCACAGGTACACACCCACCAGGTAATCCAGGCACAGGTACACACCCACCAGGTAACCCAGTCACAGGTACGCACCCACCAGGGAACCCAATCTCAGGTATACACCCACCAGGTACCACAGTCACAGGTACGCACCCACCAAGGAACCCAGTCACAGGTACACACCCACCAGGGAACCCAATCTCAGGTGCACACCCATTAGGTAACCCAGTCACAGGTACGCACCCACCATGTAACCCAGTCACAAGTACACACCCATCAGCTAAACCAGTCTCCGCTACACACCCACCAGGTAACCCAGTCTCAGGTACGCACCCACCAGGTAACCCAGTCTCAGGTACGCACCCACCAGGTAAACCAGTCTCGAGTACACACCCACCAGGTAACCCAGTCTCGGGTACGCACCCACCGGGTAACCCAGTCTCGGGTACACACCCACCAGGTAACCCAGTCTCAGGTACGCACCCACCAGGTAACCCAGTCTCAGGAACACACCCACCAGGTAACTCAGTCACAGTTACACACCCACCAGGTAACCCAGTCTCAGGGACACACCCACCAGGTAACTCAGTCACAGTTACACACCCACCAGGTAACCCAGTCTCAGGGACACACCCACCAGGTAATTCAGTCTCAGGAACACACCCACCAAGTAACTCAGTCACAGTTACACACCCACCAGGTAACCCAGTCTCAGGGACACACCCACCAGGTAATTCAGTCTCAGGTACACATCCACCAGGTAACCCAGTCACAGTTACACACCCACCAGGTAACCCAGTCTCAGGGACACGCCCACCAGGTAACCCAGTCTCAGGAACACACCCACCAGGTAACTCAGTCACAGTTACACACCCACCAGGTAACCCAGTCTCAGGGACACACCCACCAGGTAATTCAGTCTCAGGTACACATCCACCAGGTAACCCAGTCACAGTTACACACCCACCAGGTAACCCAGTCTCAGGGACACGCCCACCAGGTAACTCAGTCTCAGGTACACATCCACCAGGTAACCCAGTCTCAGGGACACGCCCACCAGGTAACTCAGTCTCAGGTACACACCCTCCAGGTAACCCAGTCTGAGGTACACACCCACCAGGTAACCCAGTCACAGGTAACACACCCACCAGGTAACCCAGTCACAGGTAACACACCCACCAGGTAACCCAGTCTCAGGTACGCACCCATCAGGTAACCCAGTCACAGGTACACATGCACCAGGTAACCCAGTCTCGGGTACACACCCATCAGGTAACCCAGTCACAGGTACACATCCACCAGGTAACCCAGTCACAGGTACACACCCACCAGGTAACCCAGTCACAGGTAACACATCCACCAGGTAACCCAGTCACAGGTGCACACCCACCAGGTAACCCAATCTCAGGTACACACCCATCAGGTAACCCAGTCACAGGTACACATCCACCAGGTAACCCAGTCAGAGGTACACACCGACCATGTAACCCAGTCTCAGGTATACACCCACCAGGTAACCCAGTCTCGGGTATGCACCCATCAGGTAACCCAGTCACAGGTACACATCCCCCCAGGTAACCCAGGCACAGGTACACACCCACCAGGTAATCCAGGCACAGGTACACACCCACCAGGTAACCCAGTCCCAGGTAGACACCAACAAGGTAACCCAGTCACAGGCACACACCCACCAAGTAAACCAGTCTCAGGTACACACCAACCAGGTAACCCAGTCTCAGGGACACACCCATCAGGTAACCCAGTCTCAGGTACACACCAACCAGGTAACCCAGTCACAGGTACACACCCACCAAGTAAACCAGTCTCCGGTACACACCCACCAGGTAACCCAGTCACAGGAACACACCCACCAAGTAACCCAGTCACAGGTAACACACCCATCAGGTCACCCAGTCACAGATACACATCCCCCCAGGTAACCCAGTCACAGGTAACACACCCACCAGGTAACCCAGTCTCAGGTACGCACCCACCAGGGAACCCAATCTCAGGTACACACCCATTAGGTAACCCAGTCACAGGTACACATCCACCAGGTAACCCAGTCACAGGTACACACCCACCAGGTAACCCAATCTCGGGTATGCACCCATCAGGTAATCCAGTCACAGGTACACATCCCCCCAGGTAACCCAGGCACAGGTACACACCCACCAGGTAACCCAGTCACAGGTACGCACCCACCAGGGAACCCAGTCACAGGTACACACCCACCAGGGAACCCAATCTCAGGTGCACACCCACCATGTAACCCAGTCACAAGTACACACCCATCAGCTAAACCAGTCTCCGCTACACACCCACCAGGTAACCCAGTCTCAGGTACGCACCCACCAGGTAACCCAGTCTCAGGTACGCACCCACCAGGTAAACCAGTCTCGAGTACACACCCACCAGGTAACCCAGTCTCGGGTACGCACCCACCGGGTAACCCAGTCTCGGGTACACACCCACCAGGTAACCCAGTCTCAGGTACGCACCCACCAGGTAACCCAGTCTCAGGAACACACCCACCAGGTAACTCAGTCACAGTTACACACCCACCAGGTAACCCAGTCTCAGGGACACACCCACCAGGTAATTCAGTCTCAGGAACACACCCACCAGGTAACTCAGTCACAGTTACACACCCACCAGGTAACCCAGTCTCAGGGACACACCCACCAGGTAATTCAGTCTCAGGTACACATCCACCAGGTAACCCAGTCACAGTTACACACCCACCAGGTAACCCAGTCTCAGGGACACGCCCACCAGGTAACCCAGTCTCAGGAACACACCCACCAGGTAACTCAGTCACAGTTACACACCCACCAGGTAACCCAGTCTCAGGGACACACCCACCAGGTAATTCAGTCTCAGGTACACATCCACCAGGTAACCCAGTCACAGTTACACACCCACCAGGTAACCCAGTCTCAGGGACACGCCCACCAGGTAACTCAGTCTCAGGTACACATCCACCAGGTAACCCAGTCACAGTTACACACCCACCAGGTAACCCAGTCTCAGGGACACGCCCACCAGGTAACTCAGTCTCAGGTACACACCCACCAGATAACTCAGTCTCAGGTACACATCCACCAGGTAACCTAGTCACAGGTACACACCCACCAGGTAACTCAGTCTCAGGGATGCACCCACCAACTGTACCTGATGAAATTAGGTGGGGTCTGTCTAAGAGGGAATACATAAAGTCTAAATTATGTTTACAGTGCATGGATGTAAACACAAGGAGTGTGGTAAATAAGGTTGGTGAGCAGGCGCAAATACCCACATGAAAATATGTCATGGTGATAACTGAGTCCTGGCTCAATAATGGGTAGGACTGGGTACTAAATATTCCTGGATACAAATTCTTCAGGAAATGTAGGGAAGGAAAGAAAGGAGGAGCGGTAGCAATACTGATTAAAGAGAGCATTACAGTGCTGGAGAGAGAGGGTGGCTAAGAGGGCTCAAGGACAGAATCTAATTAACTAGAGTTATGAAACAATAGAAGTATCACTACACTACTGAGTGTTTGAATTTGCAGAGAAATTAGAGAGGCGTAAAAACTATAGAGTAATTTATGAGGGATTTTAATTATCCTAATATAGACTGGGATAGTAATAGTGTAAAGGGCAGAGAGGGAGAAGAATTTCTTTAGTGTGTTGAGGAATATTTCCGACATCTGTATGTTTCCAGTCCAGTGAGGAAGGAGGCATTGCTGGATCAGGTTCTGGGGAATGAGGTGGATCAAGTGTCACTAGGGGGACAGTTAGGGGACAGTAAGGTTTACTGTCTTAGGTTGGCTGTGGAAAAGGACAAGGAGAAATCCAGAGTAAAAATAATTAATTGGAGGAGGGCCAATTTCAATGGGGAGAGAATGGATCTGACCCAGGTAAATTGGAATCAAAGATTAGCAGGCAAAACTGTAACAGAACAATGGCCTGTCTGTAAAGAGGAGATGGTTCAGGGACAGTAGAGGTACAATCCCATGAGGTGGAAAGGGAGGGCAAACAAATCCAGAGCTCCCTGGATGATGAAAGAGATAGAGAGTAAGATGAAAAAGAGGGCATATAACAGATGCCAGGTGGATAATACATTTGAAAACCAGGCTCAATACAGAAGGTTGATAGAATCATAGAAGGTTTAAGGCACAGAAAGAGGCCACTTGGCCCATCGTGTCTGTGCCGGCCAAAAAACAATCCACCTATTCTAATCCCACCTTCCAGCATTTGGTCCGTAGCCCTGCAGATTACAGCACTTGAGGTGCATATCCAGCCTCCTTTTGAATGAGTTGAGTGTCTCTGCCTCAACTACCCTTTCAGGCAGTGAGTTTCAGACCCCCACCACCCTCTGGGTGAGAGAGTTTTTCCTCATCTCCCCTCTAATTTTTCTACCAATCACTTTAAATCTATGCTCCTCGTCACTGACCTCTCTGCTAAGGTGAATAGACCCTTCACCTCCACTCTATCCAGGCTGCTCAAAATGTTGTACATTTCAATCAGATCTCCCCTCAGCCTTCTCAGTTCCAAGGAGAACAACCCCAGCCTATCCAATCTTTCCTCATCGCTGCATTTTTCCAGTCCTGGCAACATCCTTGTAAATCTCCTCTGTACCCTCTCTAGTGCAATTACATCCTTTCTGTAATGAGGAGACCAGAACTGCACACAGTACTCAAGTTGTGGCCTAACCAATGATTTATACAGTTCCAGCATAACCTCCCTGCTCTTGTATTCTATATCTCGGTTAATAAAGGAAAGGATTCCATTTGCCTTCTTAACCACCTTATCGACCTGTCCTGCTACCTTCAGGGATCTGCAGACATTCACTCCAAGGTCCCTCACTTCCTCTACACTTCTCAGTATTTTCCCATTAATCGTGTATTCCTTTGCCTTGTTTGACCTCCCCTGCATCACCTCACACTTCTCCAGGTTGAATACCATTTGCCAATTTTCTGCCCATCTGACCAGACCATCAATATCTTCCTGCAGCCTACAGCTATCCTCCTTGCTATCTACCAATCTTTGTGTTGTGTGCAAACTTTTTGATCATGCCCCCTACATTTACGTCCAAATTGTTAATTCTTTTTTCTTTTTTTTTCTTTGGCCTCCTTGTCTCGAGAGACAATGGGTAAGCGCCTGGAGGTGGTCAGTGGTTTGTGGAGCAGCGCCTGGAGTGGCTATACAGGCCAATTCTAGAGTGACAGACTCTTCCACAGGTGCTGCAGATAAAATTGGTTGTCGGGGCTGTTACACAGTTGGCTCTCCCCTTGCGCCTCTGTCTTTTTTCCTGCCAACTGCGAAGTCTCTTTGACTCGCCACACTTTAGCCCCGCCTTTATGGCTGCCCGCCAGCTCTGGCGATCGCTGGCAACTGACTCCCACGACTTGTGATCAATGTCACAGGACTTCATGTCGCGTTTGCAGACGTCTTTAAAGCGGAGACATGGACGGCAGGTGGGTCTGATACCAGTGACGAGCTCGCTGTACAATGTGTCTTTGGGGATCCTGCCATCTTCCATGTGGCTCACATGGCCAAGCCATCCCAAGCGCCGCTGACTCAGTAGTGTGTATATGCTGGGGATGCTGGCCGCCTCGAGGACTTCTGTGTTGGAGATACGGTCCTGCCACCTGATGCCAAGTATTCCCCAGAGGCAGCAAAGATGGAATGAATTGAGACGTCGCTCTTGGCTGACATACGTTGTCCAGGCCTCGCTGCCGTAGAGCAAGGTACTGAGGACACAGGCTTGATACACTCGGACTTTTGTGTTCCGTGTCAGTGCGCCATTTTCCCACACTCTCTTGGCCAGTCTGGACATAGCAGTGGAAGCCTTTCCCATGCGCTTGTTGATTTCTGCATCGAGAGACAGGTTACTGGTGATAGTTGAGCCTAGGTAGGTGAACTCTTGAACCACTTCCAGAGCGTGGTCGCCAATATTGATGGATGGAGCATTTCTGACGTCCTGTCCCATGATGTTCGTTTTCTTGAGGCTGATGGTTAGGCCAAATTCATTGCAGGCAGCCGCAAACCTGTCGATGAGTCTCTGCAGGCACTCTTCAGTGTGAGATGTTAAAGCAGCATCGTCAGCAAAGAGGAGTTCTCTGATGAGGACTTTCCGTACTTTGGACTTCGTTCTTAGACGGGCAAGGTTGAACAACCTGCCCCCTGATCTTGTGTGGAGGAAAATTCCTTCTTCAGAGGATTTGAACGCATGTGAGAGCAGCAGGGAGAAGAAAATCCCAAACAGTGTAGGTGCGAGAACACAGCCCTGTTTCACACCACTCAGGATAGGAAAGGGCTCTGATGAGGTGCCGCTATGCTGAATTGTGATTTGTGACATCAGATTATGAGATGACTAAAACCACTGTCCTGTGTGCATACAAGCTCGGAGAGAGAGAGGGTGAACGGCTGGCAATCCGGGATAGAAATGCTGATGAAAACCCTGCCTGTGGACCAAGCTTGGCCAACTGGACAGGAAGGTCACTTGGCTGTGTTCGGTGAGCCTGTCCACGGCGGCAATCAGGAGGAAGAGCGGCCACATGGTCCCGGCAGCGGCTCCCGCTCACTCGGCCACTCCGCGCTGTTTCCACACAAACTTTCCCCACAACTCCGGCTCAGCTCCCGGATCCCGATCCCAGTGGCAGTACATCATTGTAAAAGGGACAATGGTGGGAGCTGATGAAATGTTTTATTACCTGCAACCCCTCCCCCGCCACCACTCCCAGCTCACCCCCTCGCAGTCCCACCTCCCTCGCACCCCCTTCCCCCCCACCTCCCTCACACCCCCTTCCCCCCCACCTCCCTCGCACCCCCTTCCCCCCCCACCTCCCTCGCACCCCCTTCCCCCCCACCTCCCTCGCACCCCCTTCCCCCCCACCTCCCTCGCACCCCCTTCCCCCCCACCTCCCTCGCACCCCCTTCCCCCCCACCTCCCTCGCACCCCCTTCCCCCCCACCTCCCTCGCACCCCCTTCCCCCCCCACCTCCCTCGCACCCCCTTCCCCCCCACCTCCCTCGCACCCTCTTCCCCTCCACCTCCCTCGCACTCCCTTCCCCCCCACCTCCCTCGCACCCCCTTCCCCCCCACCTCCCTCGCACCCCCTTCCTCCCACCTCCCTCACACCCCCTTCCCCCCCACCTCCCTCGCACCCCCTTCCCCCCCCACCTCCCTCGCACCCCCTTCCCCCCTACCTCCCTCGCACCCCCTTCCCCCCCTACCTCCCTCGCACCCCCTTCACCTCCACCCCCTCGCACCCCCTTCCCCCCACCCCCTTCGCACCCCCTTCCCAGCTCCCCCCTCGCACCATCTTCCCCTCACACCCCCTTCCCCTGCGCCCCTCTCCCCTACCCCCTGCAGCCCCCTTCCCAGCTCCCCCTCGCACCCCCTTCCCTCCACCCCTCCCCCTCGCACCCCCTCCTCCCACCGGCATCCACCTACCCCTGTGTAGGGGCCCCAACAACCCCACTGCCTTGTGTGCGTCTCGGGAGAGACCAAGGCTAAGGGAGTAAACCTTAACAGAAAATCCGGAGCGGAACCCCGTAGGCGGTCATGTGTCACCTTTGGCATGTTTCCGGCAGTTCCTGCAGCCATACCGGTGCCAAGCGTCATGCTCTGCACTCCTTTGGATCCCACTAGGAAGGCCGAGAGGGGGTTTTGATGCTTGGGCAGCTCACAACCTCCATACATCCGCCCAGGCATGCGCCATGGAGAGGTCACTCCATAGTTGCCTCACAGCGACCAAGACAACACGGAAGGCAGCAGTTACGGGTAATAAGTCCAGCTGAACTGGCATAGAGATTGGGCGCCACGGGTTGCCTTTGCCGGTGGGAGAGGTCATCGCATCTCACTGGACAGCTACCGCCCGCCTCAAACCTGGCAGGCCCCGGTCAGTAAGGTTCTGTCAGGCCATAGTCCACCTGCTTCAATGGGTGCTTGGAGCTCAGGGTCATTGCCCGACAAGTGTAACACCGCACCAAACAGCACGACCAAAAAAGGGAAGAAGGTACCAGCCCTTCGTTTTGCAAGCTGAAACATCAGAACTGTGTGTCCTGACCTGTCGGAAATTCTTACACAAATCAACGATTCTCGCAAGACCGCCATCATCAACAATGAGCTCAGCAGACTCAATGTGGACATTGCAGCACTTCAGGAGACACGCCTCCCTGCGAGCGGATCTCGAACAGAGCAAGACTACACCTTTTTCTGGCAGGGTAGGGATCCTGAAGAACCAAGACAGCATGGAGTGGGCTTCGCCATCAGAAACTCTTTACTCAGCATGATAGAGCCACCCTCAAATGGCTCGGAACACATACTGTCCATCTGACTGCTCACTGCCTCTGGTCCAGTACACCTACTCAGCATCTATGCTCCAACACTCTGCTCTCCACCAGAAGTTAAAGACCAGTTCTACGAGGAACTCCATAATATAATTCGTAGCATTCCCAATACCGAACATTTGTTCCTGCTGGGGGACTTTATTGCCAGGGTTTGGGCCGACCATGACTCATGGCCCTCCTGCTTTGGGCGCTATGCCATTGCTGGGATGAATGAGAACGGGCAGAAACTGCTTGAGTTGTGTACCTATCATAACCTCTGCATCACCAACTCATTCTTTTACACTAAAGCCTGTCACCAGGTTTCATGGAGGCACCCTACAGCAGGATATAGATCGGTTGGAGACCTGGGCGGAGAAATGGCAGATGGAGTTTAATCCGGACAAATGTGAGGTAATGCATTTTGGAAGATCTAATGCAGGTGGGAAGTATACAGTAAATGGCAGAACCCTTAGGAGTATTGACAGGCAGAGAGATCTGGGCGTACAGATCCACAGGTCACTGAAAGTGGCAACGCAGGTGGATAAGGTAGTCAAGAAGGCATACGGCATGCTTGCTTTCATCGGTCGGGGCATAGAGTATAAAAATTGGCAAGTCATGCTGCAGCTGCACAGAACTTTAGTGAGGCCACACTTAGAATATTGCGTGCAATTCTGGTCGCCACACTACCAGAAGGATGTGGAGGCTTTGGAAAGGGTACAGAAGAGGTTTACCAGGATGTTGCCTGGTCTGGAGGGCATGAGCTATGAGGAGAGGTTGGATAAATTTGGATTGTTTTCACTGGAACGACGGAGGTGGAGGGGGTGACATGATAGAGGTTTACAAAGTTATAAGCGGCATGGACAGAGTGGATAGTCAGAAACTTATTCCCAGGGTGGAAGAGTCAGTTACTAGGGGATATAGGTTTAAGGTGAGAGGGGCAAAGTTTAGAGGGGATGTGCGAGGCATGTTCTTTACACAGAGGGTAGTGACTGCCTGGAACTTGCTGCCAGGGGAGGTGGTGGAAGCAGATACGATAGCGACGTTTAAGAGACATCTTGACAAATACATGAATAGGATGGGAATAGAGGGATACGGACCCCGGAAGTGCAGAAGGTGTTAGTTTAGGCAGGCATCAAGATCGGCGCAGGCTTGGAGGGCCGAATGGCCTGTTCCTGTGCTGTACTGTTCTTTGTTCTTTGTTCTTTGTTCACCCAAGATCACGTCGTTGGCACCAGCTGGACCTCATCGTCACAAAGCGAGCCTCTTTAAACAGTGTTCAAATCACACGCAGCTTCCACAGTGCGGACTGCGACACCGACCACTCCCTGGTGTGCAGCAAGGTTAGACTCAAACCAAAGAAGCTGCATCATTCCAAGCAGAAGGGCCACCCGTGCATCAGCACGAGCAGAATTCCTTATCCACAGCAGTGACATAAGTTTCTAAATTCACTTGTAACAGCCCTTCAAAACACTCCTACAGGGGATGCAGAGACCGAGTGGGCCCACATCAGAGACACCATCTATGACTCAGCTTTGACCACCTATGGCAAACGTGTGAAGAGAAATGCAGACTGGTTTCAATCTCACATTGAAGAGCTGGAACCTGTCATAGCCGCTAAGCACATTGCACTGTTGAACTACAAGAAAGACCCCAGCGGGTTAATATCCGTAGCACTTAAAGCAGCCAGAAGCGCTGCACAAAGAACAGCCAGGCGCTGCGCAAATGACTACTGGCAACACCTATGCAGTCATATTCAGCTGGCCTCTGACACCGGAAATATCAGAGGAATGTATGATGGCATTCAGAGAGCTTTTGGGCCAACCATCAAGAAGATCGCCCCCCTCAAATCTAAATCAGGGGACACAATCACTGACCAACGCAAGCAAATGGACCGCTGGGTGGAGCACTACCTAGAACTGTACTCCAGGGAGAATGTTGTCACTGAGACTGCCCTCAATGCAGCCCAGTCTCTACCAGTCATGGATGAGCTGGACGAACAGCCAACAAAATCGGAACTCAGTGATGCCATTGATTCTCTAGCCAGCGGAAAAGCCCCTGGGAAGGACAGCATTCCCCCTGAAATAATCAAGAGTGCCAAGCCTGCTATACTCTCAGCACTACATGAACTGCTTTGCCTGTGCTGGGATGAGGGAGCAGTACCCCAGGACATGCGCGATGCCAATATCATCACCCTCTATAAAAACAAAGGTGACCGCGGTGACTGCAACAACTACCGTGGAATCTCCCTGCTCAGCATAGTGGGGAAAGTCTTCACTCGAGTCACTTTAAACAGGCTCCAGAAGCTGGCTGAGAATGTCTACCCTGAGGCACAGTGCGGCTTTCGAGCAGAGAGATCCACCATTGACATGCTGTTCTCCCTTCACCAGCTACAGGAGAAATGCCGCGAACAACAGATGCCCCTCTACGTTGCTTTCATTGATCTCACCAAAGCCTTTGACCTCGTCAGCTGACATGGTCTCTTCAGACTACTAGAAAAGATTGGATGTCCACCAAAGCTACTAAGTATCATCACCTCATTCCATGACAATATGAAATTGTTAATATATACCACAAAAAGTAGGGGACCCTTTACTGAGCCCTGCGGAACGCCATTGGAAACAGCCCTCCAGCCACTAAAACACCCGTCAACAATTACCCTTTGTTTCCTGTCACTGAGCCAATTTTGTATCCACCTTGCCGCATTTCCCTGAATCCCATGGGATTTTATTTTTTTAACCAGTTTGCCATGTGGGACCTTGTCAAAAGCCTTGCTAAAATCCATGTAGACCACATCAAATGCACTACCCTCATCAATCTTCCTTGTTACTTCTTCAAAACATTCGATCAAGTTGGTCAAACAAGATCTGCCCTGAACAAATCCATGCTGACTATACTTGATTAACCTGTGCCTTTCTACGTGACAGTTTATCCTGTCTCTCAGAATAGATTCCAATAATTTTCCCACGACTGAGATTAGACTGACTGGCCTGCAATTATTCAGTTTACCCTTCGCTCCTTTTTTAAACAGAGGTACAACGTTAGCAATTCTCCAGTTCTCCGGCACCACACCTGTATCCAGTGAGGACTGAAAAATGATGGTCAGACC
This sequence comes from Heterodontus francisci, assembly GCF_036365525.1. Taxonomy (NCBI): domain Eukaryota; kingdom Metazoa; phylum Chordata; class Chondrichthyes; order Heterodontiformes; family Heterodontidae; genus Heterodontus; species Heterodontus francisci. Next base: position 1,932,852 of record NC_090375.1, on the reverse strand, counting down.
CTCTGCTATTTCCTCTCTTGCTTCTTTTAACAACCTCGGGTACATTTCATCCGGCCCTGGTGATTTATCAACTTTCAAAGATGCTAATTCCATTAATACTTCCTCTCTCCCCATGTTTACCACATCCAATACTTCACACTCTTCCTCCTTAACTACAGTGTCTGCATCAAAGAACAAAGAAGAACAGTACAGCACAGGAACAGGCCATTCGGCCCTCCAAGCCTGCGCCGATCTTGATGCCTGCCAAAACTAACACCTTCTGCACTTCCGGGGCCCATATCCCTCTATTCCCTTCCTATTCATGTATTTGTCAAGATGTCTCTTAAACGTCGTATCGTACCTGCTTCCACCACCTCCCCTGGCAGCAAGTTCCAGGCACTCACCACCCTCTGTGTAAAGAACTTGCCTCGCACATCCCCTCTAAACTTTGCCCCTCGCATCTTAAACCTATGTCCCCTAGTAACTGACTCTTCCACCCTGGGAAAAAGCTTCCGACTATCCACTCTGTCCATGCCACTCATAACTTTGTAAACCTCTATCATGTCACCCCTCCACCTCCGTCGTTCCAGTGAAAACAATCCGGGTTTATCCAACCTCTCCTCATAGCTAATGCCCTCCAGACCAGGCAACATCCTGGTAAACCTCTTCTGTACCCTCTCCAAAGCCTCCACGTCCTTCTGGTAGTGTGGCGACCAGAATTACACACAATATTCTAAGTGTGGTCTAACTAAGGTTCTGTACAGCTGCAACATGACTTGCCAATTTTCATACTTTATGCCCCGACCGATGAAGGCAAGCATGCCGTATGCCTTCTTGACTACCTTATCCACCTGCGTTGCCACTTTCAGTGACCTGTGGACCTGTACGCCCAGATTTCGTTGCCTATCAATACTCCTAAGGGTTCTGCCATTTACTGTATTCCTCCCACCTGCATTCGACCTTCCAAAATGCATTACCTCACATTTGTCCAGATTAAACTCCATCTGCCATCTCTCCGCCCAAGTCTCCAACCGATCTATATCCTGCTGTATCCTCTGACAATCCTCATCACTATCTGCAACTCCACCAACCTTTGTGTCGTCCGCAAACTTACTAATCAGACCAGCTACATTTTCCTCCAAATCATTTATATATACTGCAAACAGCAAAGGTTCCAGCACTGATCCCTGCGGAACACCACTAGTCACATCCCTCCATTCAGAAAAAAACCCATCCACTGTTACCCTCTGTCTTCTATGACAGAGCCAGTTCTGTATCCATCTTGCCAGCTCACCTCTGATCCCTTGTGACTTCACCTTTTGTATCAGTCTGCCATGCAGGACCTTGTCAAAGGCTTTACTAAAGTCCATATAGATAACATCCACCGCCCTTCCTTCATCAATCATCTTTGTCACTTCCTCAAAAAAACTCAATCAAATTAGTAAGACACGACCTCCCCTTCACAAAACCATGCTGTCTCTCGCTAATAAGTTCGTTTGTTTCCAAATGGGAGTAAATCCTGTCCCGAAGAATCCTCTCTAATAATTTCCCTACCACTGACGTAAGGCTCACCGGCCTATAATTTCCTGGATTATCCTTGCTACCCTTCTTAAACAAAGGAACAACATTGGCTATTCTCCAGTCCTCTGGGATCTCACCTGTAGCCAATGAGGATGCAAAGATTTCTGTCAAGGCCCCAGCAATTTCTTCCCTTGCCTCCCTTAGTATTCTGGGGTAGATCCCATCAGGCCCTGGGGACTTATCTACCTTAATGCTTTGCAAGACACCCAACACAACCTCCCTTTTGATAATGAGATGACTGAGACTATCTACACTCCCTTCCCTAGGCTCATCATCCACCAAGTCCTTCTCCTTGGTGAATACTGATGCAAAGTACTCATTTAGCACCTCACCCATTTCCTCTGGCTCCACGCATAGATTTCCATCTCTGTCCTTGAGTGGGCCAACTCTTTCCCTGGTTACCCTCTTGCTCTTTATATATGTATAAAAAGCCTTGGGATTTTCCTTAATCCTGTTTGCCAATGACTTTTCATGACCCCTTTTAGCCCTCCTAACTCCTTGCTTAAGTTCCTTCCTACTGTCTTTATATTCCTCAAGTGCTTCATCTGTTCTCAGCCTTCTAGCCCTTACAAATGCTTCTTTTTTTTTTAGAATATTACAGCGCAGTACAGGCCCTTCGGCCCTCGATGTTGCGCCGATCATCTGACATACACTATTCCATTTACATCCATATGTCTATCCAATGACCACTTAAATGCCCTTAAAGTTGGCGAGTCTACTACTGTTGCAGGCAGGGCGTTCCACGCCCCTACTCCTCTCTGCGTAAAGAAACTACCTCTCACATCTGTCCTATATCTTTCACCCCTCAACTTAAAGCTATGTCCCCTCGTGTTTGCCATCCTCATCCGAGGAAAAAGACTCTCACTATCCACCCTATCTAACCCTCTGATTATCTTGTATGTCTCTATTAAGTCACCTCTCCTCCTCCTTCTCTCCAACGAAAACAACCTCAAGTCCCTGAGCCTTTCCTCGTAAGACCTTCCCTCCATACCAGGCAACATCCTAGTAAATCTCCTCTGCACCCTTTCCAAAGCTTCCACATCCTTCCTATAATGCGGTGACCAGAACTGCACGCAATACTCAAGGTGCGGCCTCACCAGAGTTTTGTACAGCTGCATCATGACCTCGTGGCTCCGAAACTCGATCCCCCTACTAATAAAGGCTAACACACCATATGCCTTCTTAACAGCCCTATTAACCTGGGTAGCAACTTTCAGGGATTTATGTACCTGGATACCAAGATCTCTCTGCTCATCTACACTACCAAGAATCTTCCCATTAGCCCAGTACTCTGCATTGCTGTTACTCCTTCCAAAGTGAATCACCTCACACTTCTCCGCATTAAACTCCATTTGCCATCTCTCAGCCCAGCTCTGCAGCCTATCTATGTCCCTCTGTACCCTACAACACCCTTCGACACTATCCACAACTCCACCGACCTTCGTGTCATCCGCAAATTTACTAACCCACCCTTCTACACCCTCATCCAGGTCGTTTATAAAAATGACAAACAGCAGTGGCCCCAAAACAGAACCTTGCGGTACACCACTAGTAACTAAACTCCAGGATGAACATTTGCCATCAACCACCACCCTCTGTCTTCTTTCAGCTAGCCAATTTCTGATCCAAAGCTCTAAATCACCTTCAACCCCATACTTCCGTATTTTCTGCAATAGCCTACCGTGGGGAACCTTATCAAACGCCTTACTGAAATCCATATAGACCACATCCACGGCTTTACCCTCATCCACCTGTTTGGTCACCTTCTCGAAAAACTCAATAAGGTTTGTGAGGCACGACCTAGCTTTCACAAAACCGTGCTGACTATCGCAAATGAACTTATTCTTTTCAAGATGATTATAAATCCTGTCTCTTATAACCTTTTCCAACATTTTACCCACAACGCTTCCTTTTTCTTTTTGACTCGGCTCACAATATCCCGTGTTATCCAAGCTTCCCGAAACTTGCCAAACTTATCCTTCTTCCTCACAGGAACATGCTGGTCCTGGATTCTAATCAACTGACGTTTGAAAGACTCCCACATGTCAGATGTTGATTTCCCCTCAAACAGCCGCCCCCAATCTAAATTCTTCAGTTCCTGCCTAATATTGTTATAAAAAGCCTTCCCCCAATTTAGCACCTTCACCCGAGGACTACTCTTATTCTTATCCACAAGTACCTTAAAACTTATGGAATTATGGTCACTGCTCCCGAAATGCTCCCCTACTGAAACTTCGACCACCTGGCCGGGCTCATTCCCCAATACCAGGTCCAGAATGGCCCCATCCCTAGTTGGACTATCGACATATTGTTTCAAGAAGCCCTCCTGGACGCTCCTCACAAATTCTGCCCCATCCAAGCCCCTAGCACTATGTGAGACCCAGTCAATATTGGGGAAGTTAAAATCACCCACCACTACAACCCTGTTACCTTTACATCTTTTCAAAATCTGTCTGCATATCTGCTCCTCTCTTTTTATCGTCCCCCTGTTTTGTGAAGACAGATACAAAGTATTCATGAAGGGCGGCACAGTGGTTAGCACCGCAGCCTCACAGCTCCAGTGACCCGGGTTCGATTCTGGGTACTGCCTGTGCGGAGTTTGCAAGTTCTCCCTGTGACCGCGTGGGTTTCCGCCGGGTGCTCCGGTTTCCTCCCACAGCCAAAGACTTGCAGGTTGATCGGTAAATTGGCCATTGTGAATTGCCCCGAGTGTAGGCAGGTGGTAGGAGAATGGTGGGGATGTAGTCGGGAATATGGGATTAATGTAGGATTAGTATAAATGGGTGGTTGTTGGTTGGCACAGACTCGGTGGGCTGAAGGGCCTGTTTCAGTGCTGTATCTCTCTATGACTCTAAGGACCACACCAATATCTTCCGCCCCTACACATAGGTTACCTTTTTGGTCTTTTATGGGCCCTACTCTCTCCTTCGTTATCCTCTTACTCTTAATGTATTGAGAAAACATCTTTGGATTCACCTTGATTTTGCTTGCCAATATTCTTTCATGACATCTCTTTGCTTTCCTAATTTCCTTTTTGATTTCACCCCTCCATGTTCTATACTCCTCTCGGCTTTCTGTAGTATTGAGTTCTCGGTGTTGGACATAAGCTTTCCTTTTCTGCTTTATCTTATCCTGTAGGCTCCTTGACATCCATGAGGCTCTAGATTTGGCCTCCTCACCCTTTTTCTTTGTGGAAACAGGTTTAACCTGAACCCCTTGAATCTCCCTTTTGAATGCCTCCCACTGCTCTGACACTGATTTACTTTCAAGCGTCCATCTGACTGTTCACCGCCTCTTGTCCAGTACACCTACTCAGCATCTATGCTCCAACACTCTGCTCTCCATCTGAAGCTAAAGACCAGTTCTACGAGGAACTCCATAATATCATTAGTAGCATTCCCAATACCGAACATTTGTTCCTGCTGGTGGACTTTAATGTCAGGGTTGGAGCCGTCCATGACTCATGGCCCTCCTGCCTTGGGCGCTATGGCATTGGAAGGATGAATGAGAATGGACAGAGACTGCTTGTGTTGTGCACCTATCATAACCTCTGCATCACCAACTCGTTCTTTCACACTAAACCCTGTCACCAGGTTTCTTGGAGACACCCAAGATCACATTGTTGGCACCAGCTGGACCTCATCGTCACAAGGTGAGCCTCTTTAAACAGTGTTCAAATCACACGCAGCTTCCACAGTGCGGACTGCGACACTGACCACTCCCTGTGTGCAGCAAGGTTAGACTCAAACCAAAGATGCTGCATCACTCCAAGCAGAAGGGCCACCCGCGCATCAACACGAGCAGAATTTCTCATCCACAGCAGTTACATAAGTTTCTAAATTCACTTGAAAAAGCCCTTCAAAACACTCCCACAGGGGATGCAGGGACCAATTGGGCCCACATCAGAGACGCCGTTTATGACTCAGCAATGACCACCTTTGGCAATTGTGTGAAGCAGAATGCAGACTGGTTTCAATCTCACATTGAAGAGCTGGAACCTGTCATAGCCGCTAAGCACATTGCACTGTTGAACTACAAGAAAGCCCCCAGCGAGTTAATATCCGTAGCACTTAAAGCAGCCAGAAGCACTGCACAAAGAACAGCCAGGCGCTGCGCAAATGACTACTGGCAACACCTATGCAGTCATATTCAGCTGGCCTCTGACACCGGAAACATCAGAGGAATGTATGATGGCATTAAGAGAGCTTTTGGGCCAACCATCAAAAAGATCGACCCCCTCAAATCTAAATCAGGGGACACAATCACTGACCAACGCAAGCAAATGGACCGCTGGGTTGAGCACTACCTAGAACTGTACTCCAGGGAAAATGTTGTCACTGAGACCGCCCTCAATGCAGCCCAGTCTCTACCAGTCATGGATGAGCTGGACGAACAGCCAACAAAATCGGAACTCAGTGATGCCATTGATTCTCTAGCCAGTGGAAAAGCCCCTGGGAAGGACAGCATTACCCCTGAAATAATCAAGAGTGCCAAGCCTGTTATACTTTCAGCACTACATGAACTGATTTGCCTGTGCTGGGACGAGGGAGCAGTACCTCAGGACATGCCTGATGCCAATATCATCACCCTCTAAAAGAACAAGGGTGACCGCGGTGACTGCAACAACTACCGTGGAATCTCCCTGCTCAGCATAGTGGGGAAAGTCTTCGCTCGAGTCATTTTAAACAGACTCCAGAAGCTGGTTGAGCGTGTCTACCCTGAGGCACAGTGTGGCTTTCGAGCAGAGGGATCCACCATTGACACAGCTCCAGCGACCCGGGTTCAATTCTGGGTACTGCCTGTGCGGAGTTTGCAAGTTCTCCCTGTGACTGCGTGGGTTTCCACCGGGTGCTCCGGTTTCCTCCCACAGCCAAAGACTTGCAGGTTGATAGGTAAATTGGCCATTGTAAATTTCCCCTCGTATAGGTAGGCGGTAGGAGAATTGAGGGAAGGTGGGGATGTGGTAGGGAAGATGGGATTAATGTAGGATTAGTATAACTTGGTGGTTGTTGGTCGGCACAGACTCGGTGGGCCGAAGGGCCTCTTTCAGTGCTGTATCTCTCTATGATTCTGTGATTCTATGATTCTCCCTTCGCCAGCTACAGGAGAAATGCCGTGAACAACAGATGCCCCTCTCCGTTGCTTTCATTGATCTCACCAAAGCCTTTGACCTCGTCAGCAGACGTGGTCTCTTCAGACTACTGGCAAAGATCGGATGTCCACCAAAGCTACTAAGTATCATCACCTCATTCCATGACAATATGAAAGACACAATTCAGCATAGCGGTGCCTCATCAGACCCCTTTCCTATCCTGAGTGGCGTGAAACAGGGCTGTGTTCTCGCACCTACACTGTTTGGGATCTTCTTCTCCCCACTGCTTTCACATGCGTTCAAGTCTTCAGAAGAAGGAATTTACCTCCACACAAGATCAGATGGCAGGTTGTTCAACCTTGCCCGTCTAAGAGCGAAGTCCAAAGTACGGAAAGTCCTCATCAGGGAACTCCTCTTTGCTGACGATGCTGCTTTAACATCTCACACTGAAGAGTGTCTGCAGAGACTCATCGACAGGTTTGCGGCTGCCTGCAATGAATTTGGCCTAACCATCAGCCTCAAGAAAACGAACATCATGGGACAGGACGTCAGAAATGCCCCATCCATCAATATCGGCGACCACGCTCTGGAAGTGGTTCAAGAGTTCACCTACCTAGGCTCAACTATCACCAGTGACCTGTCACTAGATGCAGAAATCAACAAGCACATGGGAAAGGCTTCCACTGCTATGTCCAGACTGGCCAAAAGAGTGTGGGAAAATGGCGCACTGACACGGAACACAAAAGTCCGAGTGTACCAAGCCTGTGTCCTCAGTACCTTGCTCCATGGCAGCGAGGCCTGGACAACGTATGTCGGCCAAGAGCGACGTCTCAATTCATTCCATCTTCGCTGCCTCCGGAGAATACTTGGCATCAGGTGGCAGGACCGTATCTCCAACACAGAAGTCCTCGAGGCGGCCAACATCCCCAGCTTATACACACTACTGAGTCAGCGGTGCTTGAGATGGCTTGGCCATGTGAGCCGCATGGAAGATGGCAGGATCCCCAAAGACACATTGTACAGCGAGCTCGTCACTGGTATCAGACCCACTGGCCGTCCATGTCTCTGCTTTAAAGATGTCTGCAAACGCGACATGAAGTCCTGTGACATTGATCACAAGTCATGGAGTCAGTTGCCAGCGATCGCCAGAACTGGAGGGCAGCCTTAAAGGCGGGGCTAAAAAGTGGCGAGTCGAAGAGACTTAGCAGTTGGCAGGAAAAAAGACAGAAGCGCAAGGGAAGAGCCAACTGTGTAATAGCCCCGACAACCAATTTTATCTGCAGCACCTGTGGAAGAGTTTGTCACTCTAGAATTGGCCTTTATAGCCACTCCAGGCGCTGCTTCACAAACTACTGACCAGATCGAGGTGCTTACCCATTTTCTCTCGAGACAAGGAGGCCAAAGAAGAAGAAGAACTGTTTCCACCCACTTTCACTAAATCACTCCTCAGTTTAATAAAATTGGCCTTGCCCCAATTGAGAACACTAACTCCTGTTCTATCTCTGTTCTTTTCCATAATTATGTTAAAACTGACTGAATTATGATCACTATCACCAAAATGCTCTCCCAGTGCCACTCCTTCCACCTGCCCATCTTCATTTCCTAAAACTAAGTCTAAAACTGCACCCTGTCTTGTTGGACTTGCTACATACTGGGCAAAAGGTTCTCCTGAAGTCACCTCAAGAATTCTGCTCCCTCAATTCCTTTCACACTAAAACTATCCCAGTTAATATTGGGGTAATTACAATCCCCAACTATTCCTGCCCTATTGTTCTTGCACTTCTCAGAGATTTGCCTACATATCTGCTCTTCTATCTCCCTCTGACTGTTTTGGGGTCTATAGTACACTCCCAGCAGTGTGATTGCCCCTTTTTTTGCTCCTTAGCTCAATCCATACGGCCTCATTTGATGAACCTTCCAACATATCATCCCTCCTCACAGCTGTAATAGTTTTCTTGACCAAAATTGCCACTCCCCCTCCTTTCTTATCCCCCTCCCTATCGCGTCTGAAAACCCTGGAACCAGGAACGTTGAGCTACCATTCCTGTCCCTCCTTAAGCCATGTTTCTGTAATAGCTATGATATCATAGTGCCACGTGTCTATCTGTGCCCTCAGCTCTTCTGCTTTATTTGCTTTACTCCTTGTATTGAAATTGATCCCCTTGAGCGCTGCCAAACTCTTTTTTAAAATTTTCTAACCTTTGTTTCCTGTCTTCCAGACTCATCCATTAATTTTCAATTTTCATTTCTGATTTTGTCCCAGCTGAGTCTACCCTCAGGTCCCCATCCCCCTGCCAAACTAGTTTAAACCCTCCCCAACAGAACCAGCAAAACATCCCGCAAGGAACTCAGTCCTGGCTCTGTTCAGGTGCAACCCGTCCAGCCTGTAAAGGTCCCATCTCCCCCAGAGCCGGTCCCAATATACCAGGAATCTGAAGCCCTCACTCCTGCACCATCTTGAGTACAGGAGCAAGGATGTCTTACTGCAGTTATACAGGGCCTTGGTGAGACCACATCTGGAGTATTGTGTGCAGTTTTGGTCTCCTTATCTGAGGAAGGATATTCTTACCATGGAGGGAGTGCAAAGAAGATTTACTAGACTGATTCCTGGGATGGCAGGATTGACGAATGAGGAGAGGTTGGGTCGACTAGGCCTATATTCAGTAGGGTTTAGATGAATGAGAGGGGATCTCATAGAAACCTATAAAATTCTAACAGGACTAGACAGGCTAGATGCAGGGAGGATGTTCCCGATGGTTGGGGAGTCCAGAACCAGGGGTCACAGTCTCAGGATACGGGAATGCCATTTAGAACCGAGATGAGGAGAAATTTCTTCACTCAGAGGGTGGTGAACCTGTGGAATTCTCTACCGCAGAAGGCAGTGGAGGCAAAATCATTAAATATATTCAAGAAGGGGATAGATATATTTCTTAATGCCAAAGGGATCAAGGGATATGGGGAGAAAGCGGGAACAGGGAACTGAATTAGACGATCAGCCATGATCTTTTTTGAATGGCGGAGCAGGCCCGAAGGGCCGAATGGCCTACTCCTGCTCCTTGGTCACCTTGCAGCCATGTATCCATAATCGCTACTATATCATAACCGTTTATATCTATTTGCACTGTTAATTCCTCTACCTTATTGCGAATACTCTGCGCATTAAGACACGATGCCTTTCGACTTGTCTTTTTAACATTGTTAGTCATCTTAACTTTATTTTGCACGACGGCTCCATTTGTTTTTCGCCCTTGTTTTCTCTGTCTTCCACTTTTTCTCCTTACCTTTCTGTCTTTCATTTCTATCCTTGTTTTCCTCTCCTCTGTCTCCCTCAGATTCCCATCCCCCTGCCAATCTAGTTTCAACCCTCCCTGACAGCACTAGCAACCCCACCCCCCCCACCAAAGGAAATTGGTCCCGGTCCTGCCCAGATGCAACCCGTCCAGCTTGTACTGGTCCCACCTTCCCTAGAACCGGTCCCAATGTCCCAGGAATCTGAATCCCCCTCCCCTACACTATTTCTCCAGCCACATATTCATCTGATATATCCTGCTATTTCTGCTCTCGCTAGCACATGGCACTGAGAGTAATCCTGAGATCACTACCTTTGAGGTCCTACTTTTTAATTTACATCCTAACTCCCTATATTCAGCTTGTAGGACCTCCCCTTTTTTTTACCCATGTCGTTGGTACTGATATGTACCACGACCACTGGCTGTTCACCCTCCCCTTTCAGAATGTCCTGCAGCCGCTCAGAGACATCCTTGCACCAGGGAGGCAACATACCATCCTGGAGTCTCTTTTGCGGCCGCAGAAACGCCTGTATGTTCCCCTTTCAATCAAATCCCCTTTCACTATAGCCCGGCCACTCTTCTTTCTTCCCTCCTGTGCAGCAGAGCCCTCCATGGTGCCACGAACTAGGCTGTTGCTGCTTTCCCCTGGGAGGTCATCCCCCCCAACAGTATCCAAAGTGGTATATCTGTTTGAGAGGGGGATGGCCACAGGGGACTCCTGCACTACCTGCCTGTGCCTACTACTCTGTCTGGTGGTCACCCATCTCTTTTCTGCCTGTGCAGCCATTACCTGCGGTGTGACCACCTCACTAAACATGCTATCCACGACGTCCTCAGCATCGGGGATGCTCCACAGTGAGTTCACCCACAGCTCCAGCTCCGAATGCGGGTAGCCAGTCGCTGCAGATGGATACACTTCCTGCACACATGGTTGTCAGGGACACTGGAAGCGTCCCTGATTTCCCACATAGCGCAGGAGGAGCATAATCACGGGGCTGAGCTCTCCTGTCATGACTTACCTTTAGATTAATTAGTTACTCCCTTAATTAAAAATACTAATTACGCTAGAGGCCTTGTTCTACTCCAAACACTGCCCACTACAATCTAAAGTCCTTAATAAATAACACTAATTTAAGTTAAACAGACTTAAGGTTAGTACTACTAATCACTTATACGGTAGGTATTGAGGTTTTTTCAAAAAAAAAGAACTTCCCCCTTATGTTATTTAGAGGCACTAATAGCTGTTACTTACCCAACCAATCAGCTTACAGATTTCTTGTGATGTCACTGTAAATCTTTTCTTCCTCTTTTGAATCTCATCGTGCACCAACACACACTCAGAGAGAGAGAGCCTGCCGACGCTCCTGTCTGCAGGTAAGTAAGGGCCTTGAGCCCTGTGCTCTCTTTTTCAGGTCCTGCTCCGGATCCACCTCCTCTCAGGTCTGCCTGCCACTGCTCCAGTCCTCAGGTAAGTCTAGTACTCGTACTGATAAATCCTACTCAAAATCCATATAGTTCACTCGTTAAAGTAAACCTCACTCAAAAAAAAATACCAGCTACTCACTTGTTATTAATATTTAATTTTTACTCTTTTTTTAGTCTGCCAGTTGTTGAGATGCTATAACCCAGCTATTTACACACGCACCCTAACAGTAATGTCCTAACCCTGTTATTTACTGATACTCCCTAACAGCAGTTACTCACAACCAATCACCTTGCAACTTTCCTGTGACATCACTGTTTACTTTGTTTTCATACTCCGGCGCAGCGGGACTCCTCTCCTGAAAGGTAAGTATTCAGAGGGGATGTGAAAAAGGAAATAAGAGAAGCAAAGAGACATTATGAGAAGAGACTGGCAGCTAACATAAAAGGGAATCCAAAAGTCTTTGAACGGAATATAAGTAGTAAAATGGTGATAAAAGGAGGAGTGGGGCCGATTAAGGACCAAAAAGGGGATTTACACATGGAGGCAGAGGGTATTAAGTGAGTACTTTCCATCTGTCTTTACCAAGAAAGAAGATGCTGCCAAAGTCATAGTGAAAGAGGAGGCAGTTGACACACTGGATGGGCTAAAAATAGATAAAGAGGATGTATTAGAAAGGCTGGCTTTGCTTAAAGTTGATGTCACCAGGACTGGATGAGATGCATCCGAGGATACTGAGAGAAGTAAGGATGGAAATTGTGGAGATGCTGGCCATAATCTTCCAATCCTCCTGAGATACAGGGGTGGTGCCAGAGGACTGGAGAATTTCAAATGTTATACCCTTATTCATAAAAGGGTGTAAGGATAAGCCCAGCAACTACAGACCAGCCAGCTTAACCTTGGTAGTGGAAAAGCTTTTAGAAATCTTAGAGATAATATTGGGCAAAATTAATAGTCGTTTGGACAAGTGTGGATTAATTAGGGAAAGCCAGTACAGATTTGTTAAAGGTGAATCTTGTTGAACTAACTTGATTGAGTTTTTTGCTGAGGTAACAGAGAGGGTTGATGAGGGTAATATGGTTTATGTAGTGTACATGCAGTGTACTTCCAAAAGGCATTTGATAAAGTGCCACACAACAGGCTTGTCAGCAAAGTTGAAGCCCATGGAATTAAAGGGAAAGTAGCAACATGGATACGAAATTGGCTGAGTGACAGGAAACTGAAAGTAGTGGTGAATGGATGTTTTTCAGACTGGAGGAAGGCCAGAGTGGGACAGTGTTAGGACCCCTGCTTTTCTTGATATATATTAATCACCCAGACTTGGGCATACAGGGACAATTTTAAAATTTGCAGATGACACAAAATTTGGAAGTACCAACTGTGAGGAGGATAGTGTTAGACTTCAGGAGGACATAGACAGGCTGGTGGAATGGGTGGACAAATGACAAATGAAATTTAATACAGAGAAGTGCAATTCTAAAGGGGGTGCAGGAACAAAGGGATCAAGGGGTATCTGTACACAAATCACTGATGGTGGCAGGGCAGATTGAGAAAGTGGTCATAAAGGCATATGGGATCCTGGGCTTTATAAACAGAGGCATAGAGTACAAAAGCAAGGGAGTTATGGTGAACCTTTATAAAGCTCTGGTTTGGCCAATCCTGGAGTATTGTATCTAATTCGTGACACCACAATTTAGGAAGGATGTGACGGCTCCAGAGAGGGTGCAGAAAAGATTTACGAGAATGGTTCCAAGGATGAGGGACTTCAGTTATGCAGATAGTTTGGAGAAGCTGGGGCTGTTCTCCTTAGAGAAGAGAAGGTTAAGATGAGATTTGACAGAGATGTTCAAAATCACGAGGGGTCCGGACAGAGTAGATAGAGAGAAACTGTTCCAATTGGCGGAAGGATCCAGAACCAGAGGACACTGATTTAAGGTGATTGGAACAGAAACAACAGCGACATCAGGAAAATATTTTTTTATGCAGCGAATGGGTAGGATCTGGAATGCACTGTCTGAGAGTGCGGTGGAGGCAGGTTCAGTGAGTGTTTAGGATCTGGAATGCACTGTCTGAGAGTGTGGTGGAGGCAGGTTCAGTGTGTGTTTAGAATCTGGAATGCACTGTCTGAGAGTGCGGTGAAGGCAGGTTCAGTGAGTGTTTAGGATCTGGAATGCACTGTCTGAGAGTGTGGTGGAGGCAGGTTCAGTGAGTGTTTAAGATCTGGAACGCACTGTCTGAGAGTGTGGTGGAGGCAGGTTCAGTGAGTGTTTAGGATCTGGAATGCACTGTCTGAGAGTGTGGTGGAGGCAGGTTCAGTGAGTGTTTAGGATCTGGAATGCACTGTCTGAGAGTGTGGTGGAGGCAGGTTCAGTGAGTGTTTAGGATCTGGAATGCACTGTCTGAGAGTGTGGTGGAGGCAGGTTCAGTGAGTGTTTAGGATCTGGAATGCACTGTCTGAGAGTGGAGGCAGGTTCAGTGAGTGTTTTGGATCTGGAATGCACTGTCTGAGAGTGTGGTGGAGGCAGGTTCAGTGAGTGTTTAGGATCTGGAATGCACTGTCTGAGAGTGTGGTGGAGGCAGGTTCAGTGAGTGTTTAGGATCTGGAATGCACTGTCTGAGAGTGTGGTGGAGGCAGGTTCAGTGAGAGTTTAGGATCTGGAATACACTGTCTGAGAGTGTGGTGGAGGCAGGTTCAGTGAGTGTTTAGGATCTGGAATGCACTGTCTGAGAGTGTGGTGGAGGCAGGTTCAGTGAGTGTTTAGGATCTGGAATGCACTGTCTGAGAGTGTGGTGGAGGCAGGTTCAGTGAGTGTTTAGGATCTGGAATGCACTGTTTGAGAGTGTGGTGGAGGCAGGTTCAGTGAGTGTTTAGGATCTGGAATGCACTGTCTGAGAGTGTGGTGGAGGCAGGTTCAGTGAGTGTTTAGGATCTGGAATGCACTGTCTGAGAGTGTGGTGGAGGCAGGTTCAGTGAGTGTTTAGGATCTGGAATGCACTGTCTGAGAGTGTGGTGGAGGCAGGTTCAGTGAGTGTTTTGGATCTGGAATGTACTGTCTGAGAGTGTGGTGGAGGCAGGTTCAGTGAGTGTTTAGGATCTGGAATGCACTGTCTGAGAGTGTGGTGGAGGCAGGTTCAGTGAGTGTTTTGGATCTGGAATGCACTGTCTGAGAGTGTGGTGGAGGCAGGTTCAGTGAGTGTTTAGGATCTGGAATGCACTGTCTGAGAGTGTGGTGGAGGCAGGTTCAGTGAGTGTTTAGGATCTGGAATGCACTGTCTGAGAGTGTGGTGGAGGCAGGTTCAGTGAGTGTTTTGGATCTGGAATGCACTGTCTGAGAGTGTGGTGGAGGCAGGTTCAGTGAGTGTTTAGGATCTGGAATGCACTGTCTGAGAGTGTGGTGGAGGCAGGTTCAGTGAGTGTTTAGGATCTGGAATGCACTGTCTGAGAGTGTGGTGGAGGCAGGTTCAGTGAGTGTTTAGGATCTGGAATGCACCGTCTGAGAGTGTGGTGGAGGCAGGTTCAGTGTGTGTTTAGGATCTGGAATGCACTTTCTGAGAGTGTGGTGGAGGCAGGTTCAGTGAGTGTTTAGGATCTGGAATGCACTGTCTGAGAGTGTGGTGGAGGCAGGTTCAGTGAGTGTTTAGGATCTGGAATGCACTGTCTGACAGTGTGGTGGAGGCAGGTTCAGTGAGTGTTTAGGATCTGGAATGCACCGTCTGAGAGTGTGGTGGAGGCAGGTTCAGTGAGTGTTTAGGATCTGGAATGCACTGTCTGAGAGTGTGGTGGAGGCAGGTTCAGTGAGTGTTTAGGATCTGGAATGCACCGTCTGAGAGTGTGGTGGAGGCAGGTTCAGTGTGTGTTTAGGATCTGGAATGTACTGTCTGAGAGTGTGGTGGAGGCAGGTTCAGTGTGTGTTTAGGATCTGGAATGCACTGTCTGAGAGTGTGGTGGAGGTAGGTTCAGTGAGTGTTTAGGATCTGGAATGCACTTTCTGAGAGTGTGGTGGAGGCAGGTTCAGTGAGTGTTTAGGATCTGGAATGCACTGTCTGAGAGTGTGGTGGAGGCAGGTTCAGTGAGTGTTTAGGATCTGGAATGCACCGTCTGAGAGTGTGGTGGAGGCAGGTTCAGTGTGTGTTTAGGATCTGGAATGCACTGTCTGAGAGTGTGGTGGAGGTAGGTTCAGTGAGTGTTTAGGATCTGGAATGCACTTTCTGAGAGTGTGGTGGAGGCAGGTTCAGTGAGTGTTTAGGATCTGAAATGCACTGTCTGAGAGTGTGGTGGAGGCAGGTTCAGTGAGTGTTTAGGATCTGGAATGCACCGTCTGAGAGTGTGGTGGAGGCAGGTTCAGTGAGTGTTTAGGATCTGGAATGCACTGTCTGAGAGTGTGGTGGAGGCAGGTTCAGTGTGTGTTTAGGATCTGGAATGCACCGTCTGAGAGTGTGGTGGAGGCAGGTTCAGTGAGTGTTTAGGATCTGGAATGCACTGTCTGAGAGTGTGGTGGAGGCAGGTTCAGTGAGTGTTTAGGATCTGGAATGCACTGTCTGAGAGTGTGGTGGAGGCAGGTTCAGTGAGTGTTTAGGATCTGGAATGCACTTTCTGAGAGTGTGGTGGAGGCAGGTTCAGTGAGTGTTTCGGATCTGAAATGCACTTTCTGAGAGTGTGGTGGAGGCAGGTTCAGTGAGTGTTTAGGATCTGGAATGCACTGTCTGAGAGTGTGGTGGAGGCAGGTTCAGTGAGTGTTTAGGATCTGGAATGCACTGTCTGAGAGTGTGGTGGAGGCAGGTTCAGTGAGTGTTTAGGATCTGGAATGCACTGTCTGAGAGTGTGGTGGAGGCAGGTTCAGTGTGTGTTTAGGATATGGAATGCACTGTCTGAGAGTGTGGTGGAGGCAGGTTCAGTGAGTGTTTAGGATCTGGAATGCACTGTCTGAGAGTGTGGTGGAGGCAGGTTCAGTGAGTGTTTAGGATCTGGAATGCACTGTCTGAGAGTGTGGTGGAGGCAGGTTCAGTGTGTGTTTAGGATCTGGAATGCACTGTCTGAGAGTGTGGTGGAGGCAGGTTCAGTGTGTGTTTAGGATATGGAATGCACTGTCTGAGAGTGTGGTGGAGGCAGGTTCAGTGAGTGTTTAGGATCTGGAATGCACTGTCTGAGAGTGTGGTGGAGGCAGGTTCAGTGAGTGGTTAGGATCTGGAATGCACTGTCTGAGAGTGTGGTGGAGGCAGGTTCAGTGTGTGTTTAGGATCTGGAATGCACTGTCTGAGAGTGTGGTGGAGGCAGGTTCAGTGAGTGTTTAGGATCTGGAATGGACTGTCTGAGAGTGTGGTGGAGGCAGGTTCAGTGAGTGTTTAGGATCTGGAATGCACTGTCTGAGAGTGTGGTGGAGGCAGGTTCAGTGTGTGTTTAGGATCTGGAATGCACTGTCTGAGAGTGTGGTGGAGGCAGGTTCAGTGAGTGTTTAGGATCTGGAATGGACTGTCTGAGAGTGTGGTGGAGGCAGGTTCAGTGAGTGTTTAGGATCTGGAATGGACTGTCTGAGAGTGTGGTGGAGGCAGGTTCAGTGAGTGTTTAGGATCTGGAATGGACTGTCTGAGAGTGTGGTGGAGGCAGGTTCAGTGAGTGTTTAGGATCTGGAATGCACTGTCTGAGAGTGTGGTGGAGGCAGGTTCAGTGTGTGTTTAGGATCTGGAATGCACTGTCTGAGAGTGTGGTGGAGGCAGGTTCAGTGAGTGTTTAGGATCTGGAATGCACTGTCTGAGAGTGTGGTGGAGGCAGGTTCAGTGAGTGTTTAGGATCTGGAATGGACTGTCTGAGAGTGTGGTGGAGGCAGGTTCAGTGAGTGTTTAGGATCTGGAATGGACTGTCTGAGAGTGTGGTGGAGGCAGGTTCAATCCTGGCTTTCAAAAGGGAATTGGATAAGAACCTGAAGGGAAAACATTTGCAGGGCTGGAGGGAAAGGGTGGGTGAGTGGGACCAGCTGGTTGTTCTCCCAGAGAGCTGGCATAGACAGGGTGGGCTAAATGGCCTCCTTATGTGTTGTAGCCATTCTATGATTTAAGGTAACCCAGTCACAGGTACACACCCACCGGGTAACCCAGTCACAGGTACACATCCACCAGGTAACTCAGTCTCAGGTACGCACCCACCAGGTAACCCCGTCTCGGGTAGGCACCCACCAGGTACCATAAGAACATAGGATTTAGGATTATGAGCAGGCCATTCGGCCCTTCGAGACTGCTCTGCTATTCGATAAGATCATGGCTGATCTAGTTGTGGTCTCAACTCCACCTTCCTGTCTGTCCCCCATAACCCTTGACTCTCTTGTCTATCAAAAATCTGTCTAACTCCGCCTTCAATTAATTCAGTGACCCAGCCTCCACTGCTCTCTGGGGAAGAGAATTCCACAGACTAACAACCCTCTGAGAGAGAAAAAAATTCTCCTCAACTCTGTCTTAAAAGGGAGACCTCTTACTCTTAAACTGTATACCCTAGTTCTAGTCTCTCCCACAAGAGGAAACATCCTCCCAGTTTCCACTCTATCAAGTCGCCTCAGGATCTGATACGTTTCAATAAGATCACCTCTCATTCTTCTAAACACCAACAAGTATAGACCCAACCTGTTCAATCTTTTTTCATAAGATAAGCCCTTCATCCCCGGAATTAGCCAAGTGAACTGTCAGGCAAGCCCCCCTCCTGCCAAGAATGAGGAAAATTAATTTTGCCACGTGAACATTGATTTTAAACTGCAGATGGTGAAGAAAGAACTTGTTTTAAAAAATAATTGGAGACTTTGGCTGGAGAGAGACATTAGCATATCAGCAGACAGTACTTCAAACGACAAGAGAGCTATTCTCTGCTCCAATTTAATCCACAATGGACTTTTGATTACCAGACGTTGAAGGTGGAAAGGCTAGTATTCCAGGTATAATAAAAGCAAAATACTGCAGATGCTGGAAATCTGAAATAAAAACAAGAAATGCTGGAAATACTCAGCAAGTCTGACAGCATCTGTGCAGAGAGAAGCAGAGTTAACGTTTCAGGTCAGTGACCCTTCATCAGAACTGCATTCCAGCTTAACTGCTAAAATGGCCGAATATACAAACAGAGGTGGTTGGACCAGTTTGGTCACATGACTAGCTGACTGTTGGCGATTGTTTTGAATTTGAACTTCCAACAGGGATTTTGAACTCAGAAAGCTGTTTTAGAACATAGAACATAGAACATAGAACATAGAAAAATACAGCACAGAACAGGCCCTTCGGCCCACGATGTTGTGCCGATCCTTTGTCCTCTGTCAAGGACAATTTAATCTATACCCCATCATTCTCCTTTATCCATATACCTATCTAAAAGCCGTTTGAAAGTCCCTAAAGTTTCTGACTCAACAACTTCCCCAGGCAAGGCATTCCATGCCCCGACCACTCTCTGGGTAAAGAACCTTCCCCTGACATCCCCCTTATATCTCCCACCCTTCACCTTAAATTTATGACCCCTTGTAACGCTTTGCTCCACCCGGGGAAAAAGTTTCTGACTGTCTACCCTATCTATTCCCCTGATCATCTTATAAACCTCTATCATGTCACCCCTCATCCTTCTCCGTTCTAATGAGAAGAGGCCTAGAATGTTCAGCCTTTCCTCGTAAGACTTATTCTCCATTCCAGGCAACATCCTGGTAAATCTCCTCTGCACCCTCTCCAAGGCTTCCACATCCTTCCTAAAATGAGGCGACCAGAACTGCACACAGTACTCCAAATGAGGCCTTACCAAGGTCCTGTACAGCTGCATCATCACCTCACGGCTCTTAAATTCAATCCCTCTGCTAATGAACGCTAACACCCCATATGCCTTCTTCACAGCCCTATCCACTTGAGTTGCAACTTTCAACGATCTATGCACATAGACCCCAAGGTCTCTCTGCTCCTCCACATGCCCAAGAACCCTACCGTTAACCCAGTATTTTGCATTCGTGTTTGTCCTTCCAAAATGGACGACCTCACACTTTTCAGGGTTAAACTCCATCTGCCACTTTTCAGCCCAGCACTGCAACCTATCCAAGTCCCTTTGCAGACGACAATAGCCCTCCTCGGTATCCACAACTCCACCAACCTTTGTATCATCTGCAAATTTACTGACCCACCCTTCGACTTCCTCATCCAAGTCGTTAATAAAAATCACAAACAGGAGAGGACCCAGAACTGACCCCTGTGGCACGCCACTGGTAACTGGGCTCCAGGCTGAGTATTTACCATCTAAGACCACTCTCTGCCTTCTATCAGTTAGCCAATTCTTAATCCAACTGGCCACATTCCCCACTATCCCATGCCTCCTGACTTTCTCCATAAGTCTACCATGGGGGACCTTATCAAATGCCTTACTAAAATCCATGTACACCACATCCACTGGTTTACCCTCATCCACTTGCTTGGTCACCTGCTCAAAGAATTCAATCAGGCTTGTGAGGCAAGACCTACCCCTCACAAAACCGTGCTGACTGTCCCGAATCAAGCAGTGTCTTTCCAGATGCTCAGAAATCCTATCCCTCAGCACCTTTTCCATCAACTTGCCTACCACCGAAGTAAGACTAACTGGCCTGTAATTCCCAGGGTTGTTCCTATTCCCTTTCTTGAACAGGGGCACAACATTTGCCACCCTCCAATCACCTGGTACCACCCCCGTCAACAGAGAAGATGAAAAGATCATTGCCAGCGGCTCTGCAATTTCATCCCTTGCTTCCCATAACATCCTTGGATATACCCCGTCAGGCCCGGGAGACTTGTCTATCTTCAAGTTATTCTCCTGGACTGAACACCTCTCTCCTGTCTGTTCTCATCTCGCTCTCACCAGCTTCGGAAACCATTGAAGAAACATGAACCCCAAGAGAGAAAAGTCTCCTACAGTGAACAAGGTTGAAGAAGAGGACTGGGCCCCAACAAAAAGTAAGAGCCGTCTACAATCAAGGAGTCTACAGTGAACTGGAAGCACAGAAACAGTAACAAGAAACATCCTTGAGAGACTGCCTCAAACCTCTCCATTTTATTTTTCTTCTGCTCTTTCCTGTCCCTATTTGCATGTGTGTATTGCGTGTTCATGCTGGCGTGGGTGCATCGTATATCCAGAGGCGTTAACCCTATTAGAGTTTAAGGTTTAATAAATTTCACTTTTCTTTTTTAAACCGAAGAAAGCCTGTTTATGCTAATTTCTTTGTCTTATAATTGGTAAGTGGTGATCAATGATTCACAAAGGGGCAGCTCAAAAAACAATGTGTTTAAAAATAAAACTCTGTTACAATAAGACCAGGTGAAGAGAGTAAAAGACCCCGAGACACCTTTCTCACCTGATCGTAACAGAACTTTCTCTGAACTGCTTCTCATGCAATTATATCCTTTTTTCAAAGAAGGAGACCAAAACTGTTCACTGTATTTCTGATGTGGTCTCACCAAGGTCCTGCACAGCTTCAGTAAAACTTCCCTACTTTTATAAAAGCAAAATACTGCAGATGCTGGAAATCTGAAATAAAAATAAGAAAAGCTAGAAATACTCAGCAGGTCTGGCAGCATCTGTGGAGAGAGAAGCAGAGTTAACGTTTCAGGTCAGTGACCTTTCATCAGAACTGACAAATATTAGAAATGTAAAAGGTTTTAAGCAAGTAAAGTTGGGGTGGGGCAAGAGATAACAAAATAGAAGGTGTTGATCGGACAAGGTCACAGAGAATAACTGACCAGATAGTCATGGAGCAAAGGCAAATGGTATGTTAATGTTGTGCTGAAAGACAAAGCGTTCGTACAGAGAGGGTGTTAATAGACTGTAAAGTACAAAGCACTCCAAGCACAATCATTAAAAATTTTTAAAAACCAGAAACAGTGGGTTGGCACAGAAGAAACAAACTGAACACACTGTAAAAAACCTAAAATAAAATAGCCAAATGAAAAAGACCTAAAATAAAATAATCAAATAAAAAAGAAAAAAGTATATACAATTATGAGAGGCAGAGAAAGAGTAGATAGCCAGAGTCTGTTCCCCATGGTAGGGGTGACTAAAACTAGAGGGCATAGATTTAAGGTGAGAGGGAGGAGGCTGAAAGGGGATCAAAGGGGTAAATGTTTCACACAAAGAATAGTGGGTATCTGGAATGAGCTGCCTGAGGAGGTGGTGGAGGCAGGAACAGTAGCGACATTTAAGAGGCATCTGGACAGGTACTTGAATGAGCAAGGCATAGAGGGATATGGAATTAATGCAGGCAGGTGGGATTAGTATAGATCGGCAATATGGTCGGCATGGATGCAGTGGGCCGAAGGGCCTGTTTCCATGCTGTACGATTCTATGACTCTATAACTAAACATAAAAAGGGGGGCCCGTCATGCTCTGAAATTATTGAACTCAATGTTCAGTCTGGCAGGCTGCAGTGTGCCTCATCGGTAAATGAGATGCTGTTCCTCGAGCTTGCGTTGATGTTCTTTGGAACACTGCAGCAATCCCAGGACAGAGATGTGAGCATGAGAGCAGGGGGGAGTGTTGAAATGGCCAGCAACCGGAAGCTCGGGGTCCTGCTTATGGACTGAGCGGAGGTGTTCCGCAAAGCGGTCACCTAGTCTGTGTTTGGTCTCCCCACTGTAAAGGAGACCACATTGTGAGCAGCGAATACAGTATACTACATTGAATGAAGTACAAGTAAATCACTGCTTCACCTGGAAGGAGCGTTTGGGGCCTTGAGTTAAGGAACGCATGCTCCAGCAGTTGATGGGGACCAATGCCCCTCCAGATCCTTCTTCCCCTACACTTCCCTCTGACCCCACCCCTTCTGATCTGACCCCTTGCCGCGTATTCACAATACCCTTTGACCACCCCCTCTCTGACGCTGAACGATCTGTACTCAGCAAAGGACACAGTTTTTTTCACCTTACGCCCCCACCTCAGTGAATTTCGTGCTCAGCATGACGTTGAACTCTTCTTCCGCCACCTTTGCCTCTGGGCTCACTTCTTTGACCAGGTGTCCTCTCCCAAACCAGCAGACCCATTCACCCGCCTCCAATATTCTCCCTCTTTTTTTTTTTATTCATTCAGGGATGTTGGAAACAAGCGAACCTATTAGCGAGAGGCAGCATGGTTTTGTGAAGGGGAGGTCGTGTCTCACTAATTTGATTGTGTTTTTTGAGGAAGTGACAAAGATGATTGATGAAGGAAGGGCAGTGGAAGTTGTCTATATGGACTTCAGTAAAGCCTTTGACAAGGTCCCTCATAGCAGACTGATACAAAAGGTGAAGTCACACGGGATCAGAGGTGAGCTGGCAAGATGGATACAGAACTGGCTCAGTCATAGAAGACAGAGGGTAGCAGTGGAAGGGTACTTTTCTGAATGGAGGGATGTGACTAGTGGTGTTCCGCAGGGATCAGTGCTGGGACCTTTGCTGTTTGTAGTATATATAAATGATTTGGAGGAAAATGTAGCTGGTCAGATCAGTAAGTTTGCGGACGACACAAAAGTTGGTGGAGCTGCGGATAGTGATGAGGATTGTCAGAGGATACAGCAGGATATAGATCGGTTGGAGACTTGGGCGGAGAAATGGCAGATGGAGTTTAATCCGGACAAATTTTTTTTTTTTTTTTTTTAGATTAGAGATACAGCACTGAAACAGGCCTTTCAGCCCACCAAGTCTGTGCCGAACATCAACCACCCATTTATACTAATCCTACACTAATCCCATATTCCTACCAAACATCCCCACGTGTTCCTATATTTCCCTACCACCTACCTATACTAGTGACAATTTATAATGGCCAATTTACCTATAAACCTGCAAGTCTTTTTGGCTTGTGGGAGGAAACCGGAGCACCCGGAGAAAACCCACGCAGACACAGGGAGAACTTGCAAACTCCACACAGGCAGTACCCAGAATCGAACCCGGGTCCCTGGAGCTGTGAGGCTGCGGTGCTAACCACTGCGCCACTGAGGTAATGCATTTTGGAAGGTCTAAAGCAGGTGGGAAGTATACAGTAAATGGCAGAACCCTTAGGAATATTGACAGGCAGAGAGATCTGGGCGTACAGGTCCACAGGTCACTGAAAGTGGCAACGCAGGTGGATAAGGTAGTCAAGAAGGCGGACGGCATGCTTGCCTTCATCGGTCGGGGCATAGAGTATAAAAATTTGGAAAGTCATGCTGCAGCCGTACAGAACTTTCGTGAGGCCACACTTAGAATATTGCGTGCAATTCTGGTCGCCACACTACCAGAAGGACGTGGAGGCTTTGGAGAGGGTAGAGAAGAGGTTTACCAGGATGTTGCCTGGTCTGGAGGGTATTCGCTATGAGGAAAGGTTGGATAAATTCGGATTGTTTTCACTGGAACGACGGAGGTGGAGGGGCGACATGATAGAGGTTTACAAAGGTATGAGTGGCATGGACAGAGTGGATAGCCAGAAGCTTTTTCCCAGGGTGGAAGAGTCAGTTACTAGGGGGCATAGGTTTAAGGTGAGAGGGGCAAAGTTTAGAGGGGATGTGCGAGGCAAGTTCTTTACACAGAGGGTGGTGAGTGCCTGGAACTTGCTGCCAGGGGAGGTGGTGGAAGCAGGTACGATAGCGACGTTTAAGAGACATCTTGACAAATACATGAATAGGAAGGGAATAGAGGGATAGGGTCCCCGGAAGTGCAGAAGGATTTAGTTTAGGCAGGCATCAAGATCGGCGCAGGCTTGGAGGGCCGAATGGCCTGTTTCTGTGCTGTACTGTTCTTTGTTCTTTGTGAGCGTCGCTGGCCAGGCCAGCATTTATTGCCCATCCCTAATTGCCCTTGAGAAGGTGGTGGTGAGCTGCCTTCTTGAACCGCTGCAGTCCATGTGGGGTAGGTATACCCACAGTGCTGTTAGGAAGGGAGTTCCAGGATTTTGACCCAGTGACAGTGAAGGAACGGCGATATAGTTCCAAGTCAGGATGGTGTGTGTCTTGGAGGGGAACTTGCAGATGGTGGTGTTCCCTTGTATTTGCTGCCCTTGTCCTTCTTGTTGGTAAAGTTCACGGGTTTGGAAGGTCCTGTCGAAGGAGCCTTGGTGCATTGCTGCAGTGCATCTTGTAGATGTTACACACTGGTGCCACTGTGCGTCGGTGGTGGAGGGAGTGAATGTTTGTGGATGGGGTGCCAATCAAGCGGGCTGCTTTGTCCTGGATGGTGTCGAGCGTCTTGAGTGTTGTTGGAGCTGCACCCAACCAGGCAAGTGGAGAGTATTCCATCACACTCCTGACTTGTGTCTTGTAGATGGTGGACAGGCTTTGGGGAGTCAAGAGGTGAGTTACTTGCCGCAGGATTCCCAGCCGATGATCTGCTCTTGTGGCCACGTTATTTATATGGCTCCTACAGTTCAGTTTCTGGTCAATGGTAACCCCTCGGACGTTGATCGTGGGGGATTCAGTGATGGTAATGCCATTGAATGTCAAGGGGAGATGGTTAGATTCTCTCTTGTTGGAGATGGTCATTGCCTGGCACTTGTGTGGCGTGAATGTTACTTGCCACTTAACAGCCCAAGCCTGGATATTGTCCAGGTCTTGCTGCATTTCTCCACTGACTGCTTCAGTATCTGAGGAGTCACGAATGGTGCTGAACATTGTGTAATCATCAGCGAACATCCCCACTTCTGACCTTATGATTGAAGGAAGGTCATTGATGAAGCAGCTGAAGATGGTTGGGCCTAGGACACTACCCTGAGGAACTCCTGCAGTGATGTCCTGGAGCTGAGATGATTGACCTCCAACAACCACAACCATCTTCCTTTGCGCTCGGTATGACTCCAGCCAGCGGAGGGTTTACCCCTGATTCCCATTGACCTCAGTTTTGCGAGGGCTCCTTGATGCCATACTCGGTCAAATGCTGCCTTGATGTCAAGGGCAGTCACTCTCACCTCTTGAGTTCAGCTCTTTTGTCCATGTTTGAACCAAGGCTGTAATGAGGTCAGGAGCTGAGTGGCTCTGATGGAACCCAAATTGAGCATCACTGAGCAGGTTATTGCTAAGCAAGTGCCGCTTGATGGCACTGTTGATGACACCTTCCATCACTTTACTGATGATTGAGAGTAGACTGATGGGGCAGTAATTGGCCGGGTTGGATTTGTCCTGCGTTTTGTGTACAGGACATACCAAGGCAATTTTCCACATTGCAGGGTAGATGCCAGTGTTGTATCTGTACTGGAACAGCTTGGCTAGGGGTGCGGCAAGTTCTGGAGCATAGGTGTTCAGTACTGTTGCCGGAATATTGTCAGGGCTCATAGCCTTTACAGTATCCAGTGCCTTCAGTCATTTCTTGATATCACGCGGAGTGAATCGAATTGGCTGAAGTCTGGCATCTGTGATGCTGGGGACTTCAGGAGGGGGCCGAGATGGATTATCAACTCGGTACTTCTGGCTGAAGATTGTTGCAAATGCTTCAGCCTTATCTTTCGCACTGATGTGCTGAGTTCCCCCATCATTGAGGATGGGGTTATTTGTGTAGCCACCTCCTCCAGTTAGTTGTTTAATTGTCCACCACCATTCACGGCTGGATGTGGTAGGACTGCAGAGCTTAGATCTGATCCGTTGGTTCTGGGATCGTTTAGCTCTGTCTATTGCATGCTGCTTACGCAGTTTGGCATGCAAGTAGTCCTGGGTTGTAGCTTCACCAGGTTGACACCTCATTTTGAGGTATGCCTGGTGCTGCTCCTGGCATGCCCTCCTGCACTCTTCATTGAACCAGGGTTGGTCTCCTTGCTTGATGGTAATGGTAGAGTGGGGGATGTGCCA
This sequence comes from Heterodontus francisci, assembly GCF_036365525.1. NCBI lineage: Eukaryota > Metazoa > Chordata > Chondrichthyes > Heterodontiformes > Heterodontidae > Heterodontus > Heterodontus francisci. The sequence continues at coordinate 1,906,731 of NC_090375.1, read as the reverse complement.
GGCCATGAGGTTACAGATTGTGGTTGAGTACAATTCTGCTGCTGCTGATGGCCCACAGCGCCTCATGGATGCCCAGTTTTGCATTGCTAGATCTGTTCGAAATCTATCCCATTTAGCACTGTGATAGTGCCACACAACACAATGGACGGTATCCTCAATGTGAAGGCGGGACTTTGTCTCCACAACGACTGTGCGGTGGTCACTCCTACCAATACTGTCATGGACAGATGCATCTGCGGCAGGCAGATTGGTGAGGACGAGGTCAAGTATGTTTTTCCCTCTTGTTGGTTCCCTCACTCCCTGTCGCAGACCCAGTCTAACAGCTATGTCCTTTAGGACCAGGCCAGCTCAGTCAGTAGTGGTGCTCCCGAGCCACTCTTGGTGATGGACATTGAAGTCCCCCACCCAGAGTACATTCTGTGCCCTTGCGACCCTCAGTGCTTCCTCCAAGTGGTGTTCAACAGGGAGGAGTACTGAGTCATCAGCTGAGGGAGGGCGGTAGGTGGTCATCAGTAGGAGGTTACCTAGCCCATGTTTGACCTGATGCCATGAGACTTCATGGGGTCCGGAGTCGATGTTGAGGACTCCCAGGGCAACTCCCTCCCTACTGTATACCACTGTGCCACCACCTCTGCTGGGTCTGTCCTGCCGGTGGGACAGGACATACCCGGGGATGGTGATGGCAGTGTCTGGGACATTGTCTGTAAGGTATGATTCTGTGAGTATGACTATGTCAGGCTGTTGCTTGACTAGTCTGTGGGACAGCTCTCCCAACTTTGGCTCAAGCCCTCAGATGTTAGTAAGGAGGACTTTGCAGGGTCGACAGGGCTGGGTTTGCCGTTGTTGTTTCCGGTGCCTGGGTCGATGCCGGGTGGTCCGTCCGGTTTCATTCCTTTTTATTGACTTCGTAGCGGTGAGGTACAACTGAGTGGCTTGCTAGGCCATTTCAGAGGGCATGTAAGAGTTAACCACATTGCTGTGGATCTGGAGTCACATGCAGACCAGACCAGGTAAGGACAGCAGATTTCCTTCCATAAAGGACATTAGTGAACCAGATGGGTTTTTACAACAATCGACAATGGTTTCATGGCCATCATTAGACTAGCTTTTTAATTCCAGATTTATTAATTTAATTCAAATTCCACCTTCTGCTGTGGTGGGATTCGAACCCATGTCCCCAGAGAAATACCCTGGGTCTCTGGGTTACTAGTCCAGTGATAATACCACTACGCCACTGCCTACCCTACCTGGATCTTTCCCTCTGGCCTCTTAACTGCTCTTGATCTTTTCATTGAAAACTGTCGGCGAGACATCGGCCGACTCAATCTCTCTGCCCCCCTCACTCACTCTAACCTGTCTCCCTCTGAACTTGCTGAACTCCGTTCTCTCAGGTCTAACTCCGACATTGTCATCAAACCTGCAGACAAGGGTGCTGCTGGTGTTGTCTGGCATACCGACCTCTACCTTGCAGAGGCTCAGCGCCAAGTCTCAGAGTTCTTACTTCCCTCTGGACCATGGCCCCACCGCCGAACATCAAGCTACTGTCCACAGGACTGTCACTGACCTCACCTCCTCTGGAGATCTTCCCTCCACAGCTTCCAACCTCATAGTCCCACAAACTCGGACAGCCCGCTTCTGCCCCCTTCCCAAAATCCACAAACAGGACTGTCCCGGCAGACCCATTGTGTCAGCCTGCTCCTGCCCCACTGAACTTATTTCTTCCTATCTTGACTCTATCTTTTCTCCGCTGGTCCAGTCTCTTCCCACCTACATCCGTGACTCTTCTGACGCCCTACGTCATTTTGACAATTTCCAGTTTCCTGGCCCCAACTGCCGCCTCTTCACTATGGACGTCCAATCTCTCTACACCTCCATCCCCCACCAGGACAGTTTGAGGGCTCTCCGCTTCTTCCTGGAACAGAGACCCAACCAGTCTCCATCCACCACCACCCTCCTCCACCTGGCTGAACCTGTTCTCACATTGAACAACTTCTCCTTCAACTCCACGCACTTCCTTCAAGTAAAAGGTGTCGCTATGGGTACCCGCATGGGTCCCAGTTATGCCTGTCTTTTTGTGGGATATGTTGAACATTCCTTGTTCCAGTCCTACTCAGGTCCCCTCCCCCAACTCTTTTTCCGGTACATTGATGACTGTATCGGTGCCGTTTCCTGCTCCCGCCCCGAACTGGAAAACTTTATCAACTTTGCTTCTAATTTCCACCCTTCTCTCACCCTTACTTGGTCCATCTCCGACACTTCCCTTCCCTTCCTCGACTTCTCTGTCAACATCTCCGGGAATAGGCTGTCTTCTAATATTCGTTATAAGCCCACCGACTCCCACAGCTACCTCAACTACACTTCTTCACAGCCTGCCTCCTGTAAGGACTCCATTCCATTCTCCCAGTTTCTCCGTCTCCGACGCATCTGCTCTGATGATGCTACCTTCCATGACAGCGCTTCTGATATGTCTTCCTTTTTCCTCAACCGAGGATTCCCCCCCACTGTGGTTGACAGGGCCCTCAACTGTGTCTGGCAGAGTGGCTATCACCGCAGCCTCACAGCTCCAGCGACCTGGGTTCGATTCTGGGTACTGCCTGTGTGGAGTTTGCAAGTTCTCCCTGTGACTGTGTGGGTTTCCTCCGGGTGCTCCGGTTTCCTCCCACAGCCAAAGACTTGCAGGTTGATAGGTAAATTGGCCATTGTAAATTGCCCCTAGTGTAGGTAGGTGGTAGGGGAATTGAGGGAATATGGTAGGAATATGGGATTAATGTAGGATTAGTACAAATGGGTGGTTGTTGGTCGGCACAGACTCGGTGGGCCGAAGGGAAGGGCCTGTCTCAGTGCTGTATCTCTAAATAAAAAATAAATTTCCCGCACCTCTACCCTCACCCCTTCTGCTCCCTCCAAGAACCGCTACAGGGTTCCCCTTGTCCTCACTCTCCACCCCACCAGCCTCCACATCCAAAGGATCATCCTCCGCCACCTCCAGCGTGATGCCACTACCAAACGCATCTTCCCCTCCCTTCCCCGTCAGCATTCCGAAGGGATTGTCCCCTCCGCGACACCCTGGTCCACTCCTCCATTACCCCCACCACCTCATCCCCTTCCCATGGCACCTTCCCTTGCAATCACAGGAGGTGTAATACCTGCCCATTTACGTCCTCTCTCCTCACTATCCCAGGCTCCAAACACTCCTTTCAGGTGAAGCAGCGATTTACTTGTACTTCTTTCAATGTAGTATACTGTATTCGCTGCTCACAGTGTGGTCTCCTCTACATTGGGGACACCAAGCGCAGACTGGGTGACCGCTTTGCGGAACACCTCCGCTCAGTCCGCAAGCAGGACCCTGAGCTTCCGGTTGCTTGCCATTTCAACACTCCCCCCTGCTCTCATGCTCACATCTCTGTCCTGGGATTGCTGCAGTGTTCCAGTGAACATCAACGCAAGCTCGAGGAACAGCATCTCATTTACCGATTAGGCACACTACAGCCTGCCGGACTGAACATTGAGTTCAATAATTTCAGAGCATGATAGCCCCCCATTTTTATGTTTAGTTATTTTTTCTTTTTTATTTGTTATTTTATTTTAGGTCTTTTTAGTGTGTTAGTTTGTTTCTACTGTGCCTACCCACTGTTTCTGTTTTTTTTTAATTTAATGATTGTACTTGGAGTACTTTGTGCTTTACAGTCATTAACACCCTCTCTACATTTAACGCTTTGTCTTTCCGCACACCATTAACATACCGTTTGCCTTTGCTCCATGACCTTCTGGTCAGCTATTCTGTGTGACCTTGTCCTATCAACACCTTCTCTTTTGTTATCTCTTGCCCCACCCCAACTTTACTTGCTTAAAACCTTTTACATTTCTAATATTTGTCAGTTCTGATGAAGGGTCACTGACCTGAAACGTTAACTCTGCTTCTCTCTCCACAGATGCTGCCAGACCTGCTGAGTATTTCCAGCATTTCTTGTTTTTATTGCCTACTTTTATACTCAATTCCCCTTTGCAATAAAGGCCAACATTCCATTTGCCTTCCTAATCACATGCTGTACCTGCATATTAACCTTTTGTGATTCATGTACCAAGACACCCAGATCCCTCTGTATCGTAGAGTTCTGCAATCTCTCTCCATTTTAATAATATACAGCTTTTCTATTCCTGCCAAAGTGGACAAGTTCACATTTCCCCACATTATACTCCATCTGCCAAATTTTTGCCCACTCACTTAACCCATCTATATCCTCTTCTAGACTATTAACCTTCTCTTGACAGCTTACTTTCCTTCCTATCTTAGTGTCATCTGCAAATTTAGCTGCTCTTCATTCGATCCCTTGATCCAAGTCATTGATATAAATTGTAAATACTTGAGGCCCCAGCACTGAACCCTTGCCAAGCCAAAAAAGACCCATTTATCCCTATTCTTTGCTTCCTGTTAGCTAACCAGTCCTTTATCCATGCTATTATGTTGCCCCCTTCACGTGCTCTTATCTTCTGTAGTAACCTTTAATGTCGCACCCTATCAAATGCCTTCTGGAAATTTAAGTACACCACACCTACACCTTGCTTGTTACTTCTTCGAAGAACTCTAATAAATTAATTAAATAATTTCCATTTCGTAAAATCATATTGACTCTGATCCCATTATGATTTTCTAAGTTTCCTGCTATAATCTCCTTAATGATGGATTCTAGTAATTTTCCTATGACAGATGTTAGGCTAACTGCCCTATAGTTTCCTGATTTCTGTCTCCTTCCTTTCTTGAATAAAAGTGTTACATTTGCTATTTTCCAATCTGCTGGGACCCTTCCAGAGTCTAAGGACTTTTGGAAGATTATGACCAAAGCCTCTACTCTCTCTGCAACCACTTTTTTTTAAGATCCTAGGATGCAGGCCATCTGATCCTGGGGACTTGTCAGTCTTTAGATGTAATACTTTTCCCGGCACCTTTTCCCTGGTGATGGTGATTGTTTTAACTTCCTCCCTCCTTTTCACCTCTTGATTTTCAAGTATATTTGGCAGGTTTTCTAAGATTTCTACAGTGAAAACAGACACAAAATACCTGTTCAATGTCTCCGCCATTTCCTTGTTTTACGTTATTAATTCTCCAGACTCACTCTCTAGATGGCCAACTTTAGCTTTAGTTACTCTTTTCTGATTTAAATACTTGTGGAAACTATTTCTCTCTCTTTTTATTTTACTGGCTAGTTTTCTCTCATATCTTACTTTTTCCCTCTTAATTTTTTGTTGTTCTTTGCTGGTTCTTAAAATCTGTCCTATCTTCTGACTGACCATTCATCTTTGCAGATTTGTACAGTGTTTCTTTTAATTTGATACTCTCCTTAACTTCCTTATTTAGCCACGGATGATGCATCCTGCTCAAAGAATCTTTCTCACTGGCATAAATTTTTGCTGAGAGTTATTAACTATCTCCTTAAAAGTCTGCCACTACATCTCCACTGTCCTACCTTTTAACTAGTTTCCCAGTTCACTGTAGCTAGCTCTGCCTTCATACCCTTGTAATTATCTTTCTTTAGGTTTAAAACACTAGTCTTGGATCCACACTTCTCACCTGCAAACTGAACGTGAAATTCTATCATGTTATGATCGCTTTCACCCAAACGTTCCTTTACCATGAGGTTATTGATTAATCCTGTCTCATTGCACATGACCAGGTCTAGAATAGCCTGCTCCATAGTTGGCTGTAGAACGTACTGCTCTAAGAAACTGTTCCGAATACACTTTATGAGCTCATTTTACAGGCCACCTTTGCCAATCTGATTTGTCCAATCTACATGAAGATTAAAGTCACTGATGATTATTGGGGTACCTTTCTTACACGCCAGGGAGGAAATAATGGATGCTCTGAGGATAATTTTCAAATCCTCATTAGCGAGAAGAGAGGTACCAGAGGATTGGAGGTCTGTGAATATTGTACCATTGTTTCAAAACAATGAGAAGAGGCTGAGGGATGATTCATTGAGGTGTACAAAATTATGAGGGGCCTAGATAGAGTAGACAGGAAGGACCTAGGTGGGGAATGTGTGTTGTGAGGAAGATGCAGTGACTTCAGGGGGATTTGGACAGACTTAGTGAGAGGGCAAGAATGTGGCAGATGGAATATAATGTGGAAAAATGTGAGGTTATCCACTTTGGTAGGAGGAATAGATGTGCAGAGTATTTCTTAAATGGTAAGAGATTAGAAAGTGTAGATGTACAAAGGGACCTGGGTGTCCTTGTCAATAAGTCACTGAAAGCTAACATGCAGGTGCAGCAAGCAATTAGGAAGCTAATGGTATGTTAACCTTTATCGCAAGAGGATTTGAGTACAGGAGTAGTGAAGTCTTGCTTCAATTATATAGAACATTGGTTAGACCACACCTGGAATACTGTGCAATTTTGGTCCCCTTACCTTCGGAAGGATATTATTGCCATAGAGGGAGTGCAACGAAGGTTCACCAGACTTGTTCCCAGGATGGCGGGACTGTCCTATGAAGAGAGATTGGGGAAACTGGGCCTGTATTCTCTAGAGTTTTGAAGAATGAGAGGTGATCTCATTGAAACCTACAGAACACTTAAAGGGATAGACAGGGTAGATGCAGCTAAGATGTTTCCCCTGGTTGGGGAGTCTAGAACCAGGGAACACAATTTCAAAATAAGGTGGAAGCCACTTAGGACCGAGACGAGGAGAAATTTATTTACTCAGAGGGTTGTGAATCTTTGGAATTCTCTACCCCAGAGGGCTGTGGAAGCTCAGTCATTGAGTATGTTTAAAGCAGAGATTGACAGATTTCAGAATATCAATGACATAAAGGGGATATGAGGATAATGTGGGGAAAAAGGCATTGAAGTGGATGATCAGCCATGATCATATTGAATGGCGGGGCAGGCTCGATGGGCTGAATGGCCTTCTCCTGCTCCTATGTTCCGATGACCTGTTTTCCCTAGTGGAGAGGTCAATTTGGGAGGACTAACAAGGCAAGGGAATATACAATGGATGGTAGGACCCTAGGAAGTACAGAAGGTCAGAGGGACCTTGGTGTACTTGTCCATAGATCACTGAAGGCAGCAGCACAGGTAGATAAGGTGGTTAGGAAGGCATATGGGATACTTGCCTTTATTAGCCGAGGCATAGAATATAAGAGCAGGGAGGTTATGATGGAGCTGTATAAAACGCTAGTTAGGCCACAGCTGGAGTACTGTGTACAGTTCTGGTCACCACACTATAGGAAGGATGTGATTGCACTGGAGAGCGTGCAGAGGAGATTCACCAGGATGTTGCCTGGGCTGGAGCATTTCAGCTATGAAGAGAGACTGAAAAGGCTGGGGTTGTTTTCCTTAGAGCAGAGAAGGCTGAGGGGGGACCTGATTGAGGGATACAAAATTATGAGGGGCATTGATAGATTAGATAGGAAGAAACTTTTTCCCTTAGCGGAGGTGTCAATAACCAGGGGGCATAGATTTAAGGTGAGGGGCAGGAGGTTTAGAGGGGATTTGAGGAAAAAATTTTTCACCCAGAGGGTGGTTGGAATCTGGAACACACTGCCTGAAGAGGTGGTAGATGCAGGAACCCTCACAACATTTAAGAAGTATTTAGATGAGCACTTGAAACGCCAAAACATACAAGGCTACGGGCCAAGTGCTGGAAAATGGGACTAGAATATTTTTTAAAATTTATTTTATTTAGAGATACAGCACTGAAACAGGCCCTTCGGCCCACCGAGTCTGTGCCGACGATCACCCATTTATGCTAATCCTACACTAATCCCATATTGCTACCACATCCCCACCTGTCCCTATATTTCCCTACCACCTATCTATACTAGGGGAAAGTTATAATGGCCAATTTACCTATCAACCTGCAAGTCCTTTGTCTTGTGGGAGGAAACCGGAGCACCCGGAGAAAACCCACGCAGACACAGGGAGAACTTGCAAACTCCACACAGGCAGTACCCAGAATTGAACTCGGGTCGCTGGAGCTGTGAGGCTGCGGTGCTAACCACTGCGCCACTGTGCCGCCCAAATAGTTAGGTGCTTGATGGTCGGCATAGACACGATGGGCCGAAGGGCCTGTTTCTGTGCTATATAACTCTCTGACTTTAATTTCCAGGGGGAACAGATTTAAGGTCATTTAAAACATTTTCACCCAGAGGTTGGTGGGAGTCTATAATTCACTGCCTGGATCGATGGTGGAGGCAGAAACCCTCAACACATTTAAAAGGTACCTGGACCTGCACCTGAAGTGCTGTAACCTGCAAGGCTACGGACCAGGTGCTGGAAGGTGGGATTAGATTGGGCGGCTAGGTTTTCTCAGTTGGTGCAGACAGGATGGACTGAATGGCCTCGTTCTGTACTGTAACGTTTCTATGATATGCCCCATTTATTTCTTCCTGTATACTCTGCCCTACCGTGTAGCAACTGTTAGGGGGGCCGATAAACTATTCAAACAAGTGCTTTCTTGCCTTTCCTGTTTCTTACCTGTACCCAAACTGAGTCTACATGTTGCTTTCCGAATGAAGGCCATCTCTTGCACTGTACTAATTACATCCTTAATTAACAGAGCTACGCCACCACCTTTTCTTAGATCCCTGTCTTTGGAAATGTTGAATACCCTTCAATATTCAGGTCCCAGCCTTGGTTAACTTGCAACCATGTCTCTTTAATGGCTATCAGGTCTAACTTTATTTTTATTTATTTCTATCTTTGCTGCATGCATTCAGATACAGAACCTTTAACTCCGTCTTTTTTACCATTTCTGCAATCTGTTACAAGAGTTTTGATTTTTTTTATTGAAAGCTTAGATTTCTGTTTTTAAAAACTGAGAAAAAGGATTTTTCTGTGAATATTGAATGCTGAAACTTGAAATAAAAACAAGAAATGCTGGAAATACTCAGCAGGTCTGGCAGCATCTGTGGAGAGAGAGTTAACGTTTCAGGTCAGTGACCCTTCATAGAATCATAAAGTCATAGAGTCGGACAGCATAGAAACAGGCCCTTCGGCCCACCGCGTCCATGCCGGCCATAATGCCTGTCTATACTAATCCCACCTGCCTGCATTAATTCCATATCCCTCTATGCCTTGCTCATTCAAGGACCTGTCCAGATGCCTCTTAAATGTTGCTACTGTTCCTTCCTCCACCACCTCCTCAGGCAGCTCATTCCAGATACCCACTATTCTTTGTGTGAAAAATTTACCCCTTTGTTCCCCTTTAAACCTCCTCCCTCTCACCTTAAATCTATGCCCTCTAGTTTTAGTCACCCCTACCATGGGGAACAGACTCTGGCTATCTACCCTATCTATGCCTCTCATAATTTTATATACCTCTATCATGTCCCCTCTCAGCCTCCTTCGCTCCAGAGAAAACAGATCCAGCCTATCCAATCTCTCTTTATAACTCAAGCCCTCCAAACCAGGCAACATCCTTGTGAATCTTTTCTGCACCCTCTCTAGCTTAATCACATAAGTGGGGCTCGGGCAAGAGATAACAAAAGAGATGTTGTTAGGACAAGGTCACAGAGAAAACTGACCAGAAGGTCATGGAGCAAAGGCAAAGGGTATGTTAATGGTGTGCTGAAAGACAAAGCGTTAGTACAGAGAGGGTGTTAATTGACAGAACAATGAACAGCCTGGCCCCAAGCACAAACATGAAAAACACAGTGGGTAGGCACAGTAGAAACAAACTAAAATAAAATAAACATTAAAAAAATAACTAGAAATAAAAATAAAAAGGGGGACCTGTCACGCTCTGAAATTATTGAACTCAATGTTCAGTCCGGCAGGCTGTAGTGTGCCTAATCAGTAAATGAGATGCTGTTCCTCGAGCTTGCGTTGATGTTCACTGGAACACTGCAGCAATCCCAGGACAGAGATGTGAGCATGAGAGCAGGGGGATGTGTTGAAATGGCAAGCAACCGGAAGCTTGGGGTCCTGCTTTCGGACTGAGCGGAGGTGTTCCGCAAAGTGGTCACCCAGTCTGCGTTTGGTATCCCCAATGTCGAGGAGACCACACTGTGAGCAGCGAATACTGTATACTATATTGAAAGAAGTACAAGTAAATCGCTGCTTCACCTGAAAGGAGTGTTTGGGGCCTTGGATAGTGAGGAGAGAGGAGGTAAATGGGCAGGTATTACACCTCCTGCGATTGCAGGGGAAGGTGCCCTGGGATGGGGACGAGGTGGTGGGGGTAATGGAGGAGTGGACTAGGGTGTTGCGGAGGGAACCATCCCTTCGGAATGCTGACGGGGAAGAGAGGGGAGGGGAAGATGCGTTTGGTAGTGGCATCACATTGGAGGTGGCGGAAATGACGGGGGATGATCCTTTGGATATGGAGGCTGGTGGGGTGTAAAGTGAGGACAAGGGGAACCCTGTCACGGTTCTGGGAGGGAGGGGAAGGGGTGAGAGTCGAGGTGCGGGAAATGGGCCAGACATGGTCGAGGGTCCTGTCAACCACAGTGGGGGGGAATCCTTGGTTGAGGAAAAAGGAGGGCAAGGCACCTGGTTCCAAGAAATTTAGCAATGGAATGACAGGTCACATGACTTGATTGTTAGCGCTTCAGTTTTACTTTTGCTTTGTGATAGAGCAGTGAGCAGGACAAACAGGATGCAGTGAAAACTCTGCTTTAACCTGCCTGGAGCAAGTGAAATCTGTGTGGGACCTGTTTGAGGACCAGATAAAAAGATCTCTCCCTGAAAAGGAAAACTTGCATCTCTTAGAAAGAAATCCTACATTTGAGATGTGGCTGTGGTCTGCCTGGAGAGAGGAAAGATCCAGGAGAGAGGAGTTGCTACTCTGTGAAGGAAGACTGCTTTGCAGAGAGGAAACCCTGCATTTGAAAGGTTGCAGACTCCTATTGCCTCCAGTCTCTGAAGAATTCCTGCCTCAAGAGTATAATGTTGCCTATTGTGTTTTGGGAGATTCTGAAATCACAAGAAAACTTCTATTGCTAGACTTCTGCCTCAAAACAAGCAGACCTGTTGCTACACCCTTTGCTGAAAGACCTGTGTGATGCCTGCTGCAGACAAATTGCCTTGAAACCCTGCCCATCACAGAATGTTCATCAACTACACCTGGAGAGACTTCAAATGGCATCCAACTATTCAACTCTGGGACACCACCTTACCGGAAACATCCTACCAGAAGGTGATAAACTCATGCATTTTATTTTTTCCTTTTTATTCGAAACAGCTGTAAACCAGAACATACTTTTTCCCCGCTTAACTCTTTTTTTTTGAATGTATGTGTGTGTGCATGAGGGTTGGAAAGAATAAGAAGTTTCAAAAGAATCTTTTCACAAATAGCATTCTCTCATTATTGTTTAAGACTTTATTAATGAATAAATCATTAATTTTGTTGTTCTTTAAAGAGACCAGGTTTGGTGTGCTTTATTCTGAGGGACGAATTGAGTGTTTAATTTGGCTATTTTTCCAGTAGGTGGGAAACTTTACTAATATGCTGTGACCTGTGGAGTAGTGGGACTGAATTGACAGTGCATTACTCCCAGCTTGGTCATAACAAATCTCTGGACTTATCTGCTGTGCACTCTTTTGCTTGTTTGCTCTATCCCTTCCTGTCACACTCTGGTTTTCATTTCTCAAATCGCTACCCTGCTCTATTACCTCATTTCCCTTTGATTTACCACATCTCCTCTCACATGATCCCTTCGCACAACTATTTAATTTAAAGCCCTCTCCACCGCCCTAGTTATATGACTTGTCAAAACACAGGTCCCAGCATGGTTCAGGTGAAGAATGTCCCAACAGTACAGATCCCTCTTCCCCCAGTACTGAATCAAAACCCATTTCTACCACAGCAGTCTTTGAGCTACGCATTCACCTCTCTAATCTTATTTAGCCGACATCAATTTGCTTGTGGCTCAGGTATTAATCCAGAGATTATTACTTTTGAGGTTCTGCTTTTTAATTTAGCCCCTAGCTGCTCATACTCCCTATGCAGAACATCTTTCCCAGCCCTGTCTATGTCATTGATACTCACTTCCGGGAGAGCAGCAGAGAGGAGCAGACCTGCGGGGAGATCACGGAGTGGGGAGCTGATAAATAGAGCCTGAGGATCGGGCCCTAGAGTACTTACCTTCCAGGAGGAGCAGCGGAGAGGAGTCCAGGCACGCCGGAGTTTGAAAACAAAGTGAACAGTGATGTCACAGGAAAGCTGCAAGGTGATTCATTGGTGAGTAACTGCTGTTAAGGAATAACTGTAAATAGCTGGGTTAGTACATTACTGTTAGGGTGTGTGTGTAAATAGCTGGGTTAGTACATTACTGTTAGGGTGTGTGTGTAAATAGCTGGGTTAGTACACTACTGTTAGGGTGTGTGTGTAAATAGCTGGGTTAGTACACTCCTGTTAGGGTGTGTGTGTAAATAGCTGGGTTAGTACACTACTGTTAGGGTGTGTGTGTAAATAGCTGGGTTAGTACATTACTGTTAGGGTGTGTGTGTAAATAGCTGGGTTAGGACATTACTGTTAGCGTGTGTGTGTAAATAGCTGGGTTAGTACACTCCTGTTAGGGTGTGTGTGTAAATAGCTGGGTTAGTACATTACTGTTAGGGTGTGTGTGTAAATAGCTGGTTAGTACACTCCTGTTAGGGTGTGTGTGTAAATAGCTGGGTTAGTACATTACTGTTAGGGTGTGTGTGTAAATAGCTGGGTTAGTACATTACTGTTAGGGTGTGTGTGTAAATAGCTGGGTTAGTACATTACTGTTAGGGTGTGTGTGTAAATAGCTGGGTTAGTACACTCCTGTTAGGGTGTGTGTGTAAATAGCTGGTTAGTACACTCCTGTTAGGGTGTGTGTGTAAATAGCTGGGTTAGTACATTACTGTTAGGGTGTGTGTGTAAATAGCTGGGTTAGTACACTCCTGTTAGGGTGTGTGTGTAAATAGCTGGGTTAGTACATTACTGTTAGGGTGTGTGTGTAAATAGCTGGGTTAGTACATTACTGTTAGGGTGTGTGTGTAAATAGCTGGGTTAGTACACTCCTGTTAGGGTGTGTGTGTAAATAGCTGGGTTAGTACACTCCTGTTAGGGTGTGTGTGTAAATAGCTGGGTTAGTACACTCCTGTTAGGGTGTGTGTGTAAATAGCTGGGTTAGTACATTACTGTTAGGGTGTGTGTGTAAATAGCTGGTTAGTACACTCCTGTTAGGGTGTGTGTGTAAATAGCTGGATTAGTACATTACTGTTAGGGTGTGTGTGTAAATAGCTGGGTTAGTACACTCCTGTTAGGGTGTGTGTGTAAATAGCTGGATTAGTACATTACTGTTAGGGTGTGTGTGTAAATAGCTGGGTTAGTACACTCCTGTTAGGGTGTGTGTGTAAATAGCTGGGTTAGTACATTACTGTTAGGGTGTGTGTGTAAATAGCTGGTTAGTACACTCCTGTTAGGGTGTGTGTGTAAATAGCTGGGTTAGTACATTACTGTTAGGGTGTGTGTGTAAATAGCTGGGTTAGTACATTACTGTTAGGGTGTGTGTGTAAATTGCTGGGTTAGTACATTACTGTTAGGGTGTGTGTGTAAATAGCTGGGTTAGTACACTCCTGTTAGGGTGTGTGTGTAAATAGCTGGGTTAGTACATTACTGTTAGGGTGTGTGTGTAAATAGTTGGGTTAGTACACTCCTGTTAGGGTGTGTGTGTAAATAGCTGGGTTAGTACACTCCTGTTAGGGTGTGTGTGTAAATAGCTGGGTTAGTACACTCCTGTTAGGGTGTGTGTGTAAATAGCTGGGTTAGTACATTACTGTTAGGGTGAGTGTGTAAATAGCTGGGTTAGTACATTACTGTTAGGGTGTGTGTGTAAATAGCTGGGTTAGTACACTCCTGTTAGGGTGTGTGTGTAAATAGCTGGGTTAGTACACTCCTGTTAGGGTGTGTGTGTAAATAGCTGGGTTAGTACATTACTGTTAGGGTGTGTGTGTAAATAGCTGGGTTAGTACATTACTGTTAGGGTGTGTGTGTAAATAGCTGGGTTAGTACACTCCTGTTAGGGTGTGTGTGTAAATAGCTGGGTTAGTACATTACTGTTAGGGTGTGTGTGTAAATAGCTGGGTTAGTACACTCCTGTTAGGGTGTGTGTGTAAATAGCTGGGTTAGTACATTACTGTTAGGGTGTGTGTAAATAGCTGGGTTAGTACACTACTGTTAGGGTGTGTGTGTAAATAGCTGGGTTAGTACACTCCTGTTAGGGTGTGTGTGTAAATAGCTGGGTTAGTACATTACTGTTAGGGTGTGTGTGTAAATAGCTGGGTTAGTACATTACTGTTAGGGTGTGTGTGTAAATAGCTGGGTTAGTACATTACTGTTAGGGTGTGTGTGTAAATAGCTGGGTTAGTACACTCCTGTTAGGGTGTGTGTGTAAATAGCTGGGTTAGTACACTCCTGTTAGGGTGTGTGTGTAAATAGCTGGGTTAGTACACTCCTGTTAGGGTGTGTGTGTAAATAGCTGGGTTAGTACATTACTGTTAGGGTGTGTGTGTAAATAGCTGGGTTAGTACATTACTGTTAGGGTGTGTGTGTAAATAGCTGGGTTAGTACACTCCTGTTAGGGTGTGTGTGTAAATAGCTGGGTTAGTACACTCCTGTTAGGGTGTGTGTGTAAATAGCTGGGTTAGTACATTACTGTTAGGGTGTGTGTGTAAATAGCTGGGTTAGTACACTCCTGTTCGGGTGTGTGTGTAAATAGCTGGGTTAGTACACTCCTGTTAGGGTGTGTGTGTAAATAGCTGGGTTAGTACATTACTGTTAGGATGTGTGTGTAAATAGCTGGGTTAGTACATTACTGTTAGGGTGTGTGTGTAAATAGCTGGGTTAGGACATTACTGTTAGGGTGTGTGTGTAAATAGCTGGGTTAGTACACTCCTGTTAGGGTGTGTGTGTAAATAGCTGGGTTAGTACACTCCTGTTAGGGTGTGTGTGTAAATAGCTGGGTTAGTACACTCCTGTTAGGGTGTGTGTGTAAATAGCTGGGTGAGTACATTACTGTCAGGGTGTGTGTATAAATAGCTGGGTTAGTACATTACTGTTAGGGTGTGTGTGTAAATAGCTGGGTTAGTACACTCCTGTTAGGGTGTGTGTGTAAATAGCTGGTTAGTACACTCCTGTTAGGGTGTGTGTGTAAATAGCTGGGTTAGTACATTACTGTTAGGGTGTGTGTGTAAATAGCTGGGTTAGTACATTACTGTTAGGGTGTGTGTGTAAATAGCTGGGTTAGTACATTACTGTTAGGGTGTGTGTGTAAATAGCTGGGTTAGTACATTACTGTTAGGGTGTGTGTGTAAATAGCTGGGTTAGTACATTACTGTTAGGGTGTGTGTGTAAATAGCTGGGTTAGTACATTACTGTCAGGGTGTGTGTATAAATAGCTGGGTTAGTACATTACTGTTAGGGTGTGTGTGTAAATAGCTGGGTTAGTACATTACTGTTAGGGTGTGTGTGTAAATAGCTGGGTTAGTACACTCCTGTTAGGGTGTGTGTGTAAATAGCTGGTTAGTACACTCCTGTTAGGGTGTGTGTGTAAATAGCTGGTTAGTACATTACTGTTAGGGTGTGTGTGTAAATAGCTGGGTTAGTACACTCCTGTTAGGGTGTGTGTGTAAATAGCTGGTTAGTACATTACTGTTAGGGTGTGTGTGTAAATAGCTGGTTAATACATTACTGTTAGGGTGTGTGTGTAAATAGCTGGTTAGTACATTACTGTTAGGGTGTGTGTGTAAATAGCTGGGTTAGTACATTACTGTTAGGGTGTGTGTGTAAATAGCTGGTTAGTACATTACTGTTAGGGTGTGTGTGTAAATAGCTGGGTTAGTACATTACTGTTAGGGTGTGTGTGTAAATAGCTGGGTTAGTACATTACTGTTAGGGTGTGTGTGTAAATAGCTGGTTAGTACATTACTGTTAGGGTGTGTGTGTAAATAGCTGGGTTAGTACATTACTGTTAGGGTGTGTGTGTAAATAGCTGGGTTAGTACATTACTGTTAGGGTGTGTGTGTAAATAGCTGGGTTAGTACATTACTGTTAGGGTGTGTGTGTAAATAGCTGGGTTAGTACATTACTGTTAGGGTGTGTGTGTAAATAGCTGGGTTAGTACACTCCTGTTAGGGTGTGTGTGTAAATAGCTGGGTTAGTACATTACTGTTAGGGTGTGTGTGTAAATAGCTGGGTTAGTACATTACTGTTAGGGTGTGTGTGTAAATAGCTGGGTTAGTACACTCCTGTTAGGGTGTGTGTGTAAATAGCTGGGTTAGTACATTACTGTTAGGGTGTGTGTGTAAATAGCTGGTTAGTACATTACTGTTAGGGTGTGTGTGTAAATAGCTGGGTTAGTACACTCCTGTTAGGGTGTGTGTGTAAATAGCTGGTTAGTACATTACTGTTAGGGTGTGTGTGTAAATAGCTGGTTAGTACATTACTGTTAGGGTGTGTGTGTAAATAGCTGGTTAGTACATTACTGTTAGGGTGTGTGTGTAAATAGCTGGGTTAGTACACTCCTGTTAGGGTGTGTGTGTATTTAGCTGGTTAGTACATTACTGTTAGGGTGTGTGTGTAAATAGCTGGTTAATACATTACTGTTAGGGTGTGTGTGTAAATAGCTGGGTTAGTACACTCCTGTTAGGGTGTGTGTGTAAATAGCTGGGTTAGTACACTCCTGTTAGGGTGTGTGTGTAAATAGCTGGGTTAGTACACTCCTGTTAGGGTGTGTGTGTAAATAGCTGGTTAGTACACTCCTGTTAGGGTGTGTGTGTAAATAGCTGGTTAGTGCATTACTGTTAGGGTGTGTGTGTAAATAGCTGGGTTAGTACACTCCTGTTAGGGTGTGTGTGTAAATAGCTGGGTTAGTACACTCCTGTTAGGGTGTGTGTGTAAATAGCTGGTTAGTACACTCCTGTTAGGGTGTGTGTGTAAATAGCAGGGTTAGTACACTACTGTTAGGGTGTGTGTGTAAATAGCTGGGTTAGTACATTACTGTTAGGGTGTGTGTGTAAATAGCTGGGTTAGTACATTACTGTTAGGGTGTGTGTGTAAATAGCTGGGTTAGTACATTACTGTTAGGGTGTGTGTGTAAATAGCTGGGTTAGTACACTCCTGTTAGGGTGTGTGTGTAAATAGCTGGGTTAGTACATTACTGTTAGGGTGTGTGTGTAAATAGCTGGGTTAGTACACTCCTGTTAGGGTGTGTGTGTAAATAGCTGGGTTAGTACATTACTGTTAGGGTGTGTGTGTAAATAGCTGGGTTAGTACATTACTGTTAGGGTGTGTGTATAAATAGCTGGTTAGTACACTCCTGTTAGGGTGTGTGTGTAAATAGCTGGGTTAGTACATTACTGTTAGGGTGTGTGTGTAAATAGCTGGGTTAGTACACTCCTGTTAGGGTGTGTGTAAATAGCTGGGTTAGTACACTACTGTTAGGGTGTGTGTGTAAATAGCTGGGTTAGTACACTCCGGTTAGGGTGTGTGTGTAAATAGCTGGGTTAGTACATTACTGTTAGGGTGTGTGTGTAAATAGCTGGGTTAGTACATTACTGTTAGGGTGTGTGTGTAAATAGCTGGGTTAGTACATTACTGTTAGGGTGTGTGTGTAAATAGCTGGGTTAGTACACTCCTGTTAGGGTGTGTGTGTAAATAGCTGGGTTAGTACATTACTGTTAGGGTGTGTGTATAAATAGCTGGGTTAGTACATTACTGTTAGGGTGTGTGTGTAAATAGCTGGGTTAGTACATTACTGTTAGGGTGTGTGTGTAAATAGCTGGGTTAGTACATTACTGTTAGGGTGTGTGTGTAAATAGCTGGGTTAGTACACTCCTGTTAGGGTGTGTGTGTAAATAGCTGGGTTAGTACATTACTGTCAGGGTGTGTGTATAAATAGCTGGGTTAGTACATTACTGTTAGGGTGTGTGTGTAAATAGCTGGGTTAGTACATTACTGTTAGGGTGTGTGTATAAATAGCTGGGTTAGTACATT
This sequence comes from Heterodontus francisci, assembly GCF_036365525.1. Taxonomy (NCBI): domain Eukaryota; kingdom Metazoa; phylum Chordata; class Chondrichthyes; order Heterodontiformes; family Heterodontidae; genus Heterodontus; species Heterodontus francisci. The sequence goes on along the minus strand of NC_090375.1, from coordinate 1,888,766 downwards.
ACTGTTAGGGTGTGTGTGTAAATAGCTGGGTTAGTACATTACTGTTAGGGTGTGTGTGTAAATAGCTGGGTTAGTACACTCCTGTTAGGGTGTGTGTGTAAATAGCTGGTTAGTACACTCCTGTTAGGGTGTGTGTGTAAATAGCTGGTTAGTACATTACTGTTAGGGTGTGTGTGTAAATAGCTGGGTTAGTACACTACTGTTAGGGTGTGTGTGTAAATAGCTGGGTTAGTACATTACTGTTAGGGTGTGTGTGTAAATAGCTGGTTAGTACACTACTGTTAGGGTGTGTGTATAAATAGCTGGGTTAGTACACTACTGTTAGGGTGTGTGTGTAAATAGCTGGGTTAGTACACTCCTGTTAGGGTGTGTGTGTAAATAGCTGGGTTAGTACATTACTGTTAGGGTGTGTGTGTAAATAGCTGGTTAGTACACTCCTGTTAGGGTGTGTGTGTAAATAGCTGGGTTAGTACATTACTGTTAGGGAGTGTGTGTAAATAGCTGGTTAGTACACTCCTGTTAGGGTGTGTGTGTAAATAGCTGGGTTAGTACACTCCTGTTAGGGTGTGTGTGCAAACAGCTGGGTTAGTACATTACTGTTAGGGAGTGTGTGTAAATAGCTGGTTAGTACACTCCTGTTAGGGTGTGTGTGTAAACAGCTGGGTTAGTACATTACTGTTAGGGAGTGTGTGTAAATAGCTGGTTAGTACACTCCTGTTAGGGTGTGTGTGTAAACAGCTGGGTTAGTACATTACTGTTAGGGAGTGTGTGTAAATAGCTGGTTAGTACACTCCTGTTAGGGTGTGTGTGTAAATAGCTGGGTTAGTACATTACTGTTAGGGTGTGTGTGTAAATAGCTGGGTTAGTACACTCCTGTTAGGGTGTGTGTGTAAATAGCTGGGTTAGTACACTCCTGTTAGGGTGTGTGTGTAAATAGCTGGGTTAGTACATTACTGTTAGGGTGTGTGTGTAAATAGCTGGTTAGTACACTCCTGTTAGGGTGTGTGTGTAAATAGCTGGGTTCGTCCATTACTGTTGGGGTGTGTGTGTAAATAGCTGGGTTAGTACACTACTGTTAGGGTGTGTGTGTAAATAGCTGGGTTAGTACACTCCTGTTAGGGTGTGTGTGTAAATAGCTGGGTTAGTACATTACTGTTAGGGTGTGTGTGTAAATAGCTGGGTTAGTACACTCCTGTTAGGGTGTGTGTGTAAATAGCTGGTTAGTACATTACTGTTAGGGTGTGTGTGTAAATAGCTGGGTTAGTACACTCCTGTTAGGGTGTGTGTGTAAATAGCTGGTTAGTACACTCCTGTTAGGGTGTGTGTGTAAATAGCTGGGTTAGTACACTCCTGTTAGGGTGTGTGTGTAAATAGCTGGGTTAGTACATTACTGTTAGGGTGTGTGTGTAAATAGCTGGGTTAGTACATTACTGTTAGGGTGTGTGTGTAAATAGCTGGGTTAGTACATTACTGTTAGGGTGTGTGTGTAAATAGCTGGGTTAGTACACTCCTGTTAGGGTGTGTGTGTAAATAGCTGGTTAGTTCACTCCTGTTAGGGTGTGTGTGTAAATAGCTGGGTTAGTACATTACTGTTAGGGTGTGTGTGTAAATAGCTGGGTTAGTACACTCCTGTTAGGGTGTGTGTGTAAATAGCTGGTTAGTACACTCCTGTTAGGGTGTGTGTGTAAATAGCTGGGTTAGTACATTACTGTTAGGGTGTGTGTGTAAATAGCTGAGTTAGTACACTACTGTTAGGGTGTGTGTGTAAATAGCTGGGTTAGTACATTACTGTTAGGGTGTGTGTGTAAATAGCTGGGTTAGTACATTACTGTTAGGGTGTGTGTGTAAATAGCTGGGTTAGTACATTACTGTTAGGGTGTGTGTGTAAATAGCTGGGTTAGTACATTACTGTTAGGGTGTGTGTGTAAATAGCTGGGTTAGTACACTCCTGTTAGGGTGTGTGTGTAAATAGCTGGTTAGTACACTCCTGTTAGGGTGTGTGTGTAAATAGCTGGGTTAGTACATTACTGTTAGGGTGTGTGTGTAAATAGCTGGGTTAGTACATTACTGTTAGGGTGTGTGTGTAAATAGCTGGGTTAGTACATTACTGTTAGGGTGTGTGTGTAAATAGCTGGTTAGTACATTACTGTTAGGGTGTGTGTGTAAATAGCTGGGTTAGTACACTCCTGTTAGGGTGTGTGTGTAAATAGCTGGGTTAGTACACTCCTGTTAGGGTGTGTGTGTAAATAGCTGGGTTAGTACATTACTGTTAGGGTGTGTGTGTAAATAGCTGGGTTAGTACACTACTGTTAGGGTGTGTGTGTAAATAGCTGGGTTAGTACATTACTGTTAGGGTGTGTGTGTAAATAGCTGGGTTAGTACATTACTGTTAGGGTGTGTGTGTAAATAGCTGGGTTAGTACATTACTGTTAGGGTGTGTGTGTAAATAGCTGGGTTAGTACATTACTGTTAGGGTGTGTGTGTAAATAGCTGGGTTAGTACATTACTGTTAGGGTGTGTGTGTAAATAGCTGGGTTAGTACACTACTGTTAGGGTGTGTGTGTAAATAGCTGGGTTAGTACATTACTGTTAGGGTGTGTGTGTAAATAGCTGGGTTAGTACATTACTGTTAGGGTGTGTGTGTAAATAGCTGGGTTCGTACATTACTGTTAGGGTGTGTGTGTAAATAGCTGGGTTAGTACATTACTGTTAGGGTGTGTGTGTAAATAGCTGGGTTAGTACATTACTGTTAGGGTGTGTGTGTAAATAGCTGGGTTAGTACATTACCTTTAGGGTGTGTGTGTAAATAGCTGGGTTAGTACATTACTGTTAGGGTGTGTGTGTAAATAGCTGGGTTAGTACATTACTGTTAGGGTGTGTGTGTAAATAGCTGGGTTAGTACATTACTGTTAGGGTGTGTGTGTAAATAGCTGGTTAGTACATTACTGTTAGGGTGTGTGTGTAAATAGCTGGGTTAGTACATTACTGTTAGGGTGTGTGTGTAAATAGCTGGGTTAGTACACTACTGTTAGGGTGTGTGTGTAAATAGCTGGGTTAGTACATTACTGTTAGGGTGTGTGTGTAAATAGCTGGGTTAGTACATTACTGTTAGGGTGTGTGTGTAAATAGCTGGGTTCGTACATTACTGTTAGGGTGTGTGTGTAAATAGCTGGGTTAGTACATTACTGTTAGGGTGTGTGTGTAAATAGCTGGGTTAGTACATTACTGTTAGGGTGTGTGTGTAAATAGCTGGGTTAGTACATTACTGTTAGGGTGTGTGTGTAAATAGCTGGGTTAGTACATTACTGTTAGGGTGTGTGTGTAAATAGCTGGGTTAGTACATTACTGTTAGGGTGTGTGTGTAAATAGCTGGGTTAGTACATTACTGTTAGGGTGTGTGTGTAAATAGCTGGGTTAGTACATTACTGTTAGGGTGTGTGTGTAAATAGCTGGGTTAGTACACTCCTGTTAGGGTGTGTGTGTAAATAGCTGGGTTAGTACATTACTGTTAGGGTGTGTGTGTAAATAGCTGGGTTAGTACACTCCTGTTAGGGTGTGTGTGTAAATAGCTGGGTTAGTACATTACTGTTAGGGTGTGTGTGTAAATAGCTGGGTTAGTACATTACTGTTAGGGTGTGTGTATAAATAGCTGGTTAGTACACTCCTGTTAGGGTGTGTGTGTAAATAGCTGGGTTAGTACATTACTGTTAGGGTGTGTGTGTAAATAGCTGGGTTAGTACACTCCTGTTAGGGTGTGTGTAAATAGCTGGGTTAGTACACTACTGTTAGGGTGTGTGTGTAAATAGCTGGGTTAGTACACTCCGGTTAGGGTGTGTGTGTAAATAGCTGGGTTAGTACATTACTGTTAGGGTGTGTGTGTAAATAGCTGGGTTAGTACATTACTGTTAGGGTGTGTGTGTAAATAGCTGGGTTAGTACATTACTGTTAGGGTGTGTGTGTAAATAGCTGGGTTAGTACACTCCTGTTAGGGTGTGTGTGTAAATAGCTGGGTTAGTACATTACTGTTAGGGTGTGTGTATAAATAGCTGGGTTAGTACATTACTGTTAGGGTGTGTGTGTAAATAGCTGGGTTAGTACATTACTGTTAGGGTGTGTGTGTAAATAGCTGGGTTAGTACATTACTGTTAGGGTGTGTGTGTAAATAGCTGGGTTAGTACACTCCTGTTAGGGTGTGTGTGTAAATAGCTGGGTTAGTACATTACTGTCAGGGTGTGTGTATAAATAGCTGGGTTAGTACATTACTGTTAGGGTGTGTGTGTAAATAGCTGGGTTAGTACATTACTGTTAGGGTGTGTGTATAAATAGCTGGGTTAGTACATTACTGTTAGGGTGTGTGTGTAAATAGCTGGGTTAGTACATTACTGTTAGGGTGTGTGTGTAAATAGCTGGGTTAGTACACTCCTGTTAGGGTGTGTGTGTAAATAGCTGGTTAGTACACTCCTGTTAGGGTGTGTGTGTAAATAGCTGGTTAGTACATTACTGTTAGGGTGTGTGTGTAAATAGCTGGTTTAGTACACTACTGTTAGGGTGTGTGTGTAAATAGCTGGGTTAGTACATTACTGTTAGGGTGTGTGTGTAAATAGCTGGTTAGTACACTACTGTTAGGGTGTGTGTATAAATAGCTGGGTTAGTACACTACTGTTAGGGTGTGTGTGTAAATAGCTGGGTTAGTACACTCCTGTTAGGGTGTGTGTGTAAATAGCTGGGTTAGTACATTACTGTTAGGGTGTGTGTGTAAATAGCTGGTTAGTACACTCCTGTTAGGGTGTGTGTGTAAATAGCTGGGTTAGTACATTACTGTTAGGGAGTGTGTGTAAATAGCTGGTTAGTACACTCCTGTTAGGGTGTGTGTGTAAATAGCTGGGTTAGTACACTCCTGTTAGGGTGTGTGTGTAAACAGCTGGGTTAGTACATTACTGTTAGGGAGTGTGTGTAAATAGCTGGTTAGTACACTCCTGTTAGGGTGTGTGTGTAAACAGCTGGGTTAGTACATTACTGTTAGGGAGTGTGTGTAAATAGCTGGTTAGTACACTCCTGTTAGGGTGTGTGTGTAAACAGCTGGGTTAGTACATTACTGTTAGGGAGTGTGTGTAAATAGCTGGTTAGTACACTCCTGTTAGGGTGTGTGTGTAAACAGCTGGGTTAGTACATTACTGTTAGGGAGTGTGTGTAAATAGCTGGTTAGTACACTCCTGTTAGGGTGTGTGTGTAAACAGCTGGGTTAGTACATTACTGTTAGGGAGTGTGTGTAAATAGCTGGTTAGTACACTCCTGTTAGGGTGTGTGTGTAAATAGCTGGGTTAGTACATTACTGTTAGGGTGTGTGTGTAAATAGCTGGGTTAGTACACTCCTGTTAGGGTGTGTGTGTAAATAGCTGGGTTAGTACACTACTGTTAGGGTGTGTGTGTAAATAGCTGGGTTAGTACACTCCTGTTAGGGTGTGTGTGTAAATAGCTGGGTTAGTACACTACTGTTAGGGTGTGTGTGTAAATAGCTGGGTTAGTACACTCCTGTTAGGGTGTGTGTGTAAATAGCTGGGTTAGTACACTACTGTTAGGGTGTGTGTGTAAATAGCTGGGTTAGTACACTCCTGTTAGGGTGTGTGTGTAAATAGCTGGGTTAGTACATTACTGTTAGGGTGTGTGTGTAAATAGCTGGGTTAGTACACTCCTGTTAGGGTGTGTGTGTAAATAGCTGGGTTAGTACATTACTGTTAGGGTGTGTGTGTAAATAGCTGGGTTAGTACACTACTGTTAGGGTGTGTGTGTAAATAGCTGGTTAGTACACTCCTGTTAGGGTGTGTGTGTAAATAGCTGGGTTAGTACACTCCTGTTAGGGTGTGTGTGTAAATAGCTGGGTTAGTACATTACTGTTAGGGTGTGTGTGTAAATAGCTGGGTTAGTACATTACTGTTAGGGTGTGTGTGTAAATAGCTGGGTTAGTACATTACTGTTAGGGTGTGTGTGTAAATAGCTGGGTTAGTACACTCCTGTTAGGGTGTGTGTGTAAATAGCTGGTTAGTACACTCCTGTTAGGGTGTGTGTGTAAATAGCTGGGTTAGTACATTACTGTTAGGGTGTGTGTGTAAATAGCTGGGTTAGTACACTCCTGTTAGGGTGTGTGTGTAAATAGCTGGGTTAGTACATTACTGTTAGGGTGTGTGTGTAAATAGCTGAGTTAGTACACTCCTGTTAGGGTGTGTGTGTAAATAGCTGGGTTAGTACATTACTGTTAGGGTGTGTGTGTAAATAGCTGGGTTAGTACATTACTGTTAGGGTGTGTGTGTAAATAGCTGGGTTAGTACATTACTGTTAGGGTGTGTGTGTAAATAGCTGGTTAGTACACTCCTGTTAGGGTGTGTGTGTAAATAGCTGGGTTAGTACATTACTGTTAGGGTGTGTGTGTAAATAGCTGAGTTAGTACACTCCTGTTAGGGTGTGTGTGTAAATAGCTGGGTTAGTACATTACTGTTAGGGTGTGTGTGTAAATAGCTGGGTTAGTACATTACTGTTAGGGTGTGTGTGTAAATAGCTGGGTTAGTACATTACTGTTAGGGTGTGTGTGTAAATAGCTGGGTTAGTACACTCCTGTTAGGGTGTGTGTGTAAATAGCTGGGTTAGTACATTACTGTTAGGGTGTGTGTGTAAATAGCTGGTTAGTACACTCCTGTTAGGGTGTGTGTGTAAATAGCTGGTTAGTACATTACTGTTAGGGTGTGTGTGTAAATAGCTGGGTTAGTACACTCCTGTTAGGGTGTGTGTGTAAATAGCTGGGTTAGTACACTCCTGTTAGGGTGTGTGTGTAAATAGCTGGGTTAGTACATTACTGTTAGGGTGTGTGTGTAAATAGCTGGGTTAGTACATTACTGTTAGGGTGTGTGTGTAAATAGCTGGGTTAGTACATTACTGTTAGGGTGTGTGTGTAAATAGCTGGGTTAGTACATTACTGTTAGGGTGTGTGTGTAAATAGCTGGGTTAGTACATTACTGTTAGGGTGTGTGTGTAAATAGCTGGGTTAGTACATTACTGTTAGGGTGTGTGTGTAAATAGCTGGGTTAGTACATTACTGTTAGGGTGTGTGTGTAAATAGCTGGGTTAGTACACTACTGTTAGGGTGTGTGTGTAAATAGCTGGGTTAGTACATTACTGTTAGGGTGTGTGTGTAAATAGCTGGGTTAGTACATTACTGTTAGGGTGTGTGTGTAAATAGCTGGGTTAGTACATTACTGTTAGGGTGTGTGTGTAAATAGCTGGGTTAGTACACTACTGTTAGGGTGTGTGTGTAAATAGCTGGGTTAGTACATTACTGTTAGGGTGTGTGTGTAAATAGCTGGGTTAGTACATTACTGTTAGGGTGTGTGTGTAAATAGCTGGGTTCGTACATTACTGTTAGGGTGTGTGTGTAAATAGCTGGGTTAGTACATTACTGTTAGGGTGTGTGTGTAAATAGCTGGGTTAGTACATTACTGTTAGGGTGTGTGTGTAAATAGCTGGGTTAGTACACTACTGTTAGGGTGTGTGTGTAAATAGCTGGGTTAGTACACTCCTGTTAGGGTGTGTGTGTAAATAGCTGGGTTAGTACATTACTGTTAGGGTGTGTGTGTAAATAGCTGGGTTAGTACATTACTGTTAGGGTGTGTGTGTAAATAGCTGGGTTAGTACATTACTGTTAGGGTGTGTGTGTAAATAGCTGGGTTAGTACATTACTGTTAGGGTGTGTGTGTAAATAGCTGGGTTAGTACATTACTGTCAGGGTGTGTGTGTAAATAGCTGGTTAGTACACTCCTGTTAGGGTGTGTGTGTAAATAGCTGGGTTAGTACATTACTGTTAGGGTGTGTGTGTAAATAGCTGGGTTAGTACACTCCTGTTAGGGTGTGTGTGTAAATAGCTGGGTTAGTACACTCCTGTTAGGGTGTGTGTGTAAATAGCTGGGTTAGTACACTCCTGTTAGGGTGTGTGTGTAAATAGCTGGGTTAGTACATTACTGTTAGGGTGTGTGTGTAAATAGCTGGGTTAGTACATTACTGTTAGGGTGTGTGTGTAAATAGCTGGGTTAGTACACTCCTGTTAGGGTGTGTGTGTAAATAGCTGGGTTAGTACACTCCTGTTAGGGTGTGTGTGTAAATAGCTGGGTTAGTACATTACTGTTAGGGTGTGTGTGTAAATAGCTGGGTTAGTACATTACTGTCAGGGTGTGTGTGTAAATAGCTGGTTAGTACACTCCTGTTAGGGTGTGTGTGTAAATAGCTGGGTTAGTACACTCCTGTTAGGGTGTGTGTGTAAATAGCTGGGTTAGTACACTCCTGTTAGGGTGTGTGTGTAAATAGCTGGTTAGTACACTCCTGTTAGGGTGTGTGTGTAAATAGCTGGTTAGTACATTACTGTTAGGGTGTGTGTGTAAATAGCTGGGTTAGTACATTACTGTTAGGGTGTGTGTGTAAATAGCTGGGTTAGTATACTCCTGTTAGGGTGTGTGTGTAAATAGCTGGGTTAGTACACTCCTGTTAGGGTGTGTGTGTAAATAGCTGGTTAGTACACTCCTGTTAGGGTGTGTGTGTAAATAGCTGGGTTAGTACATTACTGTTAGGGTGTGTGTGTAAATAGCTGGGTTAGTACACTCCTGTTAGGGTGTGTGTGTAAATAGCTGGGTTAGTACACTCCTGTTAGGGTGTGTGTGTAAATAGCTGGGTTAGTACACTCCTGTTAGGGTGTGTGTGTAAATAGCTGGTTAGTACACTCCTGTTAGGGTGTGTGTGTAAATAGCTGGTTAGTGCATTACTGTTAGGGTGTGTGTGTAAATAGCTGGGTTAGTACACTCCTGTTAGGGTGTGTGTGTAAATAGCTGGGTTAGTACACTCCTGTTAGGGTGTGTGTGTAAATAGCTGGTTAGTACACTCCTGTTAGGGTGTGTGTGTAAATAGCTGGGTTAGTACATTACTGTTAGGGTGTGTGTGTAAATAGCTGGGTTAGTACATTACTGTTAGGGTGTGTGTGTAAATAGCTGGGTTAGTACATTACTGTTAGGGTGTGTGTGTAAATAGCTGGGTTAGTACACTCCTGTTAGGGTGTGTGTGTAAATAGCTGGGTTAGTACATTACTGTTAGGGTGTGTGTGTAAATAGCTGGGTTAGTACATTACTGTTAGGGTGTGTGTGTAAATAGCTGGTTAGTACACTCCTGTTAGGGTGTGTGTGTAAATAGCTGGGTTAGTACATTACTGTTAGGGTGTGTGTGTAAATAGCTGGGTTAGTACACTCCTGTTAGGGTGTGTGTAAATAGCTGGGTTAGTACACTACTGTTAGGGTGTGTGTGTAAATAGCTGGGTTAGTACACTCCGGTTAGGGTGTGTGTGTAAATAGCTGGGTTAGTACATTCCTGTTAGGGTGTGTGTGGAAATAGTTGGGTTAGTACATTACTGTTAGGGTGTGTGTGTAAATAGCTGGGTTAGTACATTACTGTTAGGGTGTGTGTGTAAATAGCTGGGTTAGTACACTCCTGTTAGGGTGTGTGTGTAAATAGCTGGGTTAGTACATTACTGTTAGGGTGTGTGTATAAATAGCTGGGTTAGTACATTACTGTTAGGGTGTGTGTATAAATAGCTGGGTTAGTACATTACTGTTAGGGTGTGTGTGTAAATAGCTGGGTTAGTACATTACTGTTAGGGTGTGTGTGTAAATAGCTGGGTTAGTACACTCCTGTTAGGGTGTGTGTGTAAATAGCTGGGTTAGTACATTACTGTCAGGGTGTGTGTGTAAATAGCTGGTTAGTACACTCCTGTTAGGGTGTGTGTGTAAATAGCTGGGTTAGTACATTACTGTTAGGGTGTGTGTGTAAATAGCTGGGTTCGTACATTACTGTTAGGGTGTGTGTATAAATAGCTGGGTTAGTACATTACTGTTAGGGTGTGTGTGTAAATAGCTGGGTTAGTACATTACTGTTAGGGTGTGTGTATAAATAGCTGGGTTAGTACATTACTGTTAGGGTGTGTGTGTAAATAGCTGGGTTAGTACATTACTGTTAGGGTGTGTGTGTAAATAGCTGGGTTAGTACATTACTGTTAGGGTGTGTGTGTAAATAGCTGGGTTAGTACATTACTGTTAGGGTGTGTGTGTAAATAGCTGGGTTAGTACATTACTGTTAGGGTGTGTGTGCAAATAGCTGGGTTAGTACACTCCTGTTAGGGTGTGTGTGTAAATAGCTGGTTAGTACACTCCTGTTAGGGTGTGTGTGTAAATAGCTGGTTAGTACATTACTGTTAGGGTGTGTGTGTAAATAGCTGGTTAGTACACTACTGTTAGGGTGTGTGTGTAAATAGCTGGTTAGTACACTCCTGTTAGGGTGTGTGTGTAAATAGCTGGGTTAGTACATTACTGTTAGGGTGTGTGTGTAAATAGCTGGTTAGTACACTCCTGTTAGGGTGTGTGTGTAAATAGCTGGGTTAGTACATTACTGTTAGGGTGTGTGTGTAAATAGCTGGTTAGTACACTACTGTTAGGGTGTGTGTATAAATAGCTGGGTTAGTACACTACTGTTAGGGTGTGTGTGTAAATAGCTGGGTTAGTACACTCCTGTTAGGGTGTGTGTGTAAATAGCTGGTTAGTACACTCCTGTTAGGGTGTGTGTGTAAATAGCTGGGTTAGTACATTACTGTTAGGGTGTGTGTGTAAATAGCTGGTTAGTACACTACTGTTAGGGTGTGTGTATAAATAGCTGGGTTAGTACACTACTGTTAGGGTGTGTGTGTAAATAGCTGGGTTAGTACACTACTGTTAGGGTGTGTGTGTAAATAGCTGGGTTAGTACATTACTGTTAGGGTGTGTGTGTAAATAGCTGGTTAGTACACTCCTGTTAGGGTGTGTGTGTAAATAGCTGGGTTAGTACACTCCTGTTAGGGTGTGTGTGTAAATAGCTGGGTTAGTACACTCCTGTTAGGGTGTGTGTGTAAATAGCTGGGTTAGTACATTACTGTTAGGGAGTGTGTGTAAATAGCTGGTTAGTACACTCCTGTTAGGGTGTGTGTGTAAATAGCTGGGTTAGTACATTACTGTTAGGGTGTGTGTGTAAATAGCTGGTTAGTACACTCCTGTTAGGGTGTGTGTGTAAATAGCTGGGTTAGTACACTCCTGTTAGGGTGTGTGTGTAAATAGCTGGGTTAGTACATTACTGTTCGGGTGTGTGTGTAAATAGCTGGTTAGTACACTCCTGTTAGGGTGTGTGTGTAAATAGCTGGGTTAGTACATTACTGTTAGGGTGTGTGTGTAAATAGCTGGGTTAGTACATTACTGTTGGGGTGTGTGTGTAAATAGCTGGGTTAGTACACTACTGTTAGGGTGTGTGTGTAAATAGCTGGGTTAGTACACTACTGTTAGGGTGTGTGTGTAAATAGCTGGGTTAGTACACTCCGGTTAGGGTGTGTGTGTAAATAGCTGGGTTAGTACATTACTGTTGGGGTGTGTGTGTAAATAGCTGGGTTAGTACACTACTGTTAGGGTGTGTGTGTAAATAGCTGGGTTAGTACACTCCGGTTAGGGTGTGTGTGTAAATAGCTGGGTTAGTACACTACTGTTAGGGTGTGTGTGTAAATAGCTGGGTTAGTACACTACTGTTAGGGTGTGTGTGTAAATAGCTGGGTTAGTACACTCCGGTTAGGGTGTGTGTGTAAATAGCTGGGTTAGTACATTACTGTTGGGGTGTGTGTGTAAATAGCTGGGTTAGTACACTACTGTTAGGGTGTGTGTGTAAATAGCTGGGTTAGTACACTCCGGTTAGGGTGTGTGTGTAAATAGCTGGGTTAGTACATTACTGTTGGGGTGTGTGTGTAAATAGCTGGGTTAGTACACTACTGTTAGGGTGTGTGTGTAAATAGCTGGTTAGTACACTCCTGTTAGGGTGTGTGTGTAAATAGCTGGGTTAGTACACTACTGTTAGGGTGTGTGTGTAAATAGCTGGGTTAGTACACTCCGGTTAGGGTGTGTGTGTAAATAGCTGGGTTAGTACATTACTGTTAGGGTGTGTGTGTAAATAGCTGGTTAGTACACTCCTGTTAGGGTGTGTGTGTAAATAGCTGGGTTAGTACATTACTGTTAGGGTGTGTGTGTAAATAGCTGGGTTAGTACACTCCTGTTAGGGTGTGTTTGTAAATAGCTGGTTAGTACACTCCTGTTAGGGTGTGTGTGTAAATAGCTGGGTTAGTACATTACTGTTAGGGTGTGTGTGTAAATAGCTGGGTTAGTACACTCCTGTTAGGGTGTGTGTGTAAATAGCTGGGTTAGTACATTACTTTTAGGGTGTGTGTGTAAATAGCTGGGTTAGTACACTCCTGTTAGGGTGTGTGTGTAAATAGCTGGTTAGTACACTCCTGTTAGGGTGTGTGTGTAAATAGCTGGGTTAGTACACTACTGTTAGGGTGTGTGTGTAAATAGCTGGGTTAGTACACTCCTGTTAGGGTGTGTGTGTAAATAGCTGGGTTAGTACACTACTGTTAGGGTGTGTGTGTAAATAGCTGGGTTAGTACATTACTGTTAGGGTGTGTGTGTAAATAGCTGGGTTAGTACACTACTGTTAGGGTGTGTGTGTAAATAGCTGGGTTAGTACATTACTGTTAGGGTGTGTGTGTAAATAGCTGGGTTAGTACATTACTGTTAGGGTGTGTGTGTAAATAGCTGGGTTAGTACACTACTGTTAGGGTGTGTGTGTAAATAGCTGGGTTAGTACATTACTGTTAGGGTGTGTGTGTAAATAGCTGGGTTAGTACACTACTGTTAGGGTGTGTGTGTAAATAGCTGGTTAGTACATTACTGTTAGGGTGTGTGTGTAAATAGCTGGGTTAGTACACTACTGTTAGGGTGTGTGTGTAAATAGCTGGTTAGTACATTACTGTTAGGGTGTGTGTGTAAATAGCTGGGTTAGTACATTACTGTTAGGGTGTGTGTGTAAATAGCTGGGTTAGTACACTACTGTTAGGGTGTGTGTGTAAATAGCTGGGTTAGTACATTACTGTTAGGGTGTGTGTGTAAATAGCTGGGTTAGTACATTACTGTTAGGGTGTGTGTGTAAATAGCTGGGTTAGTACATTACTGTTAGGGTGTGTGTGTAAATAGCTGGGTTAGTACATTACTGTTAGGGTGTGTGTGTAAATAGCTGGGTTAGTACATTACTGTTAGGGTGTGTGTGTAAATAGCTGGGTTAGTACATTACTGTTAGGGTGTGTGTAAATAGCTGGGTTAGTACATTACTGTTAGGGTGTGTGTAAATAGCTGGGTTAGTACATTACTGTTAGGGTGTGTGTGTAAATAGCTGGGTTAGTACACTCCTGTTAGGGTGTGTGTGTAAATAGCTGGGTTAGTACATTACTGTTAGGGTGTGTGTAAATAGCTGGGTTAGTACATTACTGTTAGGGTGTGTGTAAATAGCTGGGTTAGTACATTACTGTTAGGGTGTGTGTAAATAGCTGGGTTAGTACATTACTGTTAGGGTGTGTGTGTAAATAGCTGGGTTAGTACATTACTGTTAGGGTGTGTGTAAATAGCTGGGTTAGTACATTACTGTTAGGGTGTGTGTAAATAGCTGGGTTAGTACATTACTGTTAGGGTGTGTGTGTAAATAGCTGGGTTAGTACACTCCTGTTAGGGTGTGTGTGTAAATAGCTGGGTTAGTACACTACTGTTAGGGTGTGTGTGTAAATAGCTGGTTAGTACATTACTGTTAGGGTGTGTGTGTAAATAGCTGGGTTAGTACATTACTGTTAGGGTGTGTGTGTAAATAGCTGGGTTAGTACATTACTGTTAGGGTGTGTGTGTAAATAGCTGGGTTAGTACATTACTGTTAGGGTGTGTGTGTAAATAGCTTGTTAGTACATTACTGTTAGGGTGTGTGTGTAAATAGCTGGGTTAGTACATTACTGTTAGGGTGTGTGTGTAAATAGCTGGGTTAGTACACTACTGTTAGGGTGTGTGTGTAAATAGTTGGGTTAGTACATTACTGTTAGGGTGTGTGTGTAAATAGCTGGGTTAGTACATTACTGTTAGGGTGTGTGTGTAAATAGCTGGGTTAGTACATTACTGTTAGGGTGTGTGTGTAAATAGCTGGGTTAGTACATTACTGTTAGGGTGTGTGTGTAAATAGCTGGTTAGTACATTACTGTTAGGGTGTGTGTGTAAATAGCTGGGTTAGTACACTCCTGTTAGGGTGTGTGTGTAAATAGCTGGGTTAGTACACTCCTGTTAGGGTGTGTGTGTAAATAGCTGGGTTAGTACATTACTGTTAGGGTGTGTGTGTAAATAGCTGGGTTAGTACACTACTGTTAGGGTGTGTGTGTAAATAGCTGGGTTAGTACATTACTGTTAGGGTGTGTGTGTAAACAGCTGGGTTAGTACATTACTGTTAGGGTGTGTGTGTAAATAGCTGGGTTAGTACATTACTGTTAGGGTGTGTGTGTAAATAGCTGGGTTAGTACATTACTGTTAGGGTGTGTGTGTAAATAGCTGGGTTAGTACATTACTGTTAGGGTGTGTGTGTAAATAGCTGGGTTAGTACATTACTGTTAGGGTGTGTGTGTAAATAGCTGGGTTAGTACATTACTGTTAGGGTGTGTGTGTAAATAGCTGGGTTAGTACATTACTGTTAGGGTGTGTGTGTAAACAGCTGGGTTAGTACATTACTGTTAGGGTGTGTGTGTAAATAGCTGGGTTAGTACATTACTGTTAGGGTGTGTGTGTAAATAGCTGGGTTAGTACATTACTGTTAGGGTGTGTGTGTAAATAGCTGGGTTAGTACATTACTGTTAGGGTGTGTGTGTAAATAGCTGGGTTAGTACACTACTGTTAGGGTGTGTGTGTAAATAGCTGGGTTAGTACATTACTGTTAGGGTGTGTGTGTAAATAGCTGGGTTAGTACATTACTGTTAGGGTGTGTGTGTAAATAGCTGGGTTCGTACATTACTGTTAGGGTGTGTGTGTAAATAGCTGGGTTAGTACATTACTGTTAGGGTGTGTGTGTAAATAGCTGGGTTAGTACATTACTGTTAGGGTGTGTGTGTAAATAGCTGGGTTAGTACATTACTGTTAGGGTGTGTGTGTAAATAGCTGGGTTAGTACATTACTGTTAGGGTGTGTGTGTAAATAGCTGGTTAGTACATTACTGTTAGGGTGTGTGTGTAAATAGCTGGGTTAGTACATTACTGTTAGGGTGTGTGTGTAAATAGCTGGGTTAGTACATTACTGTTAGGGTGTGTGTGTAAATAGCTGGGTTAGTACACTACTGTTAGGGTGTGTGTGTAAATAGCTGGGTTAGTACACTCCTGTTAGGGTGTGTGTGTAAATAGCTGGGTTAGTACATTACTGTTAGGGTGTGTGTGTAAATAGCTGGGTTAGTACACTACTGTTAGGGTGTGTGTGTAAATAGCTGGGTTAGTACATTACTGTTAGGGTGTGTGTGTAAATAGCTGGGTTAGTACATTACTGTTAGGGTGTGTGTAAATAGCTGGGTTAGTACATTACTGTCAGGGTGTGTGTGTAAATAGCTGGGTTAGTACATTACTGTTAGGGTGTGTGTGTAAATAGCTGGTTAGTACACTCCTGTTAGGGTGTGTGTGTAAATAGCTGGGTTAGTACACTCCTGTTAGGGTGTGTGTGTAAATAGCTGGGTTAGTACATTACTGTTAGGGTGTGTGTGTAAATAGCTGGGTTAGTACATTACTGTTAGGGTGTGTGTGTAAATAGCTGGGTTAGTACATTACTGTTAGGGTGTGTGTGTAAATAGCTGGTTGGTACATTACTGTTAGGGTGTGTGTGTAAATAGCTGGGTTAGTACATTACTGTTAGGGTGTGTGTGTAAATAGCTGGGTTAGTACATTACTGTTAGGGTGTGTGTGTAAATAGCTGGTTAGTACATTACTGTTAGGGTGTGGGTGTAAATAGCTGGGTTAGTACACTCCTGTTAGGGTGTGTGTGTAAATAGCTGGTTAGTACATTACTGTTAGGGTGTGTGTGTAAATAGCTGGGTTAGTACACTCCTGTTAGGGTGTGTGTGTAAATAGCTGGGTTAGTACATTACTGTTAGGGTGTGTGTGTAAATAGCTGGGTTAGTACATTACTGTTGGGGTGTGTGTGTAAATAGCTGGGTTAGTACACTCCTGTTAGGGTGTCTGTGTAAATAGCTGGGTTAGTACATTACTGTTAGGGTGTGTGTGTAAATAGCTGGGTTAGTACATTACTGTTAGGGTGTGTGTGTAAATAGCTGGGTTAGTACATTACTGTTAGGGTGTGTGTGTAAATAGCTGGGTTAGTACATTACTGTTAGGGTGTGTGTGTAAATAGCTGGGTTAGTACATTACTGTTAGGGTGTGTGTGTAAATAGCTGGGTTAGTACATTACTGTTAGGGTGTGTGTGTAAATAGCTGGGTTAGTACATTACTGTTAGGGTGTGTGTGTAAATAGCTGGGTTAGTACATTACTGTTAGGGTGTGTGTGTAAATAGCTGGGTTAGTACACTACTGTTAGGGTGTGTGTGTAAATAGCTGGGTTAGTACATTACTGTTAGGGTGTGTGTGTAAATAGCTGGGTTAGTACATTACTGTTAGGGTGTGTGTGTAAATAGCTGGGTTAGTACACTCCTGTTAGGGTGTGTGTGTAAATAGCTGGGTTAGTACATTACTGTTGGGGTGTGTGTGTAAATAGCTGGGTTAGTACACTCCTGTTAGGGTGTGTGTGTAAATAGCTGGGTTAGTACATTACTGTTAGGGTGTGTGTGTAAGTAGCTGGGTTAGTACATTACTGTTAGGGTGTGTGTGTAAATAGCTGGGTTAGTACATTACTGTTAGGGTGTGTGTGTAAATAGCTGGGTTAGTACATTACTGTTAGGGTGTGTGTGTAAATAGCTGGGTTAGTACATTACTGTTAGGGTGTGTGTGTAAATAGCTGGGTTAGTACACTCCTGTTAGGGTGTGTGTGTAAATAGCTGGGTTAGTACACTACTGTTAGGGTGTGTGTGTAAATAGCTGGTTAGTACATTACTGTTAGGGTGTGTGTGTAAATAGCTGGGTTAGTACATTACTGTTAGGGTGTGTGTGTAAATAGCTGGGTTAGTACACTACTGTTAGGGTGTGTGTGTAAATAGCTTAATAATAAGGAACAAGTGAGTAGCTGGGATTTTTCTGAGTAAGGTTTATTTTAACGTGTGAACTGTATTGATTTTTATTAGGATTTATCAGTACTGGTAAGGTTTAATTAATAATTCTAAGCTGTTGTAGTATTGGTGAGGCTTTTTTTAGCAGTCGCAAAGGGTCGACTAATAAATAAAGGAATGGTAGGGTTGTTTCAACCTCGAGAGTGCACCTCCTGTGCTATGTGGGAGCTCCAGGATGTTTCCCATATCTTGGAGAACCATTTGTGCAGGAAGTGTCATCAATTGAAGCAGCTTGAGCTCCAGGTTTTGGAACTTGAGCGGCAGCTGGTGACACTGCGGTGCATTAATGAGGATGAGAGCTATGTAGATAGCATGTTTATAGATGTGATCACCCCACAGCTTGAGAGTATGTAGGGAGAGAGGGAATGGATGACCACCAGACAGTCAAAAAGAATTAGGCAGGTAGTGCAGGAGACCCTGAGTGCATCTCACTCTCCAACAGGTATTCAGTTCTGAATACTGAGGAAAGTGATGCTTCACCTGGGGAGTGCAGCCAGAGCCAAGTCCATGACACCACGGGTGACTCAGCTGCACAGGGGGGTACAGGGAAGACTGGAAGAGCCGTAGTGATAGGTGATTCAATAGTCAGGGGAACAGACAGGTGTTTCTGTGGCCACAGACATGAATCCAGGATGGTGTGTTGTCTCCCGGGTGCCAGGGTCAAGGATGTCACTGAGCGGCTGCAGAGCATCCTGAAGGGGGAGGGTGAACAGCCAGCAGTCGTAGTCCACATCAGAACCTACGACATAGGGAGAAAGAGGGATGTGGTCCTGCAGTCAGAATTTAGGGAGCTAGGGAAGAAATTAGCAAGCAGGACCTCAAAAGTAGTCATCTCCGGATTACTCCCAGTGCCACGCACAAGTGAGTATAGAAATAGAAGGCTAAGACAGATGAATGTGTGGCTGGAAAGATGGTGCAGGAGGGAGGGCTTCAGATTCCAGGGACATTGGGACCAGCTCTGGGGGAAGATGGGATCTGTACAGGCTGGACGGGTTGCACCTGAACAGAGCCGGGACTGAGTTCCTTGCGGGACGTTTTGCTGGTGCTGTTGGGGAGGGTTTAATCAGGGGGATGGGGACCTGAGGGTAGACTCAGCTGGGACAAAATCAGAACTGAAAATGGAAGACGAGAAATTAATGGATGAGTCTGGAAGACAGAGGAAACGATGGTTAGAAAATAAAAAAAAAAGTTTGGCAGTACTCAATGGGATCTATTTCAATACAAGGAGTAAAGCAAATAAAGCAGATGAGCTGAGGGCACAGATAGACACATGGCAGTATGATATCATAGTGGAGGATAGCAAATGTTGTCCCCTTGTTCAAGAAGGGGAGTAGAGACAGCCCTGGTAATTATAGACCTGTGAGCCTTACTTCGGTTGTGGGTAAAATGTTGGAAAAGGTTATAAGAGACAGGATTTATAATCATCTTGAAAAGAATAAGTTCATTAGAGATAGTCAGCACGGTTTTGTGAAAGGTAGGTCGTGCCTCACAAACCTTATTGAGTTTTTTGAGAAGGTGACCAAACAGATGGATGAGGGTAAAGCAGTGGATGTGGTGTATATGGATTTCAGTAAGGCGTTTGATAAGGTTCCCCATGGTAGGCTATTGCAGAAAATACGGAAGTATGGGGTTGAAGGTGATTTAGAGCTTTGGATCAGAAATTGGCTCGCTGAAAGAAGACAGAGAGTGGTGGTTGATGGCAAATGTTCATCCTGGAGTTTAGTTACTAGTGGTGTACCACAAGGATCAGTTTTGGGGCCACTGCTGTTTGTCATTTTTATAAATGACCTGGAAGAGGGTGTAGAAGGGTGGGTTAGTAAATTTGCGGATGACACGAAGGTCGGTGGAGTTGTGGATAGTGCCGAAGGATGTTGTAGGGTACAGAGGGACATAGATAGGCTGCAGAGCTGGGCTGAGAGATGGCAAATGGAGTTTAATGCGGAAAAGTGTGAGGTGATTCACTTTGGAAGGAGTAACAGGAATGCAGAGTACTGGGCTAATGGGAAGATTCTTGGTAGTGTAGATGAACAGAGAGATCCTGGTGTCCAGGTGCATAAATCCCTGAAGGTTGCTACCCAGGTTAATAGGGCTGTTAAGAAGGCATATGCTGTGTTAGCATTTATTAGTAGGGGGATCGAGTTTCGGAGCCACGAGGTCATGCTGCAGCTGTACAAAACTCTAGTGAGACCGCACCTGGAATATTGCGTGCAGTTCTGGTCACCGCATTATAGGAAGGATGTGGAAGCTTTGGAAAGGGTGCAGAGGAGATTTACTAGGATGTTGCCTGGTATGGAGGGAAGGTCTTACGAGGAAAGGCTGAGGGACTTGAGGTTGTTTTCTTGGAGAGAAGGAGGAGGAGAGGTGACTTAATAGAGACATATAAGATAATCAGAGGGTTAGATAGGGTGGATAGTGAGAGTCTTTTTCCTCGGATGGTGATGGCAAACACGAGGGGACATAGCTTTAAGTTGAGGGGTGATAGATATAGGACAGATGTTAGAGGTAGTTTCTTTACTCAGAGAGTAGTAGGGGCGTGGAACGCCCTGCCTGCAACGGTAGTAGACTCGCCAACTTTAAGGGCATTTAAGTGGTCATTGGATAGACATATGGATGAAAATGGAATAGTGTAGGTCAGATGGTTTCACAGGTCGGCGCAACATCGAGGGCCGAAGGGCCTGTACTGCGCTGTAATATTTGAATTACAGAAACATGGGTTAAGGAGGGACAGGAATGGCAGCTCAACATTCCTGGTTACATGGTTTTCAGATGCGATAGGGAGGGGGATACGAAAGGAGGGGGAGTGGCAATTTTGGTCAAGAAAACTATTACAGCTATGAGGAGGGATGATATATTGGAAGGTTCATCAAATGAGGCCATATGGATTGAGCTAAGGAACAAAAAAAGGGGCAATCACACTGCTGGGAGTGTACTATAGACCCCCCAAATAGTCAGAGGGCGATAGAAGAGCAGAAATGTAGACAAATCTCTGAGAAGTGCAAGAAACAATAGGGCAGGAATAGTTGGGGATTTTAACAACCCCAATATTAACTGGGATAGTTTTAGTGTGAAAGGAATTGAGGGAGCAGAATTCTTGAGGTGACTTCAGGAGAACCTTTTGCCCAGTATGTAGCAAGTCCAACAAGAGATGGGCAGGTGGAGGGGGTGGCAGTGGGAGAGCATTTTGGTGATAGTGATCATAATTCAGTCAGTTTTAACATAATTATGGAAAAGGACAGAGATAGAACAGGAGTTAGAGTTCTCAATTGGGCCAAGGCCAATTTTACTAAACTGAGGAGTGATTTAGTGAAAGTGGACTGGAAACAGCTACTTGAAGGTAAATCAGTGTCAGAACAGTGGGAGGCATTCAAAGGAGAGATTCAAGGAGTTCAGGGCAAACATGTTCCCACAAAGAAAAAGGGTGAGACGACCAAATCTAGAGCCCAATGGATGTCAAGGAGCTTACAGGGTAAGATAAGGCAGAAAAGGAAACCTTATATAAAAGCAAAATACTGCGGATGCTGGAAATCTGAAATAAAAACAAGAAATGCTGGATTCACTCAGCAGGTCTGGCAGCATCTGTGAAAAGAGAAGCAGAATTAACGTTTCGGGTCAGTGACCCTTCTTCGGAACTGACAAATAATAGAAAACCTATAACCTATAACCTGTGACTTTTCTAATATTTGTCAGTTCTGAAGAAGGGTCACTGACCCGAAACGTTAACTCTGCTTCTCTTTCCACCGATGCTGCCAGACCTGCTGAGTGGTTCCAGCATTTCTTGTTTTTATTTTATATTATATAAAGGAAACCTTATGTCCGATACCGAGAACTCAATACTACAGAAAGCCGAGAGGAGTATAGAAAGTGGAGGGGCGAAATCAAAAAGGAAATTAGGAAAGCAAAGAGAGGGCATGAAAGAATATTGGCAAGCAAAATCAAGGTAATCCCAAAGATGTTTTCTCAATACATTAAGAGTAAGAGGATAACGAAGGAGAGAGTAGGGCCCATAAAAGACCAAAAAGGTAACCTATGTGTAGGAGCGGAAGATATTGATATGGTTGTTAATGAATACTTTGCGTCTGTCTTCACAAAAGAGGGGGGCGATGCAGATATTGTAGTTAAAGAGGGGGAGTGTGA
The DNA here is from genome assembly GCF_036365525.1 of Heterodontus francisci. Classification (NCBI taxonomy): domain Eukaryota; kingdom Metazoa; phylum Chordata; class Chondrichthyes; order Heterodontiformes; family Heterodontidae; genus Heterodontus; species Heterodontus francisci. The sequence continues at coordinate 1,867,427 of NC_090375.1, read as the reverse complement.
AGTATTGGATGTGATAAACAGAGGGAGAGAGGAAGTATTCATGGGATTAGCATCCTTGAAAGCTGATAAATCACCAGGTCCGGATGAAATGTATCCTGATATAAAAGCAAAATACTGCAGATGCTGGAAATCTGAAATAAAAACAAGAAATGCTGGAAATACTCAGCAGGTCTGGCAGCATCTGTGGAGAGAGAAGCAGAGTTAACGTTTCAGGTCAGTGACCTTTCATTAGGTGATCTGAAACGTTAACTCTGCTTCTCTCTCCAGAAATGCTGGGAGAATGGAATGGAGTCCTTCCAGGAGGCAGGCTGTGAAGAAGTGTAGTTGAGGTAGCTGTGGGAGTCGGTGGGCTTATAATGAATATTAGTAGACAGCCTATCCCCAGAGATGGAGACAGAGAAGTCGAGGAAGGGAAGGGAAGTGTCAGAGATGGACCATGTAAAGGTGAGAGAAGGGTGGAAATTAGAAGCAAAGTTGATAACGTTTTCCAGTTCGGGGCGGGAGCAGGAAACGGCACCGATACAGTCATCAATGTACCGGAAAAAGAGTTGGGGGAGGGAGCCTGAGTAGGACTGGAACCAGGAATGTGCGACACATCCCACAAAAAGACAGGCATAACTCGGACCCATGCGGGTACCCATAGCAACACCTTTTATTTGAAGGAAGTGAGTGGAGTTGAAGGAGAAGTTGTTCAATGTGAGAACAAGTTCAGCCAGGCGGAGGAGGGTGGTGGTGGATGGGGACTGGTTGGGTCTCTGTTCCAGGAAGAAGCAGAGAGCCCTCAAACCGTCCTGGTGGGGGATGGAGGTGTAGAGAGATTGGACGTCCATAGTGAAGAGGAGGCGGTTGGGACCAGGAAACTGGAAATTGTCAAAATGACGTAGGGTGTCAGAAGAGTCATGGATGTCGGTGGGAAGAGACTGGACCAGCGGAGAAAAGATAGAGTCAAGATAGGAAGAAATAAGTTCAGTGGGGCAGGAGCAGGCTGACACATTGGATCCTGTTTGTGGATTTTGGGAAGGAGGTAGATGTGGGCTGTCCAGGATTATGGGCCACATGAAATGTGTCACAGGCTGTTTAAAAAAAGCAAGAGAGGAAATAGCAGAGGGTCTGACCATCATTTTTCAGTCCTCACTGGATACAGGTGTGGTACCGGAGAACTGGAGAATTGCTAACATTGTACCTCTGTTTAAACAGGGAGCAAAGGATAGACCGAATAATTACAGGCCAGTTAGTCTAACCTCAGTAGTGGGGAAATTATTGGAATCTATTCTGAGAGACAGGACAAAATGTCACTTGGAAAGGCACAGGTTAATCAAGGATAGTCAGCAAGGATTTAAGGGACGATCTAGTTTGACTAACCATTGATTGAATTTTTTGAAGAAGTAACAAGGAGGATTGATGAGGGTAGTGCAGTTGATGTGGTCTACATGGATTTTAGCAAGGCTTTTGACAAGGTCCCACATGGCAGACTGGTTAAAAAAATAAAATCCCATGGGATCCAGGGAAATGCAGCAAGGTGGACACAAAATTAGCTCAGTGACAGGAAACAAAGGGTAATTGTTGACGGGTGTTTTAGCGACTGGAGGGCTGATTCCAGTGGCGTTCCACAGGGCTCAGTACTGGGTCCCCTGCTTTTTATGGTGTATATTAACGATTTGGATGTAAATGTAGGGGGCAAGATCAAGAAGTTTGCAGATGACAAAGATTGGCTGTGTGGTAGATAGCGAGGGGGATAGCTTGTAGGCTGCAGGAAGATAATGATGGTCTGGTCAGATGGGCAGAAAAGTGGCAAATGGAATTCAACCTGGAGAAATGTGAGGTGATGCATTTGGAGAGGTCAAACAAGGAAAAGGAATACACGATTAATGGGAAAATACTGAGAAATGTAGAGGAAGTGAGGGACCTTGGAGTGAATGTCCACAGATTCCTGAAGGTAGCAGGACAGGTCGATAAGGTGGTTAAGAAGGCATATGGAATCCTTTCCTTTATTAGCCAAGGTATAGAATATAAGAGCAGGGAGGTTATGCTGGAACTGTATAAATCATTGGTTAGGCCACAACTTGAGTACTGTGTGCAGTTCTGGTCTCCTCATTACAGAAAGAATGTAATTGCGCTAGAGAGGGTACAGAGGAGATTTACGAAGATGTTGCTGGTAAAATGCAGCTTTGAGGAAAGATTGGATAGGCTGGGGTTGTTCTCCTTGGAACAGGGAAGGCTGAGGGGAGATCTGATTGAAATGTCCAACATTGTGAGGGGCCTGGATAGAGTGGAGGTGAAGGGTCTATTCACCTTAGCAGAGAGGTCAGTGACGAGGGGGTCTAGATTTAAAGTGATTGGTAGAAAAATTAGAGGGGAGATAGAAACATAGAAAATAGGAGCAGGAGTAGGCCATTCAGCCCTTCGAGCCTGCTCCGCCATTCATTATGATCATGGCTGATCATCCAACTCAGTTACCTGTTCCAGCTTTCGCCCCATACCCTTTGATCCCTTTAGACCCAAGAGCTATATCTAACTCCTTCTTGAAAACATACAATGTTTTGGCCTCAACTGCTTTCTGTGGTAGCAAATTCCACAGGCTCACCACTCTCTGGGTGAAGACATTTCTCCTCATCTCAGTCCTGAAAGTTTTTCCCCGTATCCTTAGACTATGACCCCTGGTTCTGAACTCCCCCACCATCGGGAACATCCTTCCTGCATCTACCCTGTCAAGTCCTGTTAGAATTTTATAGGTTTCTATGAGATCCCCCCTCACTCTTCTGAACTCCAGCGAATATAATCCTAACCGACTCAATCTCTCCACAAATGTCAGTCCCGCCATCTCAGGAATCAGTCTGGTAAACCTTCGCTACACTCCCTCTATAGCAAGAACATCCTTCCTCAGATAAGGAGATCAAAACTGCACACAATATTCCAGGTGTGGCCTCACCAAGACCCTGTATAATTGCAGCAAGACATCCCTGCTCCTGTACTCGAATCCTCTCGCTATGAAGGCCAACATATCATTTGCCTTTTTTACCGCCTGTTGCACCTGCATGCTTACCTTCAGCGACTGGTGTCCGAGAACACCCAGGTCTCGCTGCATATTCCCCTCTCTCAGGTTCTCGCCGTTCAGATAATAATCTGCCTTCCTGTTTTTGCTACCAAAATGGATAACCTCACATTTATCCACATTATACTGCATCTGCCATGCATTAGCCCACTCACTCAACTTGTCCAAATCACCCTGAAGTCTCTCGACATCCTCCTCACAACTCACCCAGAGGGTGGTGATGGTCTGGAACTCACTGCCTGAAAGGGTAGTTGATGCAGAGACCCTCTACTCACTGGAGAGGGTGCAGAGGAGATTCACCAGGATGTTGCCTCGGCCGGTGCATTTCAGCTATGAAGAGAGACTGAAAAGGCTAGGGTTGTTTTCCTTTGAGCAGAGAAGGCTGAGGGGGAACATGATTAAGGTATACAAAATTATGAGGGGCATTGATAGGTTAGATAGGAAGAAACTTTTTCCCTTAGCAGAGGGGTCAATAACCAGGGGGCAGAGATTTAAGGTAAGGGGCAGGAGGTTTAGAGGGGATTTGAGGAAAACCTTTTTTCACCCAGAGGGTGGTTGGAATCTGGAACACACTGCCTGAAGAGGTGGTAGAGGCAGGAACCCTCACAACATTTAACAAGTATTTAGATGAGCACTTGAAACACCATAGCATACAAGGCTACGGACCAAGTGCTGGAAAATGGGATTAGAATAGTTAGGTGCTTGATGGCCAGCACAGACACGATGGGCTGAAGGGCCTGTTTCTGTGCTGTATAACTCCATAACTCATTCAAAAGGAGTCTGGATATGCACCTCAAGTGCTGTAATCTGCAGGACCTCAGACCAAATGCTGGAAGGTGGGATTAGAATAGGTGGATTGTTTTTCGGCCAGCACAGACACGATGGGCCAAGTGGCCTCTTTCTGTGCCTTAAACTTAGTATGTTTCTATGTGGACCACAACAACTGGATCCTCCCCCTCCCACTGCAAGTTCTGCTCCAGCCCCGAGCAGATATTCAGAACCCTGGCACCAGACAGGCAACACAGCCTTTTGGACTCTCGTTCTTGGCTGCAGAGAACTTCCTATCCTCCTGACTATACTTTCTCCTACTCCCACTATGTTCATATTTACTCCCCACACTTCAATGGCTTCCTGTAACACAGTGCCCTGGTCAATTTGCTCATCCACCCTGTAGCCCTCACTCTCATCCAAACAAGCTGAAAGAACCTCAAACTTGTTGGACAATTGCAAAGGCTGAGGCTCCTGTACTTCTGCCTTCTCGATCCCCTTACCAGCCTCACTTTTTTTTTTTTTTTTTTATTTCCAAAATATACTTTATTCATAAAAATCTGTAAAAATTACATTGCCAAACAGTTTCCAAACAGCACGAAAAAATACAAACATTGCAAAAGAGATCAGTTTCTTCCAATAATGTCATGAGTTTCTTCCCAACCCTTCCGTTTCACAATTGTCATGTCAATTACAGTTTTACATTTACAGCAATTGAGAATATTAACGATACAGTTCGAGGGGCTTCCCATGGTTCCAGCCCCTCAGTCCAGCTTGGTGGGGGAACCTTACACTGTGGTCTTTCCCCATTGAGCCTTTGCTGCGGCTGCCCCAAGCTTTAGTGCGTCCCTCAGCACGTAGTCCTGGACCTTGGAATGTGCCAGTCTGCAACATTCGGTGGTGGACAACTCTTTGCGCTGGAAGACCAGCAAGTTTCGGGCAGACCAAAGGGCGTCTTTCACCGAATTGATAGCCCTCCAGCAGCAGTTGATGTTTGTCTCGGTGTGCGTCCCTGGGAACAGCCCGTAGAGCACAGACTCCTGTGTTACAGAGCTGCTTGGGATGAACCTTGACAAAAACCACTGCATCTCTTTCCACACCTGCTTTGCAAAGGCACATTCCAGGAGGAGGTGGGCGACCGTCTCTTCCCCACCACAGCCAACGCGGGGGCACTGTGCGGAGGGGGCGAGACTTCGGGTGTGCATGAAGGATCTGACGGGGAGGGCCCTTCTCACCACCAGCCAAGCTACGTCTTGGTGCTTGTTTGAAAGTTCTGGTGATGAGCCTCACTTGCAGTCACACCCTCCTGTACTTCACCAAATCAGATGACCCTATCCTATAGGTTATGCCTTCTGGACCAAAGTGTCCAGGTACTCTTTACACAGAGGGTGGTGAGTGCCTGGAACTTGTTGCCGGGGGAGGTGGTGGAAGAGGCATCTTGACAAATACATGAATAGGATGGGAATAGAGGGATACGGTCCCCGGAAGTGCAGAAGGTGTTAGTTACGGCAGGCATCAAGATCGGCGCAGGCTTATGGGGCCGAATGGCCTGTTCCTGTGCTGTACTGTTCTTTGTAACTCTCTGGGAAGCTACTTGCCTTTTCTCCGACTACTGGAGGTTAGAACAGGAACACCTCCTTCCCTCTATGTACTGAATTCTCACAGTCACACTCTAACTGTATCTCACTCAGGCAACTTCTCCTCTCCATTCACCCCTTATTCATGCAGTTTGAAAACCTTACTGCTTTTATTGAGCCTCTGATGAGTCAGTGGCTAGCTTCTACAGTAATTAACACCTATTGAACTAACTACTTTCAGCTGATTGACAGATACCTGCCTCTACCAGACAGCTCCCTGTTTAACAAGGCAATTTAAAGTTCGATGTCAAAGCTTGACTTGAAATCTAAATTGAACTTGAGAAAAACTTACCAGAACATACCATGTGAAACATATCTCATCCAGTCTCAGGTACACACCCACCTGGTAATCCAGTCTCGGGTACACGCCCACCAGGTAACCCAGTCTCGGGTACACGCCCACCAGGTAACCCAGTCTCGGGTACACGCCCACCATGTAGCCCAGTCACAGGTACACACCTACCAGGTAACCCAGTCTCAGGTACACACCCACCAGGTAATCCAGTCTCGGGTACACGCCCACCAGGTAACCCAGTCTCAGGTAAACACCCACCAGGTAACCCAGTCTCGGGTACACGCCCACCAGGTAACCCAGTCTCAGGTACAAGCCCACCAGGTAACCCAGTCTCGGGTACACGCCCACCAGGTAACCCAGTCTCAGGTACAAGCCCACCAGGTAATCCAGTCTCGGGTACACGCCCACCAGGTAACCCAGTCTCAGGTAAACACCCACCAGGTAACCCAGACTCGGGTACACGCCCACCAGGTAACCCAGTCTCAGGTACAAGCCCACCAGGTAACCCAGTCTCGGGTACACGCCCACCAGGTAACCCAGTCTCAGGTAAACACCCACCAGGTAACCCAGTCTCGGGTACGCACCTACCAGGTAACCCAGTCTCAGGTAAACACCCACCAGGTAACCCAGTCTCAGGTACAAGCCCACCAGGTAATCCAGTCTCGGGTACACGCCCACCAGGTAACCCAGTCTCAGGTAAACACCCACCAGGTAACCCAGTCTCGGGTACACGCCCACCAGGTAACCCAGTCTCAGGTACAAGCCCACCAGGTAACCCAGTCTCGGGTACGCACCTACCAGGTAACCCAGTCTCAGGTAAACACCCACCAGGTAACCCAGTCTCAGGTACACACCCATCAGGTAACCCAGTCTCAGGTAAACACCCATCAGGTAACCCAGTCTCAGGTAAACACCCACCAGGTAACTCAGTCTCAGGTACACGCCCACCATGTAGCCCAGTCACAGGTACACACCCACCAGGTAACCCAGTCTCACGTACACACCCACCAGGTAACCCAGTCTCAGGTACACGCCCACCATGTAACCCAGTCTCACGTACACACCCACCAGGTAACCCAGTCTCAGGTACACGCCCACCATGTAACCCAGTCTCAGGTAAACACCCACCATGTAACCCAGTCTCAGGTACGCACCCACCAGGTAACCCAGTCACAGGTACACACCCACCAGGTAACTCAGTCTCAGGTACGCACCCACCAGGTAACCCAGTCTTGGGTACACGCCCACCATGTAACCCAGTCTCACGTACACACCCACCAGGTAACCCAGTCTCAGGTACACACCCACCATGTAGCCCAGTCTCACGTACACACCCACCAGGTAACCCAGTCTCAGGTACATACCCACCATGTAACCCAGTCTCACGTACACACCCACCAGGTAACCCAGTCTCAGGTACATACCCACCAGGTAACCCAGTCTCAGGTACACACCCACCAGGTAACTCAGTCTCGAGTACACACCCACCAGGTACCCAGTCTCTGCTACACGCCCACCATGTAACTCAGTCTCGGGTACGCACCCACCAGGTAACCCATTCTCGGGTACGCACCCACCAGGTAACCCAGTCTCGGGTACACACCCACCAGGTAACCCAGTCTCAGGTACACACCCACCAGGTAACCCAGTCTCGGATACGCACCCACCAGGTAACCCAGTCTCGGGTACGCAACTACCAGGTAACCCAGTCTCAGGTGCACACCCACCAGGTAACCCAGTCTCAGGTACACACCCACCAGGTAACCCAGTCTCGGGTATGCACTCACCAGGTTACCCAGTCTCGGGTACGCACCCACCAGGTAACCCAGTCTCGGGTACGCACCCAGAAGGTAACCCAGTCTCAGGTACGCACCCACCAGGTAACTCAGTCTCAGGTACACACCCACCAGGTAGCTCAGTCTCAGGTACACACCCACCAGGTAACTCAGTCTCAGGTACACACCCACCAGGTAACTCAGTCTCAGGTACACACCTGCCATGTAGCCCAGTCACAGGTACACACCCACCAGGTAACCCAGTCTCAGGTACACACCCACCAGGTAACCCAGTCTCCGGTACACACCCACCATGTAGTCCAGTCACAGGTACACACCTACCAGGTAACCCAGTCTCAAGTACACACCCAGCAGGTAACCCAGTCGCAGGTACACACCCACCAGGTAGCTCAGTCTCAGGTACACACCCACCAGGTAACCCAGTCTCAGGTACACACCCACCAGGTAACCCAGTCTCAGATACACACCCACCATGTAGCCCAGTCACAGGTACACACCCACCTGGTAACCCAGTCTCAGGTACACACCCACCAGGTAACCCAGTCTCAGGTACACACCCAGCAGGTAACCCAGTCGCAGGTACACACCCACCAGGTAACCCAGTCTCAGGTACACACCCACCAGGTAACCCAGTCTCGGGTACATACCCACCAGGGAACCCAGTCTCAGGTACACACCCACCAGGTAACCCACTCTCGGGTACGCACCCACCAGGTAACCCAGTCTCAGGTACATACCCACCAAGTAACCCAGTCTCAGGTACACACCCACCAGGTAACCCAGTCTCGGGTACACACCCACCATGTAACCCAGTCTCGGGTACACACCCACCATGTAACCCAGTCTCGGGTACACACCCACCAGATAACCCAGTCTCGGGTACACACCCACCTCGTAACCCAGTCTCGGGTACACACCCACCAGATAACCCAGTCTCGGGTACACACCCACCATGTAACCCAGTCTCGGGTACACACCCACCAGATAACCCACTCTCGGGTACACACCCACCTCGTAACCCAGTCTCGGGTACACACCCACCAGATAACCCAGTCTCGGGTACACACCCACCATGTAACCCAGTCTCGGGTACACACCCACCAGATAACCCAGTCTCGGGTACACACCCACCATGTAACCCAGTCTCGGGTACACACCCACCATGTAACCCAGTCTCGGGTACACACCCACCAGATAACCCAGTCTCGGGTACACACCCACCTCGTAACCCAGTCTCGGGTACACACCCACCAGATAACCCAGTCTCGGGTACACACCCACCATGTAACCCAGTCTCGGGTACACACCCACCTCGTAACCCAGTCTCGGGTACACACCCACCAGATAACCCAGTCTCGGGTACACACCCACCAGATAACCCACTCTTGGGTACACACCCACCTCGTAACCCAGTCTCGGGTACACACCCACCAGATAACCCAGTCTCGGGTACACACCCACCATGTAACCCAGTCTCGGGTACACACCCACCAGATAACCCAGTCTCGGGTACACACCCACCATGTAACCCAGTCTCGGGTACACACCCACCATGTAACCCAGTCTCGGGTACACACCCACCAGATAACCCAGTCTCGGGTACACACCCACCTCGTAACCCAGTCTCGGGTACACACCCACCAGATAACCCAGTCTCGGGTACACACCCACCATGTAACCCAGTCTCGGGTACACACCCACCTCGTAACCCAGTCTCGGGTACACACCCACCAGATAACCCAGTCTCGGGTACACACCCACCATGTAACCCAGTCTCGGGTACACACCCACCAGATAACCCACTCTCGGGTACACACCCACCAGATAACCCAGTCTCGGGTACACACCCACCATGTAACCCAGTCTCGGGTACACACCCACCAGATAACCCACTCTCGGGTACACACCCACCAGATAACCCAGTCTCGGGTACACACCCACCATGTAACCCAGTCTCGGGTACACACCCACCAGATAACCCACTCTCGGGTACACACCCACCAGATAACCCAGTCTCGGGTACACACCCACCATGTAACCCAGTCTCGGGTACACACCCACCATGTAACCCAGTCTCGGGTACACACCCACCATGTAACCCAGTCTCGGGTACACACCCACCAGATAACCCAGTCTCGGGTACACACCCACCATGTAACCCAGTCTCGGGTACACACCCACCAGATAACCCACTCTCGGGTACACACCCACCAGATAACCCAGTCTCGGGTACACACCCACCATGTAACCCAGTCTCGGGTACACACCCACCAGATAACCCACTCTCGGGTACACACCCACCAGATAACCCAGTCTCGGGTACACACCCACCATGTAACCCAGTCTCGGGTACACACCCACCAGATAACCCACTCTCGGGTACACACCCACCAGATAACCCAGTCTCGGGTACACACCCACCATGTAACCCAGTCTCGGGTACACACCCACCATGTAACCCAGTCTCGGGTACACACCCACCATGTAACCCAGTCTCGGGTACACACCCACCAGATAACCCAGTCTCGGGTACACACCCACCAGATAACCCACTCTCGGGTACACACCCACCAGATAACCCAGTCTCGGGTACACACCCACCATGTAACCCAGTCTCGGGTACACACCCACCAGATAACCCAGTCTCGGGTACACACCCACCAGATAACCCACTCTCGGGTACACACCCACCAGATAACCCAGTCTCGGGTACACACCCACCAGATAACCCACTCTCGGGTACACACCCACCAGATAACCCAGTCTCGGGTACACACCCACCTCGTAACCCAGTCTCAGGTACACACCCACCAGATAACCCAGTCTCGGGTACACACCCACCATGTAACCCAGTCTCGGGTACACACCCACCAGATAACCCACTCTCGGGTACACACCCACCTCGTAACCCAGTCTCGGGTACACACCCACCAGATAACCCAGTCTCGGGTACACACCCACCATGTAACCCAGTCTCGGGTACACACCCACCAGATAACCCAGTCTCGGGTACACACCCACCATGTAACCCAGTCTCGGGTACACACCCACCATGTAACCCAGTCTCGGGTACACACCCACCAGATATCCCAGTCTCGGGTACACACCCACCTCGTAACCCAGTCTCGGGTACACACCCACCAGATAACCCAGTCTCGGGTACACACCCACCATGTAACCCAGTCTCGGGTACACACCCACCTCGTTACCCAGTCTCGGGTACACACCCACCAGATAACCCAGTCTCGGGTACACACCCACCATGTAACCCAGTCTCGGGTACACACCCACCAGATAACCCACTCTTGGGTACACACCCACCTCGTAACCCAGTCTCGGGTACACACCCACCAGATAACCCAGTCTCGGGTACACACCCACCATGTAACCCAGTCTCGGGTACACACCCACCAGATAACCCAGTCTCGGGTACACACCCACCATGTAACCCAGTCTCGGGTACACACCCACCATGTAACCCAGTCTCGGGTACACACCCACCAGATAACCCAGTCTCGGGTACACACCCACCTCGTAACCCAGTCTCGGGTACACACCCACCAGATAACCCAGTCTCGGGTACACACCCACCATGTAACCCAGTCTCGGGTACACACCCACCTCGTAACCCAGTCTCGGGTACACACCCACCAGATAACCCAGTCTCGGGTACACACCCACCATGTAACCCAGTCTCGGGTACACACCCACCAGATAACCCACTCTCGGGTACACACCCACCAGATAACCCAGTCTCGGGTACACACCCACCATGTAACCCAGTCTCGGGTACACACCCACCAGATAACCCACTCTCGGGTACACACCCACCAGATAACCCAGTCTCGGGTACACACCCACCATGTAACCCAGTCTCGGGTACACACCCACCAGATAACCCACTCTCGGGTACACACCCACCAGATAACCCAGTCTCGGGTACACACCCACCATGTAACCCAGTCTCGGGTACACACCCACCATGTAACCCAGTCTCGGGTACACACCCACCATGTAACCCAGTCTCGGGTACACACCCACCAGATAACCCAGTCTCGGGTACACACCCACCATGTAACCCAGTCTCGGGTACACACCCACCAGATAACCCACTCTCGGGTACACACCCACCAGATAACCCAGTCTCGGGTACACACCCACCATGTAACCCAGTCTCGGGTACACACCCACCAGATAACCCACTCTCGGGTACACACCCACCAGATAACCCAGTCTCGGGTACACACCCACCATGTAACCCAGTCTCGGGTACACACCCACCAGATAACCCACTCTCGGGTACACACCCACCAGATAACCCAGTCTCGGGTACACACCCACCATGTAACCCAGTCTCGGGTACACACCCACCATGTAACCCAGTCTCGGGTACACACCCACCATGTAACCCAGTCTCGGGTACACACCCACCAGATAACCCAGTCTCGGGTACACACCCACCAGATAACCCACTCTCGGGTACACACCCACCAGATAACCCAGTCTCGGGTACACACCCACCATGTAACCCAGTCTCGGGTACACACCCACCATGTAACCCAGTCTCGGGTACACACCCACCATGTAACCCAGTCTCGGGTACACACCCACCAGATAACCCACTCTCGGGTACACACCCACCATGTAACCCAGTCTCGGGTACGCACCCACCAGGTAACCCAGTCTCGGGTACACACCCACCAGGTAACCCACTCTCGGGTACGCACCCACCAGGTAACCCAGTCTCGGGTACACACCCACCAGATAACCCACTCTCGGGTACACACCCACCAGATAACCCAGTCTCGGGTACACACCCACCATGTAACCCAGTCTCGGGTACACACCCACCAGATAACCCACTCTCGGGTACACACCCACCAGATAACCCAGTCTCGGGTACACACCCACCATGTAACCCAGTCTCGGGTACACACCCACCATGTAACCCAGTCTCGGGTACACACCCACCATGTAACCCAGTCTCGGGTACACACCCACCAGATAACCCAGTCTCGGGTACACACCCACCAGATAACCCACTCTCGGGTACACACCCACCAGATAACCCAGTCTCGGGTACACACCCACCATGTAACCCAGTCTCGGGTACACACCCACCATGTAACCCAGTCTCGGGTACACACCCACCATGTAACCCAGTCTCGGGTACACACCCACCAGATAACCCACTCTCGGGTACACACCCACCATGTAACCCAGTCTCGGGTACACACCCACCATGTAACCCAGTCTCGGGTACACACCCACCATGTAACCCAGTCTCGGGTACACACCCACCAGATAACCCAGTCTCGGGTACACACCCACCATGTAACCCAGTCTCGGGTACACACCCACCATGTAACCCACTCTCGGGTACGCACCCACCAGGTAACCCACTCTCGGGTACACACCCACCAGATAACCCAGTCTCGGGTACACACCCACCTCGTAACCCAGTCTCGGGTACACACCCACCAGATAACCCAGTCTCGGGTACACACCCACCATGTAACCCAGTCTCGGGTACACACCCACCAGGTAACCCAGTCTCGGGTACACACCCACCATGTAACCCACTCTCGGGTACACACCCACCATGTAACCCACTCTCGGGTACACACCCACCAGATAACCCACTCTCGGGTACACACCCACCAGGTAATGAACTAGCTGCACTGGTGGTTGTCCAGTGGTCCTGGACTGGACAAGTTGCTCACAGCCTGTGAATTGGTTACCCACCAAGCTGAGTTGCAATCTGGAATGTTCCCTTTGATCAGCATGACTAATCTTCCCTTTCCTCTCTCACAGACGCTTTTGCCAGTGTTTCCAATATCTTCAGTTTCTGGACCGATCCACCTGCCCACCAGTACCAGGAGGTGCCGAGATCAGGAGTGCCCACAGACAGCAAGACTGACGAACCAGTCTCAGCTTTGATGAGGCGTCACTGGTCAGATTTAGATTACCGTCTGCAACACCTACAGAAACAGTTAAACAGGTAATGACTGCCTGAATCTCTAAGCTGTGATTGACCCCAGACTTTCTGGTTTGCTGTGATCTGAATTCCCATATTCCTGACTCTCTCTCTCTCTTGATTCAGGATGGAATCTCGAATGACCACGGATATGAATGCCATTATGCAACTGTTACAGAGACAGCTAGTGCTGATCCCAGCAGCTTACAGCACAGTGTTGGCTCCCACGCCAATCAGCCAGTCTGGCCAGGAGAGCTCTCTCCCCTACTCCGGGGCATCACCAACCCTGGGATTGTGCTCTCAGGTGGGCTTACCCTCGTGTGTAAGAACATTTTCAAAAGCATATCACTGATACACACAGGTCAACACATGTCACACCACAAACACGCTCACACGGGTGAATGTACTAAGGGACATATACCAAGATAGGCAGACATTCCCACCCTCAAATATATACAGATACACAAACCCTCACATATACAGATACACAAACCCTCAAATATACAGATACACAAACCCTCACATATACAGATACACAAACCCTCAAATATACAGATACACAAACCCTCACATATACAGATACACAAACCCTCAAATATACAGATACACAAACCCTCACATATACAGATACACAAACCCTCAAATATACAGATACACAAACCCTCACATATACAGATACACAAACCCTCAAATATACAGATACACAAACCCTCACATATACAGATACACAAACCCTCACATATACAGATCATATAAAAGCAAAATACTGCGGATGCTGGAAATCTGAAGTAAAAGCAAGAAATGCTGGAAATACTCAGCAGATCTGGCAGCATCTTGGAGAGAGAAACAGAGTTAATGTTAGTACAGATAGGGTGTTAACGGACTGAATATTGAACAGCAGCAAGTACAAACATGAAAAAAAACCAGCGGGTAAGTAAACTGAACAAACTAAGATGAAATGAAATAAACAAAAAAGAAAAATTACTAAAAATGAAAGTAAAATGGGGGGCTGTCATGCTCTGAAATTGATGTTCACTGGAACACTGCAGCAATCCCAGGACAGAGATGTGAGCATGAGAGCAGGGGGGAGTGTTGAAATGGCACACCCTATTAACACCCTATCTGTACTAATGCTTTGTCTTTCAACACACCATTAACATATTGTTTGCCTTTGCTCCATGAGCTTCTGGTCAGCTATTCTGTGACCTTGTCCAATCTACACCTTCTCCTTTGTTATCTCTTGCCCCACTCCCACCTCACTTGCTTATAAGCTGTGACATTTCCAATATTTGCCAGTTCCGAAGAAGGGTCAGTGACCTGAAACGTTAACTCTGCTTCTCTCTCCACAGATGCTGCCAGACCTGCTGAGTATTTCCAGCATTTCTTGTTTTTTATCTCACATATACAGATTTACACATCCTCATTTATACTGATGGAGGGAAGGTCTTACGAGGAAAGGCTGAGGGACTTGAGGTTGTTTTCGTTGGAGAGAAGGAGGAGGAGAGGTGACTTAATAGAGACATATAAGATAATCAGAGGGTTAGATAGGGTGGATAGTGAGCGTCTTTTTCCTCGGATGGTGATGGCAAACACGAGGGGACATAGCTTCAAGTTGAGGGGTGATAGATATAGGACAGATGTGAGAGGTAGTTTCTTTACTCAGAGAGTAGTTCTTTGTTCTTTTGGGCCTCCTTATCTCGAGAGACAATGGATACGCGCCTGGAGGTGGTCAGTGGTTTGTGAAGCAGCGCCTGGAGTGGCTATAAAGGCCAATTCTGGAGTAACAGGCTCTTCCACAGGTGCTGCAGAGAAATTTGTTTGTTGGGGCTGTTGCACAGTTGGCTCTCCCCTTGCGCCTCTGTCTTTTTTCCTGCCAACTACTAAGTCTCTTCGACTCGCCACAATTTAGCCCTGTCTTTATGGCTGCCCGCCAGCTCTGGCGAATGCTGGCAACTGACTCCCACGACTTGTGATCAATGTCACACGATTTCATGTCGCGTTTGCAGACGTCTTTATAACGGAGACATGGACGGCCGGTGGGTCTGATACCAGTGGCGAGCTCGCTGTACAATGTGTCTTTGGGGATCCTGCCATCTTCCATGCGGCTCACATGGCCAAGCCATCTCAAGCGCCGCTGACTCAGTAGTGTGTATAAGCTGGGGATGTTGGCCGCTTCAAGGACTTCTGTGTTGGAGATATAGTCCTGCCACCTGATGCCAAGTATTCTCCGAAGGCAGCGAAGATGGAATGAATTGAGACGTCGCTCTTGGCTATTTACTCAGAGAGTAGTAAGGGCGTGGAAAGCCCTGCCTGCAGCAGTAGTAGACTCGCCAACTTTAAGGGCATTTAAGTGGTCATTGGATAGACATATGGATGAAAATGGAATAGTGTAGGTCAGATGGTTTCACAGGTCGGCGCAACATCGAGGGCCGAAGGGCCTGTACTGCGCTGTAATATTCTAATTCTAATTCTGATATGCACACCCCAATTATACAGAAACACGAACCCTCATATATACAGATACACAAGGCCACATAGATATATATATATAATTTTTTTATTCATTCATGGGATGTGGGTGTCGCTGGCCAGACCAGCATTTATTGCCCATCCCTAATTGCCCTTGAGAAGGTGGTGGTGAGCTGCCTTCTTGAACCGCTGCAGTCCATGTGGGGTAGGTACACCCACAGTGCTGTTAGGAAGGGAGTTCCAGGATTTTGACCCAGTGACAGTGAAGGAACAGCGATATAGTTCCAAGTCAGGATGGTGTGTGACTTGGATGGGAACTTGCAGGTGGTGGTGTTCCCATGCATTTGCTGCCCTTGTCCTTCTAGTTGGTAGAGGTCGCGGGTTTGGAAGGTGCTGTCTAAGGAGCCTTGGTGCATTGCTGCAGTGCATCTTGTAGATGGTACACACTGCTGCCACTGTGCGTCGGTGGTGGAGGGAGTGAATGTTTGTAGATGAGGTGCCAATCAAGCGGGCTGCTTTGTCCTGGATGGTGTCGAGCTTCTTGAGTGTTGTTGGAGCTGCACCCATCCAGGCAAGTGGAGAGTATTCCATCACACTCCTGACTTGTGCCTTGTAGATGGTGGACAGGCTTTGGGGAGTCAGGAGGTGAGTTACTCGCCTCAGGATTCCTAGCCTCTGACCTGCTCTTGTAGCCACAGCATTTATGTGGCTACTCCGGTTCAGTTTCTGGTCAATGGTAGCCCCTAGGATGTTGATGTGGGGGATTCAGCGATGGTAATGCCATTGAACATCAAGGGGAGATGGTTAGATTCTCTCTTGTTGGAGATGGTCATTGCCTGGCACTTGTGTGGCGTGAATGTTACTTATCAGCCCAAGCCTGGATATTGTCCAGGTCTTGCTGCATTTCTACACGGACTGCTTCAGTATCTGAGGAGTCACGAATGGTGCTGAACATTGTCTAATCATCAGTGAATATCCCCACTTCTGACCTTATGATTGAAGGAAGGTTATTGATGAAGCAGCTGAAGATAGTTGGGCCGAGGACACTACCTAGGGGAAGGCTGATTTCAATTTGATAAAACAGGAAATGGCCAAAGTGGACTGGGAGCAGCTACTTGTAGGAAAGTCTACATCAGACCAGTGGGAGTCATTCAAAGAGGAAATACAAGTGCCAACATGTTCCCGTTAAGGTGAAGGGTAGGACCAACAAGTCCAGGGAACCCTGGATGTCAAGGGATATAGAGGATTGGATCAGGAAAAAAAAATGAGACTTATGGCAGATTCGGAGTGCTGAAAACAGCAGAGGCACTAGAGGAGGAAAGAAAGTGTTGGGGGATACTAAAAAATGTAATTAGGAGAGTGAAGAAGGGACATGAAAAAACACTGGTGGGCAAGATAAAGGAAAATCCTAAGGCGTCTTTTAAGTGTATTAAGGGCAAGAGGAGAACCAGGGAAAGAGTGGAGCCCATTCGGGACCAAAGTGGCAATCTGTGTGTGGAGCCAGAGGACATAGGTGAGGTTTTAAATGCTTACTTTTCATCTGTGTTCACTATGGAGAAGGACGATGTAGGTGTAGAGATCAGGGAGGGGGATTGTGATATACTGGAATGTATTAGCATTGAAAGGGAGGAAGTATTACCTGTTTTCGCGGGCTTAAAAGTGGATAAATCCCCAGGCCCAGATGAGATGTATCCCAGGCTGTATGTGAGGCAAGGGAGGAGATAGCAGGGGCTCTGACACAAATTTTCAAATCCTCTCTGACCATCGGAGAGGTACCAGAGGACTGGAGTACAATGAATGTGGTCCCATTATTCAAGAAGGGTAGCAGGGATAAACCAGGTAATTACAGGCCGGTGTGTCTAACATCAGTGGTTGGGAAACTATTGGAACAAATTCTGAGGGACAGGATTAATCTCCACTTGATTGAATTTTTTGAGGTAGTGACTAGATGTGTAGATGAGGGTAAAGCAGTTGATGTAGTCTACATGGACTTCATTAAGGCTTTTGATAAGGTCCCGCATGGGAGATTGGTTAAGAAGGTAAGAGTCCATTGGATCCAGGGCAATTTGTCAAATTGTATCCAAAATTGGCTTAGTGGCAGGAGGCAGAGGGTGATGGTCGAGGGCTGTTTTTGCGAGTGGAAGCCTGTGACCAGTGGTGTACCACAGGGATCGGTGCTGGGACCCTTGCTGTTTGTAGTGTATATTAATGATTTCGACATGAATTAAGGAGGTATGATCAGTAAGTTCGCAGATGACACAAAAATTGGTGGTGTCGTAAATAGTGAGGAGGAAAGCCTTAGATTATAGGACAAATGGATGGGCTGGTAAGATGGGTGGAGCAGTGGCAAATGGAATTTAATCCTGAGGAGTGTGAGGTGATGCATTTTGGGAGGACTAACAAGGCAAGGGAATATACATTGGCTGGTAGGACCCTCGGAAGTACAAAAGGTCAGAGGGACCTTGGTGTACTTGTCCATAGATCACTGAAGGCAGCAGCACAGGTAGATAAGGTGGTTAGGAAGGCATATGGGATACTTGCCTTTATTAGCTGAGGCATAGAATATAAGAGCAGGGAGGTGATGATGGAGCTGTATAAAACGCTAGTTAGGCCACAGCTGGAGTACTGTGTACAGTTCTGGTCACCACACTATAGGAAGGATGTGATTGCACTGGAGAGGGTGCAGAGGAGATTCACCAGGATGTTGCCTGGGCTGGAGTATTTCAGCTATGAAGAGAGACTGAAAAGGCTGGGGTTGTTTTCCTGAGAGCAGAGAAGGCTGAGGGGGGACATGATTGAGGTATACAAAATTATGAGAGGCATTGATAGGTGAGATAGGAAGAAACTTTTTCCCTTAGCAGAGGGGTCGAGAACCAGGGGGCATAGATTTAAGGTAAGGGGCAGGAGGTTTAGAGGGGATTTGAGGAAAGATTTTTTCACCCAGAGGGTGGCTGGAATCTGGAACACACTGCCTGAAGAGGTGGTAGAGGCAGGAACCCTCACAACATTTAAGAAGTATTTAGATGAGTACTTGAAACGCCATAGCATACAAGGCTACGGGCCAAGTGCTGGAAAATGAAACTAGAATAGTTAGGTGCTTGATGATCAGCACGGACACGATGGGCTGAAGGGCCTGTTTCTGTAATGTATACCTCTCTGTCTCTATGACTACCCTGAGGGACTCCTGCAGTGATGTCGTGGAGCTCACATGTTTGACCTCCCACAACCACAACCATCTTCCTTTGCGCTAGGTATGAGTCCAACCAGCAGAGAGTTTCCCCCTTGATTCCCATTGACTTCAGTTTTGCTAGGGCTCCTTGATGCCATACTTGGTCAAATGCTGCCTTGATGTCAAGGGCAGTCACTCTCACCTCACCTCTTGAGTTCAGCTCGTTTGTTCATGTTTTAACCAAGGCTGTAATGAGGTCAGGAGCTGAGTGGTCTTGGCGGAACCCAAACTGAGCATCACTGAGCAGGTTATTGCTAAGCAAGTGCTGCTTGATGGCACTGTTGATGACACCTTCCATCACTTTACTGATGATTGAGAGTAGGCTGATGGGGCGGTAATTGCCTGGGTTGGTCTTGTCCTGCTTTTTGTGTGCAGGACATACCTGGGCAATTTTCCACATTGCAGGGTAGATGCCAGTGTTGTAGCTGTACTGGAACAGCTTGGCTAGGGGCGCGGCAAGTTCTGGAGCACAGGTCATCGTCAAAAAGAAAAAGGAAGCATTCGTAAGGACTGGAAGGCTAAGAACAGACGAATCCCTTGAGGAATATAAAGACAGGAGGAAGCAACTTAAGCAAGGAGTCAGGAGGGTTAAAAGGGGTTATGAGAAGTCATTGGCAAACAGGATTAAGGAAAATCCCAAGGCTTTTTATACATATATAAAGAGCAAGAGGGTAACTAGGGAAAGAGACAGAGAAGGGAATCTATGTGTGGAGCCAGAGGAAATGGGCAAGGTACTAAATGAGTACTTTGCATCAGTATTCACCAAAGAGAAGGACTTGGTGGATGATGAGCCCAGGGAAGGGAGTGTCGATAGTCTCAGTCATCGGGGCGGCACAGTGGCGCAGTGGTTAGCACCGCAGCCTCACAGCTCCAGGGACCCGGGTTCGATTCCGGGTACTGCCTGTGTGGAGTTTGCAAGTTCTCCCTGTGTCTGCGTGGGTTTTCTCCGGGTGCTCCGGTTTCCTCCCACAAGCCAAAAAGACTTGCAGGTTGATAGGTAAATTGGCCATTATAAATTGTCACTAGTATAGGTAGGTGGTAGGGAAATATAGGGACAGGTGGGGATGTTTGGTAGGAATATGGGATTAGTGTAGGATTAGTATAAATGGGTGGTTGATGTTCGGCACAGACTCGGCGGGCCGAAGGGCCTGTTTCAGTGCTGTATCTCTAATCTAATCTAATCTAATCTAATCATCTCATTATCAAAAAGGAGGTGGTGTTGGGTGTCTTGCAAAGCATTAAGGTAGATAAGTCCCCAGGGCCTGATGGGATCTACCCCAGAATACTGAGGGAGGCAAGGGAAGAAATTGCTGGGGCCTTGACAGAAATCTTTGTATCCTCATTGGCTACAGGTGAGGTCCCAGAGGACTGGAGAATAGCCAATGTTGTTCCTTTGTTTAAGAAGGGTAGCAAGGATAATCCAGGAAATTATAGGCCGTTGAGCCTTACGTCAGTGGTAGGGAAATTATTAGAGAGGATTCTTCGGGACAGGATTTACTCCCATTTGGAAACAAATGGATTTATTAGCGAGAGACAGCATGGTTTTGTGAAGGGGAGGTCGTGTCTCACTACAACAAAAACAAGAAATGCTGGAATCACTCAGCAGGTCTGGCAGCATCTGTGGAAAGAGAAGCAGAGTTAACGTTTCGGGTCAGTGACCCTTCTTCGGAACTGACAAATATTAGAAAAGTCACAGATTATAAGCAAGTGAAGTGGGGGTGGGGCAAGAGATAACAAAGGAGAAGGTGCAGATTGGACCAGGCCACATAGCTGACCAAAAGGTCACGGAGCAAAGGCAAACAATATGTTAATGGTGTGTTGAAAGACAAAGCATCAGTACAGATTAGGTGTGAATACACTGAATATTGAACAGCAGCAAGTGCAAACCTGAAAAAAAACCTGAAAAAAACAGTGGGTAAGCAAACTGAACAAACTAAGATGAAATGAAATAAATGCAAAAAAAGATTGTAAAAAAGAATGTAAAAAAAAGGAAGAAAAAATAACTAAAAATGAAAGTAAAATGGGGGGCTGCCATGCTCTGAAATGATTGAACTCAATGTTCAGTCCGGCAGGCTGCAGTGTGCCTAATCGGTAGATGAGATGCTGTTCCTCGAGCTTGCGTTGATGTTCACTGGAACACTGCAGCAATCCCAGGACAGAGATGTGAGCATGAGAGCAGGGGGGAGTGTTGAAATGGCAAGCAACCGGAAGCTCAGGGTCCTGCTTGCGGACTGAGCGGAGATGTTCCGCAAAGCGGTCACCCAGTCTGCGCTTGGTCTCCCCAATGTAGAGGAGACCACACTGTGAGCAGCGAATACAGTATACTACATTGAAAGAAGTACAAGTAAATCGCTGCTTCACCTGAAAGAAGTGTTTGGGGCCTGGGATAGTGAGGAGAGAGGAGGTAAATGGGCAGGTATTACACCTCCTGCGATTGCAGGGGAAGGTGCCCTGGGACGGGGACGAGGTGGTGGGGGTAATGGAGGAGTGGACCAGGGTGTCGCGGAGGGAACGATCCCTTCGGAATGCTGACAGGGGAAGGGAGGGGAAGATGCGACTGGTAGTGGCATCACGCTGGAGCTGGCGAAAATGGCGGAGGATGATCCTTTGGATATGGAGGCTGGTGGGAAGAAAAGTGAGGACAAGGGGAACCCTGTCACGGTTCTGGGAGGGAGGGGAAGGGGTGAGGGTAGAGGTGCGGGGAATGGGTCGGACACGGTTGAGGGCCCTGTCAACCACAGTGGGGGGAAATCCTCGGTTGAGGAAAAAGGAGGTCATATCAGAAGCACCGTCATGGAAGGTAGCATCATCAGAGCAGATGCGTCGGAGACGGAGAAACTGGGAGAATGGAATGGAGTCCTTACAGGAGGTAGGGTGTGAAGAAGTGTAGTCGAGGTAGCTGTGAGAGTCGGTGGGCTTATAATGGATATTGGTAGACAACCTATCCCCAGAGATGGAGACAGAGAAGTCGAGGAAGGGAAGGGAAGTGTCAGAGATGGACCATGTAAAGGTGAGAGAAGGGTGGAAATTGGAAGCAAAGTTGATAAAGCTTTCTAGTTCGGGGCGGGAGCAGGAAACGGCACCGA
The DNA here is from genome assembly GCF_036365525.1 of Heterodontus francisci. NCBI lineage: Eukaryota > Metazoa > Chordata > Chondrichthyes > Heterodontiformes > Heterodontidae > Heterodontus > Heterodontus francisci. The sequence continues at coordinate 1,845,118 of NC_090375.1, read as the reverse complement.
TACAGTCATCAATGTAACGGAAAAAGAGTTGGGGGAGGGGGCCTGAGTAGGACTGGAAGAACGAATGCTCGACACATCCCACAAAAAGACAGGCATAACTGGGACCCATGCGGGTACCCATAGTGACATCGTTTACTTGAAGGAAGTGCGTGGAGTTGAAGGAGAGGTTGTTCAATGTGAGAACAAGTTCAGCCAGGTGGAGGAGGGTGGTGGTGGATGGACACTGGTTGGGTCTCTGTTCCAGGAAGGAGCGGAAAGCCCTCAAACCATCCTGGTGGGGGATGGAGGTGCAGAGAGATTGGACGTCCATAGTGAAGAGGAGGCGGTTGGGACCAGGAAACTGGCAAATTGTCAAAATGACGTAGGGCGTCAGAAGAGTCACGGATGTAGGTGGGAAGAGACTGGACCAGCGGGGAAAAGATAGAGTCCAGATAGGAAGAAATAAGTTCAGTTGGGCAGGAGCAGGCTGACACAATGGGTCTGCCGGGACAGTCCCATTTGTGGATTTTGGGAAGGAGGTAGAAGCGGGCTGTCCGGGGTTGCGGGACTATGAGGTTTAATTCACTTCGTGTCTCACTAATTTGATTGTGTTTTTTGAGGAAGTGACAAAGATGATTGATGAAGGAAGGGCAGTGGATGTTATCTATATGGACTTCAGTAAAGCCTTTGACAAGCTCCCTCATGGCAGACTGATACAAAAAGTGAAGTCACATGGGATCAGAGGGGGGCTGGCAAGATGGATACAGAACTGGCTCAGTCATAGAAGACAGAGGGTAGCAGTGGAAGGGTGCTTTTCTGATTGGAGGGATGTGACTAGTGGTGTTCCGCAGGGATCAGTGCTGGGACCTTTGCTCTTTGTAGTATATATAAATGATTTGGAGAAAAATGTAGCTGGTCTGATTAGTAAGTTTGCGGATGACACAAAGGTTGGTGGAGTTGCGGATAGTGATGAGGATTGTCAGAGGATACAGCAGGATATAGATCGGTTGGAGACTTGGGTGGAGAAATGGCAGATGGAGTTTAATCCGGACAAATGTGAGGCAATGCATTTTGGAAGGTCTAATGCAGGTGGGAGGTATACAGTAAATGGCAGAACCCTTAGGAGTATTGACAGGCAGAGAGATCTGGGCGTACAGGTCCACAGGTCACTGAAAGTGGCAACGCAGGTGGATAAGGTAGTCAAGAAGGCATACGGCATGCCTGCCTTCATTGGTCGGGGCAAAGAATATAAAATTGGCAAGTCATGCTGCAGCTGTACAGAATTTTAGTTAGGCCACACTTAGAATATTGCGTGCAATTCTGGTCGCCACACTACCAGAAGGATGTGGAGGCTTTGGAGAGGGTACAGAAGAGGTTTACCAGGATGTTGCCTGGTCTGGAGGGCATTAGCTATGAGGAGAGGTTGGATAAACTTGGATTGTTTTCACTGGAACGACGGAGGTGGAGGGGCGCCATGATAGAGGTTTACAAAGTTCTTAGTGGCATGGACAGAGTGGATAGTCAGAAGCTTTTTCCCAGGGTGGAAGAGTCAGTTACTAGGGGACATAGGTTTAAGGTGAGAGGGGCAAAGTTTAGAGGGGATGTGCGAGGCAAGTTCTTTACACAGAGGGTGGTGAGTGCCTGGAACTTGTTGCCGGGGGAGGTGGTAGAAGCAGGTACGATAGTGACGTTTAAGAGGCATCTTGACAAATACATGAATAGGATGGGAATAGAACATGGAACATTACAGCGCAGTACAGGCCCTTCGGCCCTCGATGTTGCGCCGACCTGTGAAACCATCTGACCTACACTATTCCATTTTCATCCATATGTCTATCCAATGACCACTTAAATGCCCTTAATGTTGGCGAGTCTACTACTGTTGCAGGCAGGGCGTTCCATACCCCTACTACTCTCTGTGTAAAGAAACTACCTCTGACATCTGTCCTATATCTATCACCCCTCAACTTAAAGCTATGTCCCCTCGTGTTTGCCATCACCATCCGAGGAAAAAGGCTCTCACTATCCACCCTGTCCAACCCTCTGATTATCTTATATGTCTCTATTAAGTCACCTCTTCTCCTCCTTCTCTCCAACGAAAACAACCTCAAGTCCCTCAGCCTTTCCTCGTAAGACCTACCCTCCATACAAGGCAACATCCTAGTAAATCTCCTCTGCACCTTTTCCAAAGCTTCCACATCCTTCCTATAATGCGGTGACCAGAACTGCACGCAATACTCCAGGTGCGGTCTCACCAGAGTTCTGTACAGCTGCAGCATGACCTCGTGGCTCCGAAACTCGATCCCCCTACTAATAAAAGCTAACACACCATATGCCTTCTTCACAGCCCTATGAACCTGGGTGGCAACTTTCAGGGATTTATGTACCTGGACACCAAGATCTCTCTGTTCATCTACACGACCAAGAATCTTCCCATTAGCCCAGTATTCTGCAATCCTGTTACTCCTTCCGAAGTGAATCACCTCACACTTTTCCGCATTAAACTCCATTTGCCATCTCTCAGCCCAGCTCTGCAGCCTATCTATGTCCCTCTGTAACCTACAACATCCTTCGGCACTATCCACAACTCCACCGACCTTCGTGTCTTCCGCAAATTTACTAACCCACCCTTCTACACTCTCATCCAGGTCATTTATAAAAATGACAAACAGCAGTGGCCCCAAAAACAGATCCTTGCGGTACACCACTAGTAACTAAACTCCAGGATGAACATTTGCCATCAACCACCACTCTCTGTCTTCTTTCAGCTAGCCAATTTCTGATCCAAAGCACTAATTCACCTTCAACCCCATACTTCTGTATTTTCTGCAATAGCCTACCATGGGGAACTTTATCAAACACCTTACTGAAATCCATATACACCACATCCACTGCTTTACCCTCATCCACCTGTTTGGTCACCTTGTCAAAAAACTCAATAAGGTTTGTGAGGCACGACCTACCCGTCACAAAACCGTGCTGACTATCTCTAATGAACTTATTCTTTTCAAGATGATTATAAATCCTATCTCTTATAACCTTTTCCAACATTTTACCCACAACTGAAGTAAGGCTCACAGGTCTATAATTACCAGGGCTGTCTCTACTCCCCTTCTTGAACAAGGGGACAACATTTGCTATCCTCCAGTCTTCCGGCACTATTCGTGTCGACAATGAAGACATAAAGATCAAGGACAAAGGCTCTGCAATCTCCTCCCTGGCTTCCCAGAGAATCCTAGGATAAATCCCATCTGGCCCAGGGGACTTATCTATTTTCACACTTTCCAAAATTGCTAACACCTCCTCCTTGTGAATCTCAATCCCATCTAGCCTAGTAGTCTGTATCTCAGTATTCTCCTCGACAACATTTTCTTTCTCCACTGTCAATACTGACGAAAAATATTCATTTAACACTTCCCCTATCTCCTCTGATTCCACACACAACTTCCCACTACTATCCTTGATTGGCCCTAACCTATCTCTAGTCATTCTTTTATTCCTGATATACCTATAGAAAGCCTTAGGGTTTTCTTTGATCCTATCCGCCAATGACTTCTCGTGTCCTCTCCTTGCTCTTCTTATCTCTCCCTTTAGATCCTTCCTGGCTAGCTTGTAACTCTCAAGCGCCCTAACTGAGCCTTCACGTCTCATCCTAACATAATCCTTCTTCTTCCTCTTGACAAGCGCTTCAACTTCTTTAGTAAACCACGGCTCCCTCGCTCGACAACTTCCTCCCTGCCTCACAGGTACATACTTATCAAGGACACGCAGTAGCTGCTCCTTGAATAAGCTCCACATTTCGATTGTGCCCATCCCCTGCAGTTTCCTTCCCCATCCTACGCATCCTAAATCTTGCCTAATCGCATCATAATTTCCTTTCCCCCAGCTATAATTCTTGCCCTGCGGTATATACCTGTCGCTGCCCATCGCTAAGGTAAACCTAACCGAATTGTGATCACTATCACCAAAGTGCTCACCAACTTCTAAATCTAACACCTGGCCGGGTTCATTACCCAGTACCAAATCCAATGTGGCATCGCCCCTGGTTGGCCTGTCGACATACTGTGTCAGAAAACCCTCCTGCACACACTGGACAAAAACTGACCCATCTAAAGTACTCGAACTATAGTATTTCCAGTCGATATTTGGAAAGTTAAAGTCCCCCATAACAACTACCCTGTTGCTCTCGCTCCTGTCGAGAATCATCTTCGCTATCCTTTCCTCTGCATCTCTGGAACTATTTGGAGGTCTATAGAAAACTCCCAACAGGGTGACCTCTCCTCTCCTGTTTCTAACCTCAGCCCATATTACCTCAGTAGACGAGTCCTCAAACGTCCTTTCTGCCGCTGTAATACTTTCCTTGATTAACAATGCCACACCCCCCCCCTCTTTTACCATCTTCTCTGTTCTTACTGAAACATCTAAATCCCGGAACCTGCAACATCCATTCCTGTCCCTGCTCTACCCATGTCTCCGAAATGGCCACAACATCGAGATCCCAGGTACCAACCCATGCTGCAAGCTCACCCACCTTATTCCAGATGCTCCTGACATTGAAGTAGACACATTTTAAACCAAGCTCTTGCTTGCCAGTGCCCTCTTGCGTCCTTGTAACCTTATCCCTGACCTCACTACTCTCAACATCCTGCACACTGGAGCTACAATTTAGGTTCCCATTCCCCTGCTGAATTAGTTTAAACCCCCCCGAAGAGCACTAGCAAATCTCCCCCCCCAGGATATTGGTACCCCTCTGGTTCAGGTGAAGACCATCCTGTTTGTAGAGGTCCCACCTACCCCAGAAAGAGCCCCAATTATCCAGGAAACCAAAACCCTCCCTCCTGCACCATCCCTGCAGCCACGTGTTCAACTCCTCTCTCTCCCTATTCCTCACTTCGCTAGCACGTGGCACGGGCAACAACCCAGAGATAACAACTCTGGTTGTTCTCGCTCTAAGCTTCCACGCTAGCTCCCTGAATTTCTGCCTTAAATCCCCATCTGTCTTCCTACCTATGTCATTGGTGCCTATGTGGACCACGACTTGGGGCTGCTCCCCCTCCCCCTTGAGGATCCCAACAACACGATCCAAGACATCACGTACCCTGGCACCTGGGAGGCAACACACCAACCGTGAGTCTCTCTCGTTCCCACAGAACCTCCTATCTGTTCCCCTAACTATGGAGTCCCCAATGACTAATGCTCTGCTCCTCTTACACCATCGCTGAATCTCGCACTATCAACGTTGTTGGAGTTACTATTGACCAGAAATTGAATTGGATCAGCCACATAAATACCGTGACTACAAGAGCAAGTCAGAGGCTAGGAATCCTGAGGCGAGTAACTCACCTCCTGACTCTCCAAAGCCTGTCCACCATCTACAAGGCACAAGTCAGGAGTGTGATGGAATACTCTCCACTTGCCTCAAAGAGTGTAGCTTCAACAATACTCAAGAAGCTCGACACCATCCAGGACAAAGCAGCCTGCTTGCATACGAACATAAAAATTAGGAGCAGGAGTAGGCCATTCAGCCCCTCGAGCCTGCTCCGCCATTCAATAAGATCATGGCTGATCTGTTTGTGTCTTGAATTCCACACTCACATCAACCCCCATAACCTTTGATCCCCTTACCTCACAGGAATCTATCTACCTCCGCCTTAAAAATATTCAATGACTCCGCCTCCACCACCTTCTGAATCAGAGAGTTCCAAAGTCACACAACCCTCTGAGAGAAAAAATTTCTCCTCATCTCTGTCCGAAAAGGCAACCCTTAATTTTCAAACAGTGTCCCCTAGTTCTGGACTCCCCCACAAGGGGAAACATCTTTTCCACATCAACCTTGTCTTGACCGTTCAGGATCTTATAAATTTCAATCAAGTCTCCCCTCACTCTTCTAAACTCCAGTGAAAACAAGCCCAGTCTGTCCAACCTTTCCTCATAAGACAATCCACTCATTCCAGGTATGAATCTAGTAAACCTCCTCTGAACCACCTCCAACACATTCACATCCTTCCTTAAATACAAAGACCAAAACTGCCCACAGTATCAGAACTGTGATCTCACCAATGCCCTGTATAACTGAACTATCACGCCCTTACTTTTATTTTCAGTTCCTCTTGTAATAAAGGATAGCATTCCATTAGCCTCCTTTATTACTTCTTGTACCTGCAAACTGACTTTTTGTGACCCCTAGAACATCTAGATCCCTCTGCAACTCGGAATTCTGCAGTCATTCCCCATTTAAGAAATACTCTGCTTTTTTATTCTTCCTGCAAAAGTGAAGAATATTTTCCCACATTATACTCCATCTGCCTGATTTTTTCCCACACACTCATCCTATCTATATCCGTCTGCAACCTCCTTATGTCCTCTTCACAACATACTTTCCTACCTATCTTTGTGTCATCTGCAAATTTAGCAACCAAGCCATCGCTCCCTTCATCTAAATCATTGATAAAAATTGTAAAAAGTTGAGGCCCCAACACAGACCCCTGCGGGACTCCACTCGTCACATCCTGCCAATCAGAAGAGGGCACATGTATGCCAGTTTTCTGGCAGCTTGATTGGCACCTCATTTACTACCTTCAACATTCACTCCCTCCACCACCGACGCACAGTGGCAGCAGTGTGTACCATCTACAAGATGCACTGCAGCAATGCACCAAGGCTCCTTAGACAGCACCTTCCAAACCCGAGACCTCTACCAACTAGAAGGACAAGGGCAGCAGGTGCATGGGAACACCCCCACCTGCAAGTTCCCCTCCAAGTCACACACCATCCTGACTTGGAACTATATCGCCATTCCTTCACTGTCGCTGGGTCAAAATCCTGGAACTCCCTTCCTAACAGCACTGTGGGTGTACCTACCCCAAATGGACTGCAGCGGTTCAAGAAGGCAGCTCACCACCACCTTCTCAAGGGCAATTAGGAATGGGCAATAAATGCTGGCCTGGCCAGTGACGCCCACATCCCATGAATGAATCATAGAAAACAAACTCGTGAAAGGATCAAGAACAAAAGGGCACAGATTTAAAGTAATTGGTAAATGAAGCAAAAGTGACCTGAGGAAAAACATGCTCATGCTGCGAGTGGTTAAGGTCTGGAATGCACGGCCGGAGATTCTGGTGGAGGCAGGTTCAATCCAGGCATTCAATAGGGAATTAGACTGTTAAATGAAAAGGAAGAATGTGCAGGGGTACAGGGAGAAGGCAGGGGAATGGCACTAGGTCAATTGCTCATTAGGAGAGCCAGTGCGGACACGATGGGCCGAATGACCTCCTTCTGCACTGTAACAATTCTATGATTCTGTGATTCCATTTGCTTTCCTAATTACTTGCTGAACCTGCATACTGATTTTTTGTCATTTATGTAAAAGGACACCTAGATCCCTCTGTACCACAGCATTCTGCAGTTTCCCTTCATGTAGATAATATTCTGCTTCCCTATTCTTCCCACCAAAGTGGACGACCTCACATTTTTTAAAATTACACTCAATCTGCCAAATTTTTGCCCACTCAGTCAACCTCTCCATATCCCTTTGTAGACACTTTGTGTCCTCCTCACAACCTGCTTTCCTACCTGTCTTTCGATCGTTAACAAATTTGGCTACAGTACATTCTGTCCCTTCATCCAAGTCAATATTATAGATTGTAAATGGTTGAGGCCCAGCACTGATCCCTGTGGCACTCCACCACTTACAGTTTGCCAGTCGGAAAATGCCCCATATTTCACAACTCTCTGTTTCCTGTGAGCTAGCCAATTCTCTATCCATGCTACAATATTACCCTCAACAACATGAGCTCATGTCTTGTGAAGAATGGCCCCTACTATTCTGTAAAATGCACAGTCACAAAAGACATCCTGTGTGACATTGACAAAGGTAAACTTTCCCTGCTCATCCTTGTCTGCAGCCTTTGACACAGTCGACCACACCATCCTCCTCTAATGCCTCTCCACTATCGTCCAGCCGGGTCGGACTGCTCCCACCTGGTTCCATTCATATCTGACCATAGCCAGAAAGTCACCTGCAATGGCTTCTCTTCCTGCTCCTGCACCGTTATCCCTGCAGTCACACTCGGATCTATCCTTCCCTTCCTGCTCCTGTACCGTTATCTCTGCAGTCACACTCGGATCTATCCTTCTCTTCCTGCTCCTGCACCGTTATCTCTGCAGTCACACTCGGATCTATCCTTCTCTTCCTGCTCCTGTAGCGTTATCTCTGCAGTCACACTCGGATCTATCCTTCTCTTCCTGCTCCTGCACTGTTATCTCTGCAGTCACACTCGGATCAATCCTTCTCTTCCTGCTCCTGTCGCGTTATCCCTGCAGTCTCACTCGGATCTATCCTTCTCTTCCTGCTCCTGCACTGTTATCTCTGCAGTCACACTCCGTTCTATCCTTCTCTTCCTGCTCCTGTAGCGTTATCCCTGCAGTCACACTCGGATCTATCCTTCCCTTCCTGCTCCTGTACCGTTATCTCTGCAGTCACACTCGGATCTATCCTTCTCTTCCTGCTCCTGTAGCGTTATCTCTGCAGTCACACTCGGATCTATCCTTCTCTTCCTGCTCCTGCACTGTTATCTCTGCAGTCACACTCGGATCAATCCTTCTCTTCCTGCTCCTGTCGCGTTATCCCTGCAGTCTCACTCGGATCTATCCTTCTCTTCCTGCTCCAGCACTGTTATCTCTGCAGTCACACTCGGATCTATCCTTCTCTTCCTGCTCCTGCACTGTTATCACTTCAGTCACACTCGGATCTATCCTTCTCTTCCTGCTCCTGCACTGTTATCTCTGCAGTCACACTCCGTTCTATCCTTCTCTTCCTGCTCCTGTCGCGTTATCTCTGCAGTCACACTCGGATCTATCCTTCTCTTCCTGCTCCTGTAGCGTTATCTCTGCAGTCACACTCGGATCTATCCTTCTCTTCCTGCTCCTGCACCGGTATCTCTGCAGTCACACTCGGATCTATCCTTCTCTTCCTGCTCCTGTTGCGTTATGCCTGCAGTCACACTCGGATCTATCCTTCTCTTCCTGCTCCTGCACTGTTATCTCTGCAGTCACACTCGGATCTATCCTTCTCTTCCTGCTCCTGTAGCGTTATCTCTGCAGTCACACTCGGATCTATCCTTCTCTTCCTGCTCCTGTACCGTTATCTCTGCAGTCACACTCGGATCTATCCTTCTCTTCCTGCTCCTGCACCGTTATGCCTGCAGTCACACTCGGATCTATCCTTCTCTTCCTGCTCCTGTACATTTATCCCTGCAGTCACACTCAGATCTATCCTTCTCTTCCTGCTCCTGCACCGTTATCTCTGCAGTCACACTCGGATCTATCCTTCTCTTCCTGCTCCTGCACCGTTATCTCTGCAGTCACACTCGGATCTATCCTTCTCTTCCTGCTCCTGTAGCGTTATCTCTGCAGTCACACTCGGATCTATCCTTCTCTTCCTGCTCCTGCACCGTTATCTCTGCAGTCTCACTCGGATCTATCCTTCTCTTCCTGCTCCTGCACTGTTATCTCTGCAGTCACACTCGGATCTATCCTTCTCTTCAGCTCCTGTCGCGTTATCCCTGCAGTCTCACTCGGATCTATCCTTCTGTTCCTGCTCCTGCACTGTTATCTCTGCAGTCACACTCGGATCTATCCTTCTCTTCCTGCTCCTGTACCGTTATCCCTGCAGTCACACTCGGATCTATCCTTCTCTTCCTGCTCCTGTCGCGTTATCTCTGCAGTCACACTCGGATCTATCCTTCTCTTCCTGCTCCTGTAGCGTTATCTCTGCAGTCACACTCGGATCTATCCTTCTCTTCCTGCTCCTGCACCGGTATCTCTGCAGTCACACTCGGATCTATCCTTCTCTTCCTGCTCCTGTTGCGTTATGCCTGCAGTCACACTCGGATCTATCCTTCTCTTCCTGCTCCTGCACTGTTATCTCTGCAGTCACACTCGGATCTATCCTTCTCTTCCAGCTCCTGTAGCGTTATCTCTGCAGTCACACTCGGATCTATCCTTCTCTTCCTGCTCCTGTACCGTTATCTCTGCAGTCACACTCGGATCTATCCTTCTCTTCCTGCTCCTGCACCGTTATGCCTGCAGTCACACTCGGATCTATCCTTCTCTTCCTGCTCCTGTACATTTATCCCTGCAGTCACACTCAGATCTATCCTTCTCTTCCTGCTCCTGCACCGTTATCTCTGCAGTCACACTCGGATCTATCCTTCTCTTCCTGCTCCTGCACCGTTATCTCTGCAGTCACACTCGGATCTATCCTTCTCTTCCTGCTCCTGCACCGTTATCTCTGCAGTCACACTCGGATCTATCCTTCTCTTCCTGCTCCTGCACTGTTATCTCTGCAGTCACACTCGGATCTATCCTTCTCTTCCTGCTCCTGTACCGTTATCTCTGCAGTCACACTCGGATCTATCCTTCTCTTCCTGCTCCTGTAGCGTTATCTCTGCAGTCACACTCGGATCTATCCTTCTCTTCCTGCTCCTGTACCGTTATCTCTGCAGTCACACTCGGATCTATCCTTCACTTCCTGCTCCTGCACCGTTATCTCTGCAATCACACTCGGATCTATCCTTCTCTTCCTGCTCCTGCACCGTTATCTCTGCAGTCACACTCGGATCTATCCTTCTCTTCCTGCTCCTGTAGTGTTATCTCTGCAGTCACACTCGGATCTATCCTTCTCTTCCTGCTCCTGCACCGTTATCTCTGCAGTCACACTCGGATCTATCCTTCTCTTCCTGCTCCTGTAGTGTTATCTCTGCAGTCACACTCGGATCTATCCTTCTCTTCCTGCTCCTGCACCGTTATCTCTGCAGTCACACTCGGATCTATCCTTCTCTTCCTGCTCCTGTACATTTATCCCTGCAGTCACACTCAGATCTATCCTTCTCTTCCTGCTCCTGCACCGTTATCTCTGCAGTCACACTCGGATCTATCCTTCTCTTCCTGCTCCTGCACCGTTATCTCTGCAGTCACACTCGGATCTATCCTTCTCTTCCTGCTCCTGCACCGTTATCTCTGCAGTCGCACTCGGATCTATCCTTCTCTTCCTGCTCCTGCACTGTTATCTCTGCAGTCACACTCGGATCTATCCTTCTCTTCCTGCTCCTGTACCGTTATCTCTGCAGTCACACTCGGATCTATCCTTCTCTTCCTGCTCCTGTAGCGTTATCTCTGCAGTCACACTCGGATCTATCCTTCTCTTCCTGCTCCTGTACCGTTATCTCTGCAGTCACACTCGGATCTATCCTTCACTTCCTGCTCCTGCACCGTTATCTCTGCAATCACACTCGGATCTATCCTTCTCTTCCTGCTCCTGCACCGTTATCTCTGCAGTCACACTCGGATCTATCCTTCTCTTCCTGCTCCTGTAGTGTTATCTCTGCAGTCACACTCGGATCTATCCTTCTCTTCCTGCTCCTGCACCGTTATCTCTGCAGTCACACTCGGATCTATCCTTCTCTTCCTGCTCCTGTAGTGTTATCTCTGCAGTCACACTCGGATCTATCCTTCTCTTCCTGCTCCTGCACCGTTATCTCTGCAGTCTCACTCGGATCTATCCTTCTCTTCCTGCTCCTGCACTGTTATCTCTGCAGTCACACTCGGATCTATCCTTCTCTTCCTGCTCCTGCACTGTTATCTCTGCAGTCACACTCGGATCTATCCTTCTCTTGCTGCTCCTGTACCATTATCTCTGCATCACATTCGGATCTATCCTTCTCTTCCTGCTCCTGTAGCGTTATCTCTGCAGTCACACTCGGATCTATCCTTCTCTTCCTGCTCCTGCACCGTTATCTCTGCAGTCTCACTCGGATCTATCCTTCTCTTCCTGCTCCTGCACTGTTATCTCTGCAGTCACACTCGGATCTATCCTTCTCTTCCTGCTCCTGCACTGTTATCTCTGCAGTCACACTCGGATCTATCCTTCTCTTCAGCTCCTGTCGCGTTATCCCTGCAGTCTCACTCGGATCTATCCTTCTGTTCCTGCTCCTGCACTGTTATCTCTGCAGTCACACTCGGATCTATCCTTCTCTTCCTGCTCCTGTACCGTTATCCCTGCAGTCACACTCGGATCTATCCTTCTCTTCCTGCTCCTGTACCGTTATCTCTGCAGTCACACTCGGATCTATCCTTCTCTTCCTGCTCCTGTAGCGTTATCTCTGCAGTCACACTCGGATCTATCCTTCTCTCCCTGCTCCTGTAGCGTTATCCCTGCAGTCACACTCGGATCTATCCTTCTCTTCCTGCTCCTGTCGCGTTATCCCTGCAGTCACACTCGGATGTATCCTTCTCTTCCTGCTCCTGTACCGTTATCTCTGCAGTCACACTCGGATCTATCCTTCTCTTCCTGCTCCTGCACCGTTATCTCTGCAGTCACACTCGGATCTATCCTTCTCTTCCTGCTCCTGTACCGTTATCTCTGCAGTCACACTCGGATCTATCCTTCTCTTCCTGCTCCTGTACCGTTATCTCTGCAGTCACACTCGGATCTATCCTTCTCTTCCTGCTCCTGCACTGTTATCTCTGCAGTCACACTCGGTTCTATCCTTCTCTTCCTGCTCCTGTCGCGTTATCTCTGCAGTCACACTCGGATCTATCCTTCTCTTCCTGCTCCTGTAGCGTTATCTCCGCAGTCACACTCGGATCTATCCTTCTCTTCCTGCTCCTGTACCGTTATCTCTGCAGTCACACTCGGATCTATCCTTCTCTTCCTGCTCCTGCACCGTTATCTCTGCAGTCACACTCGGATCTATCCTTCTCTTCCTGCTCCTGCACTGTTATCTCTGCAGTCACACTCGGATCTATCCTTCTCTTCCTGCTCCTGCACTGTTATCTCTGCAGTCACACTCGGATCTATCCTTCTCTTCCTGCTCCTGCACCGTTATCTCTGCAGTCACACTCGGATCTATCCTTCTCTTCCTGCGCCTGCACTGTTCTCTCTGCAGTCACACTCGGATCCATCCTTCTCTTCCTGCTCCTGCACTGTTATCTCTGCAGTCACACTCGGATCCATCCTTCTCTTCCTGCTCCTGCACTGTTATCTCTGCAGTCACACTCGGATCTATCCTTCTCTTCCTGCTCCTGTAGCGTTATCTCTGCAGTCACACTCGGATCTATCCTTCTCTTGCTGCTCCTGTACCGTTATCTCTGCAGTCACACTCGGATCTATCCTTCTCTTCCTGCTCCTGTACCGTTATCTCTGCAGTCACACTCGGATCTATCCTTCTCTTCCTGCTCCTGCACTGTTATCTCTGCAGTCACACTCGGATCTATCCTTCTCTTCCTGCTCCTGTAGCGTTATCTCTGCAGTCACACTCGGATCTATCCTTCTCTTGCTGCTCCTGTACCGTTATCTCTGCAGTCACACTCGGATCTATCCTTCTCTTCCTGCTCCTGTACCGTTATCTCTGCAGTCACATTCGGATCTATCCTTCTCTTCCTGCTCCTGCACTGTTATCTCTGCAGTCACACTCGGATCTATCCTTCTCTTCTTGCTCCTGTACCGTTATCTCTGCAGTCACACTCGGATCTATCCTTCTCTTCCTGCTCCTGTAGCGTTATCTCTGCAGTCACACTCGGATCTATCCTTCTCTTCCTGCTCCTGTAGCGTTATCTCTGCAGTCACACTCGGATCTATCCTTCTCTTCCTGCTCCTGCACCGTTATCTCTGCAGTCACACTCGGATCTATCCTTCTCTCCCTGCTCCTGTAGCGTTATCTCTGCAGTCACACTCGGATCTATCCTTCTCTTCCTGCTCCTGTAGCGTTATCCCTGCAGTCACACTCGGATCTATCCTTCTCTTCCTGCTCCTGTCGCGTTATCCTTGCAGTCACACTCGGATCTATCCTTCTCTTCCTGCTCCTGTACCGTTATCTCTGCAGTCACACTCGGATCTATCCTTCTCTTCCTGCTCCTGCACCGTTATCTCTGCAGTCACACTCGGATCTATCCTTCTCTTCCTGCTCCTGTAGCGTTATCTCTGCAGTCACACTCGGATCTATCCTTCTCTTGCTGCTCCTGTACCGTTATCCCTGCAGTCACACTCGGATCTATCCTTCTCTTCCTGCTCCTGTAGCGTTATCTCTGCAGTCACACTCGGATCTATCCTTCTCTTCCTGCTCCTGCACCGTTATCTCTGCAGTCACACTCGGATCTATCCTTCTCTTCCTGCTCCTGCACTGTTATCTCTGCAGTCACACTCGGATCTCTCCTTCTCTTCCTGCTCCTGCACTGTTATCTCTGCAGTCACACTCGGTTCTATCCTTCTCTTCCTGCTCCTGTCGCGTTATCTCTGCAGTCACACTCGGATCTATCCTTCTCTTCCTGCTCCTGCACTGTTATCTCTGCAGTCACACTCGGATCTATCCTTCTCTTCCTGCTCCTGTACCGTTATCTCTGCAGTCACACTCGGATCTATCCTTCTCTTCCTGCTCCTGCACCGTTATCTCTGCAGTCACACTCGGATCTATCCTTCTCTTCCTGCTCCTGCACTGTTATCTCTGCAGTCACACTCGGATCTATCCTTCTCTTCCTGCTCCTGCACTGTTATCTCTGCAGTCACACTCGGATCTATCCTTCTCTTCCTGCTCCTGCACCGTTATCTCTGCAGTCACACTCGGATCTATCCTTCTCTTCCTGCGCCTGCACTGTTATCTCTGCAGTCACACTCGGATCCATCCTTCTCTACCTGCTCCTGCACTGTTATCTCTGCAGTCACACTCGGATCCATCCTTCTCTTCCTGCTCCTGCACTGTTATCTCTGCAGTCACACTCGGATCTATCCTTCTCTTCCTGCTCCTGTACCGTTATCTCTGCAGTCACACTCGGATCTATCCTTCTCTTCCTGCTCCTGTCCCGTTATCCCTGCAGTCACACTCGGATCTATCCTTCTCTTCCTGCTCCTGCACCGTTATCTCTGCAGTCACACTCGGATCTATCCTTCTCTTCCTGCTCCTGTACCGTTATCTCTGCAGTCACACTCGGATCTATCCTTCTCTTCCTGCTCCTGTACCGTTATCTCTGCAATCACACTCGGATCTATCCTTCTCTTCCTGCTCCTGTACCGTTATCTCTGCAGTCACACTCGGATCTATCCTTCTCTTCCTGCTCCTGTAGCGTTATCTCTGCAGTCACACTCGGATCTATCCTTCTCTTGCTGCTCCTGTACCGTTATCTCTGCAGTCACACTCGGATCTATCCTTCTCTTCCTGCTCCTGCACCGTTATCTCTGCAGTCACACTCGGATCTATCCTTCTCTTCCTGCTCCTGCACCGTTATCTCTGCAGTCACACTCGGATCTATCCTTCTCTCCCTGCTCCTGTAGCGTTATCTCTGCAGTCACACTCGGATCTATCCTTCTCTTCCTGCTCCTGTCGCGTTATCCCTGCAGTCACACTCGGATCTATCCTTCTCTTCCTGCTCCTGTACCGTTATCTCTGCAGTCACACTCGGATCTATCCTTCTCTTCCTGCTCCTGCACCGTTATCTCTGCAGTCACACTCGGATCTATCCTTCTCTTCCTGCTCCTGTAGCGATATCTCTGCAGTCACACTCGGATCTATCCTTCTCTTCCTGCTCCTGTAGCGTTATCTCTGCAGTCACACTCGGATCTATCCTTCTCTTCCTGCTCCTGTAGCGTTATCTCTGCAGTCACACTCGGATCTATCCTTCTCTTCCTGCTCCTGTAGCGTTATCTCTGCAGTCACACTCGGATCTATCCTTCTCTTCCTGCTCCTGTAGCGTTATCCCTGCAGTCTCACTCGGATCTATCCTTCTCTTCCTGCTCCTGCACTGTTATCTCTGCAGTCACACTCGGATCTATCCTTCTCTTCCTGCTCCTGTAGCGTTATCTCTGCAGTCACACTCGGATCTATCCTTCTCTTGCTGCTCCTGTACCGTTATCTCTGCAGTCACACTCGGATCTATCCTTCTCTTCCTGCTCCTGTACCGTTATCTCTGCAGTCACACTCGGATCTATCCTTCTCTTCCTGCTCCTGCACTGTTATCTCTGCAGTCACACTCGGATCTATCATTCTCTTCCTGCTCCTGTAGCGTTATCTCTGCAGTCACACTCGGATCTATCCTTCTCTTGCTGCTCCTGTACCGTTATCTCTGCAGTCACACTCGGATCTATCCTTCTCTTCCTGCTCCTGTACCGTTATCTCTGCAGTCACATTCGGATCTATCCTTCTCTTCCTGCTCCTGCACTGTTATCTCTGCAGTCACACTCGGATCTATCCTTCTCTTCTTGCTCCTGTACCGTTATCTCTGCAGTCACACTCGGATCTATCCTTCTCTTCCTGCTCCTGCACTGTTATCTCTGCAGTCACACTCGGATCTATCCTTCTCTTCCTGCTCCTGTACCGTTATCTCTGCAGTCACACTCGGATCTATCCTTCTCTTCCTGCTCCTGTACCGTTATCTCTGCAGTCACACTCGGATCTATCCTTCTCTTCCTGCTCCTGTACCGTTATCTCTGCAGTCACACTCGGATCTATCCTTCTCTTCCTGCTCCTGCACTGTTATCTCTGCAGTCACACTCGGATCTATCCTTCTCTTCCTGCTCCTGTAGCGTTATCCCTGCAGTCACACTCGGATCTATCCTTCTCTTGCTGCTCCTGTTGCGTTATCCCTGCAGTCACACTCGGATCTATCCTTCTCTTGCTGCTCCTGCACCGTTATCTCTGCAGTCACACTCGGATCTATCCTTCTCTTCCTGCTCCTGCACTGTTATCTCTGCAGTCACACTCGGATCTATCCTTCTCTTCCTGCTCCTGCACTGTTATCTCTGCAGTCACACTCGGATCTATCCTTCTCTTCCTGCTCCTGCACTGTTATCTCTGTAGTCACACTCGGATCTATCCTTCTCTTCCTGCTCCTGCACCGTTATCTCTGCAGTCACACTCGGATCTATCCTTCACTTCCTGCTCCTGTATCGTTATCTCTGCAGTCACACTCGGATCTATCCTTCTCTTCCTGCTCCTGTAGCGTTATCTCTGCAGTCACACTCGGATCTATCCTTCTCTACCTGCTCCTGCACTGTTATCTCTGTAGTCACACTCGGATCTATCCTTCTCTTCCTGCTCCTGCACCGTTATCTCTGCAGTCACACTCGGATCTATCCTTCACTTCCTGCTCCTGTATCGTTATCTCTGCAGTCACACTCGGATCTATCCTTCTCTTCCTGCTCCTGCATTGTTATCCCTGCAGTCACACTCGGATCTATCCTTCTCTTCCTGCTCCTGCACTGTTATCTCTGCAGTCACACTCGGATCTATCCTTCTCTTCCTGCTCCTGTAGCGTTATCTCTGCAGTCACACTCGGATCTATCCTTCTCTTCCTGCTCCTGCACCGTTATCTCTGCAGTCACACTCGGATCTATCCTTCTCTTCCTGCTCCTGTACCGTTATCTCTGCAGTTACACTCGGATCTATCCTTCTCTTCCTGCTCCTGTACCGTTATCTCTGCAGTCACACTCGGATCTATCCTTCTCTTGCTGCTCCTGTACCGTTATCTCTGCAGTCACACTCAGATCTATCCTTCTCTTCCTGCTCCTGCACCGTTATCTCTGCAGTCAAACTCGGATCTATCCTTCTCTTCCTGCTCCTGTACGGTTATCTCTGCAGTCACACTCGGATCTATCCTTCTCTTGCTGCTCCTGTACCGTTATCTCTGCAGTCACACTCGGATCTATCCTTCTCTTGCTGCTCCTGTACCGTTATCTCTGCAGTCACACTCGGATCTATCCTTCTCTTCCTGCTCCTGTAGCGTTATCTCTGCAGTCACACTCGGATCTATCCTTCTCTTCCTGCTCCTGCACCGTTATCTCTGCAGTCACAATCGGATCTATCCTTCTCTTCCTGCTCCTGTTGCGTTATCCCTGCAGTCACACTCGGATCTATCCTTCTCTTCCTGCTCCTGTAGCGTTATCTCTGCAGTCACACTCGGATCTATCCTTCTGTTCCTGCTCCTGCACCGTTATCTCTGCAGTCAAACTCGGATCTATCCTTCTCTTCCTGCTCCTGCACTGTTATATCTGCAGTCACACTCGGATCTATCCTTCTCTTCCTGCTCCTGCACCGTTATCTCTGCAGTCACTCTCGGATCTATCCTTCTCTTCCTGCTCCTGTAGCGTTATCTCTGCAGTCACACTCGGATCTATCCTTCCCTTCCTGCTCCTGTACCGTTATCTCTGCAGTCACACTCGGATCTATCCTTCTCTTCCTGCTCCTGTAGCGTTATCTCTGCAGTCACACTCGGATCTATCCTTCTCTTCCTGCTCCTGCACCGTTATCTCTGCAGTCAAACTCGGATCTATCCTTCTCTTCCTGCTCCTGTACGGTTATCTCTGCAGTCACACTCGGATCTATCCTTCTCTTGCTGCTCCTGTACCGTTATCTCTGCAGTCACACTCGGATCTATCCTTCTCTTGCTGCTCCTGTACCGTTATCTCTGCAGTCACACTCGGATCTATCCTTCTCTTGCTGCTCCTGTACCGTTATCTCTGCAGTCACACTCGGATCTATCCTTCTCTTCCTGCTCCTGTACCGTTATCTCTGCAGTCACACTCGGATCTATCCTTCTCTTCCTGCTCCTGCACCGTTGTCTCTGCAGTCACACTCGGATCTATCCTTCTCTTCCTGCTCCTGTCGCGTTATCCCTGCAGTCACACTCGGATCTATCCTTCTCTTCCTGCTCCTGTACCGTTATCTCTGCAGTCACACTCGGATCTATCCTTCTCTTCCTGCTCCTGCACCGTTATCTCTGCAGTCACACTCGGATCTATCCTTCTCTTCCTGCTCCTGTCGCGTTATCCCTGCAGTCTCACTCGGATCTATCCTTCTCTTCCTGCTCCTGCACTGTTATCTCTGCAGTCACACTCGGATCTATCCTTCTCTTCCTGCTCCTGCACTGTTATCTCTGCAGTCACACTCGGATCTATCCTTCTCTTCCTGCTCCTGCACTGTTATCTCTGCAGTCACACTCGGTTCTATCCTTCTCTTCCTGCTCCTGTCGCGTTATCCCTGCAGTCTCACTCGGATCTATCCTTCTCTTCCTGCTCCTGCACTGTTATCTCTGCAGTCACACTCGGATCTATCCTTCTCTTCCTGCTCCTGCACTGTTATCTCTGCAGTCACACTCGGATCTATCCTTCTCTTCCTGCTCCTGCACTGTTATCTCTGCAGTCACACTCGGATCTATCCTTCTCTTCCTGCTCCTGCACTGTTATCTCTGTAGTCACACTCGGATCTATCCTTCTCTTCCTGCTCCTGCACCGTTATCTCTGCAGTCACACTCGGATCTATCCTTCACTTCCTGCTCCTGTATCGTTATCTCTGCAGTCACACTCGGATCTATCCTTCTCTTCCTGCTCCTGTAGCGTTATCTCTGCAGTCACACTCGGATCTATCCTTCTCTACCTGCTCCTGCACTGTTATCTCTGTAGTCACACTCGGATCTATCCTTCTCTTCCTGCTCCTGCACCGTTATCTCTGCAGTCACACTCGGATCTATCCTTCACTTCCTGCTCCTGTATCGTTATCTCTGCAGTCACACTCGGATCTATCCTTCTCTTCCTGCTCCTGCATTGTTATCCCTGCAGTCACACTCGGATCTATCCTTCTCTTCCTGCTCCTGCACTGTTATCTCTGCAGTCACACTCGGATCTATCCTTCTCTTCCTCCTCCTGTAGCGTTATCTCTGCAGTCACACTCGGATCTATCCTTCTCTTCCTGCTCCTGCACCGTTATCTCTGCAGTCACACTCGGATCTATCCTTCTCTTGCTGCTCCTGTACCGTTATCTCTGCAGTCACACTCAGATCTATCCTTCTCTTCCTGCTCCTGCACCGTTATCTCTGCAGTCAAACTCGGATCTATCCTTCTCTTCCTGCTCCTGTACGGTTATCTCTGCAGTCACACTCGGATCTATCCTTCTCTTGCTGCTCCTGTACCGTTATCTCTGCAGTCACACTCGGATCTATCCTTCTCTTGCTGCTCCTGTACCGTTATCTCTGCAGTCACACTCGGATCTATCCTTCTCTTGCTGCTCCTGTACCGTTATCTCTGCAGTCACACTCGGATCTATCCTTCTCTTCCTGCTCCTGTAGCGTTATCTCTGCAGTCACACTCGGATCTATCCTTCTCTTCCTGCTCCTGCACCGTTATCTCTGCAGTCACACTCGGATCTATCCTTCTCTTCCTGCTCCTGTACCGTTATCTCTGCAGTCACACTCGGATCTATCCTTCTCTTCCTGCTCCTGTAGCGTTATCTCTGCAGTCACACTCGGATCTCTCCTTCTCTTCCTGCTCCTGCACCGTTATCTCTGCAGTCACACTCGGATCTCTCCTTCTCTTCCTGCTCCTGCACCGTTATCTCTGCAGTCACACTCGGATCTCTCCTTCTCTTCCTGCTCCTGCACCGTTATCTCTGCAGTCACACTCGGGTCTATCCTTCTCTTCCTGCTCCTGCACCGTTATCTCTGCAGTCACACTCGGATCTATCCTTCTCTTCCTGCTCCTGCACTGTTATCTCTGCAGTCACACTCGGATCTATCCTTCTCTTCCTGCTCCTGTAGCGTTATCTCTGCAGTCACACTCGGATCTATCCTTCTCTTCCTGCTCCTGCACTGTTATCTCTGCAGTCACACTCGGATCTATCCTTCTCTTCCTGCTCCTGTACCGTTATCTCTGCAGTCACACTCGGATCTATCCTTCTCTTCCTGCTCCTGCACCGTTATCTCTGCAGTCACACTCGGATCTATCCTTCTCTTCCTGCTCCTGTACCTTTATCCCTGCAGTCACACTCGGATCTATCCTTCTCTTCCTGCTCCTGTACCGTTCTCTCTGCAGTCACACTCGGATCTATCCTTCTCTTCCTGCTCCTGTAGCGTTATCTCTGCAGTCACACTCGGATCTATCCTTCTCTTGCTGCTCCTGTACCGTTATCTCTGCAGTCAAACTCGGATCTATCCTTCTCTTCCTGCTCCTGTAGCGTTATCTCTGCAGTCACACTCGGATCTATCCTTCTCTTCCTGCTCCTGCACCGTTATCTCTGCAGTCACACTCGGATCTATCCTTCTCTTCCTGCTCCTGTACGGTTATCTCTGCAGTCACACTCGGATCTATCCTTCTCTTGCTGCTCCTGCACCGTTATCTCTGCAGTCACACTCGGATCTATCCTTCTCTTCCTGCTCCTGTAGCGTTATCTGTGCAGTCACACTCGGATCTATCCTTCTCTTCCTGCTCCTGCACCGTTATCTCTGCAGTCACACTCGGATCTATCCTTCTCTTCCTGCTCCTGCACCGTTATCTCTGCAGTCACACTCGGATCTATCCTTCTCTTCCTGCTCCTGTAGCGTTATCTCTGCAGTCACACTCGGATCTCTCCTTCTCTTCCTGCTCCTGCACCGTTATCTCTGCAGTCACACTCGGATCTATCCTTCTCTTCCTGCTCCTGTACCGTTATCTCTGCAGTCACACTCGGATCTATCCTTCTCTTCCTGCTCCTGCACCGTTATCTCTGCAGTCACACTCGGATCTATCCTTCTCTTCCTGCTCCTGCACCGTTATCTCTGCAGTCTCACTCGGATCTATCCTTCTCTTCCTGCTCCTGCACTGTTATCTCTGCAGTCACACTCGGATCTATCCTTCTCTTCCTGCTCCTGTTGCGTTATCTCTGCAGTCACACTCGGTTCTATCCTTCTCTTCCTGCTCCTGTAGCGTTATCTCTGCAGTCACACTCGGATCTATCCTTCTCTTCCTGCTCCTGTACCGTTATCTCTGCAGTCACACTCGGATCTATCCTTCTCTTCCTGCTCCTGCACTGTTATCTCTGCAGTCACACTCGGATCTATCCTTCTCTTCCTGCTCCTGCACTGTTATCTCTGCAGTCACACTCGGATCTATCCTTCTCTTCCTGCTCCTGCACTGTTATCTCTGTAGTCACACTCGGATCTATCCTTCTCTTCCTGCTCCTGCACCGTTATCTCTGCAGTCACACTCGGATCTATCCTTCACTTCCTGCTCCTGTATCGTTATCTCTGCAGTCACACTCGGATCTATCCTTCTCTTCCTGCTCCTGTAGCGTTATCTCTGCAGTCACACTCGGATCTATCCTTCTCTACCTGCTCCTGCACTGTTATCTCTGCAGTCACACTCGGATCTATCCTTCACTTCCTGCTCCTGTAGCGTTATCTCTGCAGTCACACTCGGATCTATCCTTCTCTACCTGCTCCTGCACTGTTATCTCTGCAGTCACACTCGGATCTATCCTTCTCTTCCTGCTCCTGCATTGTTATCCCTGCAGTCACACTCGGATCTATCCTTCTCTTCCTGCTCCTGCACTGTTATCTCTGCAGTCACACTCGGATCTATCCTTCTCTTCCTGCTCCTGTACCTTTATCCCTGCAGTCACACTCGGATCTATCCTTCTCTTCCTGCTCCTGTACCGTTCTCTCTGCAGTCACACTCAGATCTATCCTTCTCTTCCTGCTCCTGTAGCGTTATCTCTGCAGTCACACTCGGATCTATCCTTCTCTTCCTGCTCCTGTACCGTTATCTCTGCAGTCAAACTCGGATCTATCCTTCTCTTCCTGCTCCTGTAGCGTTATCTCTGCAGTCACACTCGGATCTATCCTTCTCTTGCTGCTCCTGTACCGTTATCTCTGCAGTCACACTCGGATCTATCCTTCTCTTCCTGCTCCTGTAGCGTTATCTCTGCAGTCACACTCGGATCTATCCTTCTCTTGCTGCACCTGTACCGTTATCCCTGCAGTCACACTCGGATCTATCCTTCTCTTCCTGCTCCTGCACCGTTATCTCTGCAGTCACACTCGGATCTATCCTTCTCTTCCTGCTCCTGCACCGTTATCTCTGCAGTCAAACTCGGATCTATCCTTCTCTTCCTGCTCCTGTAGCGTTATCTCTGCAGTCACACTCGGATCTATCCTTCTCTTGCTGCTCCTGTACCGTTATCTCTGCAGTCACACTCGGATCTATCCTTCTCTTCCTGCTCCTGTAGCGTTATCTCTGCAGTCACACTCGGATCTATCCTTCTCTTGCTGCTCCTGTACCGTTATCCCTGCAGTCACACTCGGATCTATCCTTCTCTTCCTGCTCCTGTAGCGTTATCTCTGCAGTCACACTCGGATCTATCCTTCTCTTCCTGCTCCTGCACCGTTATCTCTGCAGTCACACTCGGATCTATCCTTCTCTTCCTGCTCCTGCACTGTTATCTCTGCAGTCACACTCGGATCTCTCCTTCTCTTCCTGCTCCTGCACCGTTATCTCTGCAGTCACACTCGGATCTATCCTTCTCTTCCTGCTCCAGTACCGTTATCTCTGCAGTCACACTCGGATCTATCCTTCTCTTCCTGCTCCTGCACCGTTATCTCTGCAGTCGCACTCGGATCTATCCTTCTCTTCCTGCTCCTGTCGCGTTATCCCTGCAGTCTCACTCGGATCTATCCTTCTCTTCCTGCTCCTGCACTGTTATCTCTGCAGTCACACTCGGATCTATCCTTCTCTTCCTGCTCCTGTTGCGTTATCTCTGCAGTCACACTCGGTTCTATCCTTCTCTTCCTGCTCCTGCACTGTTATCTCTGCAGTCACACTCGGATCTATCCTTCTCTTCCTGCTCCTGTTGCGTTATCTCTGCAGTCACACTCGGATCTATCCTTCTCTTCCTGCTCCTGTACCGTTATCTCTGCAGTCACACTCGGATCTATCCTTCTCTTCCTGCTCCTGCACTGTTATCTCTGCAGTCACACTCGGATCTATCCTTCTCTTCCTGCTCCTGTTGCGTTATCTCTGCAGTCACACTCGGATCTATCCTTCTCTTCCTGCTCCTGTACCGTTATCTCTGCAGTCACACTCGGATCTATCCTTCTCTTCCTGCTCCTGCACTGTTATCTCTGCAGTCACACTCGGATCTATCCTTCTCTTCCTGCTCCTGCACTGTTATCTCTGCAGTCACACTCGGATCTATGCTTCTCTTCCTGCTCCTGTAGCGTTATCTCTGCAGTCACACTCGGATCTATCCTTCTCTTCCTGCTCCTGCACCGTTATCTCTGCAGTCACACTCGGATCTATCCTTCTCTTCCTGCTCCTGTACCGTTATCTCTGCAGTTACACTCGGATCTATCCTTCTCTTCCTGCTCCTGTAGCGTTATCTCTGCAGTCACACTCGGATCTATCCTTCTCTTCCTCCTCCTGTCGCGTTATCCCTGCAGTCACACACGGATCTATCCTTCTCTTCCTGCTCCTGCACCGTTATCTCTGCAGTTACACTCGGATCTATCCTTCTCTTCCTGCTCCTGTACCGTTATCTCTGCAGTCACACTCGGATCTATCCTTCTCTTCCTGCTCCTGTACCTTTATCCCTGCAGTCACACTCGGATCTATCCTTCTCTTCCTGCTCCTGTAGCGTTATCTCTGCTGTCACACTCGGATCTATCCTTCTCTTGCTGCTCCTGTACCGTTATCTCTGCAGTCACACTCAGATCTATCCTTCTCTTCCTGCTCCTGCACCGTTATCTCTGCAGTCAAACTCGGATCTATCCTTCTCTTCCTGCTCCTGTACGGTTATCTCTGCAGTCACACTCGGATCTATCCTTCTCTTCCTGCTCCTGCACCGTTATCTCTGCAGTCACACTCGGATCTATCCTTCTCTTACTGCTCCTGTACCGTTATCTCTGCAGTCACACTCGGATCTATCCTTCTCTTCCTGCTCCTGTACCGTTATCTCTGCAGTCACACTCGGATCTATCCTTCTCTTCCTGCTCCTGCACTGTTATCTCTGCAGTCACACTCGGATCTATCCTTCTCTTCCTGCTCCTGCACTGTTATCTCTGCAGTCACACTCGGATCTATCCTTCTCTTCCTGCTCCTGTCGCGTTATCCCTGCAGTCTCACTCGGATCTATCCTTCTCTTCCTGCTCCTGCACTGTTATCTCTGCAGTCACACTCGGATCTATCCTTCTCTTCCTGCTCCTGTTGCGGTATCTCTGCAGTCACACTCGGTTCTATCCTTCTCTTCCTGCTCCTGTCGCGTTATCTCTGCAGTCACACTCGGATCTATCCTTCTCTTCCTGCTCCTGCACTGTTATCTCTGCAGTCACACTCGGATCTATCCTTCACTTCCTGCTCCTGTATCGTTATCTCTGCAGTCACACTCGGATCTATCCTTCTCTTCCTGCTCCTGCATTGTTATCCCTGCAGTCACACTCGGATCTATCCTTCTCTTCCTGCTCCTGCACTGTTATCTCTGCAGTCACACTCGGATCTATCCTTCTCTTCCTGCTCCTGTAGCGTTATCTCTGCAGTCACACTCGGATCTATCCTTCTCTTCCTGCTCCTGCACCGTTATCTCTGCAGTCACACTCGGATCTATCCTTCTCTTCCTGCTCCTGTACCGTTATCTCTGCAGTTACACTCGGATCTATCCTTCTCTTCCTGCTCCTGTAGCGTTATCTCTGCAGTCACACTCGGATCTATCCTTCTCTTCCTGCTCCTGCACTGTTATCTCTGCAGTCACACTCGGATCTATCCTTCTCTTCCTGCTCCTGTCGCGTTATCCCTGCAGTCACACTCGGATCTATCCTTCTCTTCCTGCTCCTGCACCGTTATCTCTGCAGTTACACTCGGATCTATCCTTCTCTTCCTGCTCCTGTACCGTTATCTCTGCAGTCACACTCGGATCTATCCTTCTCTTCCTGCTCCTGTACCTTTATCCCTGCAGTCACACTCGGATCTATCCTTCTCTTGCTGCTCCTGTACCGTTATCTCTGCAGTCACACTCAGATCTATCCTTCTCTTCCTGCTCCTGCACTGTTATCTCTGCAGTCACACTCGGATCTCTCCTTCTCTTCCTGCTCCTGCACCGTTATCTCTGCAGTCACACTCGGATCTATCCTTCTCTTCCTGCTCCAGTACCGTTATCTCTGCAGTCACACTCGGATCTATCCTTCTCTTCCTGCTCCTGCACCGTTATCTCTGCAGTCGCACTCGGATCTATCCTTCTCTTCCTGCTCCTGTCGCGTTATCCCTGCAGTCTCACTCGGATCTATCCTTCTCTTCCTGCTCCTGCACTGTTATCTCTGCAGTCACACTCGGATCTATCCTTCTCTTCCTGCTCCTGTTGCGTTATCTCTGCAGTCACACTCGGTTCTATCCTTCTCTTCCTGCTCCTGCACTGTTATCTCTGCAGTCACACTCGGATCTATCCTTCTCTTCCTGCTCCTGTTGCGTTATCTCTGCAGTCACACTCGGATCTATCCTTCTCTTCCTGCTCCTGTACCGTTATCTCTGCAGTCACACTCGGATCTATCCTTCTCTTCCTGCTCCTGCACTGTTATCTCTGCAGTCACACTCGGATCTATCCTTCTCTTCCTGCTCCTGTTGCGTTATCTCTGCAGTCACACTCGGATCTATCCTTCTCTTCCTGCTCCTGTACCGTTATCTCTGCAGTCACACTCGGATCTATCCTTCTCTTCCTGCTCCTGCACTGTTATCTCTGCAGTCACACTCGGATCTATCCTTCTCTTCCTGCTCCTGCACTGTTATCTCTGCAGTCACACTCGGATCTATGCTTCTCTTCCTGCTCCTGTAGCGTTATCTCTGCAGTCACACTCGGATCTATCCTTCTCTTCCTGCTCCTGCACCGTTATCTCTGCAGTCACACTCGGATCTATCCTTCTCTTCCTGCTCCTGTACCGTTATCTCTGCAGTTACACTCGGATCTATCCTTCTCTTCCTGCTCCTGTAGCGTTATCTCTGCAGTCACACTCGGATCTATCCTTCTCTTCCTCCTCCTGTCGCGTTATCCCTGCAGTCACACACGGATCTATCCTTCTCTTCCTGCTCCTGCACCGTTATCTCTGCAGTTACACTCGGATCTATCCTTCTCTTCCTGCTCCTGTACCGTTATCTCTGCAGTCACACTCGGATCTATCCTTCTCTTCCTGCTCCTGTACCTTTATCCCTGCAGTCACACTCGGATCTATCCTTCTCTTCCTGCTCCTGTAGCGTTATCTCTGCTGTCACACTCGGATCTATCCTTCTCTTGCTGCTCCTGTACCGTTATCTCTGCAGTCACACTCAGATCTATCCTTCTCTTCCTGCTCCTGCACCGTTATCTCTGCAGTCAAACTCGGATCTATCCTTCTCTTCCTGCTCCTGTACGGTTATCTCTGCAGTCACACTCGGATCTATCCTTCTCTTCCTGCTCCTGCACCGTTATCTCTGCAGTCACACTCGGATCTATCCTTCTCTTACTGCTCCTGTACCGTTATCTCTGCAGTCACACTCGGATCTATCCTTCTCTTCCTGCTCCTGTACCGTTATCTCTGCAGTCACACTCGGATCTATCCTTCTCTTCCTGCTCCTGCACTGTTATCTCTGCAGTCACACTCGGATCTATCCTTCTCTTCCTGCTCCTGCACTGTTATCTCTGCAGTCACACTCGGATCTATCCTTCTCTTCCTGCTCCTGTCGCGTTATCCCTGCAGTCTCACTCGGATCTATCCTTCTCTTCCTGCTCCTGCACTGTTATCTCTGCAGTCACACTCGGATCTATCCTTCTCTTCCTGCTCCTGTTGCGGTATCTCTGCAGTCACACTCGGTTCTATCCTTCTCTTCCTGCTCCTGTCGCGTTATCTCTGCAGTCACACTCGGATCTATCCTTCTCTTCCTGCTCCTGCACTGTTATCTCTGCAGTCACACTCGGATCTATCCTTCACTTCCTGCTCCTGTATCGTTATCTCTGCAGTCACACTCGGATCTATCCTTCTCTTCCTGCTCCTGCATTGTTATCCCTGCAGTCACACTCGGATCTATCCTTCTCTTCCTGCTCCTGCACTGTTATCTCTGCAGTCACACTCGGATCTATCCTTCTCTTCCTGCTCCTGTAGCGTTATCTCTGCAGTCACACTCGGATCTATCCTTCTCTTCCTGCTCCTGCACCGTTATCTCTGCAGTCACACTCGGATCTATCCTTCTCTTCCTGCTCCTGTACCGTTATCTCTGCAGTTACACTCGGATCTATCCTTCTCTTCCTGCTCCTGTAGCGTTATCTCTGCAGTCACACTCGGATCTATCCTTCTCTTCCTGCTCCTGCACTGTTATCTCTGCAGTCACACTCGGATCTATCCTTCTCTTCCTGCTCCTGTCGCGTTATCCCTGCAGTCACACTCGGATCTATCCTTCTCTTCCTGCTCCTGCACCGTTATCTCTGCAGTTACACTCGGATCTATCCTTCTCTTCCTGCTCCTGTACCGTTATCTCTGCAGTCACACTCGGATCTATCCTTCTCTTCCTGCTCCTGTACCTTTATCCCTGCAGTCACACTCGGATCTATCCTTCTCTTGCTGCTCCTGTACCGTTATCTCTGCAGTCACACTCAGATCTATCCTTCTCTTCCTGCTCCTGCACCGTTATCTCTGCAGTCAAACTCGGATCTATCCTTCTCTTCCTGCTCCTGTACCGTTATCTCTGCAGTCACACTCGGATCTATCCTTCTCTTCCTGCTCCTGTACCGTTATCTCTGCAGTCACACTCGGATCTATCCTTCTGTTCCTGCTCCTGTAGCGTTATCTCTGCAGTCACACTCGGATCTATCCTTCTCTTCCTGCTCCTGCACCGTTATCTCTGCAGTCAAACTCGGATCTATCCTTCTCTTCCTGCTCCTGTACGGTTATCTCTGCAGTCACACTCGGATCTATCCTTCTCTTGCTGCTCCTGTACCGTTATCTCTGCAGTCACACTCGGATCTATCCTTCTCTTCCTGCTCCTGTACCGTTATCTCTGCAGTCACACTCGGATCTATCCTTCTCTTCCTGCTCCTGTAGCGTTATCTCTGCAGTCACACTCGGATCTATCCTTCTCTTCCTGCTCCTGCACCGTTATCTCTGCAGTCACACTCGGATCTATCCTTCTCTTCCTGCTCCTGTTGCGTTATCCCTGCAGTCACACTCGGATCTCTCCTTCTCTTCCTGCTCCTGTAGCGTTATCTCTGCAGTCACACTCGGATCTCTCCTTCTCTTCCTGCTCCTGCACCGTTATCTCTGCAGTCACACTCGGATCTATCCTACTCTTCCTACTCCTGTACCGTTATCTCTGCAGTCACATTCGGATCTATCCTTCTCTTCCTGCTCCTGTCGCGTTATCCCTGCAGTCTCACTCGGATCTATCCTTCTCTTCCTGCTCCTGCACTGTTATCTCTGCAGTCACACTCGGATCTATCCTTCTCTTCCTGCTCCTGTAGCGTTATCTCTGCAGTCACACTCGGTTCTATCCTTCTCTTCCTGCTCCTGTCGCGTTATCTCTGCAGTCACACTCGGATCTATCCTTCTCTTCCTGCTCCTGTACCGTTATCTCTGCAGTCACACTCGGATCTATCCTTCTCTTCCTGCTCCTGCACTGTTATCTCTGCAGTCACACTCGGATCCATCCTTCTCTTCCTGCTCCTGTACCGTTATCTCTGCAGTCACACTCGGATCTATCCTTCTCTTCCTGCTCCTGCACTGTTATCTCTGCAGTCACACTCGGATCTATCCTTCTCTTCCTGCTCCTGCACCGTTATCTCTGCAGTCACACTCGGATCTATCCTTCTCTTCCTGCTCCTGTAGCGTTATCTCTGCAGTCACACTCGGATCTATCCTTCTCTACCTGCTCCTGCACCGTTATCTCTGCAGTCACACTCGGATCTATCCTTCACTTCCTGCTCCTGTATCGTTATCTCTGCAGTCACACTCGGATCTATCCTTCTCTTCCTGCTCCTGCACTGTTATCTCTGCAGTCACACTCGGATCTATCCTTCTCTTCCTGCTCCTGCACCGTTATCTCTGCAGTCACACTCGGATCTATCCTTCTCTTCCTGCTCCTGTACCGTTATCTCTGCAGTCACACTCGGATCTATCCTTCTCTTCCTGCTCCTGCACCGTTATCTCTGCAGTCACACTCGGATCTATCCTTCTCTTCCTGCTCCTGTAGCGTTATCTCTGCAGTCACACTCGGATCTATCCTTCTCTACCTGCTCCTGCACCGTTATCTCTGCAGTCACACTCGGATCTATCCTTCACTTCCTGCTCCTGTATCGTTATCTCTGCAGTCACACTCGGATCTATCCTTCTCTTCCTGCTCCTGCACTGTTATCTCTGCAGTCACACTCGGATCTATCCTTCTCTTCCTGCTCCTGCACCGTTATCTCTGCAGTCACACTCGGATCTATCCTTCTCTTCCTGCTCCTGTTGCGTTATCTCTGCAGTCACACTCGGATCTATCCTTCTCTTCCTGCTCCTGCACTGTTATCTCTGCAGTCACACTCGGATCTATCCTTCTCTTCCTGCTCCTGCACCGTTATCTCTGCAGTCACACTCGGATCTATCCTTCACTTCCTGCTCCTGTATCGTTATCTCTGCAGTCACACTCGGATCTATCCTTCTCTTCCTGCTCCTGCACTGTTATCCCTGCAGTCACACTCGGATCTATCCTTCTCTTCCTGCTCCTGCACTGTTATCTCTGCAGTCACACTCGGATCTATCCTTCTCTTCCTGCTCCTGTAGCGTTATCTCTGCAGTCACACTCGGATCTATCCTTCTCTTCCTGCTCCTGCACTGTTATCTCTGCAGTCACACTCGGATCTATCCTTCTCTTCCTGCTCCTGTACCGTTATCTCTGCAGTCACACTCGGATCTATCCTTCTCTTCCTGCTCCTCTAGCGTTATCTCTGCAGTCACACTCGGATCTATCCTTCTCTTCCTGCTCCTGTACCGTTATCTCTGCAGTCACACTCGGATCTATCCTTCTCTTCCTGCTCCTGCACTGTTATCTCTGCAGTCACACTCGGATCTATCCTTCTCTTCCTGCTCCTCTAGCGTTATCTCTGCAGTCACACTCGGATCTATCCTTCTCTTCCTGCTCCTGTACCGTTATCTCTGCAGTCACACTCGGATCTATCCTTCTCTTCCTGCTCCTGCACTGTTATCTCTGCAGTCACACTCGGATCTATCCTTCTCTTCCTGCTCCTGCACTGTTATCTCTGCAGTCACACTCGGATCTATCCTTCTCTTCCTGCTCCTGTTGCGTTATCTCTGCAGTCACACTCGGTTCTATCCTTCTCTTCCTGCTCCTGTCGCGTTATCTCTGCAGTCACACTCGGATCTATCCTTCTCTTCCTGCTCCTGTAGCGTTATCTCTGCAGTCACACTCGGATCTATCCTTCTCTTCCTGCTCCTGCACTGTTATCTCTGCAGTCACACTCGGATCTATCCTTCTCTTCCTGCTCCTGCACTGTTATCTCTGTAGTCACTCTCGGATCTATCCTTCTCTTCCTGCTCCTGCACTGTTATCTCTGCAGTCACACTCGGATCTATCCTTCTCTTCCTGCTCCTGCACTGTTATCTCTGTAGTCACTCTCGGATCTATCCTTCTCTTCCTGCTCCTGCACCGTTATCTCTGCAGTCACACTCGGATCTATCCTTCTCTTCCTGCTCCTGCACCGTTATCTCTGCAGTCACACTCGGATCTATCCTTCACTTCCTGCTCCTGTATCGTTATCTCTGCAGTCACACTCGGATCTGTCCTTCTCTTCCTGCTCCTGTCGCGTTATCTCTGTAGTCACACTCGGATCTATCCTTCTCTTCCTGCTCCTGCACTGTTATCTCTGCAGTCACACTCGGATCTATCCTTCTCTTCCTGCTCCTGCACTGTTATCTCTGCAGTCACACACGGATCTATCCTTCTCTTCCTGCTCCTGCACCGTTATCTCTGCAGTCACACCCGGATCTATCCTTCTCTTCCTGCTCCTGCACTGTTATCTCTGCAGTCACACTCGGATCTATCCTTCTCTTCCTGCTCCTGTAGCGTTATCTCTGCAGTCACACTCGGATCTATCCTTCTCTTCCTGCTCCTGCACCGTTATCTCTGCAGTCACACACGGATCTATCCTTCTCTTCCTGCTCCTGTACCGTTATCTCTGCAGTTACACTCGGATCTATCCTTCTCTCCCTGCTCCTGTAGCGTTATCTCTGCAGTCACACTCGGATCTATCCTTCTCTTCCTGCTCCTGTCGCGTTATCCCTGCAGTCACACTCGGATCTATCCTTCTCTTCCTGCTCCTGCACCGTTATCTCTGCAGTTACACTCGGATCTATCCTTCTCTTCCTGCTCCTGTAGCGTTATCTCTGCAGTCACACTCGGATCTATCCTTCTCTTGCTGCTCCTGTACCGTTATCTCTGCAGTCACACTCAGATCTATCCTTCTCTTCCTGCTCCTGCACCGTTATCTCTGCAGTCAAACTCGGATCTATCCTTCTCTTCCTGCTCCTGTACGGTTATCTCTGCAGTCACACTCGGATCTATCCTTCTCTTGCTGCTCCTGTACCGTTATCTCTGCAGTCACACTCGGATCTATCCTTCTCTTCCTGCTCCTGTACCGTTATCTCTGCAGTCACACTCGGTTCTATCCTTCTCTTCCTGCTCCTGTACCGTTATCTCTGCAGTCACACTCGGATCTATCCTTCTCTTCCTGCTCCTGTAGCGTTATCTCTGCAGTCACACTCGGATCTATCCTTCTCTTCCTGCTCCTGCACCGTTATCTCTGCAGTCACACTCGGATCTATCCTTCTCTTCCTGCTCCTGTTGCGTTATCCCTGCAGTCACACTCGGATCTATCCTTCTCTTCCTGCTCCTGCACCGTTATCTCTGCAGTCACACTCGGATCTATCCTTCTCTTCCTGCTCCTGTAGCGTTATCTCTGCAGTCACACTCGGATCTCTCCTTCTCTTCCTGCTCCTGCACCGTTATCTCTGCAGTCACACTCGGATCTATCCTACTCTTCCTACTCCTGTACCGTTATCTCTGCAGTCACACTCGGATCTATCCTTCTCTTCCTGCTCCTGCACCGTTATCTCTGCAGTCACACTCGGATCTATCCTTCTCTTCCTGCTCCTGCACCGTTATCTCTGCAGTCACACTCGGATCTATCCTTCTCTTCCTGCTCCTGCACCGTTATCTCTGCAGTCACACTCGGATCTATCCTTCACTTCCTGCTCCTGTATCGTTATCTCTGCAGTCACACTCGGATCTCTCCTTCTCTTCCTGCTCCTGCACTGTTATCTCTGCAGTCACACTCGGATCTATCCTTCTCTTCCTGCTCCTGCACCGTTATCTCTGCAGTCACACTCGGATCTATCCTTCTCTTCCTGCTCCTGTAGCGTTATCTCTGCAGTCACACTCGGATCTATCCTTCTCTTCCTGCTCCTGCACTGTTATCTCTGCAGTCACACTCGGATCTATCCTTCTCTTCCTGCTCCTGCACCGTTATCTCTGCAGTCACACTCGGATCTATCCTTCACTTCCTGCTCCTGTATCGTTATCTCTGCAGTCACACTCGGATCTATCCTTCTCTTCCTGCTCCTGCACTGTTATCCCTGCAGTCACACTCGGATCTATCCTTCTCTTCCTGCTCCTGCACTGTTATCTCTGCAGTCACACTCGGATCTATCCTTCTCTTCCTGCTCCTGTAGCGTTATCTCTGCAGTCACACTCGGATCTATCCTTCTCTTCCTGCTCCTGCACTGTTATCTCTGCAGTCACACTCGGATCTATCCTTCTCTTCCTGCTCCTGTAGCGTTATCTCTGCAGTCACACTCGGATCTATCCTTCTCTTCCTGCTCCTGCACTGTTATCCCTGCAGTCACACTCGGATCTATCCTTCTCTTCCTGCTCCTGCACTGTTATCTCTGCAGTCACACTCGGATCTATCCTTCTCTTCCTGCTCCTGTAGCGTTATCTCTGCAGTCACACTCGGATCTATCCTTCTCTTCCTGCTCCTGCACTGTTATCTCTGCAGTCACACTCGGATCTATCCTTCTCTTCCTGCTCCTGTACCGTTATCTCTGCAGTCACACTCGGATCTATCCTTCTCTTCCTGCTCCTGCACTGTTATCTCTGCAGTCACACTCGGATCTATCCTTCTCTTCCTGCTCCTGTACCGTTATCCCTGCAGTCACACTCGGATCTATCCTTCTCTTCCTGCTCCTGTAGCGTTATCTCTGCAGTCACACTCGGATCTATCCTTCTCTTCCTGCTCCTGCACCGTTATCTCTGCAGTCACACTCGGATCTATCCTTCTCTTCCTGCTCCTGCACTGTTATCTCTGCAGTCACACTCGGATCTATCCTTCTCTTACTGCTCCTGTAGCGTTAACTCTGCAGTCACACTCGGATCTATCCTTCTCTTCCTGCTCCTGCACTGTTATCTCTGCAGTCACACTCGGATCTATCCTTCTCTTCCTGTTCCTGTAGCGTTATCTCTGCAGTCACACTCGGATCTATCCTTCTCTTCCTGCTCCTGTAGCGTTATCTCTGCAGTCACACTCGGATCTATCCTTCTCTTCCTGCTCCTGTCGCGTTATCCCTGCACTCACACTCGGATCTATCCTTCTCTTCCTGCTCCTGTAGCGTTATCTCTGCAGTCACACTCGGATCTATCCTTCTCTTCCTGCTCCTGCACCGTTATCTCTGCAGTTACACTCGGATCTATCCTTCTCTTCCTGCTCCTGTAGCGTTATCTCTGCAGTCACACTCGGATCTATCCTTCTCTTCCTGCTCCTGCACCGTTATCTCTGCAGTCACACTCGGATCTATCCTTCTCTTGCTGCTCCTGTACCGTTATCTCTGCAGTCACACTCAGATCTATCCTTCTCTTCCTGCTCCTGCACCGTTATCTCTGCAGTCAAACTCGGATCTATCCTTCTCTTCCTGCTCCTGTACGGTTATCTCTGCAGTCACACTCGGATCTATCCTTCTCTTGCTGCTCCTGTACCGTTATCTCTGCAGTCACACTCGGATCTATCCTTCTCTTGCTGCTCCTGTACCGTTATCTCTGCAGTCACACTCGGATCTATCCTTCTCTTGCTGCTCCTGTACCGTTATCTCTGCAGTCACACTCGGATCTATCCTTCTCTTCCTGCTCCTGTAGCGTTATCTCTGCAGTCACACTCGGATCTATCCTTCTCTTCCTGCTCCTGCACCGTTATCTCTGCAGTCACACTCGGATCTATCCTTCTCTTCCTGCTCCTGCACCGTTATCTCTGCTGTCACACTCGGATCTATCCTTCTCTTGCTGCTCCTGTACCGTTATCTCTGCAGTCACACTCGGATCTATCCTTCTCTTCCTGCTCCTGTAGCGTTATCCCTGCAGTCACACTCGGATCTATCCTTCTCTTCCTGCTCCTGTTGCGTTATCTCTGCAGTCACACTCGGATCTATCCTTCTCTTCCTGCTCCTGTACCGTTATCCCTGCAGTCACACTCAGATCTATCCTTCTCTTCCTGCTCCTGTACCGTTATCTCTGCAGTCTCACTCGGATCTATCCTTCTCTTCCTGCTCCTGCACTGTTATCTCTGCAGTCACACTCGGATCTATCCTTCTCTTCCTGCTCCTGCACTGTTATCTCTGCAGTCACACTCGGATCTATCCTTCTCTTCCTGTTCCTGTAGCGTTATCTCTGCAGTCACACTCGGATCTATCCTTCTCTTCCTGCTCCTGTAGCGTTATCTCTGCAGTCACACTCGGATCTATCCTTCTCTTCCTGCTCCTGTCGCGTTATCCCTGCACTCACACTCGGATCTATCCTTCTCTTCCTGCTCCTGTAGCGTTATCTCTGCAGTCACACTCGGATCTATCCTTCTCTTCCTGCTCCTGCACCGTTATCTCTGCAGTTACACTCGGATCTATCCTTCTCTTCCTGCTCCTGTACCGTTATCTCTGCAGTCACACTCGGATCTATCCTTCTCTTCCTGCTCCTGTAGCGTTATCTCTGCAGTCACATCGGATCTATCCTTCTCTTCCTGCTCCTGCACCGTTATCTCTGCAGTCACACTCGGATCTATCCTTCTCTTGCTGCTCCTGTACCGTTATCTCTGCAGTCACACTCGGATCTATCCTTCTCTTCCTGCTCCTGCACCGTTATCTCTGCAGTCACACTCGGATCTATCCTTCTCTTCCTGCTCCTGCACCGTTATCTCTGCAGTCACACTCGGATCTATCCTTCTCTTGCTGCTCCTGTACCGTTATCTCTGCAGTCACACTCGGATCTATCCTTCTCTTCCTGCTCCTGCACCGTTATCTCTGCAGTCACACTCGGATCTATCCTTCTCTTCCTGCTCCTGCACCGTTATCTCTGCAGTCACACTCGGATCTATCCTTCTCTTCCTGCTCCTGTACCGTTATCTCTGCAGTCACATTCAGATCTATCCTTCTCTTCCTGCTCCTGCACCGTTATCTCTGCAGTCAAACTCGGATCTATCCTTCTCTTCCTGCTCCTGTACGGTTATCTCTGCAGTCACACTCGGATCTATCCTTCTCTTGCTGCTCCTGTACCGTTATCTCTGCAGTCACACTCGGATCTATCCTTCTCTTGCTGCTCCTGTACCGTTATCTCTGCAGTCACACTCGGATCTATCCTTCTCTTGCTGCTCCTGTACCGTTATCTCTGCAGTCACACTCGGATCTATCCTTCTCTTCCTGCTCCTGTAGCGTTATCTCTGCAGTCACACTCGGATCTATCCTTCTCTTCCTGCTCCTGCACCGTTATCTCTGCAGTCACACTCGGATCTATCCTTCTCTTCCTGCTCCTGTTGCGTTATCCCTGCAGTCACACTCGGATCTATCCTTCTCTTCCTGCTCCTGTAGCGTTATCTCTGCAGTCACACTCGGATCTCTCCTTCTCTTCCTGCTCCTGCACCGTTATCTCTGCAGTCACACTCGGATCTATCCTTCTCTTCCTGCTCCTGTACCGTTATCTCTGCAGTCACACTCGGATCTATCCTTCTCTTCCTGCTCCTGTACCGTTATCTCTGCAGTCTCACTCGGATCTATCCTTCTCTTCCTGCTCCTGCACTGTTATCTCTGCAGTCACACTCGGATCTATCCTTCTCTTCCTGCTCCTGTAGCGTTATCTCTGCAGTCACACTCGGATCTATCCTTCTCTTCCTGCTCCTGCACTGTTATCTCTGCAGTCACACTCGGATCTATCCTTCTCTTCCTGCTCCTGTAGCGTTATCTCTGCAGTCACACTCGGATCTATCCTTCTCTTCCTGCTCCTGTACCGTTATCTCTGCAGTCACACTCGGATCTATCCTTCTCTTCCTGCTCCTGCACTGTTATCTCTGCAGTCACACTCGGATCTATCCTTCTCTTCCTGCTCCTGTACCGTTATCTCTGCAGTCACACTCGGATCTATCCTTCTCTTCCTGCTCCTGCACTGTTATCTCTGCAGTCACACTCGGATCTATCCTTCTCTTCCTGCTCCTGCACCGTTATCTCTGCAGTCACACTCGGATCTATCCTTCTCTTCCTGCTCCTGTAGCGTTATCTCTGCAGTCACACTCGGATCTATCCTTCTCTACCTGCTCCTGCACTGTTATCTCTGCAGTCACACTCGGATCTATCCTTCTCTTCCTGCTCCTGCACTGTTATCTCTGCAGTCACACTCGGATCTATCCTTCTCTTCCTGCTCCTGCACCGTTATCTCTGCAGTCACACTCGGATCTATCCTTCACTTCCTGCTCCTGTATCGTTATCTCTGCAGTCACACTCGGATCTATCCTTCTCTTCCTGCTCCTGCACTGTTATCCCTGCAGTCACACTCGGATCTATCCTTCTCTTCCTGCTCCTGCACTGTTATCTCTGCAGTCACACTCGGATCTATCCTTCTCTTCCTGCTCCTGTAGCGTTATCTCTGCAGTCACACTCGGATCTATCCTTCTCTTCCTGCTCCTGCACCGTTATCTCTGCAGTCACACTCGGATCTATCCTTCTCTTCCTGCTCCTGTTGTGTTATGCCTGCAGTCACACTCGGATCTATCCTTCTATTCCTGCTCCTGTCGCATTATCTCTGTAGTCACACTCGGATCTATCCTTCTCTTCCTGCTCCTGTAGCGTCATCTCTGCAGTCACACTCGGATCTATCCTTCTCTTCCTGCTCCTGCACCGTTATCTCTGCAGTCACACTCGGATCTATCCTTCTATTCCTGCTCCTATAGCGTTATCCCTGCAGTCACACTCGGATCTATCCTTCTCTTCCTGCTCCTGTACCGTTATCTCTGCAGTCACACTCGGATCTATCCTTCTCTTCCTGCTCCTGTAGCATTATCTCTGCAGTCACACCCGGATCTATCCTACTCTTCCTGCTCGTGTAGCGTTATCTCTGCATTCACACTCGGATCTATCCTTCTCTTCCTGCTCCTGCACTGTTATCTCTGCAGTCACACTCGGATCTATCCTTCTCTTCCTGCTCCTGCACTGTTATCTCTGCAGTCACACTCGGATCTATCCTTCTCTTCCTGCTCCTGTAGCGTTATCTCTGCAGTCACACTCGGATCTATCATTCTCTTCCTGCTCCTGCACTGTTATCTCTGCAGTCACACTCGGATCTATCGTTCTCTTCCTGCTCCTGCACCGTTATCCCTGCAGTCACTCTCGGATCTATCCTTCTCTTCCTGCTCCTGCACCGTTATCCCTGCAGTCACACTCGGATCTATCCTTCTCTTCCTGCTCCTGCACCGTTATCCCTGCAGTCACACTCGGATCTATCCTTCTCTTTCTGCTCCTGCACCGTTATCTCTGCAGTCACACTCGGATCTATCCTTCTCTTCCTGCTCCTGCACTGTTATCTCTGCAGTCACACTCGGATCTATCCTTCTCTTCCTGCTCCTGTAGCGTTATCTCTGCAGTCACACTCGGATCTATCCTTCTCTTCCTGCTCCTGTACCGTTATCTCTGCAGTCACACTCGGATCTATCCTTCTCTTCCTGCTCCTGCACCGTTATCTCTGCAGTCACACTCGGATCTATCCTTCTCTTCCTGCTCCTGCACTGTTATCTATGCATTCACACTCGGATCTATCCTTCTCTTCCTGCTCCTGCACCGTTATCCCTGCAGTCACACTCGGATCTATCCTTCTCTTCCTGCTCCTGTAGCATTATCTCTGCAGTCACACCCGGATCTATCCTACTCTTCCTGCTCGTGTAGCGTTATCTCTGCAGTCACACTCGGATCTATCCTTCTCTTCCTGCTCCTGCACTGTTATCTCTGCAGTCACACTCGGATCTATCCTTCTCTTCCTGCTCCTGCACTGTTATCTCTGCAGTCACACTCGGATCTATCCTTCTCTTCCTGCTCCTGTACCGTTATCTCTGCAGTCACACTCGGATCTATCCTTCTCTTCCTGCTCCTGCACTGTTATCTCTGCAGTCACACTCGGATCTATCCTTCTCTTCCTGCTCCTGCACCGTTATCTCTGCAGTCACACTCGGATCTATCCTTCTCTTCCTGCTCCTGTAGCGTTATCTCTGCAGTCACACTCGGATCTATCCTTCTCTACCTGCTCCTGCACTGTTATCTCTGCAGTCACACTCGGATCTATCCTTCTCTTCCTGCTCCTGCACTGTTATCTCTGCAGTCACACTCGGATCTATCCTTCTCTTCCTGCTCCTGCACCGTTATCTCTGCAGTCACACTCGGATCTATCCTTCACTTCCTGCTCCTGTATCGTTATCTCTGCAGTCACACTCGGATCTATCCTTCTCTTCCTGCTCCTGCACTGTTATCCCTGCAGTCACACTCGGATCTATCCTTCTCTTCCTGCTCCTGCACTGTTATCTCTGCAGTCACACTCGGATCTATCCTTCTCTTCCTGCTCCTGCACCGTTATCTCTGCAGTCACACTCGGATCTATCCTTCACTTCCTGCTCCTGTATCGTTATCTCTGCAGTCACACTCGGATCTATCCTTCTCTTGCTGCTCCTGTACCGTTATCTCTGCAGTCACACTCGGATCTATCCTTCTCTTCCTGCTCCTGTAGCGTTATCCCTGCAGTCACACTCGGATCTATCCTTCTCTTCCTGCTCCTGTTGCGTTATCTCTGCAGTCACACTCGGATCTATCCTTCTCTTCCTGCTCCTGTACCGTTATCCCTGCAGTCACACTCGGATCTATCCTTCTCTTCCTGCTCCTGTACCGTTATCTCTGCAGTCACACTCGGATCTATCCTTCTCTTCCTGCTCCTGCATTGTTATCTCTGCAGTCACACTCGGATCTATCCTTCTCTTCCTGTTCCTGTAGCGTTATCTCTGCAGTCACACTCGGATCTATCCTTCTCTTCCTGCTCCTGTAGCGTTATCTCTGCAGTCACACTCGGATCTATCCTTCTCTTCCTGCTCCTGTCGCGTTATCCCTGCACTCACACTCGGATCTATCCTTCTCTTCCTGCTCCTGTAGCGTTATCTCTGCAGTCACACTCGGATCTATCCTTCTCTTCCTGCTCCTGCACCGTTATCTCTGCAGTTACACTCGGATCTATCCTTCTCTTCCTGCTCCTGTACCGTTATCTCTGCAGTCACACTCGGATCTATCCTTCTCTTCCTGCTCCTGTAGCGTTATCTCTGCAGTCACATCGGATCTATCCTTCTCTTCCTGCTCCTGCACCGTTATCTCTGCAGTCACACTCGGATCTATCCTTCTCTTGCTGCTCCTGTACCGTTATCTCTGCAGTCACACTCGGATCTATCCTTCTCTTCCTGCTCCTGCACCGTTATCTCTGCAGTCACACTCGGATCTATCCTTCTCTTCCTGCTCCTGCACCGTTATCTCTGCAGTCACACTCGGATCTATCCTTCTCTTGCTGCTCCTGTACCGTTATCTCTGCAGTCACACTCGGATCTATCCTTCTCTTCCTGCTCCTGCACCGTTATCTCTGCAGTCACACTCGGATCTATCCTTCTCTTCCTGCTCCTGCACCGTTATCTCTGCAGTCACACTCGGATCTATCCTTCTCTTCCTGCTCCTGTACCGTTATCTCTGCAGTCACACTCAGATCTATCCTTCTCTTCCTGCTCCTGCACCGTTATCTCTGCAGTCAAACTCGGATCTATCCTTCTCTTCCTGCTCCTGTACGGTTATCTCTGCAGTCACACTCGGATCTATCCTTCTCTTGCTGCTCCTGTACCGTTATCTCTGCAGTCACACTCGGATCTATCCTTCTCTTGCTGCTCCTGTACCGTTATCTCTGCAGTCACACTCGGATCTATCCTTCTCTTGCTGCTCCTGTACCGTTATCTCTGCAGTCACACTCGGATCTATCCTTCTCTTCCTGCTCCTGTAGCGTTATCTCTGCAGTCACACTCGGATCTATCCTTCTCTTCCTGCTCCTGCACCGTTATCTCTGCAGT
This sequence comes from Heterodontus francisci, assembly GCF_036365525.1. NCBI lineage: Eukaryota > Metazoa > Chordata > Chondrichthyes > Heterodontiformes > Heterodontidae > Heterodontus > Heterodontus francisci. The sequence goes on along the minus strand of NC_090375.1, from coordinate 1,803,905 downwards.
CACACTCGGATCTATCCTTCTCTTCCTGCTCCTGTTGCGTTATCCCTGCAGTCACACTCGGATCTATCCTTCTCTTCCTGCTCCTGTAGCGTTATCTCTGCAGTCACACTCGGATCTCTCCTTCTCTTCCTGCTCCTGCACCGTTATCTCTGCAGTCACACTCGGATCTATCCTTCTCTTCCTGCTCCTGTACCGTTATCTCTGCAGTCACACTCGGATCTATCCTTCTCTTCCTGCTCCTGTACCGTTATCTCTGCAGTCTCACTCGGATCTATCCTTCTCTTCCTGCTCCTGCACTGTTATCTCTGCAGTCACACTCGGATCTATCCTTCTCTTCCTGCTCCTGTAGCGTTATCTCTGCAGTCACACTCGGATCTATCCTTCTCTTCCTGCTCCTGCACTGTTATCTCTGCAGTCACACTCGGATCTATCCTTCTCTTCCTGCTCCTGTAGCGTTATCTCTGCAGTCACACTCGGATCTATCCTTCTCTTCCTGCTCCTGTACCGTTATCTCTGCAGTCACACTCGGATCTATCCTTCTCTTCCTGCTCCTGCACTGTTATCTCTGCAGTCACACTCGGATCTATCCTTCTCTTCCTGCTCCTGTACCGTTATCTCTGCAGTCACACTCGGATCTATCCTTCTCTTCCTGCTCCTGCACTGTTATCTCTGCAGTCACACTCGGATCTATCCTTCTCTTCCTGCTCCTGCACCGTTATCTCTGCAGTCACACTCGGATCTATCCTTCTCTTCCTGCTCCTGTAGCGTTATCTCTGCAGTCACACTCGGATCTATCCTTCTCTACCTGCTCCTGCACTGTTATCTCTGCAGTCACACTCGGATCTATCCTTCTCTTCCTGCTCCTGCACTGTTATCTCTGCAGTCACACTCGGATCTATCCTTCTCTTCCTGCTCCTGCACCGTTATCTCTGCAGTCACACTCGGATCTATCCTTCACTTCCTGCTCCTGTATCGTTATCTCTGCAGTCACACTCGGATCTATCCTTCTCTTCCTGCTCCTGCACTGTTATCCCTGCAGTCACACTCGGATCTATCCTTCTCTTCCTGCTCCTGCACTGTTATCTCTGCAGTCACACTCGGATCTATCCTTCTCTTCCTGCTCCTGTAGCGTTATCTCTGCAGTCACACTCGGATCTATCCTTCTCTTCCTGCTCCTGCACCGTTATCTCTGCAGTCACACTCGGATCTATCCTTCTCTTCCTGCTCCTGTTGTGTTATGCCTGCAGTCACACTCGGATCTATCCTTCTATTCCTGCTCCTGTCGCATTATCTCTGTAGTCACACTCGGATCTATCCTTCTCTTCCTGCTCCTGTAGCGTCATCTCTGCAGTCACACTCGGATCTATCCTTCTCTTCCTGCTCCTGCACCGTTATCTCTGCAGTCACACTCGGATCTATCCTTCTATTCCTGCTCCTATAGCGTTATCCCTGCAGTCACACTCGGATCTATCCTTCTCTTCCTGCTCCTGTACCGTTATCTCTGCAGTCACACTCGGATCTATCCTTCTCTTCCTGCTCCTGTAGCATTATCTCTGCAGTCACACCCGGATCTATCCTACTCTTCCTGCTCGTGTAGCGTTATCTCTGCAGTCACACTCGGATCTATCCTTCTCTTCCTGCTCCTGCACTGTTATCTCTGCAGTCACACTCGGATCTATCCTTCTCTTCCTGCTCCTGCACTGTTATCTCTGCAGTCACACTCGGATCTATCCTTCTCTTCCTGCTCCTGTAGCGTTATCTCTGCAGTCACACTCGGATCTATCATTCTCTTCCTGCTCCTGCACTGTTATCTCTGCAGTCACACTCGGATCTATCGTTCTCTTCCTGCTCCTGCACCGTTATCCCTGCAGTCACTCTCGGATCTATCCTTCTCTTCCTGCTCCTGCACCGTTATCCCTGCAGTCACACTCGGATCTATCCTTCTCTTCCTGCTCCTGCACCGTTATCCCTGCAGTCACACTCGGATCTATCCTTCTCTTTCTGCTCCTGCACCGTTATCTCTGCAGTCACACTCGGATCTATCCTTCTCTTCCTGCTCCTGCACTGTTATCTCTGCAGTCACACTCGGATCTATCCTTCTCTTCCTGCTCCTGTAGCGTTATCTCTGCAGTCACACTCGGATCTATCCTTCTCTTCCTGCTCCTGTACCGTTATCTCTGCAGTCACACTCGGATCTATCCTTCTCTTCCTGCTCCTGCACCGTTATCTCTGCAGTCACACTCGGATCTATCCTTCTCTTCCTGCTCCTGCACTGTTATCTATGCATTCACACTCGGATCTATCCTTCTCTTCCTGCTCCTGCACCGTTATCCCTGCAGTCACACTCGGATCTATCCTTCTCTTCCTGCTCCTGTAGCATTATCTCTGCAGTCACACCCGGATCTATCCTACTCTTCCTGCTCGTGTAGCGTTATCTCTGCAGTCACACTCGGATCTATCCTTCTCTTCCTGCTCCTGCACTGTTATCTCTGCAGTCACACTCGGATCTATCCTTCTCTTCCTGCTCCTGCACTGTTATCTCTGCAGTCACACTCGGATCTATCCTTCTCTTCCTGCTCCTGTACCGTTATCTCTGCAGTCACACTCGGATCTATCCTTCTCTTCCTGCTCCTGCACTGTTATCTCTGCAGTCACACTCGGATCTATCCTTCTCTTCCTGCTCCTGCACCGTTATCTCTGCAGTCACACTCGGATCTATCCTTCTCTTCCTGCTCCTGTAGCGTTATCTCTGCAGTCACACTCGGATCTATCCTTCTCTACCTGCTCCTGCACTGTTATCTCTGCAGTCACACTCGGATCTATCCTTCTCTTCCTGCTCCTGCACTGTTATCTCTGCAGTCACACTCGGATCTATCCTTCTCTTCCTGCTCCTGCACCGTTATCTCTGCAGTCACACTCGGATCTATCCTTCACTTCCTGCTCCTGTATCGTTATCTCTGCAGTCACACTCGGATCTATCCTTCTCTTCCTGCTCCTGCACTGTTATCCCTGCAGTCACACTCGGATCTATCCTTCTCTTCCTGCTCCTGAAGTGTTATCTCTGCAGTCACACTCGGATCTATCCTTCTCTTCCTGCTCCTGTAGCGTTATGTCTGCAGTCACAATCGGATCTATCCTTCTCTTCCTGCTCCTGCACCGTTATCTCTGCAGTCACACTCGGATCTATCCTTCTCTTCCTGCTCCTGTTGTGTTATGCCTGCAGTCACACTCGGATCTATCCTTCTATTCCTGCTCCTGTCGCATTATCTCTGTAGTCACACTCGGATCTATCCTTCTCTTCCTGCTCCTGTAGCGTCATCTCTGCAGTCACACTCGGATCTATCCTTCTCTTCCTGCTCCTGCACCGTTATCTCTGCAGTCACACTCGGATCTATCCTTCTATTCCTGCTCCTGTAGCATTATCTCTGCAGTCACACCCGGATCTATCCTACTCTTCCTGCTCGTGTAGCGTTATCTCTGCAGTCACACTCGGATCTATCCTTCTCTTCCTGCTCCTGCACTGTTATCTCTGCAGTCACACTCGGATCTATCCTTCTCTTCCTGCTCCTGCACTGTTATCTCTGCAGTCACACTCGGATCTATCCTTCTCTTCCTGCTCCTGTAGCGTTATCTCTGCAGTCACACTCGGATCTATCATTCTCTTCCTGCTCCTGCACTGTTATCTCTGCAGTCACACTCGGATCTATCGTTCTCTTCCTGCTCCTGCACCGTTATCCCTGCAGTCACTCTCGGATCTATCCTTCTCTTCCTGCTCCTGCACCGTTATCCCTGCAGTCACACTCGGATCTATCCTTCTCTTCCTGCTCCTGCACCGTTATCCCTGCAGTCACACTCAGATCTATCCTTCTCTTTCTGCTCCTGCACCGTTATCTCTGCAGTCACACTCGGATCTATCCTTCTCTTCCTGCTCCTGCACTGTTATCTCTGCAGTCACACTCGGATCTATCCTTCTCTTCCTGCTCCTGTAGCGTTATCTCTGCAGTCACACTCGGATCTATCCTTCTCTTCCTGCTCCTGTACCGTTATCTCTGCAGTCACACTCGGATCTATCCTTCTCTTCCTGCTCCTGCACCGTTATCTCTGCAGTCACACTCGGATCTATCCTTCTCTTCCTGCTCCTGCACTGTTATCTATGCATTCACACTCGGATCTATCCTTCTCTTCCTGCTCCTGCACCGTTATCCCTGCAGTCACACTCGGATCTATCCTTCTCTTCCTGCTCCTGCACTGTTATCTCTGCAGTCACACTCGGATCTATCCTTCTCTTCCTGCTCCTGCACTGTTATCTCTGCAGTCACACTCGGATCTATCCTTCTCTTCCTGCTCCTGTCGCGTTATCTCTGCAGTCCCACTCGGATCTATCCTTCTCTTCCTGTTCCTGTAGCGTTATCTCTGCAGTCACACTCGGATCTATCCTTCTCTTCCTGCTCCTGTAGCGTTATCTCTGCAGTCACACTCAGATCTATCCTTCTCTTCCTGCTCCTGCACTGTTATCTCTGCAGTCACACTCGGATCTATCCTTCTCTTCCTGCTCCTGTCGCGTTATCTCTGCAGTCACACTCTGATCTATCCTTCTGTTCCTGCTCCTGTAGCGTTATCTCTGCAGTCACACTCGGATCTATCCTTCTCTTCCTGCTCCTGCACTGTTATCTCTGCAGTCACACTCGGATCTATCCTTCTCTTCCTGCTCCTGTAGCGTTATCTCTGCAGTCACACTCGGATCTATCCTTCTCTTCCTGCTCCTGTACCGTTATCTCTGCAGTCACACTCGGATCTATCCTTCTCTTCCTGCTCCTGCACCGTTATCTCTGCAGTCACACTCGGATCTATCCTTCTCTTCCTGCTCCTGCACTGTTATCTCTGCAGTCACACTCGGATCTATCCTTCTCTTCCTGCTCCTGTAGCGTTATCTCTGCAGTCACACTCGGATCTATCCTTCTCTTCCTGCTCCTGCACTGTTATCTCTGCAGTCACACCCGGATCTATCCTTCTCTTACTGCTCCTGTAGCGTTAACTCTGCAGTCACACTCGGATCTATCCTTCTCTTCCTGCTCCTGCACTGTTATCTCTGCAGTCACACTCGGATCTATCCTTCTCTTCCTGTTCCTGTAGCGTTATCTCTGCAGTCACACTCGGATCTATCCTTCTCTTCCTGCTCCTGCACTGTTATCTCTGCAGTCACACCCGGATCTATCCTTCTCTTCCTGCTCCTGCACTGTTATCTCTGCAGTCACACTCGGATCTATCCTTCTCTTCCTGCTCCTGCACTGTTATCTCTGCAGTCACACTCGGATCTATCCTTCTCTTCCTGCTCCTGCACTGTTATCTCTGCAGTCACACCCGGATCTATCCTTCTCTTCCTGCTCCTGCACTGTTATCTCTGCAGTCACACTCAGATCTATCCTTCTCTTCCTGCTCCTGCACTGTTATCTCTGCAGTCACACTCGGATCTATCCTTCTCTTACTGCTCCTGTAGCGTTATCTCTGCAGTCACACTCGGATCTATCCTTCTCTTCCTGCTCCTGCACCGTTATCTCTGCAGTCACACTCGGATCTATCCTTCTCTTCCTGCTCCTGCACTGTTATCTCTGCAGTCACACTCGGATCTATCCTTCTCTTCCTGCTCCTGTAGCGTTATCTCTGCAGTCACACTCGGATCTATCCTTCTCTTCCTGCTCCTGCACTGTTATCTCTGCAGTCACACTCGGATCTATCCTTCTCTTCCTGCTCCTGTAGCGTTATCTCTGCAGTCACACTCGGATCTATCCTTCTCTTCCTGCTCCTGCACTGTTATCTCTGCAGTCACACTCGGATCTATCCTTCTCTTCCTGCTCCTGTAGCGTTATCCCTGCAGTCACTCTCGGATCTATCCTTCTCTTCCTGCTCCTGTAGCGTTATCTCTGCAATCACACTCGGATCTATCCTTCCCTTCCTGCTCCTGCACCGTTATCTTTGCAGTCACACTCGGATCTATCCTTCTCTTCCTGCTCCTGCACTGTTATCTCTGCAGTCACACTCGGATCTATCCTTCTCTTCCTGCTCCTGCACCGTTATCTCTGCAGTCACACTCGGATCTATCCTTCACTTCCTGCTCCTGCACTGTTATCTCTGCAGTCACACTCGGATCTATCCTTCTCTTCCTGCTCCTGCACTGTTATCTCTGCAGTCACACTCGGATCTATCCTTCTCTTCCTGCTCCTGTCGCATTATCTCTGTAGTCACACTCGGATCTATCCTTCTCTTCCTGCTCCTGTAGCGTCATCTCTGCAGTCACACTCGGATCTATCCTTCTCTTCCTGCTCCTGCACCGTTATCTCTGCAGTCACACTCGGATCTATCCTTCTATTCCTGCTCCTGTAGCGTTATCCCTGCAGTCACACTCGGATCTATCCTTCTCTTCCTGCTCCTGTACCGTTATCTCTGCAGTCACACTCGGATCTATCCTACTCTTCCTGCTCGTGTAGCGTTATCTCTGCAGTCACACTCGGATCTATCCTTCTCTTCCTGCTCCTGCACTGTTATCTCTGCAGTCACACTCGAATCTATCCTTCTCTTCCTGCTCCTGTAGCATTATCTCTGCAGTCACACTCGGATCTATCCTTCTCTTCCTGCTCCTGCACCGTTATCTCTGCAGTCACACTCGGATCTATCGTTCTCTTCCTGCTCCTGCACCGTTATCCCTGCAGTCACTCTCGGATCTATCCTTCTCTTCCTGCTCCTGCACCGTTATCTCTGCAGTCACACTCGGATCTATCGTTCTCTTCCTGCTCCTGCACCGTTATCCCTGCAGTCACTCTCGGATCTATACTTCTCTTCCTGCTCCTGTACCGTTATCTCTGCAGTCACACTCGGATCTATCCTTCTCTTCCTGCTCCTGCACTGTTATCTCTGCAGTCACACTCGGATCTATCGTTCTCTTCCTGCTCCTGCACCGTTATCCCTGCAGTCACTCTCGGATCTATCCTTCTCTTCCTGCTCCTGCACCGTTATCTCTGCAGTCACACTCGGATCTATCCTTCTCTTCCTGCTCCTGCACTGTTATCTCTGCAGTCACACTCGGATCTATCCTTCTCTTCCTGCTCCTGTAGCGTTATCTCTGCAGTCACACTCGGATCTATCCTTCTCTTCCTGCTCCTGTACCGTTATCTCTGCAGTCACACTCGGATCTATCCTTCTCTTCCTGCTCCTGCACCGTTATCTCTGCAGTCACACTCGGATCTATCCTTCTCTTCCTGCTCCTGCACTGTTATCTCTGCATTCACACTCGGATCTATCCTTCTCTTCCTGCTCCTGCACCGTTATCCCTGCAGTCACACTCGGATCTATCCTTCTCTTCCTGCTCCTGCACTGTTATCTCTGCAGTCACACTCGGATCTATCCTTCTCTTCCTGCTCCTGTAGCGTTATCTCTGCAGTCACACTCAGATCTATCCTTCTCTTCCTGCTCCTGCACTGTTATCTCTGCAGTCACACTCGGATCTATCCTTCTCTTCCTGCTCCTGTCGCGTTATCTCTGCAGTCACACTCGGATCTATCCTTCTGTTCCTGCTCGTGTAGCGTTATCTCTGCAGTCACACTCGGATCTATCCTTCTCTTCCTGCTCCTGCACTGTTATCTCTGCAGTCACACTCGGATCTATCCTTCTCTTCCTGCTCCTGTAGCGTTATCTCTGCAGTCACACTCGGATCTATCCTTCTCTTCCTGCTCCTGTAGCGTTATCTCTGCAGTCACACTCGGATCTATCCTTCTCTTCCTGCTCCTGCACCGTTATCTGTGCAGTCACACTCGGATCTATCCTTCTCTTCCTGCTCCTGCACTGTTATCTCTGCAGTCACACTCGGATCTATCCTTCTCTTCCTGCTCCTGTAGCGTTATCTCTGCAGTCACACTCGGATCTATCCTTCTCTTCCTGCTCCTGCACTGTTATCTCTGCAGTCACACTCGGATCTATCCTTCTCTTCCTGCTCCTGCACCGTTTTCCCTGCAGTCACACTCGGATCTATCCTTCTCTTCCTGCTCCTGCACCGTTATCCCTGCAGTCACACTCGGATCTATCCTTCTCTTCCTGTTCCTGCACCGTTATCTCTGCAGTCACACTCGGATCTATCCTTCTCTTCCTGCTCCTGTACCGTTATCTCTGCAGTCACACTCGGATCTATCCTTGGCTCCCTCCTGTTTCTCATCTACATGCTGCCCCTTGTCGACATTATTCGAAAGTCAGTTTTTTCATGTATGCTGACAACTTTCAGCTCGACCTCAACACCACCTCTCTCAACTCCTCCACTAAATTGTCAGATTATTTATCTGACATCTAGTACTGGATGAACAGAAATTTCTTCAAATTAAATATTGGGAATATGGAAGCCATTGTTTTCAGGCCCGACTCCAAACTAGTTACCAACTACATCCCTCACTCTGGCATCATTCTGAGACAAAGACAGATTGTTCGCAAACTTGGGATCACATTTGACCCCGAGATGATCTTCTGACCTCATATTCTTGCCATCACTGCCTATTTCTACCTCCACAACATCACACGACTTAGCCCCTGTCTCAGCCCATCTGCTGTAAATCTCATTCACGCCTTCATTACCCGGAGCCGTGATCATTCCATCACCCCTGGCTGGTCACCCTCATTATACGCTCTGTAAACCTGAGCTCAACCAAAACTCTGCTGCCCTTACTCAAACCAAGTCCCCCTCCCCTATCACCCCTGTACTCACTGACCTACATTAACACACACCAAGTCCCGTTCCCCTATCACCCCTGTACTCACTGACCGACATTAACACACACCATGTCCCGTTCCCCTATCACCCCCTGTACTCACTGACCTACATTAACACACACCAAGTCCCGTTCCCCTATCACCCCTGTACTCACTGACCTACATTAACACACACCAAGTCCCGTTCCCCTATCACCCCTGTACTCACTGACCTACAATAACACACACCAAGTCCCGTTCCCCTATCACCCCCTGTACTCACTGACCTACATTAACACACACCAAGTCCCGTTCCCCTATCACCCCTGTACTCACTGACCTACATTAACACACACCAAGTCCCGTTCCCCTATCACCCCTGTACTCACTGACCTACATTAACACACACCAAGTCCCGTTCCTCTATCACCCCTGTACTCACTGACCTACGTTAACACACACCAAGTCCCATTCCCCCATCACCCCTGTACTCACTGACCTACATTAACACACACCAAGTCCCGTTCCCCTATCACCCCTGTACTCACTGACCGACATTAACACACACCAAGTCCCGTTCCCCTATCACCCCTGTACTCACTGACCTACATTAACACATACCAAGTCCAGTTCCCCATCACCCCTGTACTCACTGACCGACATTAACACACACCAAGTCCTGTTTCCCTATCACCCCTGTACTCACTGACCTACATTAACACACACCATGTCCCGTTCCTATATCACCCCTGTACTCACTGACCGACATTAACACACACCAAATCCCATTCCCCTATCACCCCTGTACTCACTGACCTACATTAACACACACCATGTCCCGTTCCTATATCACCCCTGTACTCACTGACCTACATTAACACACACCAAGTCCCGTTCCCCATCACCCCTGTACTCACTGACCTACATTAACACACACCATGTCCCGTTCCTATATCACCCCTGTACTCACTGACCGACATTAACACACACCAAATCCCATTCCCCTATCACCCCTGTACTCACTGACCTACATTAACACACACCAAGCCCTGTTCCTCTAACACCCCTGTACTCACTGACCTACATTAACACACTGCAAGTCCCGTTCCCCATCACCCCTGTACTCACTGACCTACATTAACACATACCAAGTCCCGTTCCCCATCACCCCTGTACTCACTGACCTACATTAACACACACCATGTCCCGTTCCTCCATCACCCCTGTACACACTGACCTACATTAACACACACCATGTCCCGTTCCTCTATCACCCCTGTACTCACTGACCTACATTAACACACACCAAATCCCATTCCCCTATCACCCCTGTACTCACTGACCGACATTAACACACACCAAGTCCCGTTCCCCTATCACCCCTGTACTCACTGACCTACATTAACACACACAAAGTCCCATTCCCCTATCACCCCTGTACTCACTGACCGACATTAACACACACCAAATCCCATTCCCCTATCACCCCTGTACTCACTGACCGACATTAACACACACCAAGTCCCATTCCCCTATCACCCCTGTACTCACTGACCGACATTAACACACACCAAGTCCCGTTTCCCATCACCCCTGTACTCACTGACCTACATTAACACACACCAAGTCCCGTTCCTCTATCACCCCTGTACTCACTAACATACATTAACACACACCGAGTCCCGTTCCCCTATCACCCCTGTACTCACTGACCTACATTAACACACACCGAGTCCCGTTCCCCTATCACCCCTGTACTCACTGACCTACATTAACACACACCAAGTCCCGTTCCCCTATCACCCCTGTACTCACTGACCTACATTAACACACACCAAGTCCCGTTCCCCTATCACCCTTGTACTCACTGACCGACATTAACACACACCAAGTCCCGTTCCCCTATCACCTTTGTACTCACTGACCTACATTAACACACACCATGTCCCGTTCCCCTATCACCCCTGTACTCACTGACCGACATTAACACACACCAAGTCCCGTTCCCCTATCACCCCTGTACTCACTGACCGACATTAACACACACCAAGTCCCGTTCCCCTATCACCCCTGTACTCACTGACCTACATTAACACACACCAAGTCCCGTTCCCCTATCACCCCCTGTACTCACTGACCTACATTAACACACACCAAGTCCCGTTCCCCTATCACCCCTGTACTCACTGACCTATATTAACACACACCAAGTCCCGTTCCCCTATCACCCCTGTACTCACTGACCTACATTAACACACACCAAGTCCCGTTCCCCTATCACCCCTGTACTCACTGACCTATATTAACACACACCAAGTCCCGTTCCCCTATCACCCCTGTACTCACTGACCTATATTAACACACACCAAGTCCCGTTCCTCCATCACCCCTGTACTCACTGACCTACATTAACACACACCAAGTCCCGTTCCCCTATCACCCCTGTACTCACTGACCTACATCAACACACACCAAGTCCCGTTCCCCTATCACCCCTGTACTCACTGACCTACATTAACACACACCAAGTCCCGTTCCCCTATCACCCCTGTACTCACTGACCTATATTAACACACACCAAGTCCCGTTCCTCCATCACCCCTGTACTCACTGACCTACATTAACACACACCAAGTCCCGTTCCCCTATCACCCCTGTACTCACTGACCTATATTAACACACACCAAGTCCCGTTCCTCCATCACCCCTGTACTCACTGACCTACATTAACACACACCAAGTCCCGTTCCCCTATCACCCCTGTACTCACTGACCTACATCAACACACACCAAGTCCCGTTCCCTTATCACCCCTGTACTCACTGACCTACATTAACACACACCAAGTCCCGTTCCCCTATCACCCCTGTACTCACTGACCTACATTAACACACACCAAGTCCCGTTCCCCTATCACCCCTGTACTCACTGACCTACATTAACACACACCAAGTCCCGTTCCCCTATCACCCCTGTACTCACTGACCTACATTAACACACACCAAGTCCCGTTCCCCTATCACCCCTGTACTCACTGACCTACATTAACACACACCAAGTCCCATTCCCCTATCACCCCTGTACTCACTGACCTACATTAACACACACCAAGTTCCATTCCCCTATCACCCCTGTACTCACTGACCTACATTAACACACACCAAGTCCCGTTCCTCCATCACCCCTGTACTCACTGACCTACATCAACACACACCAAGTCCCGTTCCTCCATCACCCCTGTACTCACTGACCGACATTAACACACACCAAGTCCCGTTCCCCCATCACCCCTGTACTCACTGACCGACATTAACACACACCAAGTCCCGTTCCCCCATCACCCCTGTACTCACTGACCGACATTAACACACACCAAGTCCCGTTCCCCTATCACCCCTGTACTCACTGACCTACATTAACACACACCATGTCCCGTTCCCCTATCACCCCTGTACTCACTGACCTACATTAACACACACCAAGTCCCGTTCCTCTATCACCCCTGTACTCACTGACCTACATCAACACACACCAAGTCCCGTTCCCCTATCACCCCTGTACTCACTGACCTACATTAACACACACCAAGTCCCGTTCCCCTATCACCCCTGTACTCACTGACCTACATCAACACACACCAAGTCCCGTTCCCCTATCACCCCTGTACTCACTGACCTACATCAACACACACCAAGTCCCGTTCCCCGATCACCCCTGTACTCACTGACCTACATTAACACACACCGAGTCCCGTTCCCCTATCACCCCTGTACTCACTAACCTACATTAACACACACCATGTCCCGTTCCCCTATCACCCCTGTACTTACTGACCTACATTAACACACACCAAGTCCCGTTTCCCTATCACCCCCTGTACTCACTGACCTACATTAACACACACCGAGTCCCGTTCCCCTATCACCCCTGTACTCACTGACCTACATTAACACACACCAAGTCCCGTTCCCCCATCACCCCTGTACTCACTGACCTACATTAACACACACCAAGTCCCATTCCCCTATCACCCCTGTAATCACTGACCTACATTAACACACACCAAGTCCTGTTTCCCTATCACCCCTGTACTCACTGACCTACATTAACACACACCAAGTCCCGTTCCCCTATCACCCCTGTACTCACTGACCTACATTAACACACACCAAGTCCCGTTCCCCTATCACCCCTGTACTCACTGACCTACATTAACACACACCAAGTCCCGTTCCCCTATCACCCCTGTACTCACTGACCGACATTAACACACACCAAGTCCCGTTCCCCTATCACCCCTGTACTCACTGACCTACATTAACACACACCAAGTCCCGTTCCCCTATCACCCCTGTACTCACTGACCTACATTAACACACACCAAGTCCCGTTCCCATATCACCCCTGTACTCACTGACCTACATTAACACACACCAAGTCCCGTTCCCCTATCACCCCTGTACTCACTGACCTACATTAACACACACCAAGTCCCGTTCCCATATCACCCCTGTACTCACTGACCTACATTAACACACACCAAGTCCCGTTCCCATATCACCCCTGTACTCACTGACCTACATTAACACACACCAAGTCCCGTTCCCATATCACCCCTGTACTCACTGACCTACATTAACACACACCAAGTCCCGTTCCCCTATCACCCCTGTACTCACTGACCTACATTAACACACACCAAGTCCCGTTCCCATATCACCCCTGTACTCACTGACCTACATTAACACACACCAAGTCCCGTTCCCCTATCACCCCTGTACTCACTGACCGACATTAACACACACCAAGTCCCGTTCCCCTATCACCCCTGTACTCACTGACCGACATTAACACACACCAAGTCCCGTTCCTCCATCACCCCTGTACTCACTGACCGACATTAACACACACCAAGTCCCGTTCCCCTATCACCCCTGTACTCACTGACCTACATTAACACACACCAAGTCCCATTCCCCTATCACCCCTGTACTCACTGACCTACATTAACACACACCAAGTCCCGTTCCCCCATCACCCCTGTACTCACTGACCTACATTAACACACACCAAGTCCCGTTCCCCTATCACCCCTGTACTCACTGACCGACATTAACACACACCAAGTCCCGTTCCCCTATCACCCCTGTACTCACTGACCGACATTAACACACACCAAGTCCCGTTCCCCTATCACCCCTGTACTCACTGACCTACATTAACACACACCGAGTCCCGTTCCCCTATCACCCCTGTACTCACTGACCTACATTAACACACACCAAGTCCCGTTCCCCTATCACCCCTGTACTCACTGACCTACATTAACACACACCAAGTCCCATTCCCCTCTCACCCCTGTACTCACTGACCTTCATTAACACACACCGAGTCCCGTTCCCCATCACCCCTGTACTCACTGACCTACATTAACACACACCAAGTCCCATTCCCCTATTACCCCTGTACTCACTGACCTACATTAACACACAACAAGTCCCGTTCCCCTATCACCCCTGTACTCACTGACCTACATTAACACACACCAAGTCCCGTTCCTCTATCACCTCTGTACTCACTGACATACATTAACACACACCGAGTCCCGTTCCCCTATCACCCCTGTACTCACTGACCTACATTAACACACACCAAGTCCCGTTCCTCTATCACCTCTGTACTCACTGACATACATTAACACACACCGAGTCCCGTTCCCCTACCACCCCCGTATTTACTGACCTACATTAACACACACCGAGTCCCGTTCCCCTATCACCCCTGTACTCACTGACCTACATTAACACACACCAAGTCCCGTTCCCCTATCACCCCTGTACTCACTGACCTACATTAACACACACCAAGTCCCGTTCCCCTATCACCCCTGTACTCACTGACCTACATTAACACACACCAAGTCCCGTTCCCCTATCACCCCTGTACTCACTGACCTACATTAACACACACCGAGTCCCGTTCCCCTATCACCCCCGTATTTACTGACCTACATTAACACACACCAAGTCCCGTTCCCCTATCACCCCTGTACTCACTGACCTACATTAACACACACCAAGTCCCGTTCCCCTATCACCCCTGTACTCACTGACCTACATTAACACACACCAAGTCCCGTTCCCCTATCACCCCTGTACTCACTGACCTACATTAACACACACCAAGTCCCGTTCCCCTATCACCCCTGTACTCACTGACCTACATTAACACACACCAAGTCCCGTTCCCCTATCACCCCTGTACTCACTGACCTACATTAACACACACCAAGTCCCGTTCCCCTATCACCCCTGTACTCACTGACCTACATTAACACACACCAAGTCCCGTTCCCCTATCACCCCTGTACTCACTGACCTACATTAACACACACCAAGTCCCGTTCCCCTATCACCCCTGTACTCACTGACCTACATTAACACACACCCAGTCCCGTTCCCCTATCACCCCTGTACTCACTGACCTACATTAACACACACCAAGTCCCGTTCCCCTATCACCCCTGTACACACTGACCTACATTAATACACACCAAGTCCCATTCCCCTATCACACCTGTACTCACTGACCTACATTAACACACACCAAATCCCATTCCCCTATCACCCCTGTACTCACTGACCTACATTAACACACACCAAATCCCATTCCCCTATCACCCCTGTACTCACTGACCTACATTAACACACACCAAGTCCTGTTTCCCTATCACCCCCTGTACTCACTGACCTACATTAACACACACCGTCCCATTCCCCTATCACCCCTGTACTCACTGACCTACATTAACACACACCAAGTCCTGTTTCCCTATCACCCCTGTACTCACTGACCGACATTAACACACACCAAGTCCTGTTTCCCTATCATCCCTGTGCTCACTGAGCTACATTAACACACACCAAGTCCCATTCCCCTCTCACCCCTGTACTCACTGACCTTCATTAACACACACCAAGTCCCGTTCCCCTATCACCCCTGTACTCACTGACCTACATTAACACACACCGTCCCATTCCCCTATCACCCCTGTACTCACTGACCTACATTAACACACACCAAGTCCCGTTCCCCTATCACCCCTGTACTCACTGACCTACATTAACACACACCAAGTCCCGTTCCCCTATCACCCCTGTACTCACTGACCTACATTAACACACACCAAGTCCCATTCCTCCATCACCTCTGTACTCACTGACCTACATTAACACACACCATGTCCCGTTCCCCTATCACCCCTGTACTCACTGACCGACATTAACACACACCAAATCCCATTCCCCTCTCACCCCTGTACTCACTGACCTACATTAACACACACCAAGTCCCGTTCCCCTATCACCCCTGTACTCACTGACCTACATTAACACACACCAAGTCCCATTCCTCCATCACCTCTGTACTCACTGACCTACATTAACACACACCATGTCCCGTTCCCCTATCACCCCTGTACTCACTGACCTACATTAACACACACCAAGTCCCGTTCCCCTATCACCCCTGTACTCACTGACCTACATTAACACACACCAATTCCCTTCCCCTATCACCCCCTGTACTCACTGACCTACATTAACACACACAAAGTCCCGTTCACCCATCACCCCTGTACTCACTGACCTACATTAACACACACCGAGTCCCGTTCCCTATCACCCCTGTACTCACTGACCTACATTAACACACACCAAGTCCTGTTCCTCTATCACCCCCTGTACTCACTGACATACATTAACACACACCAAATCCAGTTCCCCTATCACCCCTGTACTCACTGACCTACATTAACACACACCAAGTCCCGTTCCCCTATCACCCCTGTACTCACTGACCTACATTAACAAACACCAAGTCCCGTTCCCCTATCACCCCTGTACTCACTAACCTACATTAACACACACCAAGTCCCGTTCCCCTATCACCCCTGTACTCACTGACATACATTAACACACACCATGTCCCGTTCCCCTATCACCCCTGTACTCACTGACCTACATTAACACACACCGAGTCCCGTTCCCCTATCACCCCTGTACTCACTAACCTACATTAACACACACCAAGTCCTGTTCCTCTATCACCCCTGTACTCACTGACCTTCATTAACACACACCAAGTCCCGTTCCCCTATCACCCCTGTACTCACTGACCTACATTAACACACACCGAGTCCCGTTCCCCTATCACCCCTGTACTCACTAACCTACATTAACACACACCAAGTCCTGTTCCTCTATCACCCCTGTACTCACTGACCTACATTAACACACACCAAGTCCCATTCCCCTCTCACCCCTGTACTCACTGACCTACATTAACACACACCAAGTCCCGTTCCCCTATCACCCCTGTACTCACTGACCTACATTAACACACACCAAGTCCCATTCCCCTATTACCCCTGTACTCACTGACCTACATTAACACACACCAAGTCCCATTCCCCTATTACCCCTGTACTCACTGACCTACATTAACACACACCAAGTCCCGTTCCCCTATCACCCCTGTACTCACTGACCTACATTAACACACACCGAGTCCCGTTCCCCTATCACCCCTGTACTCACTGACCTACATTAACACACACCAAGTCCCGTTCCCCTATCACCCCTGTACTCACTGACCTACATTAACACACACCGAGTCCCGTTCCCCTATCACCCCTGTACTCACTGACCTACATTAACACACACCAAGTCCCGTTCCCCTATCACCCCTGTACTCACTGACCTACATTAACACACACCAAGTCCCATTCCCCTCTCACCCCTGTACTCACTGACCTTCATTAACACACACCGAGTCCCGTTCCCCATCACCCCTGTACTCACTGACCTACATTAACACACACCAAGTCCCATTCCCCTATTACCCCTGTACTCACTGACCTACATTAACACACACCAAGTCCCATTCCCCTATTACCCCTGTACTCACTGACCTACATTAACACACACCAAGTCCCGTTCCCCTATCACCCCTGTACTCACTGACCTACATTAACACACACCGAGTCCCGTTCCCCTATCACCCCTGTACTCACTGACCTACATTAACACACACCAAGTCCCGTTCCCCTATCACCCCTGTACTCACTGACCTACATTAACACACACCATGTCCCGTTCCTCTATCACCCCTGTACTCACTGACCTACATTAACACACACCGAGTCCCGTTCCCCTATCACCCCTGTACTCACTGACCTACATTAACACACACCAAGTCCCATTCCCCTATTACCCCTGTACTCACTGACCTACATTAACACACACCGAGTCCTGTTTCCCTTTCACCCCTGTACTCACTGACCTACATTGGCTCCCAGTGAAGCAACGTGTTAATTTTAAACACATCATTGTTTTCAAATCTCTCCATAGCCTCGCCCATCCCTGTCTCTGTAAACAGCTACAACCCTCCGAGATATCTGCACTCCTCAATTCTGGTCATTTGCTCATCCCTCAACTCTGTTTTAGTCTGTGTCTTTCTGTCTTTCTGTCTACCAGCCTCCTACCTGTCACTCACGCCTCTTCATGTTCTCTGTATTTCAGGACTCTAGCTATCTCCAGCGAGAACCAGTTCAGCTGAAAGCATGTCATTCTCTGCTGGGTGAAGCGGAACCGAGGAATGACATGTTGGGGTGTTTTTCTGTGCAACAGATGTCTCTGGGAGCCCCTACTCACAGAGCCGAATCTGAGACGCAGGGACAGGAGGGCCTGCACTCACCACTGCTCTACGATGCAGGTCGACGCTTTTCTCTGCCAGAACAACTGGAGGGCCCCCTGAACAGTCAGAATCCTCAGAGATATTCGTCTGTTCCTGACAGCTAATGAAGCTGTCCCTGTCTCTCACAGATAGAGCACAGCTTGTCCACTGGGCCTGTCGGAAATGAGGCAGGATATTTAGCACTAACTCTGAGACACCAACACAGATGTTCCTGAGGAAGAACCATTCTGATTTGTTGCTGGCTGGATCAAGAAGACTAAAAATTCAACAGAACCCTGTCCCCTCGAGAACCCACTCTGACTCATCAGGATCGACAGCCTCCACTCGGACCCCAGCTTGGGAGCCCCATCACATTTACTGTCTGTTGTCATAAATACCAGTGATTTAAAAGCGTGTTTGGGGGCCTGAGTGAGAGTTAGCGGGACTAATGTGAACTGGATTATGGAGCAAGCTGCTGCCTGACCTACTGCTGACTGGCAACCAGTTAAATCATTGAAGGTGTCAGGACAGGTTGAGAGAGTGGTTAATGAAGCATACAGTATCCTGGGCTTTATTAATAGGGGCATCGAGTACAAGATCAAGGAAGTTATGTTGAACTTGTATAAGACACTAGTTCAGCCTCAGCTGGAATATTGTGTCCAGTTCTGGGTGACACACTTGAGGAAAGACGTGAGGACATTGGAGAGAGCACAGAAAAGATTAACGAGAATGATTCCAGGGATGAGGAATTTCAGTTATGAAGATAGATTGGAGAAGTTAGGACTGTTTTCCTTGGAGAAGAGAAGGCTGAGAGGTGATTTGATAGAGGTATTTAAAATCATGAGGGGTTTGGACAGAGTAGATAGAGAGAAACTGTTCCCACTCGTGAAAGGATCGAGAACGAGAGGGCACAGATTTCAAGTATTTGGTAAAGAAGCAAAAGTGACATGAGGAAAAACTTTTTCACACAGCGAGTGGTAAAGGTCTGGAATGCGCTGCCTGAGAACGTGGTGGTGGCAGGTTCAATTGAAGCATTCAAAAGGGAATTAGAGAGTTATATGAAAAGGAAGAATGTGCAGGGTTACGGGGAGAAGGTGGGGGAATGGAACTGAGGGAATTGTTCTTTCAGAGAGCGAGTTCTTTCAGAGACACGATGGGCTGAGTGGCCTCCTTCTACACTGTAACAGGTGTGTACAAGACCGTGATTCACAGAGAGCATATGTTTCAGAACATACAGTGCACATTTCAATCAGGTGACCTGATCCAACAATATCGCTGAATTGTGATAGGTCACAGTGCATAAAGAAACAGGTGTGCACACTGGGATCAGACCTCACTCAGTGTTACTGGGATCAGACCTCACTCAGTGTTACTGGGGCCTGTGACACACGCAGTGTTAGTGGGGCCTGTGACACACTAACTTAGTGTTAGTGGCGCCTGTGACACACTCACTCAGTGTTACTGGGGCCTGTGACACACTCAGTGTTACTGGGGCCTGTGACACACTAACTTAGTGTTAGTGGGGCCTGTGACACACTCACTCAGTGTTACTGGGGCCTGTGACACACTCAGTGTTAGTGGGGTCTGTGACACACTCAGTGTTAGTGGGGTCTGTGACACACTCAGTGTTAGTGAGGCCTGTGACACACTCAGTGTTAGTGGGGCCTGTGACACATTCAGTGTTAGTGGGGTCTGTGACACACGCAGTGTTAGTGGGGCCTGTGACACACTCAGTGTTAGTGGGGTCTGTGACACACTCAGTGTTAGTGGGGTCTGTGACACACTCAGTGTTAGTGAGGCCTGTGACACACGCAGTGTTAGTGGGGTCTGTGACACACGCAGTGTTAGTGGGGCCTGTGACACACTCAGTGTTAGTGGGGTCTGTGACACACTCAGTGTTAGTGAGGCCTGTGACACATTCAGTGTTAGTGGGGTCTGTGACACACTCAGTGTTAGTGAGGCCTGTGACACACGCAGTGTTAGTGGGGTCTGTGACACACTCAGTGTTAGTGGGGCCTGTGACACATTCAGTGTTAGTGGGGTCTGTGACACACTCAGTGTTAGTGGGGCCTGTGACACACTCACTCAGTGTTAGTGGGGCCTGTGACACATTCACTCAGTGTTAGCGAGGCCTGTGACACACTCACTCAGTGTTAGTGGGGCCTGTGACACATTCACTCAGTGTTAGTGGGACCTGTGACTCACTCAGTCAGTGTTAGCGAGGCCTGTGACACATTCACTCAGTGTTAGCGAGGCCTGTGACACATTCAGTGTTAGTGGGGCCTGTGACACACTCAGTGTTAGTGAGGCCTGTGACACACTCACTCAGTGTTAGTGGGGCCTGTGACACACTCAGTCAGTGTTAGTGGGGCCTGTGACACACTCGGTCAGTGTTAGCGAGGCCTGTGACACACTCACTCAGTGTTAGTGGGGCCCGTGACACACTCACTCAGTGTTAGCGAGGCCTGTGACATATTCACTCAGTGTTAGTGGGGCCTGTGACACACTCAGTGTTAGCGAGGCCTGTGACACATTCACTCAGTGTTAGCGAGGCCAGTGACACACTCAGTCAGTGTTAGCGAGGCCTGTGACACATTCACTCAGTGTTAGCGAGGCCTGTGACACATTCACTCAGTGTTAGTGGGGCCTGTGACACATTCACTCAGTGTTACTGGGGCCTGTGACACACTCAGTGTTAGCGAGGCCTGTGACACACTCAGTCAGTGTTAGTGGGGCCTGTGACACACTCAGTCAGTGCTAGCGAGGCCTGTGACACATTCACTCAGTGTTAGTGGGGCCTGTGACACACTCACTCAGTGTTACTGGGGCCTGTGACACACTCACTCAGTGTTGGTGAGGCCTGTGACACACTCACTCAGTGTTACTGGGGCCTGTGACACACTCACTCAGTGTTAATGGGGCCTGTGACATATTCACTCAGTGTTAGCGAGGCCTGTGACACACTCACTCAGTGTTACTGGGGCCTGTGACACACTCACTCAGTGTTACTGGGGCCTGTGACACACTCACTCAGTGTTGGTGAGGCCTGTGACACACTCACTCAGTGTTGGTGAGGCCTGTGACACACTCACTCAGTGTTACTGGGGCCTGTGACACACTCACTCAGTGTTACTGGGGCCTGTGACACACTCACTCAGTGTTGGTGAGGCCTGTGACACACTCACTCAGTGTTAGTGGGGCCTGTGACATATTCACTCAGTGTTAGTGGGGCCTGTGACACACTCAGTCAGTGTTACTTGGCCTGTGACACTCTCACTCAGTGTTGGTGAGGCCTGTGACACACTCACTCAGTGTTGGTGAGGCCTGTGACACACTCACTCAGTGTTAGTGGGGCCTGTGACACATTCACTCAGTGTTAGTGGGGCCTGTGACACACTCAGTCAGTGTTACTGGGGCCTGTGACACACTCACTCAGTGTTGGTGAGGCCTGTGACACACTCACTCAGTGTTACTGGGGCCTGTGACACACTCACTCAGTGTTGGTGAGGCCTGTGACACACTCACTCAGTGTTACTGGGGCCTGTGACACACTCACTCAGTGTTGGTGAGGCCTGTGACACACTCACTCAGTGTTAGCGGGGCCTGTGACACACTCTGTGTCACTGGCCCCACTAACACTGAGCGAGGGTGTCACAGGCCTCGCTAACACTGAGTGAGTGTGTCACAGGCTTCGCTAACACTGAGTGTGTCACAGGCCCCGCTAACACTGAGTGAGTGTGTCACAGGCCTCACCAACACTGAGTGAGTGTGTCACTGGCCCCAGTAACACTGAGCGAGGGTGTCACAGGCCTCGCTAACACTGAGTGAGTGTGTCACAGGCTTCGCTAACACTATCAGTGTTCGCGAGGCCTGTGACACACTCAAACAGTGTTAGTGGGGCCAGTGACACGCTCTGTGTTAGCGGGGCCTGTGACATGCACACTCAGTGTTAGCGGGTCCTGTGACACACTCGTTAACTGTTAGTGAGGACAGTGACACACTCGTTCAGTGTTAGCGGGCCTTGTGACACATCTCCTGTGTTAGCAGGGCCTCTGACACACTCGCTCAGTATTGTTGAGGCCTGTAACACACTCGCTCCTGTAGTGAGCTCACTAACAACATCCCCCAGGAATATTCCTGTGTCCGTGTTATTTTTAGCCTATGATGGGTTCAGCTATTTTGTGTGACTATTCCCAATGCTCATTAACTTCCGTGGTTATGAGTATTGATGGAGTGAAATGGATTTTAAACGGTTCTCTGATATTGTGTGATTTTAACAGGAGGGAGGCTGAGGGACTGTGAGAAAACCTTTACTGAGATTGTTGTTCATGGAATGCAGATTGGGAGAGCTGTCCCACAGACTCGTCAAGCAACAGCCTGACATAGTCATACTCACAGAATCATACCTGACAGACAATGTCCCAGACACTGCCATCACCATCCCCGGGTACGTCCTGTCCCACCGGCAGGACAGACCCAGCAGAGGTGGTGGCACAGTGGTATACAGTAGGGAGGGAGTTGCCCTGGGAGTCCTCAACATTGACTCTGAACCCCGTGAAGTCTCATGGCATCAGGTCAAATATGGGCAAGGAAACCTCCTACTGATTACCACCTACCACCCTCCCTCAGCTGATGACTCAGTACTCCTCCATGTTAAACACTATTTGGAGGAAGCACTGGGGGTGGAAAGGGCACAAAATGTACTCTGGGTGGGGGACTTCAATGTCCATCATCAAGAGTGGCTCGGTAGCACCACTACTGACCGAGCTGGCCGAGTCCTGAAGGACATAGCTGCTAGACTGGGTCTGCGGCAGGCGGTATGGGAACCAACACGAGGGAAAAACCTACTTGACCTCGTCCTCACCAATCTGCCTGCCATAGATGCTTCTGTCCATGACAGTATGGGTAGGAGTGACCACCATACAGTGTTTGCAGAGACGAAGTCCCGTCTTCACATTGAAGATACCATCCATCATGTTGTGTGGCACTATCACTGTGCGAAATGGGATAGATTTCAAACAGATCTAGCAATGCAAAACTGGGCATCTATGAGGCGCTGTGGGCCATCAGCAGCAGCAGAATTGTACTCAACCACAATCTGTAACCTCATGGCCTGGCATATCCCCCACTCCACCATTACGTGATACCACGCCACACAGTGGCGCAGTGGTTAGCACCGCAGCCTCACAGCTCCAGCGACCCGGGTTCAATTCCGGGTACTGTCTGTGTGGAGTTTGCAAGTTCTCCCTGTGTCTGCGTGGGTTTTCTCCGGGTGCTCCGGTTTCCTCCCACAAGCCAAAGACTTGCAGGTTGATAGGTAAATTGGCCATTAGCAATTGCCCCTCGTATAGGTAGGTGGTTGGGAAATATAGGGACAGGTGGGGATGTGGCAGGAATATGGAATTAGTGTAGGATTAGTATAAATGGGTGGTTGATGGTCGGCACAGACTCGGTGGGCCGAAGGGCCTGTTTCAGTGCTGTATCTCTAAACAAAAAACCATCAAGCCAGGAGACCAACCCTGCTTCAATGAAGAGTGCAGGAGGGCATGCCAGGAGCAGCACCAGGCATACCTCAAAATGAGGTGTCAACCTTGTGAAGCTACAACACAGGACTATCTGCGTGCCAAACTGCATAAGCAGCATGTGATAGACAGAGCTAAGTGATCCCATAACCAACGGATCAGATCTAAGCTCTGCAGTCCTGCCACATCCAGCCGTGAATGGTGGTGGACAATTAAACAACTAACTGGAGGAAGTGGCTCCACAAATATCCCCATCCTCAATGATGGGAGAGCCCAGCACATCAGTGCGAAAGATAAGGCTGAAGCATTTGCAACAATCTTCAGCCAGAAGTGCCGAGTTGATGATCCATCTCGGCCTCATCCTGAAGTCCCCAGCATCACAGATGCCAGACTTCAGCCAATTCGATTCACTCCGCGTGATATCAAGAAACGACTGAAGGCACTGGATACTGCAAAAGCTATGGGCCCTGACAATATTCCGGCAATAGTACTGAAGACCTGTGCTCCAGAACTTGCCGCGCCCCTAACCAAGCTGTTCCAGTACAGCTACAACACTGGCATCTACCCGGCAATGTGGAAAATTGCCCGGGTATGTCCTGTACACAAAAAGCAGGACAAATCCAACCCAGCCAATTACCGCCCCATCAGCCTACTCTCAAGCATCAGTAAAGTGATGGAAGGTGTCATCAACAGTGCCATCAAGCGGCACTTGCTCAGCAATAACCTGTTCAGTGACACTCAGTTTGGGTTCCGCCAGGACCACTCAGCTCCTGACCTCATTACAGCCTTGGTTCAAACATGGACAAAAGAGCTGAACTCAAGAGGTGAGGTGACAGTGACTGCCCTTAACATCAAGGCAGCATTTGACCGAGTATGGCATCAAGGAGCCCAAGCAAAACTGAGGTCAATGGGAATCAGGGGGGAAAACCCTCCGCTGGCTGGAGTCATACCGAGCGCAAAGGAAGATGGTTGTGGTTGTTGGAGGTCAATCATCTGAGCTCCAGGACATCACTGCAGGAGTTCCTCAGGGTAGTGTCCTAGGCCCAACCATCTTCAGCTGCTTCATCAATGACCTTCCTTCAATCATAAGGTCAGAAGTGGGGATGTTCACTGATGATTGCACAATGTTCAGCATCATTTGCAACTCCTCAGATACTGAAGCAGTCCGTGTAGAAATGCAGCAAGACCTGGACAATATCCAGGCTTGGGCTGATAAGTGGCAAGTAACATTCGCGCCACACAAGTGCCAGGCAATGACCATCTCCAACAAGAGAGAATCTAACCATCTCCCCTTGACATTCAATGGTATTACCATTGCTGAATCCCCCACTATCAACATCCTAGGGACTACCATTAACCAGAAACTGAACTGTAATAGCCATTTAAATACCGTGGCTACAAGAGCAGGTCAGAGGCTAGGAATCCTGAGGCGAGTAACTCACCTCCTGACTCCCCAAAGCCTGTCCACCATCTACAAGGCACAAGTCAGGAGTGTGATGGAATACTCTCCACTTGCCTGGATGGGTGCAGCTCCAACAACACTCAAGAAGCTCGACACCATCCAGGACAAAGCAGTCCACTTGATTGGCACCCCATCTACAAACATTCACTCCCTCCACCACCAATGCACAGTGGCAGCAGTGTGTACCATCTACAAGGCTCCTTAGACAGCACCTTCCAAACCCATGACCTCTACCCACTAGAAGGACAAGGGCAGCAGATGCATGGGAACACCACCACCTGCAAGTTCCCCTCCAAGTCACACACCATCCTGACTTGGAACTATATCGCCGTTCCTTCACTGTCGCTGGGTCAAAATCCTGGAACTCCCTTCCTAACAGCACTGTGGGTGTACCTACCCCACATGGACTGCAGCGGTTCAAGAAGGCAGCTTACCACCACCTTCCTGAGGGTAATTAGGGATGGGCAATAAATGCTGGCCTGGCCAGCGATGCCCACATCCCATGAGTGAGTAATAAAAGGATTAAAAATGCTTTAAAAGCCATTGGATGGTCATGTGACTTGGTGTGCTCATGAATCGGAATCTCAGAATCCCACTTTTGACCACACCCATTGATTCATGGAAATGAAAATAGAGAAATGCAGAAAGGCCTGCATTTCTGTAGTGCCTTTCGCAACCTCACAAATAGCATGTTACAACCAATGATGTAACTCGGAACACAAAAGTCCGAGTGTATCAGGCCTGTGTCCTCAGTATCTTGCTCTATGGCAGTGAGGCTTGGACAACGTATGCCAGCCAAGAGCGATGTCTCAATTCATTCCATCTTCGCTGCCTTCGGAGAATACTTGGCATCAGGTGGCAGGACTATATCTCCAACACAGAAGTCCTTGAAGCGGCCAACACCCCCAGCTTATACACCCTACTGAGTCAGCGGCGCTTGAGATGGCTTGGCCATGTGAGCCGCATGGAAGATGGCAGGATCCCCAAAGACACATTGTACAGCGAGCTCATCACTGGTATCAGACCCACCGGCCATCCATGTCTCCGCTATAAAGACGTCTGCAAACGCGACATGAAATCGTGTGACATTGATCACAAGTCGTGGGAGTCAGTTGCCAGCATTCGCCAGAGCTGGCGGGCAGCCATAAAGACGGGGCTAAATTGTGGCGAGTCGAAGAGACTTAGTAGTTGGCAGGAAAAAAGACAGAGGCGCAAGGGGAGAGCCAACTGTGCAACAGCCCCGACAAACAAATTTCTCTGCAGCACCTGTGGAAGAGCCTGTCACTCCAGAATTGGCCTTTATAGCCACTCCAGGCACTGCTTCACAAACCACTGACCACCTCCTGGCGCGTATCCATTGTCTCTCGAGATAAGGAGGCCCAAAGAAACCAATGATGTGCTTTTGAAGTGTAGTCACTGTTGTAATGTAGGAAACAGCAGCAAATTTGGGCACAACAAGATCCATAAAGTCCCCAACAGGAGGTTGGTTCGCAAAATTAAAGCACATGGGATAGGAGGTAAGATACTGGAATGGATTAAGGATTGGTTAACAGGCAGAAAACAGAGTAGGAATAAACGGGTCATTCTCATGTTGACAGGCCGTGACTAGTGGGGTACCACAAGGATCAGTGCTTGGGCCCCAGCTGTTCACAATACATATCAATGATTTGGATGTGGGGACCAAATGTAATATTTCCAAGTTTGCAGATGACACCAAACTAGGTGGCAATGTGTGATGTGAGGAAGATGCAAAGCAGCTTCAAGGGGATTTGGACAGACTTAGTGAGTGGGCAAGAACGTGGCAGATGGAATATAATGTGGAAAAATGTGAGGTTATCCACTTTGATAGGAGGAATAGATGTGCAGAGTATTTCTTAAATGGTAAGAGATTAGAAAGTGTTGATGTACAAAGGGACCTGGGTGTCCTCGTCAATAAGTCACGCGTATGTCAGAAATATGAGGATGACTAGGGGGACCGTAGGTCCGGTCAAGGACAATAGCGGGAGACTGTGTGTTGAGCCGGAAGAGATAAGTGAGGTTTTGAATGAGTACTTCTCTTCGGTATTTACGAATGAGAAGGGGTGTATTACTGAAGAGGACGGTGTGAAACAGACTGGTAAGCTCGAGGAAGTGCTCGTTAGGAGGGAAGATGTGTTTGGGTTTTTGAATAACTTGAAGATAGACAAGTCTCCCGGGCCTGACGGGGTATATCCAAGGATGTTATGGGAAGCAAGGGATGAAATTGCAGAGCCGCTGGCAATGATCTTTTCATCTTCTCTGTTGACGGGGGTGGTACCAGGTGATTGGAGGGTGGCAAATGTTGTGCCCCTGTTCAAGAAAGGGAATAGGAACAACCCTGGGAATTACAGGCCAGTTAGTCTTACTTCGGTGGTAGGCAAGTTGATGGAAAAGGTGCTGAGGGATAGGATTTCTGAGCATCTGGAAAGACACTGCTTGATTCGGGACAGTCAGCACGGTTTTGTGAGGGGTAGGTCTTGCCTCACAAGCCTGATTGAATTCTTTGAGCAGGTGACCAAGCAAGTGGATGAGGGTAAACCAGTGGATGTGGTGTACATGGATTTTAGTAAGGCATTTGATAAGGTCCCCCATGGTAGACTTATGGAGAAAGTCAGGAGGCATGGGATAGTGGGGAATGTGGCCAGTTGGATTAAGAATTGGCTAACTGATAGAAGGCAGAGAGTGGTCTTAGATGGTAAATACTCAGCCTGGAGCCCAGTTACCAGTGGCGTGCCACAGGGATCAGTTCTGGGTCCTCTCCTGTTTGTGATTTTTATTAACGACTTGGATGAGGAAGTCGAAGGGTGGGTCAGTAAATTTGCAGATGATACAAAGGTTGGTGGAGTTGTGGATACCGAGGAGGGCTATTGTCGTCTGCAAAGGGACTTGGATAGGTTGCAGTGCTGGGCTGAAAAGTGGCAGATGGAGTTTAACCCTGAAAAGTGTGAGGTCGTCCATTTTGGAAGGACAAACACGAATGCAAAATACTGGGTTAACGGTAGGGTTCTTGGGCATGTGGAGGAGCAGAGAGACCTTGGGGTCTATGTGCATAGATCATTGAAAGTTGCAACTCAAGTGGATAGGGCTGTGAAGAAGGCATATGGGGTGTTAGCGTTCATTAGCAGAGGGATTGAATTTAAGAGCCGTGAGGTGATGATGCAGCTGTACAGGACCTTGGTAAGGCCTCATTTGGAGTACTGTGTGCAGTTCTGGTCGCCTCATTTTAGGAAGGATGTGGAAGCCTTGGAGAGGGTGCAGAGGAGATTTACCAGGATGTTGCCTGGAATGGAGAATAAGTCTTACGAGGAAAGGCTGAACATTCTAGGCCTCTTCTCATTAGAAAGGAGAAGGATGAGGGGTGACATGATAGAGGTTTATAAGATGATCAGGGGAATAGATAGGGTAGACAGTCAGAAACTTTTTCCCCGGGTGGAGCAAAGCGTTACAAGGGGTCATAAATTTAAGGTGAAGGGTGGGAGATATAAGGGGGATGTCAGGGGAAGGTTCTTTACCCAGAGAGTGGTCGGGGCATGGAATGCCTTGCCTGGGGAAGTTGTTGAGTCAGAAACTTTAGGGACTTTCAAACGGCTTTTAGATAGGTATATGGATAAAGGAGAATGATGGGGTATAGATTAAATTGTCCTTGACAGAGGACAAAGGATCGGCACAACATCGTGGGCCGAAGGGCCTGTTCTGTGCTGTATTTTCTATGTTCTATGTTCTATGTTCTATGAAAACTAACATGCAGGTGCAGCAAGCAATTAGGAAGGTGAATGGTATGTTAGTCTTTATCGCAAGAGGATTTGAGTACAGGAGTAGTGAAGTCTTGCTTCAATTGTTTAGAACCTTGGTTAGACCGCACCTGGGGTAGTGTGTGCTGTTTTGGTCCCCTTAGGAAGGATATTATTGTCATAAAGGGAGTGCAACAAAGGTTCACCAGACTTGTTCCCGGGATGACAGGACTGTCCTATGAAGAGAGATTGGGGAAACTGGGTCTGTATTCTCTGGAGTTTTGAAGAATGAGAGGTGATCTCATTAAAACCTACAAAATACTTAGCTGCATCTACCCTGTCTTTGCCTTTAAGATGTTTCCCCTGGTTGGGGAGTCGAGAACCAGGGGACACAATTTCAGAATAAGGGGGAAGCCACTTAGAACAGAGATGAGGAGAAATTTCTTTACTCAGAGGGTTGTGAATCTTTGGAATTCTCTACCCCAGAGGGCTGTGGAAGCTCAGTCATTGAGTATGTTTAAAGCAGAGATTGACAGATTTCTAAATACCAATGACATGAAGGGATATGAGGATAGTGAGAGAAAAAGGCATTGAAGTGGGTGATCAGCCATCATTGTACTGAATGGTGGGGCAGGCTCGATGGGCTGAATGGCCTACTCCTGCTCCTATGTGCCTAACATCTCATCCAAAAGTGGGCAGCCCTGACAGTGCGGCACTCCCTCAGTACTGACTCTCCAACAGTGCGGCACTCTCTCAGTACTGACTCCAACAGTGCTGCACTCTCTCAGTTCTGACTCTCCAACAGTGCGGCACTCTCTCAGTACTGACTCTCCAACAGTGCTGCACTCCCTCAGTACTGACTCTCCAACAGTGCGGCACTCTCTCAGTACTGACTCTCCAACAGTGCTGCACTCTCTCAGTTCTGACTCTCCAACAGTGCTGCACTCTCTCAGTTCTGACTCTCCAACAGTGCGGCACTCTCTCAGTACTGACTCTCCAACAGTGCTGCACTCTCTCAGTTCTGACTCTCCAACAGTGCGGCACTCTCTCAGTACTGACTCTCCAACAGTGCTGCACTCTCTCAACTCTGACTCTCCAACAGTGCTGCACTCTCTCAGTACTGACTCTCCAACAGTGCTGCACTCTCTTAGTACTGACTCTCCAACAGTGCTGCACTCTCTCAGTTCTGACTCTCCAACAGTGCTGCACTCCCTCAGTACTGACTCTCCAACAGTGCGGCACTCTCTCAGTACTGACTCTCCAACAGTGCTGCACTCTCTCAGTACTGACTCTCCAACAGTGCTGCACTCTCTTAGTACTGACTCTCCAACAGTGCTGCACTCTCTCAGTTCTGACTCTCCAACAGTGCGGCACTCTCTCAGTACTGACTCTCCAACAGTGCGGCACTCTCTCAGTACTGACTCTCCAACAGTGCTGCACTCTCTCAACTCTGACTCTCCAACAGTGCTGCACTCTCTCAGTACTGACTCTCCAACAGTGCTGCACTCTCTCAGTACTGACTCTCCAACAGTGCGGCACTCTCTCAGTTCTGACTCTCCAACAGTGCTGCACTCCCTCAGTTCTGACTCTCCAACAGTGCGGCACTCTCTCAGTTCTGACTCTCCAACAGTGCGGCACTCCCTCAGTGCTGACTCTCCGACAGTCTGGTACTCGTTCAGTACTGACCCTCCGACAGTGCGGCACTCCCTCAGTACTGACTCTCCGACAGTCTGGTACTCGTTCAGTACTGACCCTCCGACAGTGTGTCATCCGTTCAGTACTGACTCTCCGACAGTCTGGTACTCGTTCAGTTCTGACCCTCCGACAGTGTGGCACCCGTTCAGTACTGACCCTCCAACAGTGTGGCACCCGTTCAGTTCTGACCCTCCGACAGTGTGGCACCCGTTCAGTACTGACCCTCCGACATTGTGGCACCCGTTCAGTTCTGACCCTCCGACAGTGTGGCACCCGTTCAGTACTGACCCTCTGACAGTCTGGTACTCGTTCAGTACTGACCCTCCGACAGTGTGGCACCCGTTCAGTACTGACTCTCCGACAGTTGGCACCCGTTCAGTACTGACCCTCCGACAGTCTGGTACTCGTTCAGTACTGACCCTCCGACAGTGTGGCTCCCGTTCAGTACTGACCCTCCGACAGTGTGTCATCCGTTCAGTACTGACCCTCTGACAGTGTGTCACCCGTTCAGTACTGACCCTCCGACAGTGTGTCATCCGTTCAGTACTGACCCTCCGACAGTGTGGTACTCGTTCAGTACTGACCCTCCGACAGTGTGGCACCCGTTCAGTACTGACCCTCTGACAGTGTGGCACCCGTTCAGTACTGACCCTCCGACAGTGTGGTACCCGTTCAGTACTGACCCTCTGACAGTCTGGTACTCGTTCAGTACTGACCCTCCGACAGTGTGGCACCCGTTCAGTACTGACCCTCCGACAGTGTGGCACCCGTTCAGTACTGACCCTCCGACAGTGTGGCACCCGTTCAGTACTGACCCTCTGACAGTCTGGTACTCGTTCAGTACTGACCCTCCGACAGTGTGGCACCCGTTCAGTACTGACCCTCCGACATTGTGGCACCCGTTCAGTTCTGACCCTCCGACAGTGTGGCACCCGTTCAGTACTGACCCTCTGACAGTCTGGTCCTCGTTCAGTACTGACCCTCCGACAGTGTGGCACCCGTTCAGTACTGCCCCTCCGACAGTGTGGCACCCGTTCAGTACTGACCCTCTGACAGTCTGGTACTCGTTCAGCACTGACCCTCCGACAGTGTGGCACCCGTTCAGTACTGCCCCTCCGACAGTGTGGCACCCGTTCAGTACTGACCCTCCGACAGTGTGGCACCCGTTCAGTACTGACCCTCTGACAGTCTGGTACTCGTTCAGTACTGACCCTCCGACAGTGTGGCACCCGTTCAGTACTGACCCTCTGACAGTGTGGCACCCGTTCAGTACTGACCCTCCGACAGTGTGGCACCCGTTCAGTACTGACCCTCTGACAGTCTGGTACTCGTTCAGTACTGACCCTCCGACAGTGTGGCACCCGTTCAGTTCTGACCCTCCGACATTGTGGCACCCGTTCAGTTCTGACCCTCCGACAGTGTGGCACCCGTTCAGTACTGACCCTCCGACAGTGTGGCACCCGTTCAGTACTGACCCTCTGACAGTCTGGTACTCGTTCAGTACTGACCCTCCGACAGTGTGGCACCCGTTCAGTACTGACTCTCCGACAGTCTGGTACTCGTTCAGTACTGACCCTCTGACAGTCTGGTACCCGTTCAGTTCTGACCCTCCGACAGTGTGACACCCGTTCAGTACTGACCCTCCGACAGTGTGGCACCCGTTCAGTACTGACCCTCTGACAGTCTGGTACTCGTTCAGTACTGACCCTCCGACAGTGTGGCACCCGTTCAGTACTGACCCTCCGACAGTGTGGCACCCGTTCAGTACTGACTCTCCGACAGTGTGGCATCCGTTCAGTACTGACCCTCTGACAGTGTGTCATCCGTTCCGTACTGACCCTCTGACAGTGTGGCACCCGTTCAGTACTGACCCTCCGACAGTGTGGTACCCGTTCAGTACTGACTCTCCGACAGTCTGGTACCCGTTCAGTACTGACCCTCCGACAGTGTGGTACCCGTTCAGTACTGACTCTCCGACAGTCTGGTACCCGTTCAGTACTGACCCTCCGACAGTGTGGCACCCGTTCAGTACTGACTCTCCGACAGTCTGGTACCCGTTCAGTACTGACTCTCCGACAGTCTGGTACCCGTTCAGTACTGACCCTCCGACAGTGTGGCACCCGTTCAGTACTGACTCTCCGACAGTGTGGCACCCGTTCAGTACTGACCCTCCGACAGTGTGTCATCCGTTCAGTACTGACCCTCCGACAGTGTGTCATCCGTTCAGTACTGACCCTCTGACAGTGTTGCACCCGTTCAGTACTGACCCTCTGACAGTGTTGCACCCGTTCAGTACTGACCCTCCGACAGTGTGTCATCCGTTCAGTACTGACCCTCCGACAGTGTGTCATCCGTTCAGTACTGACCCTCCGACAGTGTGGCACCCGTTCAGTACTGACCCTCCGACAGTGTGGCACCCGTTCAGTACTGACCCTCTGACAGTGTGTCATCCGTTCAGTACTGACCCTCTGACAGTGTGTCATCCGTTCAGTACTGACCCTCTGACAGTGTGGCACCCGTTCAGTACTGACCCTCCGACAGTGTGTCATCCGTTCAGTACTGACCCTCCGACAGTGTGGCACCCGTTCAGTACTGACCCTCCGACAGTGTGTCATCCGTTCAGTACTGACCCTCTGACAGTGTGTCATCCGTTCAGTACTGACCCTCTGACAGTGTTGCACCCGTTCAGTACTGACCCTCCGACAGTGTGTCATCCGTTCAGTACTGACCCTCCGACAGTGTGTCATCCGTTCAGTACTGACCCTCCGACAGTGTGGCACCCGTTCAGTACTGACCCTCCGACAGTGTGGCACCCGTTCAGTACTGACCCTCTGACAGTGTGTCATCCGTTCAGTACTGACCCTCCGACAGTGTGTCATCCGTTCAGTACTGACCCTCCGACAGTGTGGCACCCGTTCAGTACTGACCCTCCGACAGTGTGGCACCCGTTCAGTACTGACCCACCGACAGTGTGGCACCCGTTCAGTACTGACCCTCCGACAGTGTGGCACCCGTTCAGTACTGACCCTCCGACAGTGTGGTACCCGTTCAGTACTGACCCTCCGACAGTGTGGCACCCGTTCAGTACTGACTCTCCGACAGTCTGGTACCCGTTCAGTACTGACCCTCCGACAGTGTGGTACCCGTTCAGTACTGACTCTCCGACAGTCTGGTACCCGTTCAGTACTGACTCTCCGACAGTGTGGCACCCGTTCAGTATTGACCCTCCGACAGTGTGTCATCCGTTCAGTACTGACTCTCTGACAGTGTGGCTCCCGTTCAGTACTGACCCTCTGACAGTGTGTCATCCGTTCAGTACTGACCCTCCGACAGTGTGGCACCCGTTCAGTACTGACCCTCTGACAGTGTGTCATCCGTTCAGTACTGACCCTCTGACAGTGTGTCATCCGTTCAGTACTGACCCTCCGACAGTGTGGCACCCGTTCAGTACTGACCCTCCGACAGTGTGGCACCCGTTCAGTACTGACCCTCTGACAGTGTGTCATCCGTTCAGTACTGACCCTCTGACAGTGTGGCACCCGTTCAGTACTGACCCTCCGACAGTGTGGCACCCGTTCAGTACTGACCCTCCGACAGTGTGGCACCCGTTCAGTACTGACTCTCCGACAGTGTGGCACCCGTTCAGTACTGACCCTCTGACAGTGTGTCATCCGTTCCGTACTGACCCTCTGACAGTGTGGCACCCGTTCAGTACTGACCCTCCGACAGTGTGGCACCCGTTCAGTACTGACCCTCCGACAGTGTGTTACTCGTTCAGTTCTGACCCTCTGACAGTGTGGCACCCGTTCAGTACTGACCCTCCAACAGTGTGGCACCCGTTCAGTACTGACCCTCCAACAGTGTGGCACCCGTTCAGTACTGACTCTCCGACAGTGTGGCACCCGTTCAGTACTGACCCTCTGACAGTGTGTCATCCGTTCCGTACTGACCCTCTGACAGTGTGGCACCCGTTCAGTACTGACCCTCCGACAGTGTGGCACCCGTTCAGTACTGACCCTCCGACAGTGTGTTACTCGTTCAGTTCTGACCCTCTGACAGTGTGGCACCCATTCAGTACTGACCCTCTGACAGTGTGGCACCCGTTCAGTACTGACCCTCCAACAGTGTGGCACCCGTTCAGTTCTGACCCTCCGACAGTGTGGCACCCGTTCAGTACTGACCCTCCGACATTGTGGCACCCATTCAGTTCTGACCCTCCGACAGTGTGGCACCCGTTCAGTTCTGACCCTCCGACAGTGTGGCACCCGTTCAGTACTGACCCTCCGACAGTGTGGCACTCGTTCAGTACTGACTCTCCGACAGTCTGGTACCCGTTCAGTACTGACCCTCCGACAGTGTGGCACCCGTTCAGTACTGACCCTCCGACAGTGTGGCACCCGTTCAGTACTGACTCTCTGACAGTGTGGCACCCGTTCAGTACTGACCCTCCGACAGTGTGGCACCCGTTCAGTACTGACCCTCTGACAGTGTGGTACTCGTTCAGTACTGACCCTCTGACAGTGTGTCATCCGTTCAGTACTGACCCTCCGACAGTGTGGCACCCGTTCAGTACTGACCCTCTGACAGTGTGTCATCCGTTCAGTACTGACCCTCCGACAGTGTGTCATCCGTTCAGTACTGACCCTCTGACAGTGTGGCACCCGTTCAGTACTGACCCTCTGACAGTGTGTCATCCGTTCAGTACTGACCCTCTGACAGTGTGTCATCCGTTCAGTACTGACCCTCTGACAGTGTGGTACCCGTTCAGTACTGCACAGGGAATGTCAGCCTGGAATTTGTCTTCCGGTCTGTGGAGTGGGACTTGAACCACCTTTGAATGCTTCTCCCTGAGCCTGGGCTGCCACTGGATGATGTCTCATATGGAGAATAAATACCACCTGGGTGGGTAAGTGTGGATGTGATGTAATCTGTCACCAAGCTACACAATTATATAAAGTCACAATTCGCTGCAGGTATCAGGAACTCCTGAAGCATGAGGATAATTCCTCCCTGTGTTCTCAAACCAATTCTGCTTCCGGACAATTCTCTCTCTCTCTATCTGCCCTTGGTTTTCTCTGCCCTCTTGAGAAAGATGAATCCTTGCACTGTCTTACTGCCCTAAACTGCTTTAACCTGGGCATTCAGCCAAACACTGCAATGTCCTTCAGTCACCTTCAAGTTCCAACTACTTTGGTTATTTCTTTAGAAAGAGTATAGTAGGGTCGATTATCCCCTATTGAGTCCAATCGGGAAATTGTCTTCAATCTGGTTTGTCCACTCTTCAAGTTGCCAGAAACATTCATTTTGTTTAATCACAAACATAAACTCTTCCAAGAAGCAGCATTACAGAAAACAATCCTTTTTATTCTTTCTGTTAATTCATCTTGACATATGACATTATATGATAAAATTTTACACTAAGTTTGAAAGTGATCTAGTTGATTCCGAAACTAGGGTCTTAAATCTGAACAATTGAAACTGTGAAGGTATGAGGGGCAAGTTGGCTGTGGTGGATTGGGAAATTACATTAAAAGATTTGACGGTAGATAGGCAATGACTAGTATTTAAAGTAGTATTACACAAATATACATTCCTCTAAGTCACAAAAACCCAATAGGAAAGGTGAATCAACCAGGGCTAACAAAAGAAGTTAAAGATTTCATTAGATCAAAGGAAGTGGCTTATAAGGTCACCAGAAAAAGTGGAAAGCTTGAGGATTGGGAGCAATTTAGAGTCCAACAAAGGAGGATCAAGAAACTGATAAAGAAAGGGAAAAGAGATTATGAATGCAAGCGAGTGAGAAACGTAAAGATGAACTGTAAAAGCTTCTTTAGGTGTGTGAAAAGGAAATGATTAGCAAGGACGAGTGTGGGTCCATTGCAGGTGGAGACTGGAGAGTTTGTGATGAAGAATGAGGAAATGGTGCAGAGACTAAACAATTACTTTGTGTCTATCTTCACAGAGGAAGACATAGAAAATCTCCTAGAAAAATTGGGGAACCAAGGGACTGAAAGAAATTAGTATCGATAAAGAGGTAGTACTTGAAAAATTAATGGGATTAAAAGTTGATAAATCCCCTGGACCAGATGAGCTACGTCCCAGAGTATTGAAGGAGGTGGCTGGTGAGAAAGTGGATGCATTGGTGGTTATTTTTCAAAATTCTATAGATTCTGGAAGGTTTTCCTGCAGACTGGAAAGTAGCAAGTGTAACCCCATTATGTAAGAAGGGAGCGAGAGTGAAAACAGAGAACTACAGACCTGTTAATTTGACGTCAGTCATAGGGAAAATGTAAGAATCTATTATAAAAGATTAGATAACTGGACACTTGGAAAATAATGATATGATTAGGCAGAGTCAACATGGATTTATGAAAGGGAAATCAGATTTGACAAACCTGTTGGAGTTTTTTGAGGATGTTACTTGCAGCATAGATAAAGGAGTCGCTCTGAACAGGCTCCAGAAGCTGGCCGAGCACGTCTACCCTGAGGCACAGTGTGGCTTTCGTGCAGAGAGATCGACCATTGACATGCTGTTCTCCCTTCGTCAGATACAGGAGAAATGCCGTGAACAACAGATGCCCCTCTACATTGCTTTCATTGATCTCACCAAAGCCTTTGACCTCGTCAGCAGACGTGGTCTCTTCAGACTACTAGAAAAGATCGGATGTCCACCAAAGCTACTAAGTATCATCACCTCATTCCATGACAATTTGAAAGGCACAATTCAACATGGTGGCTCCTCATCAGACCCCTTTCCTATCCTGAGTGGTGTGAAACAGGGCTGTGTTCTCGCACCCACACTTTTTGGGATTTTCTTTTCCCTGCTGCTTTCACATGCGTTCAAATCCTCTGAAGAAGGAATTTTCCTCCACACAAGATCAGGGGGCAGGTTGTTCAACCTTGCCCGTCTAAGAGCGAAGTCCAAAGTACGGAAAGTCCTCATCAGAGAACTCCTCTTTGCTGACGATGCTGCTTTAACATCTCACACTGAAGAGTGTCTGCAGAGTCTCATCGACAGGTTTGCGGCTGCCTGCAATGAATTTGGCCTAACCATCAGCCTCAAGAAAACGAACATCATGGGACAGGACGTCAGAAATGCTCCATCCATCAATATTGGCGACCACGCTTTGGAAGTGGTTCAAGAGTTCACCTACCTAGGCTCAACTATCACCAGTAACCTGTCTCTAGATGCAGAAATCAACAAGCGCATGGGTAAGGCTTCCACTGCTATGTTCAGACTGGCCAAGAGAGTGTGGGAAAATGGCGCACTGACACGGAACACAAAAGTCCGAGTGTATCAGGCCTGTGTCCTCAGTACCTTGCTCTACGGCAGCGAGGCCTGGACAACGTATGCCAGCCAAGAGCGACGTCTCAATTCATTCCATCTTCGCTGCCTTCGGAGAATACTTGGCATCAGGTGGCAGGACTATATCTCCAACACAGAAGTCCTTGAAGCGGCCAACACCCCCAGCTTATACACACTACTGAGTCAGCGGCGCTTGAGATG
This sequence comes from Heterodontus francisci, assembly GCF_036365525.1. Taxonomy (NCBI): domain Eukaryota; kingdom Metazoa; phylum Chordata; class Chondrichthyes; order Heterodontiformes; family Heterodontidae; genus Heterodontus; species Heterodontus francisci. The sequence goes on along the minus strand of NC_090375.1, from coordinate 1,765,508 downwards.
GCTTGGCCATGTGAGCCGCATGGAAGATGGCAGGATCCCCAAAGACACATTGTACAGCGAGCTCGCCACTGGTATCAGACCCACCGGCCGTCCATGTCTCCGCTATAAAGACGTCTGCAAACGCGACATGAAATCGTGTGACATTGATCACAAGTCGTGGGAGTCAGTTGCCAGCATTCGCCAGAGCTGGCGGGCAGCCATAAAGACAGGGCTAAATTGTGGCGAGTCGAAGAGACTTAGTAGTTGGCAGGAAAAAAGACAGAGGCGCAAGGGGAGAGCCAACTGTGCAACAGCCCCGACAAGCAAATTTCTCTGCAGCACCTGTGGAAGAGCCTGTCACTCCAGAATTGGCCTTTATAGCTACTCCAGGCGCTGCTTCACAAACCACTGACCACCTCCAGGCGCGTATCCATTGTCTCTCGAGATAAGGAGGCCCAAAAGAAAAAAAGAAAGAAGATAAAGGAGAACCAGTGGATGTGGTGTATTTGGATTTTCAGAAGGCTTTTAATCAGGCTTTGGATCAGAAATTGGCTAGCTGAAAGAAGACAGAGGGTGGTGGTTGATGGCAAATGTTCATCCTGGAGTTTAGTTACTAGTGGTGTACCGCAAGGTTCTGTTTTGGGGCCACTGCTGTTTGTCATTTTTATAAACGACCTGGATGAGGGTGTAGAAGGGTGGGTTAGTAAATTTGCGGATGACACGAAGGTCGGTGGAGTTGTGGATAGTGTCGAAGGGTGTTGTAGGGTACAGAGGGACATAGATAGGCTGCAGAGCTGGGCTGAGAGATGGCAAATGGAGTTTAATGCGGAGAAGTGTGAGGTGATTCACTTTGGAAGGAGTAACAGCAATGCAGAGTACTGGGCTAATGGGAAGATTCTTGGTAGTGTAGATGAGCAGAGAGATCTTGGTATCCAGGTACATAAATCCCTGAAAGTTGCTACCCAGGTTAATAGGGCTGTTAAGAAGGCATATGGTGTGTTAGCCTTTATTAGTAGGGGGATCGAGTTTCAGAGCCACGGGGTCATGATGCAGCTGTACAAAACTCTGGTGAGGCCGCACCTGGAGTATTGCGTGCAGTTCTGGTCACCGCATTATAGGAAGGATGTCGAAGCTTTGGAAAGGGTGCAGAGGAGATTTACTAGGATGTTGCCTGGTATGGAAGGAAGGTCTTACGAGGAAAGGCTGAGGGACTTGGGGTTGTTTTCGTTAGAGAGAAGGAGGAGGAGAGGTGACTTAATAGAGACATACAAGATAATCAGAGGGTTAGATAGGGTGGATAGTGAGAGTCTTTTTCCTCGGATGAGGATGGCAAACACGAGGGGACATAGCTTTAAGTTGAGGGGTGAAAGATATAGGACAGATGTCAGAGGTAGTTTATTTACGCAGAGAGTAGTAGGGGCGTGGAACGCCCTGCCTGCAACAGTAGTAGACTCGCCAACTTTAAGGGCATTTAAGTGGTCATTGGATAGACATATGGATGTAAATGGAATAGTGTAGGTCAGATGATCGGCGCAACATCGAGGGCCGAAGGGCCTGTACTGCGCTGTAATATTCTAATTCTAATTCTAATAAGGTCCCACACAGCAGATTAGTAAACAAAATTAGAGCACATGGGATTGGGGGTAATATCCTGCAATGGATTGAGAAATGGCAAACAGACAGAAAGCAGAGAGTAGGAATAAATGGGTCATTCTCAGGATGACAGGCTGTTACTAGTGGGGTACCACAAGGATCAGTGCTTGGGCCACAGCTGTTCACAATCTATATAAACGATTTGGATATGGGGACCAATTGTAATATTTCCAAATTTGCTGATGACACATAACTAGGAGGGAATGTAAGTTGTGAGGAGGATGCAAGGAGGCTACAATGGGATTTGAACAGGCTAAGTGAATGGGCAAGAACATGGCAGATGGAATATAATGTGAATAAGTGTGAAGTTATCCACTTTGGTAGGAAAACAGAAAGACAGAGTGTTTCTTAAATGGTGAGAGATTGGGAAGTGTTGATGTCCAAAGAGACCCAGGTGTCCTTGTTCATACGTCACTGAAAGCTAGTACGCAGGTGCAGCAAACAATTAGGAAGGTAAATGGTATGTTGGCCTTCATCGCAAGGGGTTTTGAGTACAGGAGTAAAGAAGTCTTGCTGCAATTGTATAGAGCCTTGGTGAGACCACACCTGGAGTATTGTGCACAGTTTTGGTCTCCTCATCTAAGGAAGGATATACTTGCCATGGAGGGAGTGCAATGGAGGTTCACCAGACTAATCCCTGAGATGGGTGGGGCTTGTCTTATGAGGAGAGATTGAAGAAACTGAGCCTGTATTCTCTAGAGTTTCAAAGAATGAGAGGTGATCTAATCAAAACTTACAAAATTATTACAGGGTGTAACAGGGTAGATGTGGAGAGGATGTTTCCACTAGCTGGTGAGTCGAGAACCAGGAACACAGTCTCAGAATAAGGGGCAGGCCATTTAAAACTGAGATGAGGAGGAATTTCTTCACTCAGAGAGTGGTGAATCTTTGGAATTCTCTACCCCAGAGGGTTGTGGAAGTTCAATCATTGAGCACGTTCAAGACTGAAATCAATTGATTTCTAAATACTGATAACATCAAAGAGTTAGTGCGGGAAAGTGACGTTGCGGTAGATGACCAGCCATGATCTAATTGAATGGTGTAGCAGGCGCGACGGGCTGAATGGCCTACTCCTGTTCCTATATTTAAAAGAAATTCCATGGAGCATGTTTATTACAACTGATAATGAGCTTATCAAAAATAAATATTTTCAACCAATATCCAGTCTGCCACCTGTGAGGAACCAAATTCAAATCATTCAAAATTACTTTAAAAAACCCCTAAACTGAGCCATTTATTAGTGTATTGGTGTACACCGGTCAGTTTCTTAGTCAATTAAGGATTTTTTATATGGTGTTATGACCGCAGTGAGAGAAGCACACTGTCAATTCAGTCCCGTCACTCCACAAGTTGCTGCATATTATTAGGCTTTCACACCCAATCAGAAAACAGCTAAATTAAACACTCTAGTAACCCCAGAATGAAACAGACCAAACCACGTATCTTTAGACAACAACAAATTAACTGTTTGTTAAAAAAACTAAATCTTAAACGCTATTAAGATAAACCTATGTCTAAAGACCTTATAATTTCTTAATTTAACCTAACTCCTGCATTTACACACATACACACGGTATATCAGGAATAAACGAATGATAAGAGTTAGAACAGGGCCAATCAAGGATAGTAGTGGGAAGTTGTGTGCGGAATCAGAGGAGATAGGGGAAGCGTTAAATGAATATTTTTCGTCAGTATTTACAGTAGAAAAAGAAAATGTTGCCGAGGAGATTACTGAGATACAGCCTACTAGGCTAGATGGGATTGAGATTCACAAGGAGGAGGTGTTAGCAATTTTGGAAAGAGTGAAAATAGATAAGTCCCCCGGGCCAGATGGGATTTATCCTAGGATTCTCTGGGAAGCCAGGGAGGAGATTGCAGAGCCGTTGTTGTTGATCTTTAAGTCGTCATTGTCGACAGGAGTAGTGCCAGAGGACTGGAGGATAGCAAATGTTGTCCCCTTGTTCAAGAAGGGGAGTAGAGACAGCCCTGGTAATTATAGACCTGTGAGCCTTACTTCGGTTGTGGGTAAAATGTTGGAAAAGGTTATAAGAGACAGGATTTATAATCATCTTGAAAAGAATAAGTTCATTTGCGATAGTCAGCACGGTTTTGTGAAAGGTAGGTCGTGCCTCACAAACCTTATTGAGTTTTTCGAGAAGGTGACCAAACAGGTGGATGAGGGTAAAGCCGTGGATGTGGTGTATATGGATTTCAGTAAGGCGTTTGATAAGGTTCCCCACGGTAGGCTATTGCAGAAAATACGGAAGTATGGGGTTGAAGGTGATTTAGAGCTTTGGATCAGAAATTGGCTAGCTGAAAGAAGACAGAGGGTGGTGGTTGATGGCAAATGTTCATCCTGGAGTTTAGTTACAAGTGGTGTACCGCAAGGTTCTGTTTTGGGGCCACTGCTGTTTGTCATTTTTATAAACGACCTGGATGAGGGTGTAGAAGGGTGGGTTAGTAAATTTGCGGATGACACGAAGGTCGGTGGAGTTGTGGATAGTGTCGAAGGGTGTTGTAGGGTACAGAGGGACATAGATAGGCTGCAGAGCTGGGCTGAGAGATGGCAAATGGAGTTTAATGCGGAGAAGTGTGAGGTGATTCACTTTGGAAGGAGTAACAGCAATGCAGAGTACTGGGCTAATGGGAAGATTCTTGGTAGTGTAGATGAGCAGAGAGATCTTGCTTTCCAGGTACATAAATCCCTGAAAGTTGCTACCCAGGTTAATAGGGCTGTTAAGAAGGCATATGGTGTGTTAGCCTTTATTAGTAGGGGGATCGAGTTTCGGAGCCACGGGGTCATGATGCAGCTGTACAAAACTCTGGTGAGGCCGCACCTGGAGTATTGCGTGCAGTTCTGGTCACCGCATTATAGGAAGGATGTCGAAGCTTTGGAAAGGGTGCAGAGGAGATTTACTAGGATGTTGCCTGGTATGGAAGGAAGGTCTTACGAGGAAAGGCTGAGGGACTTGGGGTTGTTTTCGTTAGAGAGAAGGAGGAGGAGAGGTGACTTAATAGAGACATACAAGATAATCAGAGGGTTAGATAGGGTGGATAGTGAGAGTCTTTTTCCTCGGATGAGGATGGCAAACACGAGGGGACATAGCTTTAAGTTGAGGGGTGAAAGATATAGGACAGATGTCAGAGGTAGTTTCTTTACGCAGAGAGTAGTAGGGGCGTGGAACGCCCTGCCTGCAACAGTAGTAGACTCGCCAACTTTAAGGGCATTTAAGTGGTCATTGGATAGACATATGGATGTAAATGGAATAGTGTAGGTCAGATGATCGGCGCAACATCGAGGGCCGAAGGGCCTGTACTGCGCTGTAATATTCTAATTCTAATTCTAATTCTAATTCACACAAAAACTAACAGTTAAACAGTTTTAACAGTGGAGTTTTTTTATATTATCTGTTTCTCAAGAATAAATAAAATAAGTAAGTTTTTGCAGGTTACGTTCCTGATGTATAATGTCTACTAATGTGAAAATAATCAAAGGTCACTCGAAGTCTTCACATGGATTTGATGAAAATAGTCCTTCAGTTGATAGGCATTCAATTCTTCGGCTGCAGCAAGCATTAAACAGTTCTTTGAACAATGAGCACACATCTTGAAAAAGATGACATTTCTTCTTGACTCAGGGAATTAACCTGGCTTGTAGCTCCTTGTAGAATTTTTGCTGAGTGGAAATAGACAGCTATCTGCTCTTCAGCATGCTTTGCTGCAAAGTCTGTCAAAAACTAACTGGTTTCTGCCAGTTCTACACACAGCCAAGTGGGAACATTACCATGTGACCGCTCTCTCCTGCTGTTGCCCAGGGTAATGAAAATGCAGCTATGGGACACTGTGTCTCCAGAACCTTCTCTCCCTTAAAGGTGCACTGTTTCGAACAGAGTCTCAAAGGCATACACATTGTTTTTAATCCAAGAAGAAAAATAATTACAAGTCCATGACAATAGGAAAACATTTAAAAGCTGCTGACCCCTCACAAACAGCACAATTTGAAGAGTCTTCTGGAATAAGTGAAACTTCAAAACCTCACCCAGGATCATGATCTGACCCAGCAGAGGCAGCAGCACAGTGGTATACAGTACGGAGGGAGTTGCCCTGGGAGTCCTCAACAACGACTCTGGACCCCATGAAGTCTCATGGCATCAGGTCAAACATGGACAAGGAAACCTCCTACTGATTACCACCTACCGCCCTCCCTCAGCTGATGACTCAGTACTCCTTGTTGAACACCACTTGGAGGAAGCACTGAGGGTGGCAAGGGCACAGAACGTACTCTGGGTGGGGGACTTCAATGTCCATCACCAAGAGTGGCTCGGTAGCACCACTACTGACCGAGCTGGCCGAGTCCTAAAGGACAGAGCCACTAGACTGGGTCTGCGGCAGGTGGTGAGGGAACCAACATGAGGGAAAAACATACTTGACCTTGTCCTCACCAATCTGCCTGCCGCAGATGCTTCTGTCAATGACAGTATTGGTAGGAGTGACCACCGCACAGTCGTTGTGGAGACGATGTCCCGCCTTCACATTGAAGATACCGTCCATCGTGTTGTGTGGCACTATCACTGTGCTAAATGGGATAGATTTCGAACAGATCTAGCAATGCAAAACTGGGCATCCATGAGGCGCTTTGGGCCATCAGCAGCAGCAGAATTGTACTCAACCACAATCTGTAACCTCATGGCCCGGCATATCCCACACTCTACCATTACCATCAAGCCAGGAGACCAACCCTGGTTCAATGAAGAGTGCAGGAGGGCATGCCAGGAGCAGCACCAGGCATACCTCAAAATGAGGTGTCAACCTGGTGAAGCTACAACACAGGACTATCTGCGTGCCAAATTGCGTAAGCAGCATGCGATAGACAGAGCTAAGCGATCCCATAACCAACGGATCAGATCAAAGCTCTGCAGTCCTGCCACACCCAGCCGTGAATGGTGGTGGACAATTAAACAACTAACTGGAGGAGGTGGCTCCACAAATATCCCCATCCTCAATGATGGGGGAGCCCAGAATATCAGTGCGAAAGATAAGGCTGAAGCATTTGCAACAATCTTCAGCAAGAAGTGCCGAGTTGATGATCCATCTCGGCCTCCTCCTGAAGTCCCCAGCATCACAGATGCCAGACTTCAGCCAATTCGATTCACTCCATGTGAAATCAAGAAATGACTGAAGGCACTGGATACTGCAAAAGCTATGGGCCCTGACAATATTCCAGCAATAGTACTGAAGACCTGTGCTCCAGAACTTGCCGCACCCCTAGCCAAGCTGTTCCAGTACAGCTACAACACTGGCATCTACCCTGCAATGTGGAAAATTGCCCAGGTATGTCCTGTACACAAAAAGCAGGACAAATCCAACCCGGCCAATTACCGCCCCATCAGTCTACTCTCAATCATCAGTAAAGTGATGGAAGATGTCATCAACAGTGCCATCAAGCAGCACTTCCTTAGCAACAACCTGCTCAGTGACACTCAGTTTGGGTTCCGCCAGGGCCACTTAACTCCTGACTTCATTACAGCCTTGGTTCAAACATGGAAAAAAGAGCTGAACTCGTGAGGTGAGGGTGACTGCCCTTGACATCAAGGCAGCATTTGACCGAGTATGGCATCAGGGAGCCCCAGCAAAACTAAGATCAAAGGGAATCCGGGGGAAAACCCTCTGCTGGTTGGAGTCATACCTGGCACAATGGAAGATGGTTGTGGTTGTTGGAGCTCCAGGACATCTGAGCTCCAGGACATCACTGCGGGTGTTCCTCAGGGTAGTGTCCTAGGCACAACCATCTTCAGCTGCTTCATCAATGACCTTCGTTCAATCATAAGGTCAGAAGTGGGGATGTTCACTGATGATTGCACAATGTTCAGCACCATTCATGACTCCTGAGATACTGAAGCAGTCCGTGTAGAAATGCAGCAAGACCTGGACAATATCCAGGCTTGGGCTAATAATTGGCAAGTAACATTCGCGCCACTCAAGTGCCAGGCAATGACCATCTGCAACAAGAGAGAATCTAACCATTTCCCCTTGACATTCAACGGCATTACCATCACTAAATCCCCCACTATCAACATCCTAGGGGCTACCATTGACCAGAAACTGAACTGTAGTAGCCATATAAATACCGTGGCTACAAGAGCAGGTCAGAGGCTAGGAATCGGAGGTGAGTAACTCACCTCCTGACTCCCCAAAGCCTGTCCACCATCTACAAGGCACAAGTCAGGAGTGTGATGGAATACTCTCCACTTGCCTGGATGGGTGCAGCTCCAACAACACTCAAGGAGCTCAACACCATCCAGGACAAAGCAGCCTGCTTGATTGGCACCCCATCTACAAACATTCACTCCCTGCACCACCGACGCACTGTGGCAGCAGTGTGTACCATCTAAAGAACAAAGAGCAAAGAACAGTACAGCACAGGAACAGGCCATTCGGCCCTCCAAGCCTGCGCCGATCTTGATGCCTGCCTAAACTAACACCTTCTGCACTTCCGGGGCCCATATCCCTCTATTCCCATCCTATTCATGTATTTGTCAAGATGTCTCTTAAACGTCGCTATGGTACCTGCTTCCACCACCTCCCTCGGTATTAGGTTCCAGGCACTCACCACCCTCTGTGTAAAAAACCTGCCTCGCACATCCCCTCTAAACTTTGCCCCTCTCACCTTAAACCTATGTCCCCTAGTAACTGACTCTTCCACCCTGGGAAAAAGCTTCTGACTATCCACTCTGTCCATGCCGCTCATAACTTTGTAAACCTCTATCATGTCACCCCTCCACCTCCGTCGTTCCAGTGAAAACAATCCGAGTTTTTCCAACCTCTCCTCATAGCTAATGCCCTCCAGACCAGGCAACATCCTGGGAAACCTCTTCTGAACCCTCTCTAAAGCCTCCACATCCTTCTGGTAGTGTGGCGACCAGAATTGTATGCAATATTCCAACTGTGGCCTAACTAAAGTTCTGGACAGCTGCAACATGACTGCAGCTTGGATAGCAACGGAGGTGCGTGAACGGGCTTACAGCTGGGAAGTCAATTTCAGCGTAAGTTTAAAAGTGAATTCCCTCTTGTTTTCGGAGGACCAGGGGACTGCTGGGTAAGGAAAAGGGTATATATTTGTGTGGTGGCTGTACCCGAGACACTACACGTGTAGTGTCTCCCACCCACCCTCCTCCTCTAACCAAAAAAAAGGACTCTGGTGTGTTGATAAGGTAAGCTTTTCATTTAGGAAGTTCTGTCCGTCGGATTGCTAACCTAACAAGTTTTGACTTTTTGTTTTTTTTTTGGTTTTTCAGTAGATTTGCTGGGAATTTGGAATAGTGGGAATGGAGGTTAAGGCAGTTGTATGTTCCTCCTGCAGAATGTGGGAGGTAAGGGTCGCCAAGAGTGTCCCTGCTGACTGCATCTGTGGGAAGTGCACCCAACTCCAGCTCCTCGAGAACCGCGTTAGGGAACTGGAGCTGGAGCTGGATGAACTTCGGATCATTCGGGAGGCGGAGGAGGTTATTGAGAGGAGTTATGGGGAGGTAGTCACACCTCAGGTAAAAGAAGTAGGTAGATGGGTTACCGTCAGGGGAAGGAGAGGGAACCAGCAGGCAGTGCAGGGATCCCCTGTGGCCGTTTCCCTCAACAACAGGTATACCGTTTTGGATACTGTTGCGGGGGACGACTTACCAGGGGTAAGCAATGGGGTACAGGTATCTGGCACAGAGTCTGTCCCTGTTGCTCAGAAGGGAAGGGGGAAGAGGAGCAGAACATTAGTCATTGGGGACTCCATAGTTAGGGGAACAGATAGGAGGTTCTGTGGGAACGAGAGAGACTCACGGTTGGTGTGTTGCCTCCCAGGTGCCAGGGTACGTGATGTCTCTGATCGTGTTTTTGGGATTCTTAATGGGGAGGGGGAGCAGCCCCAAGTCGTGGTCCACATAGGCACCAACGACATAGGTAGGAAGAGAGATGGGGATTTAAGACAGAAATTCAGGGAGCTAGGGTGGAAGCTTAGAGCGAGAACAACCAGAGTTGTTATCTCTGGGTTGTTGCCCGTGCCACGTGATAGCGAAGCGAGGAATAGGGAGAGAGAGGAGTTGAACACGTGGCTGCAGGGATGGTGTAGGAGGGAGGGTTTTGGTTTCCTGGATAATTGGGGCTCTTTCTGGGGTAGGTGGGACCTCTACAAACAGGATGGTCTTCACCTGAACCAGAGGGGTACCAATATCCTGGGGGGGAGGTTTGCTAGTGCTCTTCGGGGGGGTTTAAACTAATTCAGCAGGGGAATGGGAACCCAAATTGTAGTGCCAGTGTACAGGATGTTGAGAGTAGTGAGGTCAGGGATATGGTTACAAGGACGCAAGAGGGCACTGGCAAACAAGAACCTGGTTTAAAGTGTGTCTATTTCAACGCCAGGAGCATCCGGAATAAGGTGGGTGAGCTTGCAGCATGGGTTGGTACCTGGGATCTCGATGTAGTGGCCATTTCGGAGACATGGGTAGAGCAGGGGCAGGAATGGATGTTGCAGATTCCGGGATTTAGATGTTTCAGTAAGAACAGAGAAGATGGTAAAAGAGGGGGGGGGTGTGGCATTGTTAATCAAGGAGAGTATTACAGCGACAGAAAGGACGTTTGAGGACTCGTCTACTGAGGTAGTATGGGCTGAGGTTAGAAACAGGAGAGGAGAGGTCACCCTGTTGGGAGTCTTTTATAGACCTCCGAATAGTTCCAGAGATGTAGAGGAAAGGATAGCGAAGATGATTCTCGACAGGGGTGAGAGTAACAGGGTAGTTGTTATGGGGGACTTTAACTTTCCAAATATCGACTGGAAATACTATAGTTCGAGTACTTTAGATGGGTCAGTTTTTGTCCAGTGTGTGCAGGAGGGTTTTCTGACACAGTATGTAGACAGGCCAACCAGGGGCGATGCCACATTGGATTTGGTACTGGGAAATGAACCCAGCCAGGTGTTAGATTTAGATGCAGGTGAGCACTTTGGTGATAGTGATCACAATTCGGTTAGGTTTACCTTAGCGATGGGCAGGGACAGGTATATACTGCAGGGCAAGAATTATAACTGGGGGAAAGGAAATTATGATGCGATTAGGCAAGATTTAGGATGCGTAGGATGGGGAAGGAAACTGCAGGGGATGGGAACAATCGAAATGTGGAGCTTATTCAAGGAGCAGCTACTGCGTGTCCTTGATGAGTATGTACCTGTGAGGCAGGGAGGAAGTTGTCGTGCGAGGGAGCCGTGGTTTACTAAAGAAGTTGAAGCGCTTGTCAAGAGGAAGAAGAAGGCTTATGTTAGGATGAGACGTGAAGGCTCAGTTAGGGCGCTTGAGAGCTACAAGCTAGTCAGGAAGGATCTAAAGGGAGAGATAAGAAGAGCAAGGAGAGGACACGAGAAGTCATTGGTGGATCGGATCAGGGAAAACCCTAAGGCTTTCTTTCGGTATATCAGGAATAAAAGAATGACTAGAGTTAGATTAGGGCCAATCAAGGAAAGTAGTGGGAAGTTGTGTGTGGAATCAGAGGAGATAGGGGAAGTGTTAAATGAATATTTTGCGTCAGTATTTACAGTAGAGAAAGAAAATGTTGTTGAGAATACTGAGATTCAGGCTACTAGGCTAGATGGGATTGAGGTTCACAAGGAGGAGGTGTTAGCAATTTTGGAAAGTGTGAAAATAGATAAGTCCCCTGGGCCAGATGGGATTTATCCTAGGATTCTCTGGGAAGCTAGGGAGGAGATTGCAGAGCCTTTGTCCTTGATCTTTATGTCGTCATTGTCGACAGGAATAGTGCCGGAAGACTGGAGGATAGCAAATGTTGTCCCCTTGTTCAAGAAGGGGAGTAGAGACAGCCCTGGTAATTATAGACCTGTGAGCCTTACTTCGGTTGTGGGTAAAATGTTGGAAAAGGTTATAAGAGACAGGATTTATAATCATCTTGAAAAGAATAAGTACATTAGAGATAGTCAGCACGGTTTTGTGACGGGTAGGTCGTGCCTCACAAACCTTATTGAGTTTTTCGAGAAGGTGACCAAACAGGTGGATGAGGGTAAAGCAGTGGATGTGGTGTATATGGATTTCAGTAAGGCGTTTGATAAGGTTCCCCACGGTAGGCTATTGCAGAAAATACGCAAGTATGGGGTTGAAAGTGATTTGGAGCTTTGGATCAGAAATTGGCTAGCGGAAAGAAGACAGAGGGTGGTGGTTGATGGTAAATGTTCATCCTGGAGTTTAGTTACTAGTGGTGTACCGCAAGGATCTGTTTTGGGGCCATTGCTGTTTGTCATTTTTATAAATGACCTGGAAGAGTGTGTAGAAGGGTGGGTTAGTAAATTTGCAGATGACACTAAGGTCGGTGGAGTTGTGGATAGTGCCGAAGGATGTTGTAGGGTACAGAGAGACATAGATAGGCTGCAGAGCTGGGCTGAGAGATGGCAAATGGAGTTTAATGCGGAAAAGTGTGAGGTGATTCACTTTGGAAGGAGTAACAGGAATGCAGAGTACTGGGCTAATGGGAAGATTCTTGGTAGTGTAGATGAACAGAGAGATCTTGGTGTCCAGGTGCATAAATCCCTGAAGGTTGCTACCCAGGTTAATAGGGCTGTTAAGAAGGCATATGGTGTGTTAGCTTTTATTAGTAGGGGGATCGAGTTTCGGAGCCACGAGGTCATGCTGCAGCTGTACAAAACTCTGGTGAGACCGCACCTGGAGTATTGCGTGCAGTTCTGGTCACCGCATTATAGAAAGGATGTGGAAGCTATGGAAAGGGTGCAGAGGAGATTTACTAGGATGTTGCCTGGTATGGAGGGAAGGTCTTACGAGGAAAGGCTGAGGGACTTGAGGTTGTTTTCGTTGGAGAGAAGGAGGAGGAGAGGTGACTTAATAGAGACATATAAGATAATCAGAGGGTTAGATAGGGTGGATAGTGAGCGTCTTTTTCCTCGGATGGTGATGGCAAACACGAGGGGACATAGCTTTAAGTTGAGGGGTGATAGATATAGGACAGATGTGAGAGGTAGTTACTTTACTCAGAGAGTAGTAAGGGCGTGGAATGCCCTGCCTGCAGCAGTAGTAGATTCGCCAACTTTAAGGGCATTTAAGTGGACATTGGATAGACACATGGATGAAAATGGAATAGTGTAGGTCAGATGGTTTCACAGCTCGGCGCAACATCGAGGGCCGAAGGGCCTGTACTGCGCTGTAATATTCTAATCTAATCTAATGCACCAAGGCTCCTTTGACAGCACCTTCCAAACCCGCGACCTCTACCAACTAGAAGGACAAGGGCAGCAGATGCATGAGAACACCACCACCTGCAAGTTCCCCTCCAAGTCACACACCATCCTGACTTGGAACTATATCGCCGTTCCTTCACTGTCACTGGGTCAAAATCCTGGAACTCCCTTCCTAACAGCACTGTGGGTCTACCTACCCCACATGGACTGCAGCAGTTCAAGAAGGCAGCTCACCATCACCTTCTCAAGGGCAATTAGGGATGGGCAATAAATGCTGGCCTGGCCAGCGACACCCACATCCCTGAATGAATTTTAAAAAAATCTGTTTTGTGGTTGATGCCTGATCCAGGCGAAATGAATCTTAGACGCAAACTCTACCACTGGTTTAAGTGGTTTCAGGGACAAAGACCCAGGAGAGGGAGAAAACAAGAGAGGGACAGAGACTCCAGGAGATGGGCAGTGACCTCAGTAGAAAAACAACAACACCAGGAGGGGGGAAACGTGTCCAGGACTGGGGTAGAGGGGGAGGAGACCCCAGGTTTTAATTGGATGCTATTCTGTCCTTAGCCCTGGATTTGCACATTTATTTCTCTCTTAAAAGCTCAAAATTAACACTTACAAAGAACAAAATGACCTCGGTCTTCGCCTTTTCCCATTGCTGATGTTTCAGACTCTTGTCCAGGAAATTCATCCAATCCCCAAATCTCTGTCCTTAATGTTTCATCCTCGCATCCTGTACTTCAGATACCTCCCTCTTGGACCAGCTCCATCTCCCCCTCCGACAATCTCCCTCGCCCCCTCCACCACCTCCCCCTCCCCCTCCGACAATCTCCCTCGCCCCCTCCACCACCTCCCCCTCCCCCTCCGACAATCTCCCTCGCCCCCTCCACCACCTCCCTCTCCCCCTCCGACAATCTCCCTCGCCCCCTCCGACAACCTCCCTCTTGGACCAGCTCACTCTCCCCCTCCGACAACCTCCCTCTCGGACCAACTCCCTCTCCCCCTCCACCACCTCCCCCTCCCCCTCCGACAATCTTCCTCGCCCCCTCCGACAACCTCCCTCTCGGACCAACTCCCTCTCCCCCTCCGACAATCTCCCTCGCCCCCTCCGACAACCTCCCTCTCGGACCAGCTCCCTCTCCCCCTCCGACAATCTCCCTCGCCCCCTCCGACAACCTCCCTCTCGGACCAACTCCCTCTCCCCCTCCGACAATCTCCCTCGCCCCCTCCGACAACCTCCATCTCGGACCAACTCCCTCTCCCCCTCCACAACCTCCCTCTCCCCCTCCGACAATCTTCCTCGCCCCCTCTGACAACCTCCCTCTTGGACCAACTCACTGTCCCCCTCCGACAATCTCCCTCGCCCCCTCCGACAACCTCCCTCTCGGACCAACTCCCTCTCCCCCTCCACCACCTCCCCCTCCCCCTCCGACAATCTTCCTCGCCCCCTCCGACAACCTCCCTCTCCCCCTCCGACAATCTCCCTCGCCCCCTCCGACAACCTCCCTCTCGGACCAGCTCCCTCTCACCCTCCGACAATCTCCCTCGCCCCCTCCGACAACCTCACTCTCGGACCAACACCCTCTCCCCCTCCACCACCTCCCCCTCCCCTTCCAACAATCTTCCTCGCCCCCTCCGACAACCTCCCTCTCCCCCTCCGACAATCTTCCTCGCCCCCTCCGACAACCTCCCTCTCCCCCTCCGACAATCTCCCTCGCCCCCTCCGACAACCTCCCTCTCGGACCAGCTCTCTCTCCTCCTCCGACAATCTCCCTCGCCCCCTCCGACAACCTCCCTCTCGGACCAACTCCCTCTCCCCCTCCGACAATCTCCCTCGCCCCCTCCGACAACCTCCATCTCGGACCAACTCCCTCTCCCCCTCCACAACCTCCCTCTCCCCCTCCGACTATCTTCCTCGCCCCCTCCGACAACCTCCCTCTCCCCCTCCAACAATCTCCCTCGCCCCCTCCGACAACCTCCCTCTCGGACCAACTCACTCTCCCCCTCCGACAATCTCCCTCGCCCCCTCCGACAACCTCCCTTTCGGACCAACTCCCTCTCCCCCTCCACCACCTCCCCCTCCCCCTCCGACAATCTTCCTCGCCCCCTCCAACAACCTCCCTCTCCCCCTCCGACAATCTCCCTCGCCCCCTCCGACAACCTCCCTCTTGGACCAGCTCCCTCTCACCCTCCGACAATCTCCCTCGCCCCCTCCGACAACCTCCCTCTCGGACCAACTCCCTCTCCCCCTCCGACAATCTCCCTCGCCCCCTCCGACAACATCCCTTTCGGACCAACTTCCTCTCCCCCTCCACCACCTCCCCCTCCCCCTCCGACAATCTTCCTCGCCCCCTCCGACAACCTCCCTCTCCCCCTCCGACAATTTCCCTCGCCCCCTCCGATAACCTCCCTCTCCCCCTCCGACAACCTCCCTCGCCCCCTCCGACTACCTCCCTCTCCCTACCACCTCCCCCTCCCTCTCCCTACCACCTCCCCCTCTCTCTCCCCGCCACCTCCCCCTCCCACTCCCACCACCTCCCTCTCCCACTCCGACTACCTCCCTCTCCCCACGCCCTCCCTCTCCCCACCACCTCCCTCTCCCTCTGTGACCACGTCCCTCTCCCTCTCCCACCACCTCCCCCTCCCTGTCTCTCTCCCCACCACCTTCCCCTCCCTCTGTGACCACCTTCCTCTCCCATTCCCACCACCTCCCCCTCCCTCTCCCTCTCCCACCACCACCCCTCCCTCTTCCACCACGTTCCCCTCCCTCTCCCTCTCCCACCACCTTCCTCATCCTCTCCCTCTCCTACCACCTCCCTCACCCTCTCCCTCCCACCTCCCTCTCCCTCTCACACCACCTCCCCTTCCCTCCCTACCACCTCCCCCTCCCTCTCCCTACCACCTCCCCCTCCCTCTCCCTAACACCTCCCCCTCTCTCTCCCTAACACCTCCCCCTCCCTCTCCCACCACCTCCCTCTCCCACTCCGACTACCTCCCTCTCCCCACGTTCTCCCTCTCCCACCACCTCCCTCTCCCTCTCTGCACGTCCTCCCTCTCCCTCTCCCGATGTCCTCCCTCAACCTCTCCCTACCACCTCCGTCTCCCTCTGTGACCACCTCCCTCCCTCTCCCTACCACCTCCCTCTCCAACCACCTCCCTCTCCCTCTCCCCACCACCTCCCCCTCCCTCTGTGACCACCTCCCTCTCCCTCTCCAATCACCTCCCTCTCCCTCTCCCCACCACCTCCCTCTGTGACCACCTCCCTCTCCCTCTCCCCACCACCTCCCCCTCCCTCTGTGACCACCTCCCTCTCCCTCTCCCACCACCTCCCTCTCCCTCTCCCACCACCTCCCTCACCCTCTCCCACCACCTCCCGATCCCTCTCCCTACCACCTCCCACCTCCCTCTCCCTACCACCTCCCACCTCCCTTTCCCTCTCCCACCACCTCCCTCTCCCTCTCCCTACCACCTCCCTCTCCCTCTCCCCACGTTCGCCCTCTCTCTCTCCCCGCCACCTCCCCCTCCCTCTCCCACCACCTCCCTCTCCCTCTCCCCGCCACCTCCCCCTCCCTCTCCCACCACCTCCCTCTCCCACTCCGACTACCTCCCTCTCCCCACGTCCACCCTCTCCCTCTCCCTACCACCTCCCCCTCCCTCTCCCTATCACCTCCCCCTCCCTCTCCCTACCACCTCTGTCTCCCTCTGTGACCACCTCCCTCTCCCTCTCCCACCACCTCCCTCTCCCTCTCCCCACCACCTCCCTCTCCCTACCAGCTCTCCCTCCCTCTGTGACCACCTTCCTCTCACTCTCCCACCACCTCCCTCTCCCTCTCCCTACCACCTCCCCAACCCTCTCCCTATCACCTCCCCCTCTCTCTCCTTACGTCCTCCCTCTCCCTCGCCCTACCACCTCCCCTTCCCTCTGCCTACCACCTCCCTCTCCCTCTCACCTCCCTCTCCCTCTCCCACCACCCTCTCCCTCTCCCACCACCTCCCCCTCCCTCCCTACCACCTCCCCCTCCCTCTCCCTACCACCTCCCTCTCCCTCTCCCCTCCTTCACCCTCTCCCTCTCCCACCACCTCCTTCTCCCTCTCCCGATGTGCTCCCTCTCCCACTCCCTACCACCTTCCCCTCCCTCTCCCTATCACCTACGCCTCCCTCTCCCTCTCCCTACCACCTCCCTCTCACTCTCCCTACCACCTCCCTCATCCTCCCCACCACCTCCCTCTCCCTCTCCCACCACCTCCCTCTCCCTCTCCCTCCCACATCCCTCTCCCACCACCTCCCTCTCCCTACCACCTCCCCCTCCCTCTGTGACCTCCTTCCTCTCCCTCTCCCACCACCTCTCCCTCCCACCTCCCCCTTCTTCTCCCACCACCTCCCCCTCCCTCTCCCTACCACCTCCCTCTCCCTCTCCCTCCCACCTCCCTCTCCCGACCACCTCCCCCTTCCTCTCCCGACCACATCCCTCTCCCTCTCCCTACCACCTCCCCCTCTCTCTCCCCGCCACCTCCCCCTCCCTCTCCCACCACCTCCCTCTCCCACTCCGACTACCTCCCTCTCCACACGTCCTCCCTCTCCCACCACCTCCCCCTCCCTCTCCCACCACCTCCCTCTCCCACTACCTCCCTCTCCCCACGTCCTCCCTCTCCCTCTCCCACCACCTCCCTTTTCCTTTCCGCACGTGCTCCCTCTCCCGCTCCCTACCAACTCCCGTTCCCTCTCCCTACCACCTCCCTCTCCCTCTTCCCATGTCCACCCTCTCCCTCTCCCACCACCTCCCTCTCCCTCTCCGCACGTCCTCCCTCTCCCTCTCCCGATGTCCTCCCTCTCCTACTTCCTACCACCTCCCCCTCCCTCTCCCTATCACCTACCCCTGCCTCTCCCTCTCCCTACCACCTCCCTCTCCCTCCCCACCACCTCCCTCTCCCTCTCCCACCACCTCCCTCTCCCTCCCACCTCCCTCTCCCACCACCTCCCCCACCTTCCCTACCACCTCCCTCTCCCTCTCTCCACCACCTCCCTCTCCCTCTCCCCACCACCTCCCCCTCCCTACCACCTCCCCCTCCTTCTCCCACCACCTCCCTCTCCCCACCACCTCCCTCTCCCTACCACCTCCCTCTCCCTCTCCCCACCACCTCCCCCTCCCTCTCCCTACCATCTCCCGCTCTCTCTCCCTGCCACCTCCCCCTCCCTCTCCCACCACCTCCCTCTCCCACTCCGACTACCTCGCTCTCCCCACGTCCTCCCTCTCCCTCTCCCACCACCTCCCTCTCCCTTTCCGCATGTCCTCCCTCTCCCTCGTCCCATGTCCACCCTCTCCCTCTCCCACCACCTCCCTCTCCCTCTCCGCACGTCCTCCCTCTCCCACTCTCTACCACCTCCCCCCTCTCCCTATCACCTACCCCTCCCTCTCCCTACGTCCTCCCTCTCCCTCTCCCCACCACCTCCCTCTCTCTCTCCCCACCACCTCCCTCTCCCTCTCCCCACCACCTCCCACTCCCTCTCCCCACCACCTCCACCTCCCCCTCCCTCTCCCTGCCACCTCCCCCTCCCTCTCCCACCACCTCCCTCTCCCACTCCGACTACCTCCCTCTCCCCACTTCCTCCCAATCCCTCTCCCACCACCTCCCTCTCCCTCTTCCCATGTTCACCCTCTCCCTCTCCCACCACCTCCCTCTCCGCACGTCCTCCCTCTCCCACTCCCAACCACCTCCCCCTCCCTCTCCCTATCACCTACCCCTCCCTCTCCCTACGTCCTCCCTCTCCCTACCACCTCCCTCTCCCTCTCCCCACCACCTCCCTCTCCCTCTCCCCACCACCTCCCTCTGCCCACCACCTCCCTCTCCCTCTCCCCACCACCTCCCCCTTCCTCTCCCGACCACATCCCTCTCCCTCTCCCTACCACCTCCCCCTCTCTCTCCCCGCTACCTCCCCCTCCCTCTCCCGCCACCTCCCCCTCCCTCTCCCACCACCTCCCTCTCCCACTCCGACTACCTCCCTCTCCACACGTCCTCCCTCTCCCACCACCTCCCCCTCCCTCTCCCACCACCTCCCTCTCCCACTCCGACTACCTCCCTCTCCACACGTCCTCCCTCTCCCACCACCTCCCACTCCCTCTCCCTACCACCTCCCTCTCCCTCTCCCCACGTTCTCCCTCTCCCTCCTCCTCCCACCTCCCCCTTCCTCTCCCTGCCACCTCCCCCTCCCTCTCCCACCACCTCCCTCTCCCACTACCTCCCTCTCCCCACGTCCTCCCTCTCCCTCTCCCACCACCTCCCTCTCCCTTTCCGCATGTCCTCCCTCTCCCTCTCCCTACCACCTCCCTCTCCCTCTTCCCATGTCCACCCTCTCCCTCTCCCACCACCTCCCTCTCCCTCTCCGCACGTCCTCCCTCTCCCACTCTCTACCACCTCCCCCTCCCTCTCCCTATCACCTACCCCTCCCTCTCCCTACGTCCTCCCTCTCCCTCTCCCCACCACCTCCCTCTCCCTCTCCCCACCACCTCCCTCTCCCTCTCCCCACCACCTCCCTCTTCCTCTCCCCACCACCTCCCTCTCCCTCTCCCACCACCTCCCTCTCCCACTCCGACTACCTCCCTCTCCACACGTCCTCCCTCTCCCACCACCTCCCCCTCCCTCTCCCACCACCTCCCTCTCCCACTCCGACTACCTCCCTCTCCACACGTCCTCCCTCTCCCTCTCCCCACCACCTCCCTCTCTCTCTCCCCACCACCTCCCTCTCCCTCTCCCCACCACCTCCCACTCCCTCTCCCCACCACCTCCACCTCCCCCTCCCTCTCCCTGCCACCTCCCCCTCCCTCTCCCACCACCTCCCTCTCCCACTCCGACTACCTCCCTCTCCCCACTTCCTCCCAATCCCTCTCCCACCACCTCCCTCTCCCTCTTCCCATGTTCACCCTCTCCCTCTCCCACCACCTCCCTCTCCGCACGTCCTCCCTCTCCCACTCCCAACCACCTGCCCCTCCCTCTCCCTATCACCTACCCCTCCCTCTCCCTACGTCCTCCCTCTCCCTACCACCTCCCTCTCCCTCTCCCCACCACCTCCCTCTCCCTCTCCCCACCACCTCCCTCTGCCCACCACCTCCCTCTCCCTCTCCCCACCACCTCCCCCTTCCTCTCCCGACCACATCCCTCTCCCTCTCCCTACCACCTCCCCCTCTCTCTCCCCGCTACCTCCCCCTCCCTCTCCCGCCACCTCCCCCTCCCTCTCCCACCACCTCCCTCTCCCACTCCGACTACCTCCCTCTCCACACGTCCTCCCTCTCCCACCACCTCCCCCTCCCTCTCCCACCACCTCCCTCTCCCACTCCGACTACCTCCCTCTCCACACGTCCTCCCTCTCCCACCACCTCCCACTCCCTCTCCCTACCACCTCCCTCTCCCTCTCCCCACGTTCTCCCTCTCCCTCCTCCTCCCACCTCCCCCTTCCTCTCCCTGCCACCTCCCCCTCCCTCTCCCACCACCTCCCTCTCCCACTACCTCCCTCTCCCCACGTCCTCCCTCTCCCTCTCCCACCACCTCCCTCTCCCTTTCCGCATGTCCTCCCTCTCCCTCTCCCTACCACCTCCCTCTCCCTCTTCCCATGTCCACCCTCTCCCTCTCCCACCACCTCCCTCTCCCTCTCCGCACGTCCTCCCTCTCCCACTCTCTACCACCTCCCCCTCCCTCTCCCTATCACCTACCCCTCCCTCTCCCTACGTCCTCCCTCTCCCTCTCCCCACCACCTCCCTCTCCCTCTCCCCACCACCTCCCTCTCCCTCTCCCCACCACCTCCCTCTTCCTCTCCCCACCACCTCCCTCTCCCTCTCCCACCACCTCCCTCTCCCACTCCGACTACCTCCCTCTCCACACGTCCTCCCTCTCCCACCACCTCCCCCTCCCTCTCCCACCACCTCCCTCTCCCACTCCGACTACCTCCCTCTCCACACGTCCTCCCTCTCCCACCACCTCCCACTCCCTCTCCCTACCACCTCCCTCTCCCTCTCCCCACGTTCTCCCTCTCCCTCCTCCTCCCACCTCCCCCTTCCTCTCCCTGCCACCTCCCCCTCCCTCTCCCACCACCTCCCTCTCCCACTACCTCCCTCTCCCCACGTCCTCCCTCTCCCTCTCCCACCACCTCCCTCTCCCTTTCCGCATGTCCTCCCTCTCCCTCTCCCTACCACCTCCCTCTCCCTCTTCCCATGTCCACCCTCTCCCTCTCCCACCACCTCCCTCTCCCTCTCCGCACGTCCTCCCTCTCCCACTCTCTACCACCTCCCCCTCC